>NC_062544.1:32208633-32823633 GCF_016906955.1 Phacochoerus africanus | reverse complement strand
GATCATGATGCCCCTCACACACATGAAGTTCTCAGCCCAGGATAAAGTGGTGGCAAGAGAAGGATGGGAGGTTTCTCAGGAACGTGTAGCATCACCAGCAAGATTCTTTAATATAATATCCATAGTAACACCTCCCTGCCTCCTCTCTTCTTAGCTGTCAGATCACTCTAAATAACTCTGGTTATTAACATCACATTTGTGTGGCATTTCAAGTCTTTGCAGGGAAACATTAAATAAACAGGCAAGAAATAAGATCTAAGGCATCATAGCCAAGACATGGAAGCAACCTAAATGTCCACTGACAGATGAAGGGATTAAGAAGATGTAACTATATACAATGGAATACTACTCAGCCATTAAAAAGGAATGAGAAAATGCCTTTTGCAGCAAGATGGATGCAACTATTATACTAAGTCAGAAACAGACAAGAGATGACATCACTTGTATGTGGAATCTAGAATATGCACAAATGAACCTATCTACAAAACAGAAATAGACTCACAGGCATAGAAACAGACTTGTGGTTGCCAAGGGGCAGAAGACTTGTGGGATGGATAGAGCGTTTGGGGATGGTAGATGCAAACTATTACATTTAGAATGGGTAAGCAATGAGGTCCTACTGTAGAGCACAGGGAATGATAGCCAATCTCTTGGGATAGAATATGATGGAAGAGGGTATGAGAAAAAGAATGTCTGTGGGGGGGGGGGGGTCACTATGCTGTACAGCAGAATTTGGCACAACACTGTAAATCAACTATAATTTTTTTTTAAAGAGACAAAGATAGAAGACATAGGACAAGCAGAAAAGGGCAACAAGGGAGCTCAAAGGGTACAAGTAGGTGAAACCAACAGGAGTGCTGAAAGGAGTCTGTCCCTACAGATCCACAAGGCATCAGAAAGCCCTGCAGTGAGTGTTGCTTTGAGGGTCAAATTTAAGTGAAGCCATTTGTGAAAGAATAAAGCTTATGCTCACATAAAAGATGTGTCCCCGCCCAGAACTCCATCCCCTATACATGGACGCTGATTATTATTTCAAGGCTTATACTAAATTCCACCCCAAATTTTCAAAACTAAATCTATTTCATTTAACTTTAAGAATTAACTTTAAAAGCTTCACATACACTCAGGTGGTATCATAAAAAAACAAACAAAAAGGGTATTGCTGCACCAAAAGATTTAAGAATTCCTGGTCTGGAATGCATTGAGAGCAATAGTTCTCAACCCTGGTTGCATATTGGAATCCCCTGGGAGCCATTCCTAGAAAGTTTTCGTTTGTTTGTTTTTTGTTTTTTTTTTAATGATTTTTATTTTTTTCCATGATAGCTGGTTTACAGAGTTCTCTCAATTTTCCACTGTACAGCCTGGTGACCCAGTTACACATACATGCATACATCCTTTTTTTCTCACATTATCATGCTCCATCATAAGTGACCAGACATAGTTTCCCAGTGCTACACAGCAGGATCTCATTGCTAATCCATTCCAAAGGCGATAGTCTGCATCTATTAACCCCAAGCAGCTGATCCATCCCACTCCCTCCCCCTCCCCTTGGCAACATTCCTAGAAAGTTTTATTTAATCTTGATGCCTGATACCCAGGCATCAGTACTGTCAACTTTGAGAAACTCAGTTCGGGAAGGTTTTATAGCAAATGTGTACATAAATTTTTTTATGGCTCCACCCACAGCCTATGGAAGATCCCAGGCCAGGGACTGAATCCGAGCCACAGCTGTGACAACACCAGATCTTTAACCCACTGCACCGAGCCAGGGATCGAACCCACACCTCCGCAGCAACCCCAGCCACTGCAATTGGATTCTGCACCATGGAGTAAACTCCTACCTGTGCTCTTTATTAATTTCTCAAGAACTGTTCCCCACATGCCTTTTTCTCTTGCTTTCTCACTTAAGGTTTCTATATCCTTTTTTTTTTTTTGTCTTTTTTGCCATTTATTGGGCCGCTCTCGGGGCATATGGAGTTCCTAGGCTAGGGGTCTAATCGGAGCTGTAGCCACCGGCCTACACCAGAGCCACAGCAACGCGGGATCCGAGCCGCGTCTGCAACCTACACCACAGCTCAAGGCAACACAGGATCGTTAACCCACTGAGCAAGGCCAGGGATCGAACCCGCAACCTCATGGTTCCTAGTCAGATTTGTTAACCACTGTGCCACGACGGGAACTCCAAGGTTTCTATATCCTGAAGAGAGCAGGATGAGAGGAAAAATGCAAAGTGGGTCTTTCCCCAGAGGCAGAACATTTCCCAGAGTGGTGAGCAGGAGATGGCTTTGAGGGCGAAGATGAGACGCAAGATATGGGTCCCTCCTCGATCCGCATCCCTGCTCACACCTGCCCGCAATCTTAAAAAAAGGATGTGATCACTGAAACTCATTTCCATCCCCATTATTCCTGCATTATCATTGCTTATAAATGCCATTTTTCTGTAATTACCCCTGCCTAAAAAGAAAGAGGAGACAGAAAGGCTAATGCAACATACCAGGAGAAACACTAACACAGGGCATGGGCCGGTCCCATTAACTTCATTGTGGTGGTGTGTTATAAAATGCAAATTGCAGAAAGGGGGTAGTAATTTGTTAATAAATATGTTAATTAGGCAGAGTAAATGCCATATTGCATGGAGGGAGGACGGAATTCACTGAATGTAAACTTCATGCACAGCAGATTTCAGGGGGCGAAACTAATAAAACTACCTTTATGTTGTATATTGCTGCTCTTTAGCATAAACAGCTAATAACCAATTTACATTAATGGCATGGGCACAAATGTAAATTAGCTCCTTTTTGGTTTACATTACTGAAATGGAATCCTACCACCAAAGTGTTGCATTTGGCGATTTCATTAAGGGAAAGATCTGAGAACCCGATACAGTCCTAGGGCCTGCTTCAAGGAATTTTAATATGAAACCAAAATTACACTGCACATCCTTGTTCACCACGTGGGAATTTCCAGAAAGGGCCCTGTTATCAAATATTTTCCCCATCCACGGCTATGTCCACAACCCCGGGCTCCTGTGGGTGTTCAAAGCATCCTGCTTGCCAAAAAATGCCTCCCGAGCCCTGGGCTGCAACAATACGGTCTTGTGCAACAGCAGCCTGGACTTCTGCTTGACTTTCTTCGCTTGCCGACCGGTAGCTGCCCTAACTTGACAACAAACAAAGAGACCCTTGTCCGGGATGGACTTTCACAGGTCCAGGTGGCTGGAGGAAGGAAGAGAGAGGGACCTCCAGGGCCTTCTGAGTCTGTGTCCCTACTAGCCACAAAGACGGAATGCAGAAGCTAACAACACGCATTTGTGCTGCCTGCACCAGTGGAAGTTTTCCATTTCTGGCTTCATTCATCTGAGACCTCTCCAACTCACAGGGTCTTTCTTTAGTCATGCTGTGCAAGCAGCCACTGTAGAGCCCCAAAGTTCATTTTCCTACACACTTCAGTGTGTTGCCAGAGGTGCAATAAATCACAAAGCAATTTCCAATTTTGTTATGCCCTACTTGATAAGGACGGGATGCATTCTTTCGCCCAAAATATACATGTTTTTAAACATGAGGATTAGAAGCAGGAACATGTCTCTTGATGCACAGTGAAATTTTAACCTTCCTTTTCGAGAGACATTGACACCCGCAGGTCATATTAGAATAAAACATCAACTTGGGCTTTCCTGAGTTTGGATCTTGGGTCCAGAAACTACCTATAGGACTCTCTGCTGCTGAACACCTTTTAAGATAAGTTGTTTGGTTTTTTGTTTTGTTTTGTTTTTTTTAACAACTTCAGCAAATAATTTCTTTCAGATGAAGTATAAGTTGTTGGGGCAGTTTTACTCTGAATTAAGCTGCATTTTTTAAAGGTACAGAATAAGATGCACACATATTTAAATTCTCATCCAGTCATATTCTTGGAGAAGGATAAAGAGACGTTGGTACCCCTTCCACAACTTTTAATTCAAATACTTTCCATGTTAGTCTACTGCAATGGCAAATTCATCTAATTCTAGTAGGTTGGATCGCTTTGGTTTGGAGCCTTCTTCGGATATTGAGTCAGGACTCAGAATTTAGCTAATAACAACTAGCCATCCATATTCATTCATTCTCTTGCTGTTTTGTCTATACTCACAATGATAATAACACATCTCTTGAGGTCATCGTGAAGTTTAACTAAGAGGATATACATCACTAACTGGCCACCACCACAGTAATGTTTTAGGCAGTAATCATTGATGGAGACTAAAACTAGTAGGTGATGGTCGTGGCTCAGGGGTTAACGAATCTGACTAGCATCCATGAGGACGCAGGTTCGATCCCTGGCCTTGCTCAGTGGGTTAAGGATCTGGTGTTGCCAGGAGCTATGGTGTAGGTCGCAGACATGACTCAGATCCTGCATTGCTGTAGCTGTGGTGTAGGCCAGCAGCTACAGCTCTGATTTGACCCCTATCCTGGGAATCTCCATATACCGCAGGTGCGGCCCTAAAAATCAAAAAAGATTTTAAAAAATAAAGTAAAACGAGTAGGTGAAAATTGGGTGAGAATTAGGGTATGATGTAATCTCAAAGAACATCCCCAGTAGGAAAAGGAAGAAGAAAGAAGGAAATGCACCAGTGCAACAAGGACCAAAAGAAGCCAGAGAGCCAGGTCCTCTGCTCTGGTCCCATAAACAAAGTTCAGCACAAGCTGCACACAGACTCATACTTTCATTTTGGCTCAAATTTCTGCCACCATGAGACACACACGTGCAAGGAGGTTGAATGCCTGCAGATACAGAGGAGACTTAATACGAAGCAACAGGAAAAGCATAGATTTGAGGTGGAAGTCCTAGGTTTAAATCCCAGCCCCACCTCTTGCTGGAAGCACGTCTTCTGAAAGAAACGGATGTCATCGATAAGTAAATCAATATAATTCCAAAATCTAATGATTGCCTATTACACACATACAGCACTCCGGGACGAATCTTTTTCATTATTTAAAGATAAATGTTAAAATGATACTTACCATCATGTTGGAGAACGAGCAGGCAATATCTAGGAAAGTTTAAAATGTGCACATCCCATGACTGGGCAGTTTCATACCAGGATATATACCTTAGAAAAACTCACATGCTAACATGAGGAGGCATGTACAAGATTGCTCATGACGGTATTGCTTGGGGTAGCAAAAACTGAAAACAGGAGTTCCCGTCATGGTTCAGCAGTGATGAACCTGACTAACATCCATGAGGACACGGATTTGATCCCTGGCCCCGATCAGCGGGTTAAGGATCCAGCGTTGCTGTGGCTATGGTGTAGGACGGCAGCTACAGCTCCAATTCAACCCCTAGCCTGGAAACTTCCACATGCCGTGGGTGTGGTCCTAAAAGATTTTTTAAAAATTGAAAGCAATCTCATTATCCATCAGAAAGAAAGCTAAAGTATAGTTTGTGATATATTCATATAATGGAATATCAGACAGCTATAAAAATGAATAAACTATAGCTATATGTCTCCATATGGATGACTTTTATTTACAAAGTTAAGTGAAAAAATCATATGCCCAAAGAACACAGAGATTTCACACATGTTTTTTTAAAAGCATTACTATACATTGTTTCAGATATATAAATATATCATGAAAGTATAAAAAGGGTACATGGGAACCAAATTCAGTAAAGTAGTTACTTCTTGGAAGGAGATGGAATCAGGAAGAGTCATTAAAATGTTTGAGTGACAAGAGTATTAAGTATAAAGATATATTAGTATAAAGGACATTTATACTTATTTGCTTTATTTATTAAATCAAAGAATGGAAACACACATTTGTGGCATTATTCTTCATAAATGATATACTTTTTTGTATGTTTTAAATATCTAATTACTAATTGCCTAATTTTCAAACAAAATACATGCACAGAAAACTTCTGGACAGCATCAGGGAAGCTATTGCCAGTATTGCCTTTGGAGAGTGGAACTAGGGCCTGGGGGGAGGGGCAAGATTCACCTGTCACTATTGTACAGTTTCGTTATTGCACATTTGAATTGGACTGTTTGAACTTATACCATGTGTAAAGGCTATTCGCATAATAATTTTTCTAAGTTAGCAAACATGGGTCATTTGATACTTCTTCACTCAACTTTTGCATTAATGCTGGTCTAACTCATTGCCATGTGCATTTAAGCAATAGGTGAGCTCACTCCCCATCTCAGGAAAAGTGACATTAACGCTGTAGAGAGCTAAGGGCCACAGGGGTCATGAACTCAAGGGACACCACTACGGATTTCATTCTATAGATAATGTTTTATAATCCCTCTGTAAAATTCTATTTCATGTCTGTGATCTTATGACCCTTAAGGACAGTGGAAGAAAGTGTCTCAGTATATTACTTTGTGGTAATGACCATTAAGATTTGAGGCCATGAAACAAAGCCTAGAGTTATTTCAAATTCAGTTCAGTTCACTTCGACAAATGTTTCTTGAACTCCTACTCTGTTAGAGGCTATGGTACAAACAGGAATAAGACATAAGGTCACACCATTGAGGACAGATTCTTATACTCTAATAAAGTATAATCGGCCTTACTTTATCTTTAAAATTAGTCATCTAGATTTACCGGGTTTGGGAGCAGATACTAAGCATCATGGCTTACTGTCTCTCTTCCTTCAACCCATCAGTGCCTTCCAAAATTACCTCCATTGTTCTCAAGGTATGAGGAATTGTCCATACTAGGGAAGCAACGCACAAAGACTAGGCAGATGTGCACAATGATTAATATTGCAATCGAATAAATCTTACAACCAAGTTGATATGGCACATGTTTGATAATACACATAATCATTATCATGCGGCCTGGTAATTAAGGATAATTGGTAAATAATTCATGTGAATTATTGTAATTGACACAGCTCTGCAGTTAAGCCAAGATTTCTGGGGTCAGCTAAGTGGAGTAAGAAGAATTTAGTTGGCCCAACTGAAAACCCCTCCAAACAGCCAATTCAGAGGAACCCAAGCCTTTTCTTGCCTCTTGAGATCAGCTACTGTCTTGTGTTTCCTAGGAGCTCCAAGCAGACAGCCAAACCCACCCCATCCCCTGCAAGGATTCCAACTCTGACACTGCTGAGGTTTACGGTTGGACTTGGTTTCCTTCAGGGAGTGGGGTTTTCATCCATTTATGGAGGGGGGGGAAAAGTCAACAAAATTAGCTCAGACCTCAGGCTTCAGACCAGAAGCTTGTGAAAGAAAAGGAAGGAAGCAGGACTAACCCCTCCCTTCAGCACCGAAGGGGCCAGAAGTGGCTTTGCAAAGGGTTGTGGCTTCAACTTTCCTTTACCACTCCCTTCTTAAGGCCAGACCCACATTGAGGGAAAACATTAAGGGATGTGATTCCAAAAAAAGCCTCCTGCCTGAAGTTTCTCCCCTGAAATTCTCCTAATTAGAGAGGTAGGCAGATTAGTGCTCTGAGTGCAACAGGGGCCCTGAATCCTTAGCATCTCCCATCTCTGCATAGTATTGTTTATTCAGCTTGGTTTCCCTTAGTTGGTTGAGGTTTACATGAGAAATCATTCTGGAGCAAAGGAATATGGCAGAAAACAGCACCTAGGACTGAGCAATTGGTCACTGGTTACCTTAGCAGCAGAGAACAGAGCCCAAAACATAGAAGAGAAACTAAAACATACAGGTTCCTTTAAAGGAATATCTTGGAACCCACAGGCAGTACTAGAGCATGACTTGTGTCTTATCTTGCAGCCCTTCTCAGCTCATTGTGTAATGAAAAGCCCTGTGAGAATCCTGTTTGCTGAACTCAGAGCCTCAGCGAGCCTTGTGTTCCAACAGTGCTGAGGCTAGTGTAGGTCTTTTAGGCCTATTCTGGTGCTTATCTGCTCATCTTGGTTATTATTCCAGACTTAGTCACTCTCTTTGTGTGGGTATGACATCCATGTGTATGGACAAGGACTAGACTTCAGGTGTCTAGTGCCTCTGGGCTTATTGCACTGACAATGCCAACTAATTTGCCTGTGTTCTGGATGCCCAATGGAAATACTACAGTGACCTAGAAGCCCCTGGGAGGCACTAAGGAAAGGATAACCATTCTAGGAATGTTGGGAAGCACAGTTCTAAAATACTGGAAAGGCAGTGGGGAGTTAAGTTCCATAGGAGAGATAAGAGAAGAGTTAAGTTCCACAAGAGAGAAATCAGTGTTGGCCCTCTGTGACAAGTCACCTGTTCCAAGGGTCTTCTAGGCATGGACCATAATGGGTCCACAAGAAGCAACTAAACAGTTCCTCAGGTGCACAGCTCCGTGGGATGTTCATCGAGCCAGTGATCAAGTAAATTTTGGAGCCTCTGGTTTAAATAAATGTGGACGTACTTTCCTATTACAGGACTTCTCAGAGCCTTTGATATGTCATTGAAGACTATGGAAACCCATGAAAGGAGCAGGATATTCAATGTTTCCCAAACTCAGAAGATAATTTTGTAGAAGGCAGGTTCATATTTTCTCCCCGTCCTTTCTCTTTTCCCTTCCAGGTTAAAAGGAAAAGGCAGGTTCTACTCTTTCTTGCCTCAGGAGAGAGCCATGGCAGGGTATCTTGATTTTTCATTTTCACATTAAACAGGATTAGAGGAAAGAGAGACACCAGGGGTGCATGCTCACTATTTCCTCTCAGCCCCCAGCATTAGATGTTTGAGTTTCCTACCTCACCAAAGGCCCCATGCCCCAAGCACAGTAAAACAGCATCAGAGACCCCATCTGAAGGGACTATGGTTGAGAAGTGGGCACCTCCTCAGAAATCAGTGTAGATAGGTATCCCAACGCCGAGGCATCTGCAAGACCACAGAATCCTGCTATGACTCCTTGAAGGGAGAAAAGGAAGAAACTCCAAGTATGTCCAAGTTAAAATTTCTCATCATTCTGGAGGAATGGCAGATAAGAGGGTTTTTTTGTTTCTTTGCTCTCTTTTTAGGGCCGCACTCAAAGCATATGGAGGTTCCCAGGCTAGGGGTCGAATCACAGCTGCAGCTGCTGGCCTATGCCACAGCCATAGCCACGCCAGATCCGAGCCATGTCTGTGACCTACACCACAGCTCATGGCAATGCCAGATCCTTAACCCACTGATCGAGGCCAGGAATCGAACCTGCAACCTCATGGCTCCTAGTCAGATTAGTTTCCACTGTACCACAATGGGAACTCCCAGATAAGAGTTAAAATGAATCTGATTCACGGAAAATAAGGAAAAGCAATATTTCCCCCATGTAACTAAGTTTTCACACCAAAATTCCTACCTGCCACATGTATTTGCCATGGAGCCTCCTTTTTGTTAAGTATCTCACAGGACTAGTTTCTATAGAACACACATAAGAAGATATTGGGGTCAATTATCCCATCTTGGAAGAGACAAGCCCTGATCAATATTCTTGACCTGAGAACTGTTGCCTCTATTGAAAAGCTTTGGTCTCCAAGCCCATCTGGAAATGAGTATCCAGATCCCTCTGGTAATATCCAGAATGAACAGAGGGCTGGAAGCCCTTCCAAGAAATATGTTTGTGGGAATTATGATGTTTGAAACTCCATTCTTTGAAAAAGTAGGTTTGACTGTCTAGTGAATGGCTCAAATATTTAACAAAAACCCTAGGGAACACCCAAATGGTGCACCCTGGAATAGAAGGAAACCTCCAAGGGCAAAAATTGCTCTTCCCAAGAGCTCGCTCAGCCAGCTCCCCTCAATCAATGAGCACCAACACAAGGAATGAAACTCATTCCCTACCCTCACTGGGGACCTTGGCTTTGGCTACTCTCCATTCAGCCAAAGTGTGGGAAGATCAAAGGAGATGACCCTCAGAAGGCATTTAGCAGAGTCCCCACTATGGTACAGTGGGTTAATGATCTGGTTTGTCTCTATGGAGGTGCAGGTTCAATCCCTGACTTGGCACAGTGTTAAGGATTGGCATTGCTGTGGCATAGGTGGCAGCTCTGGCTCAGATTCGATCCCTGGCCCAAGAACTTCTATATGCCATGAGTGCAGCTGAAAAAGAAAAGAAAAAAAAAGAAGGCATTTAGCAGAGGACCTGGTCTGTGGCAAACACATCTGGTGGTGGTGGTTATAGTTCTCAGAATGGAACCACATGCAACCAAACAGTAGATGGATTTTTCTCTTGTCACAAAGTAGGGGAAGACACTAGCTATAGTTTAGGGACATTGAAATTCGAGTGTTAGGGGAGTTCCCATGTGCTGCAACAGAAATGAATCCAACTAGGAACCATGAGGTTGCAGGTTCAAGCCCTGGCCTTGCTCAGTGGGTTAAGGATATGGCATTGCCCTGAGCTGAGGTGTAGGTCATAGACATGGCTCAGATCCCGCGTTGCTGTTGCTGTGGTGTAAACCCAGTGGCTACAGCTCTGATTCAACTCCTAGCCTGGGAACTTCCATATGCCTTGAGTGTGGCCCTAAAAGGCAAAAAAAAAATTATAAAATTAAAAAAAAATAGAAATTGGAGTGCTATTAAAGTTATAGGAAAAGGAACAAGGATATCTGGGCTGGCAGCACACCAACATAGGTCAGCCCCTAACTATAGAAGGAAGAACATCTGATTAATTTCTACCTTCTAATTTCTATCTTCTAGACTATCATTGCTAATGACTTTAGATGTTATCACTCATCCATCAGAAATAAATCTTCTTTGGGCACCTAGAAACTGCAAATGAAGGAAAGGCTCTAGTAAGATGAATTCCTATGTTTTTGGATGACCTCTCAAGCCTGCATGAGATATGAGAGCATAAACATCTCTGAACCAGTGGCTAAAGAGCTAATATTTTTTAAAGTTAATTTCTTGATCTTTGGAATCTCTCAAAAGTAGAGCAATGCCTTGCCCTGTTCCAAATTCAAACTACTCCTAGAAAACAATCCTTCTACAACTATAGAACCACTGAGAATTAATATTATTTTTAATAGGAATGACACGATCCCCATTTTTCCATCTTTGCTGACTCCCCCCAGTGGTTTTCTTGCCTTCATGAGCCACCATGACCTGCTCATTTCCATCCAGGGCAGCCATCTGGCACGAAGTTGTGAAGAAAGATATGGCTCTTTCAGAAATCTTCCTCCCTGGAGTTCCCGTCGTGGCGCAGTGGTTAACGAATCCGACTAGGAACCATGAGGTTGCAGGTTCAGTCCCTGCCGTTGCTCAGTGGGTTAACGATCCAGCGTTGCTGTGAGCTGTGGTGTAGGCTGCAGACGCGGCTCTGATCTTGCGTTGCTGTGTCTCTGGCGTAGGCTGGCAGCTACAGCTCCGATTAGACCCCTAGCCTGGGAACCTCCATATGCTGCGGGAGCGGCCCAAGAAACGGCAAAAAGACAAAAAAAGAAAAAAGAAAAGAAAAGAAATCTCCCTCTCACACGAGGTATGTGAAAGGGAGAATTTGGTATTTTCAGCTTTTAAGTCTTTTTTATCAGAAATCTCTCATTATCTCTCTCATATCTTCTGAGGAACATGCCACCACATCAATAATTTTACGGCTTCCCTTGGAATTCAAAGTACATTTAAAAGCCATACATTTTCTTCTAGGACCACCTCTCTTCAAAGCTGACAGCCTCAGGGTCCCACACAAATTGTCTACAAAGCAGTTCAGCTAGTGACTCTTTTCCATTGTGCAGAATCTCAGCTACCATACTGGCTTTCATTGAATCGTATCTAGTATTTGTTTCTTTGATGACTACTTGGTTAAAAATCAAACATATAAGAAGGTACTCAATGACCCTTTAACAAGAGGGTAGAGAGCATTGAGGTCCAGAAATCACACCAGGTCTGCTCACATCCTAGCTCTGCCATCTACCAGCTCAAAGATCTGACCAATTTACCTTATTTTCTCTGTGCTTCACTTTCCTTATCTACAAAACAGAAATAAAGGACTCATCTCAAAGAACTGCTATGTGGATTAAACATGTGCTAAGTAAGTGCTAAGCAAAACACTGGCATATAGCAAGCACTCGAATTTTAGTTTTAAGTAATATTAATATTAGTAACATTGATTGTTACTATAAGAAAAACAATTGTATCATTCCTGAATGCATGAAACCATCAACATTATTCTATGGATGATTATATAAATTACTCCGTTCTTTACACAAACAGTTACTGATTTTCATTATACATTTTGGTGCTGCACCACTACATTGATTCTGCCTGAGAAATACCAGTACTTCAAATCTCTCCATTTTTACCTATTTGCTCCTTGGTTTCCACCCACACGTGCGAACAGCAAATGACAAAAGCACACCTAGTACTGAGAATTCAGTTTTACAATCATTCAGCACAGGCCTTGGAGAAAGGATTCTACCCATCACTGACTTGAGGACCCTTCTGAGGCTGCATCGCCCTTCGTCGTACAGCTGCTGTGTTTACTGTTAGTGTAATAAAGCAATCCATGCAATGAATGCACCTCTACAACATATTTTCATGCTGAGGCTGTCATGCTTAGCATAATACAAAGGAAACCAAGTATAGTCAAGTTGATCGTACTTCTGAGAAAAAGAAAAGAGTTCAAACTGGGGAAGAAGTGCTTTATATATATACACACACATATATAGAGAGAGAGAGTAAACATTTGTTGCCTATGCAACCAGCAATAGGGAGATGATTAGATAAATGATGATGCATCAACTTAATGACACATTATGGTGCAATTTTAAAATAATTATGACTGCACAGCAACACAGAGTTTAGTGAAAAAACAGATGCAAAATTTTGTATAGTTCATTACTGCATGGTGTGAAAGAAACAATGGGAAATCTAAAAGTCATCAGTAGTTAAATACATTACAATTCATATATGCTAGCAAAATTATGCAGTCACATTAAAAAGAATAAGGAAGATCTATAGGCACTGACATTAGAAAATCTCTAACATATAATGCTAGATAGAAACACAAGTCCTAGGTTCAACACATGAAATAAGATCCCATTAAATCCAGCTGGAGTGTGTGTATATGCGAGTCCACACAGTGTGTGTACAGATGCAAAGGTCTGAGGTTACCTACTTAATGTGGATGGGGTTGTCTGCGGTGAAGAATTTGATGGCTAAGAAAAACTAATGTCCATTCTATATTCCTCTATGCTGCTGGAACTTTTCATAAGTAGCACTATTACTTTGATATTTTTAATAATTTTAAGGCTTTGTACTATCATTACACTTAGGTTTAAAAAATGCTTACATACAGACTGGAGAAAAGGCAGTTTATATGTTGGAGTGCGGGAGTGTCAATAGTTCTTTGTATTACAGTTGATTTCCTTTATTGGGTGGGAAACAAATCAAAATTTGAGTATAGTTAGGGCCACTAGGTATTAATTATCCACTGCAGGGGTGGCTCTTGACCTGCTGGTGCCCCCATCCCCTGGTGGCTGAGAGTGTCAGCAGATAACTCACAGCTGCCCCCTTCTCCATTCTCCAGAGAGCTACTTCATGTCCCTACACCACCCTAGGAGCAGACCTCACAAACTGACTACATGGGGAATATCAAAGCCAATCCCCTCCCCACCACCACCCTGCCACCCTGCCTCAAGGTGGGGCCACCTCTGTGGTGTGCTTGTCCAGCAGCCCTCCCTGCGGGATCAGGCTGAAGCCAGAGTACATGGAGAACACACCCTTGGTCCTTGCTTAGCTTTCCCCCCTGCTGTATGAGTCAGGGTTCTCCAGGGGAGAGAGAGAGATTTTTTTTTCTTATAAGGACTTGACTCACACAACTGTGTTGGCCAAGAAGTTCCAAACTCTGCAGTCGCCAAGCTGGAAACCCAGGAGATCCAATGGTCCAGGTCCATTTCAAGTCTGCATCTGCAGGCAGAAGACTGATGCCCCAACTCAAAGACAATAAGGCAGTGAAAGAAAATTCTCCCCCACTCAGCCTTTTTTGTTCTATTTAGACCTTCAATAGGTGAGGCCCAACCCCACTAGGGAGAGCAATCTGCTTTTCCTCAGCTACCCATTCAACTGTTAATCTCGTCCAGAAGTATGTCATGGACACACCTGGAATAATGTCTAACCAAATATCTGCAGTTTATACTTTCAAGGATCATTTCTACAGTTTGATCTCATCTCTTCCAAATATCTGGTCACTCTGTGGTCTCCTCAAGTTGACACATAAAATTCACAATTACCCCTGTCCTATCCTTTCTTCTTTCATATGCCTTCTCCTAAGAACACTCCACTGATTAATCCCTTAAATAAGAATCCCCATCTCAGGTTCTACTTCTGAGGAATGTGACTTCGATAGCCGAATACGGGCCAAGAACTTTAAGCACCAATCTGCATTATTCAATTCTCGTGGCATAAGCTGGGAGGTGGGAGGTTAGTTGTCATAGCAATTAACAGCATGGACTCTGAAATGAGATATATCTCATCTCAAGATGTGGGTTTAAAATATATATCTTAGCAGAATAACCTTAGGCCAGTTACATAAACTCCCTCAAGCTCAGTTTCTTCATCTGTAAAATGGGGCAAATTATGGTCTTCTAACACTTAAGTGATTTGTTGGGAGGACTAAACTGGCCTCTCAATAAGTGAGTGGAAGCAGATAATGCAACACAAGGTTCACATATCAGTCTTGGGTACAGAGTAAAATCTCAATAAATTTTGTCTACCAGTACTCAGGTATCAGTTAAAGACTATCTCCTTGAAGTCTAGGTCAACTTGGATAGAAACTTGAAAACCTATGAAAATCCAGAGTTCCCATCATGGCTCAGTGGAAATCAATCTGACTAGCATCTATGAGGACGCATGTTCTATCCCTGTCCTCACTCAGTGGGTTAAGGATCCGGTATTGCCATGAGCTGTGGTGTAGGTCGCAGACAAGGCTCAGATCCTGCATTGCTGTGGCTGTAGCATAGGACAGCGGCTACAGTTCCAATTGGACCCCTAGCCTGGGAACCTACATATGCCACAGGTATGGCCCTAAAGGACAAAAGAGACAAAAAAAAAAAAAGAAAAGAAAGAAAGAAAGAAAAAAGGGAGTTCCTGCTGTGGCTCAGCAGGTTAAGAACCCGACATAGTGTCCATGAGCATGTGGGTTCAATTCCTGGCCTCACTCAGTGGGTTAAAGATCTGGCATTGCTGACACCTACAGGATTGGTCATGGTTGCAGCTTGGATCCAAGGTTGCTGTGGCTGTGGCATAGGCCTGCAGCTACAGCTCCAATTTGACTCCTAGCCTAGGAACTTCCATATGCCAGAAGTGTGGCCATAAAAAGAAAAAGAAAAAAAGAGAGAGAGAGACCTATGAAAATCCAAAGTTCTCACCAGCTTTCTGCCAATTCCCAAGGGCTTCCATTCTCCTCTGCCTCCTGGGCACCTGTGTCATCTCATTGATCCAGACCCCTCTCCACTTGTATAACATACACACCTAGCTTCTATGAAACATTAGTGAGTTTGGCAAACTTCGTCAAAACTTGAGCCGGGAGCAGGGGAAGGCAAACAGATGAGCTCAGGACATGGAGACCATCACAGCCACACACTCCACTTGAATAAATCAGGGAGCGACATGGTTTTTAACATACTCTTTGCTCTCCCCCATCACACCAGCTTCACCTTGCATTTCACCAGCCTCAGTGTCTTCCTTCCTCCCTCCTTACTGGCTCCTTTCACCTCTCTCCTTGCCCCATTCTTTGTCCCCTTTGAAAACAATGCCATTCTCCCAGGACCCACCTACTCCCCAGAACTCTCATTCCCAGACTTTGACAACAAAATCCAAGGCACAAAGCAGAACAGGGGTCTTCCTTTTATCAGAACCACCCTCGCTGGAAAGGAGCTTTCATTTTAAAAGTGAAATTTGGGAGTTCCCTGGTGGCTCAGCCGCTTAAGGATCCAGAGTTGTCACTACTGTGGTACAGGTTCAATCCCTGCCCGGGAACTTCCACACGCCATGGGCACAGCCAAAATAATAATACTAATGATAATAACAATGAAATTTGGGTTTCTATAACACTAGGTGTATAAATCCCAATGACAATGAATTTTTAGCATCATTTTACCTATGAGGAAATTGAGACCAAAAGAGACTAGACCCCCTGGGCCAAGTCAAAGGGTAAAGATAGGATTTGAACTCAGGTCTGCTGAATTCCACGGCCAGACATCTCAAATGCTGCACTACCAAAAAATTCCAGAAGGCCATTTGGCAATATTCAAGTCTGTGGCAACAGTCTGGACCTGAACTTGGGCCAGCTCTCCCTCAGAGATATGCTAGTACTTCCAAGGGACTTGGGCAAAATAGCGTGAATTATTCAGCACAAGCTATCAATCCCATTACAGAAACAATGCAACAAACATAATCCACCATCTTCTATGAAAAGTGATTTTGATATTCATTTGAGATGCCCTATTCTTTTCATTTTATTTCTTCAGACAAGCTCTTTGTGCATATGAGCTTGCAAAACCTCTTTTATTTGGTATCATAGAATATAATAACTCTGTGCATAATGAAAGTGCTCAGTGGGTATTTGATGATTAACTGAATGAGTGGCAATGACGATGTTCCAGGAATGTGCAGAAGAGGCCAGGTCATGGGAGGTGCTGTTGTTGAAGGGATTTTAATCCTGAAGAAAGTGAATTCATTCTTCATTACTTAATCACGATCCTACAGACCCAAACGCAAGTTCATCTCACCATTATCTCCACAAAGATTAATTTATCCCAACAGACATTTTTCTTTTTTCTTCAGTGAAAATTCTTAGTCACTGAGTTATTTCAGGCCCTAACCAAAAAATATAAATAAATATATAAAGACTGTTCAAATGACAGTGAGCTAAATCAAGGCTTGAGTAGTGTTCACCTAAAATAAGAACTGAAGGTCAACATCAATTTGTATTTCACATCTGTATTTGTGTTTCAAAGCAAGCACCACAATTCTGGAGACATTTGCAAAGAAACATCCGGTAGCCAAATTTTTTTTGGCCACACCTGTAACATATGGAAGTTCCCGGGCCAGGGATCAAATTCAAGCTGCAGCTGCAACCTATGCCACAGCTGCAGCAACACCAGATCCTTAACCCACTGTACCACAGTGGGAACTCCCAGTGGCCAGATTTTGAATTTTGAGACGCCAAAGTGAAAATTTGCAAAGGGACCTCTCTGTAAGACCACTGCTCCCTAAAATGTCCTTAGAGCCCATCAGACCTTTGGAGAATTTCCTGAAAATTACAAGTACCTTTAGATAGTTACGGGCCTGGAAGAATTTTCCCATGACATTCAGCCTCTTTTCATCTGAAATGTGCCACAGATCAGTTGTGTGGCTTTGAATAAGTCATTAAATGGCTATAAGCCTCAGTCTCCTGCTGCGTAAAATGAGGGCTGGCACTCATGCTCCTTAGAGCTCCTAGTGTTAATATTTCATGATTCAATCAAGCTCAAAAGGTAGGCAAATGCTAACACCTAGAATTGGCCTTAGATGTAAAGGCACATTTCTGGAAGCTAGAACTGTTGGTGGCAGGGCCACCAGACCTCCATCTCTGGACTCAGGTTTATTCCTAAGCTGTTGGGAGGGGCTCCATATATGAAGAGCAGAGGCTGTCATCAAAGCCTTGTGTGGGAGCAGGCAGCACAGCCTCCCCCTCCCCCCAGAAGTGACGTCTTCTTAATGCTTTCAAAGGACTGTTCAGGGCTCCTCTAAAAGGAAAAGCAAAGTTTAATGAAAAATGTACTTTTGCGAGTTCCCATCGTGGCATAGCAGAAATGACTCCAACTAGGAACCACAAGGTTTCAGGTTTGATCTCTGGCCTCTCTCAGTGGGTTAAGGATCCGGTGTTGCCGTGAGCTGTGGTGTAGGTTGCAGATCTGGCGTGGCTGTGGCTGTGGCTGTGTCTGGCAGCTGTAGCTCCAATTCCACCCCTAGCCTGGAAACCTCCATATGCTGCAGGTGCGGCCCTAAAAAGGAAAAAAAAAATGTACTTTTGGGTACCAGCCTATCTGCTAAGAGAATGGAAAGCCCAGATACAAGAGGGTCTGTAATTTCTTATTCATCTCTCTCAATTGAATGATAACAGCAAAGCCAACTTAAAAAAAAAAAAAAAATGAAAGAACTGTCCCCTAGATTTTGTGAGAGAAATCGATGTAGGACATAAAGGACACTTATTGGTGAGCAGGACTCAGAAAATACTGAGAATCCTATTCAGATATATATCATTTCAAAGGTTTTTCTGATGTTTGTCAGGCCTCCTGACTACCCAGCCTCCACAGGCTCTCCCACCAGCTGGACCATAACTCTTTCCTCCCGTTTTAAGCCTCTTTTTTTTTTTTTGTCTTTTTGCCATTTCTTGGGCCGCTTTCACGGCATATGGAGGGTCCCAGGCTGGGGGTCGAAACGGAGCTGTAGCCACCAGCCTATGCCAGAGCCGCAGCAACGCAGGATCCAAGCCGCATCTGCAACCTACACCACAGCTCACGGCAATGCCGGATCATGAACCCACTGAGCAAGGCCAGGGACAGAACCCACAACCTCATGGCTCCTAGTCAGATTGGTTAACCACTGCACCACAACGGGAACTCCCTTAAGGCTCTTTCTTAACCCTGGTGCCTCAGATACACCTGGGAAGAGTCAGGAGAAATCCAGACCACACAGCAAATGAGCCCAGCCTGACACACCTTAGACTGAGGTGTGGAGAAGCCAGGGGACCCAAGAGGGATGGTGAGAGGGGCAGAATGTGGTCCCTCACATCCCCCACTCACTCTGCTGTGCATCTCACACTGTTCGGGGCCACATCAGGAGCACCCAGAACCCAGTTCCAGGAAATCCAACTCTTTTCTGGGATATCAGGGAAGGCTTCTTGAGGAGTTGACATTGAAGCTGAAGGCTAAGCAGTGAGGAATCAGGCCCAGAAGGGTAATCCAGCACATGCCATGAGGTCCGGAGTACTTAGGAAACAGACAGAAGAGCCACGTGGCTGGAAAACAGTTCTCAGGATACAGTGGCTCTAGATGAAGTTGGAGGGATGGGCAGAGGCCAGATTGAACAGGACCTTTTGCTTACATTGGGTTCCCCTGAATCAGGCCATGAGCCGGGACTTGAATGCAAGTGGTTTATTGGAGGCATCGCATTCAAGGAGCGGGACCATGAGACGGGAAGGGAAGAGAGGATACAAAGGGTGCGTGAGGGAGCCATTTACACTGTGTGCGACTGGGCTCCATCCCCAGGGGAACCTCTGAAGACTTCAGCACACACTTCAGAGTTCTGCCCATTGAGGGCCAGCAGAAGTGTGGTGTTTATCCACCAACTCTTGTCCATCCCTGGTTGGGACCCATGACATTAATCCCCTGGGGCATCCTGCCTAGCTGGCTGATAGTCAAAAACCTCAGGGAGAGAGTTGCAGGCAATCACAGTAGAAAACTGTCCCTGGGATACAGGTATAGTGAGTTTCAAGGAGGCACGGGCAGAACACCCACAGCACCTGCTGCAGCCTTGCAGACAAGTGGCAAACAAGGGTGAGGACTCTGGATTTTAGTCTAGGTGTGATAGGAAGCCACTGAGGGGGATTCCTAGCCACTGAAGCCAGACATGACCACTTTCCAGGGTAGAACAGAAGGTGGTTGTTCTCATGTGGAGAACAGAGAGAGGGAGGGTGCAGCACAGAGTGGTTTTTATGGTCATTCTTTCTATAAAACTAGTGCAGTTCAAGGTTAGTAGTGCTCTCACCCATTTCTCATAGAGGCTGACCCCAAGCATCTCTGGACCTTATCTCCTCTTTCAACCATCACTTCCTAAAATCTCCCTCCCCTTTTCTTTCCCATAGATGCTGAATCCTCTCATCTCTGACTATTCAGCTTTAGTCTCTTCCAGAAAAACACTTGGCCCAAGCTTTTCCCTCACCTAATTAACCACAATTTCTCATTTACACAAGGAGGAGGTCCTACCTCGCTTTATTGCAACACTCTACATCCACCAGCAAATGAGAACAGAGGATGAAGATTAGACTTTCAAAAAGCACAGGAAGCAGCATTGAGCCAGAGAGTCTGGGTTCAAAGTCCAGCTCTCCCACTTACTCCCTAGGTGACCTGTGACAAATTACTTAACTTCACGGAAGCTATAAAATAGGGACAAAACTTCTTCCACCAAGAGTAGTGAGAAATACATGTGACACTGCAGGCACAAGCGCCTGGCACATAAGTGATCGATGAGTGAGTGTCCATTACAATCACTATGATTAGCATGTAATGAATATGCGTGTGTGTCCTTACCCGCATCTCCTTATGAGATCAGAAAGAAAATGAAGGTGAAACACATACACACACACACACCCTTTTGTATATTCTGAGGACCTCTCTGGTTTGGAGGCATCCAAGCCAAGGTTTTCACCCATTATCCTGAAAAATTATGCATTGGCTATATGCATTCTTCCCTGAATATCTAAGAAATCCTTTGACTTACTGCCTGAGCCCTTCAGAATGTCAGCATGAAGAACACCAAGCAAAATTTAAGGAATATTAGTCAAACATCTGGTATTCCTAGTAATGAAGGAAGAAAGAAGCATTTTGTTCCTATTTTAAAGCTATTTCAGAGGGAGAAAATAGTGACTGGGCCTGCAAATTCAAGGGTTCTGAGCAAAAACTATTAACATGATCTGAAGGGTTGAGTCCCACCTGCTCTTTCCCATGGATGTGAACAGCGCGATTTTAGCAACAATTAAAAGCCAAAGACTTGCAAATGGTAAGTTCCTCCATCAAAAAGATACAGTCTAGGAGTTCCCATTGTGGCTCAGTGGAAATGAATCTGACTAGTATCCATGAGGACGAAGGTTCGATCCCTGGTTAAGGATCTGGCGTTGCCATGACCTGTGGTGTAGGTCAAAGATGTGGCTTGGGTCCCACATTGCTGTGGCTGTGGTGTAGGCCAACAGCAATAGCTCCAATTTGACCCCTACCCTGGGAATCTCCATATCCCTTGGGTGTGGCCCTAAAAAGACAATCAATCAATCAATCAATTCTATTTGGGACTTGTTTGGTTTTGACGTCCACCCATTCCCCAGTGCCCACAACTGAAAATGGGCCAAACATCATGTTCCTCATTTATTTAAACAAAAGTGAAAAATTACTATACTGACCTGCATATAGACTGACCTTTTTAACAGGTATGATATTTGAAAAACTAGGGGTAGGGAAACAGCTTCTTACTCGATGACTCTGCTTTTCCCTGCCCCACCCCCACAATTACTAAGCTCCCAGACTGTGTGGAGACACCTCCCTCAGGGAGTAGTTTACAGAGCATTGAACTTGGAGCCAGGGGACTCCATCTCCAGACCTCAATGTTGTCATCTTTGTAAAAGCAAAGTGTTGAATTACAGCGTCCTAAGAGGTCTTTGGCTCTAAAGAGTCTACACTGTCAGGTGCTACTAAGGCAATTCAACAAATATTTCCTCCCCAAAAGGGGGGGGGGGGCTTCTAAACTTTTCCAGAAAGGAATAAAAGTGAGCGAGAAGGAGAAGAGGTGGGGCACCGCAGGAGAAGGGCACAGGAGGCTCTCTGGGCCAAGAGACTTTCCAGAAGCCACTATGAAATTACACGGAATAAATGAGGAGTCACTGGGGTGACACAACGTCCTACCCTCTATGGGAGAAATGAAGAGAACGTTTGCTTTTCTCCAGAGCTCTAAAATACCCAAGCTTTACATCACATATTCAAGTTTCAAAGTATTTTCAAAGTCATTTCAATGCTCATCAACACTCTCAGCCTCCTTCTCAATACCTAATACATTTTAGCATCTTCCCCTGAGTTTATATGTCAGAACACAATACCTCCCTCAGCGTTTTATTTCAAGGCATGTTCTGCACACTCCAACATTACAAGGACTGTGAGGGGCTGGGATTGTATGGGCATTTTTTTTTTCTACCAGCTCCCTGTTCATGCCGGCCCATTCCCAAATTGTCAGTTCCATCCCCTGCACCCAAAAAAGCAGAATGCCTTAAAAGTTCAGAAGGGTGGTCACCATTAGCAAATTCCCTTTTCTCTTCCCTTCTCTCAACCAATGGCCAAAGACCAGACAGATACAGAGGTATAACCAATATATGCCTGAGCTCAAGCTCTCAGCCACATTGCAGCAATTGGGCTGCTCGGCCCAAAGATATTTTGTGGCTGCCATTGTGCAGTTAACACAGGCAGTGGTTCTCAAACTTGAGTGTGCAGCAGAATCGCTCGGAAGATTCCTTAAACCACAGCTCACAGCCCCCTCCCCCCTCTCTCCAAGAGTTTCTGATTCAGCCAGTCTAGGATGGGGCCTGAGAATGTGCATTTCTCACAGGTTCCTATATGCCTCTGATGCTAGAGGTCCAGAAACCACACTGGGAGAATCACAGGCGTGGAGAAACTTATGAGCTAAGTTTGGATCCTGCTTATCGGATCCTGCTCGTCCCCAAGATCAAAAGAAGTCAGAGGAGGAAATCTGGGCTCATTTTATTTCTTAAGTTCAGCTCCAATTAGCATCTACTGAGTTATGTGAGACACTGGGTTAAATGCTTTCACTTTTAATTCTCCCAACAGCCTCTGCTATAACTGCTGTCGATCTCATTTTAAAGAGAAGCAAGTGCAGAGACTTGATGCAGAGAGATTTAAGAAACTTGCCCAGGACCACAGAGCCAGTAAGTAGCAGAGCCAGAATTCAAGCTCAGGTCTTCAGACTCCAAGTCTGTCAGGTGACCTCAGCGATGCTGTAAATTCCTAGTGTCTAGGAGGCTGCCAAAGGACTCTGGGCAGAGGTTGTAAATGGCATTGATAGACGATGGGGAAGCACTGCGGGGACTGTGGAAGGACATTAAAGGGACTCTTCACATGCACATCTGGCCAAGTGGGCTGACAGACCAGCTCCCTTCCCTGTACCTCAGCTCTGCCAACTGTGAAACTGAAGACTGAAATAGTTGCCACCTACCCCCAGCCTGTTCCCAGGAATGAGATAAGAGCTCTCGGCTATTATGTAAGAAGTCTTTTTCTCACCCATCATCCCTCTGCAGTAGTCTGAAAGCCTCTAGATTTTTTTTTTTTTTTTTTTGCTTTTTAGGGCGGCGCCCACGGCATATGGAAATTCTCAGTCTAGGGGTCGAATCAGGGCTGTAGCTGCCGGCCACAGCCACAGCCACATGGGATCTAAACTGCGTCAGCAACCTTACACCACAGCTCATGGAAACACCGGATACTAAACCCACTGAGCAAAGCCAAGGATCGAACATGCGTCCTCATGGATACTAGTCGGGATTGGTTTCCGCTGCACCACAGTGGGAATTCCAAGGCTCCAGATCTTATAAAGGATGGAATTCACCTATACTCTCTCAAACCCTTTGCAAGGGCCACCCTGTTCTCTCATCCACTGACTACTATCTCTCCTCTGGCCCCAAAATCCACAAGCTGGGAAGCAAAGTTCAAAGTGTGTTCCTTCAATGACCCGTGCATTTCAGAAACTCCAATTGTTCCTGCTTCGTGATGGGGAATTTTTCTGACAGCTCAGTTGGAGACATTTTTAGGTGTTCCTCAGATTCCATTCTCACTCTGTACCTCACAGGCCCCTCAGGCATGTGCTATAGGCTCTGCCTGCTGAGTAGCTGGCAGGAGACATGTTGCACCTATTTTGTAGGCTTAGAAGGGCTGTGTCAAGAGCCTCATCCTCTTAGAATTAAGACTCTCTAGTGCGGGAGTTCCCGTTGCAGTGCAGCAGAAATGAATCCAACTAGGAACCATGTAGGTTGCAGGTTCGATCCCTGGCCTCGCTCAGTGGGTTAAGGATCTGGTGTTGCCATGAGCTGTGGTGTAGGTTGCAGACTCAGCTCAGATCTGGCATTGCTGTGGTTGTGGTATAGGCCAGCAGCTACAGCTCTGATTTGACCTGTAGCCTGCAAACCTCCATATGCCATGGGTGTGGCCCTAAAAAGAAAAGAAAGGAAAAAAAGAAAAAGAAAAAAAAAACCCTCTTGTGCTTAGTTGGTCTCGTCTAATGAGCTGAGAGAAACACCCGGGTCCCACATTAGTCAAAGACTGAACATTCCAGAGAATGCATAAGTGTTCTGGAGTCCAAGTGAGCAAATAAAAGATTGATTTCTTTTGGTTTCATTTTCTCGGCTTTGTGTCTCAAAGGGATAGCCAGCCTCCCTTCTCCCCAATCTCTCCTTGTGGGTGTTTGTTTATTAGTGGAGCTGAGTGAGACCCTGAAAGCCTTCCTTTGCTCTGAAGTTCTGATTGTAATGGCAACAGTCGCCAGGGGGTGAAGTGTCACTGTGGTTATCTAATGATCAAGGACAGCATGCCTAAGAGAGAGAGCAGCCAGGGTCTCTGGCTGTCACCACATGGCTTCTTCTGCCTCTACTCTCTGCCCTGCCAGTGACTAATTGATTTGTGAAAGCGCTCAGAGGTACTCTGAGTAAGAAAGACACTTTATATCTGCTTCCGACAAATCCTCAGAGGAACAAAAAAAATCCATTTCATGCACAAATCACCCTGCTTGACTCTTTCCTCCATTCGATTCCCAGTTAGCAAAATCTTCAGCACCCAAAGAATTAAGGGGAATTTAAAAAAAAAAAAAAAAACACCTTCTGATGACTGGTTACTGCCAAACAGAGATTCGCACATGAAGAAACCAGAATCAATAGCAGAAATTGAGAAACAGAAAAGCAGGCAGTAAAGAAGGAAAGTACCTCTGTGGTCTTTAAACCACTAGTTTAAGACCATGACCAGATCCCAAGGTCAACAAATTCTAACACCAGCCAGTCATGAGGAGAACTCAGGAGAAGCCAGAATCCTATCGAGCAGCCTTGGCAACTTCACTTATCACAAGTTAAATCCTAACAGACTGATTTTTTCTTTACCTCCAGCCATCAATCTAATGTTTCTATATGTAGCCCCAAAAGTGCCATCAGCCCTTTGTACGTCTATCTCCTAAACGTACCAAAGGGTTGATCTGGGATGTCCCGTTGCCCAACTGGCATGAGACTTGCATTCTTGCTCTCCAGTTTTGCTTCTGCCCAGAGTGCGTTTGCTTTTCAAAAAGAGTTTGCCAGGGCTGCAGAAAGAGTTGAAGGAATATTGATAAGAGGACTGAGCTTTTATCAAAGCCAGCTTCTTATAAGTGAACTTGGCCCAAACTCACAGTTCTTCCCCTGTGGCTGACTGATCCCAGGGTACCCTTGGGTTAAAGCTGGTAAGGTCATTCCTGGGCCTTTTTTCCATGCAAATGTGAAGCTCTTTGGACACCTGGGATGCAGAGGTGAAATTCATTCACTGATTCACTCAGTCAGTATTTATTATCTGAAATGTGCCCGACTTGTAAGTAGAACTCATTTTTTAATCACTGACTTTAATGTTTGATCTGCAGAAATAACCTGTCCATTGTTTTGAAGCAGCACACCATGGCACAGTGGATGGAGAGAAAAATAGAGGAAACTATTTTTCTCCCTTCTTCACAGCCTCTCAGGTAAGTTCCACAGGGAGCAGAGTTCTAAAGCATTGAGCCACTTTCAAATTGTGAAATACAATGAATTACTTTGGTATGTCCTATTCCATCAGCTTAAATCTGGTATGATACAGAATAACACATTGCTTTCCAGAACCATCTTTGTCCAGAACCCATTTTAATCTCTTAGGACATTTTTTAAAATTCCTACCTATCCAAAAGATAATTTTAATGACACTCATTGCTGGGTTCTCTCAATGGCCAAGCAGGCCCAACCTCAGACATTATTCAAAATAAGATGGCTTATCTTTTAATCTTTTGTAGATTCAGTCAAATGGCCATCATTCTTGTTCTATAAAATGGATAAGTATATTTTGTCCACCTCCACAGGATTCAAATCTATCCTTTATTGCTGCATAGACAAAATAATGCAATTACAATAAAAAGAAGTTGTATTCAAACAGTCCTTACTAGTTTTTAAACATTTCATAGTTTACAAAAGCATTTTCTCATTTCATCAAATAAGTTTAGTATTCAGTCAACCAACACTTATTGACCCCCAACAGGTACCCCTGGTGCAAGCTCAGGACTTAGTGGATGAAGAACAAGATATGGTCTCTGCCCTCAAGAAACCCAGAGTCTAGTAGGTGAGAAAGACAGGTAGGCAATAACTGAATATAAGTGCCATAGATAGTTCCCTGGTGTCACAGTGGGTTGAGGACTCAGCATTGTCACTGCTGAGGCTCAGGTTGCTGCCATGGCACAAGTAGATCCCTGGCCTGGGAATTTCCGCGTGCCAAAAATTGAATTTTAAAAATGTGCAATAGAGAAATATAAAAATGTAGGAGTGGATAGAAGATAATAGACATAGAAAGTATTCAAAGTTTATAGTGGTATTTGGGAGAGTAGTGTTTACTTATATGCTCTGAGACACCAGGGATATCTAGGTATATATATGCATAGGCAGAAACATAATTTTTTTCCCTTTGCTTTTTTGAGCCACACCTGAGGCATATGGAAGTTCCCAGGCTGGGGTCAAATCAGAGCTGCAGCTGCCAGCCTATGCCACAGCCACAGCAATATAGGATCTGAGCCTCGTCTGCCTACACCATAGCTCACAGCAACACCAGATCCTTAACCAACTGAGCAAGGCCAGGAATCTAACCTACATCTTCATGGATCCTAGTCGGGTTTGTTTCTGCTGAGCCACAATGGGAACTGTATAATAAAATATTTTTGGTGCGAGTGCAAGACTGAGGGTGG
This sequence comes from Phacochoerus africanus, assembly GCF_016906955.1. NCBI lineage: Eukaryota > Metazoa > Chordata > Mammalia > Artiodactyla > Suidae > Phacochoerus > Phacochoerus africanus. Next base: position 32,796,998 of record NC_062544.1, on the reverse strand, counting down.
CAGCTACTGCAGCAGAAGATCTGGTGGTGGTAGAAGTGGTGCTGATGGTGGGTTTGGGAAGACTTGGGCATTTCTTGTTGATCAGAATGGGTGTCCTTTCCTGGTATAGCACCAATTCCTAGCCATCCCCAAAACATCTCTCTTCATAGCCTGAGAGTCCATCTTTTCGCCATAGAGCTAACGGACATACAACCACAGCAAACGACAACCTGAAAATATTAGCAGTGACTCTGTGGTCATAAATCACGTCCTGAAGAAGTGATAGCCAGTGACCACTTAAAGATATACCTAAATACCAGGAAAGCAAAAAGGAAACGCTCTGCTCAACCCTGCCTTAGATTAGCCAAGCTGCTCATTTGCATGAACAGGAGAGGCAACGATCATTTTGAGGAGGGTGAAGAAGCCAGGCAGGGAAGGAAGAAACCAAACACCAGCTGAAAGCAGATGACACGAGCGTCTGGCTCATGTAGCCTCATGAGAAACAGCATGAAATAACGTTTCTTTCAGAAAGGCGGCTATCAGAAGAAAAAAAATGGTTGTAATAAATCCGAACAAAAGCCAACAATGTTGGACAACTTGTTAGATAGATATTCAGGAAGGCTGATCCACCTCACTGGATTGTTGTAAGGAACAGTTAATAAAAAAAGATTGTCAAGGACACTGCAAACATAGAAGAACTAACACATAATAAGAACATTAATAATCAGGGAGGACCTAGGAATGAAACCAGTTCCATCAAGACCGAAGATGTTGAGCAACCAGCACAGAAATAAAGAAAACAGATACAACTGCCTGGAGGTTGTCCAAACCAACAAGAACCAAATACTTTTTTGCTCTTAATTTTGAAAAAGTAGACAAGTTTACAGGGTATAAGACTATAAATAAATATTGGCCAATGGGTTCTTGCTTTTCCCTGGAGGCAGCTCCCTTTGAAATGACTTCCTGGACCGAGGCAGTGAGGGAGCTGAAGGCGCTCACCCTCCTCCCAGAACTCATGGTCCGCGACAGGAAGCCTTCCCTCCCCAGTCCTGATGATTTGGGGTTGGAAAAAACACTGGAAGGAATCCAAAGCTGTGGTTCATTTCATTCTTTCATTTCCTGTCTTTGCCAAATGCTGACAATTACAAACAAATGTTGTCTTCACAACTACTTTCTTCTAGATGAACATTCTGCTCATTTTGGTGGCTTTTGTGTATGTGACTGGAGAAACACTTTCTAAATCCCCAAGGTGACAGGACTTCCACGTAATGATAATGATTATTTAATGTCATCATCACAATGGGTTGCCTAGACAAATGAAATGCTTGCTGGGTCTAAAGCATGCACTCAAGTGAGGTCAATTAACGCTTTCCAGGGTACCCGATTTCCCATTGGGGCCCTAAAGAAGGCAATTCATTACCCAGCCATTCTCCACACGCACACCCACCCCAACACTGCTGTCTACCAGCAAGTTCTTCAGTTGCTTAGACTGTCAGGCTTCTCAGCCAGTGTGGAGGAAGTCCAAGAGAGATAAGAATATGCTGAGAAGGTCCAGGCTGGGGGATATTTTTAGTCTTCTGAAGATAGTCCAGCGGTGATCATCAGCATCATCATCACCACCCACGCAAACACAATCCATCTTCCTTTTCAAAGCACTTTCATCACATAAATCATTCCCTTTGATCCTCACAATCCCTGAGGTATGCAAAGCAGGTATTAGTACAGTCAACACCTGGCTATAGCAGCAAGAAGGACACGAATGGCACGGAGGTAAGCCTCAAAGACAGGGAAGAAAGAAAGGGTGTGGCAGGAAGAGGGGGCACACCCCAACAGCATCAAAAGCACTGAGGGTCTGAGGCCAAGGACCATGTAGGATGAGGACACACAATGGCACAAGGAGACAGAAATGTGAAGAGTTGTGGGTGTCTGATTGGATAGACTAGGTTATCTGTTGCAAAGTTTACTGTTTCTAAAGCCAAAATTAAGAAAGATGGAAACTAAAATGAACCAAGTGTCTATGCTTTGCCAGGTGTTTTCTTTTAAGATATTAACAAACTTAATCTTCACACTAATCCATGCAAGATAGATATCATAAACCCATTTTTTGCAGATGAGAAGACTGAGGCCCAAACCAGTGATGTTATTTGCCCAGGGTCACCTACCCACCACTTGGAAAAGATGAGATTCAGGAATGGGAGAGAGACCAAGCAACAAAAGGCTAAGGGCTCTGGCCAGGAATGACTAGCAACCAGCTTAGTACAGCAACAATAAGAGAATCAAGAAAAGAGTTTAAGAATAAGGAATAGGAGTTCCTGCTGTGGTACAATAGGATCAATGGTGGCTCTGCAGCAGCAGGGATGTAGGTTCAATCCCCAGCCTGGCACAGGGGGTTCAGGATCCAACACTGCCACCTCTGTGATGTAGGTCACAACTGCAGCTCGGATTCCATCCCTGACCAGTGAACTCCGTATGCCATTGGATGGCCAAAAAAAAGAAGAAGAAGAAGAAGGAACAAAAGTTTCCTGTACCCTGGACTCCCTATGTACTTCCCTTGGAGGCTGGGCTCACAGTGCCTGATAAGGAGGCAATCTGACCAAGGAGGAAGAGGTGGGATGACAAGCAAGATGGTTCTTGGAAACTATCCCTCCTGGACAGGTGTGGAGATGAAGTCCCAGCAAGGAAAGGTCATGAAGCAGTTGAGAACTTGCTTTTCTTCTGCAGGAGCAAGAGGAAGGTACAATGTCTAAAAACATGTAAGCCTTATTTGCAGCAACATGAATGGACCTAGAAATTATCATGCTAAGTGAAGTCAGTCAGACAATGAGACACTAACATCAAATGCTCTCACTTACATGTGTAATCTAAAAAAGGGACACAATGAACTTCTTTGCAGAACAGATACTGACTTACAGACTTTGAATAACTTATGGTTTCCAAAGGAGACAGGTTGGGGGGTAGGGAACTGCACAGAGGGTTTGGGATGGAAATGCTGTAAAAATTGGTTGTGATGATTATTGTACACCTATAAATGTAATAAAATCATTAGGTAATTTTAAAAAAAGAAAAAAAGAAAAGAAAAACTCGTATGCCTTGGAGGATCATGGCAGCCAGCGTGAGTTTGCCTTAGGGATCATGTTCATGCTGGCAAAAGGCAGAGATGGTGGAAGCAGAATGGTCAGAGCCACTGCAACATGAGAGGGGCCTGGGGTAGTAGAAAGAACATTCTACGACTTCTTTGCTGTGGCACCTTGGACAAAATACTTCTCTGAGCATCATCTGAACAACAGAGTCAACAAAATCCATCTCATGGTGATTCTACGAGGATTAAGTTACATATATACACATACACATTATTCTTAAGCATTTGAAAGAAGTTTTCATGCTTAGTTGGACTCTGGGGAGGGTAACACGATAGGCAAAAACAGCATTTAGATTTAGAACGATCCCTTCTTTCCATATAATAAAATATTTCTAATAAAAACCTACTTTCACCAATCCTCATGAACTCAACCTATGTCATAAGTGAGACTTTTGATTCTAAGAAGCACATAGAAAGCCATTTCGGTGACATCTTCCTTCCGCAAGACATTTAACATGTTTCTTCTGACAAACTATGAACCATCCTGCTTTAAATAAAGAAGATTCCTCCAGGAGGGAGAATGAATCCAGGGCAATAACATTCTGCCTGACCCTCATTAGCATGTCAGGGTCACATCCAGTAAGAGTACATAAAGACTTCAACCAAACTGATCCCAGTGTCTCTAAAGATTTACCTAAGTGAGCCCATACACATTCATTTCCACACTGACTCCAGGGACCAAAGGATAACCTTCCCAAGGAGAAGTGGCAACTGTGAGCAATGTCATTTGCAGAATTCCCTGCAAAGGCTTTTAGAAAGTTTCACCTAACAAGTCCAGGATAATTTGGAGAATCTTAGACTTGGCAAGAAACTCCTTGGCCACCTGAACGAACCCCCAACCCCAAACCCACTGGTCAGTGACCACCCAGAGCTAATATGGGGCTTCTTTATACAAACCTGGTTCTGGGGATGTTACTTCTAAGAGGTGCCCACAGGACCATTGGATATAAATACAATAAATAAGTGACCCATTCAAAATGTCTTCAATTTCTCTAATCCTCATTCTCTTATGACTTGTGGATATCCATATTATATTAATGTATTCCTTTTTTTTTTTTTTTTAGGGCCACATCTGTGGCACATGGATGTTCCCAGACTAGGGGTTGAATCAGAGCTGCAGATGCCAGCCACAGCCAGAGCCACATGAGATCCGAGCCACATCTGTGACCTACACCACAGCTCCTGACAACGCCACATCATTAACTTACTGAGCAAGGCCAGGAATTGAACCCACATCCTCATGGATACTAGTCAGGTTCATTACCACTAAGCCACAGTGGAAACTTCCCATATTAATGTATTCTTTTAACATGCACACAACCAGCCAGTGCCATGACAAGCAGCTTAGCCCCTGAATGGCCCCAGTATACCCTCTTCTCCTCTCTCTCTCCACTAGGCCCCCTCCACAGGCACAGCACCAGCTCACCCTCCAAACACAAACCCAACGTGGGCTGAGGGCACTAGCCACAGAGATGACCTCCTTTCCACACCCTCTCCACATGACAAGTCAGGACAGGGCAGGGTGGAAGTCTAAAACCAGACCAGCTGGACCTGACCTCAGCCCTGCCCCTGCCCTTCAGTCCCACCACCCCATCTGGCAGCATCACCTTGTCAGTGGGTGTTGCAAGTGGACATTTGTTTACTTTAGATTCAAGTGGATGGCTGCCTGACTGCCAGGAGCTGGAGGAAGGGGGACCCCCTAGAGGTTATAACCAGCCTGCAGCAAAGCCCAAGAACCTAAAAGGGGCTACAGTGTGCAACTTTGGCCTCCCAGCTTTCCCATACGATGTGTGACACCATCGAGATGCTTCCATCAAAGTTAGGTGAGCCTGAGCTCGGCTGTTCCAGTGGGGAAATGGCCATGTACTCTGATTCCATCTGATAGGTGAGCCAGGAAAATGTCACTAAAAGCATTCTGTGGAATTTATGTTAAGATTCCCCGCCAGCACAATCTATTAAACTGAAACAAGGAGTTCCCGTCGTGGCTCAGCAGTTAACAAACCTGACTAGCATCCCTGAGGACGTGGGTTTGATCCCTGGCCTCGATCAGTGGGTTAAGGATCTGGCATTGGCCTGAGCTGTGGTGTAGGTGGCAGACACGGCTCAGATCCCGCGTTCCAGTGGCTCTAGCGTAGGCCAGCAGCTGCAGCTCTGAATGGACCCCTGGCCTGGGAACCTCCATATGCTGCATATGCGGCCCTAAAAGACAAAAAATAAATAAAAAATAAACTGAAACAACGTTGTGTCTTGATCTTAAGTCCTATCTTTCTTGGTCTCAGGATGCCCCATGATAGGAGGATAAGGCTTAGTAACATTGGCTTCAGGTGACTTAGTCATCACCTGGAGACGGGGAACAGTGACTAGGTTATCTCTGCCTTCATGCCCCAAAGCAGCCATCTCTTGGCTGGGCTTAACTCCAACAACCAGAACAGTGGTTTTCTTTTCTTTTCTTTTCAGGATGAGCAGCTTCCCACACTGGAAATGGGGAGAGGGGCCTGGAGGGTAGGTGGTACCACTGACGCAGCTGAGAACTCTGCAGCACCAAGCACCCTCCTGGATTTCACCACAAAAGAAGCAACTGTGGGAACACAGCCTTCCACAGAATAACCTGCGTAGGACCTAAGGTTGCAGGGAGCCGGAGAGCCCCGCTGGAACTCTCCCCAGCAGCAGGAGAAGCAGCAGCAGCAGCAGCTACACGGGTGACTAGCAGTTCTCTCCTGCCCCCCAGTGCCCTTGGCTGCCCACAGTCCACACTGCGCCCCAGACTCCAGATCTTCCCTCCCAGTCAGCTTCTTCTGTGTCTCACTCCCTCAGGCAAAGCACTGCCTTTTCCAAGGTAACACCTAGCTAATCTAATATAATCTAATCTGAAAGCGTTAGTGAGTATTATTGGATTAATGCGCTATTATTCCTTGAAAATACAATTTGCATTCCAGAGACACATGGGCCTTAAACGGAAGGAGTGGGAATTTCCATTACCCTGGCAGGCTAAGAAGGGAGGCGACTTTGCCAGGGGTGGGAATTTCAAAACCAACTTTAAAAACTGAAAACACCCTTGCCTATGCATACAGCTGGGAAGGTTATGAGTTTCATTTCTTAAAAGCTACCCTGTAATCTTCTTTCCAACTCTTTCCCCACCTCCTTGGTGCTGATGTGCTCAGAGGTCTCAACTTTCTTTCGACCTCAGGCAACAACAAAGGATGGTAATGCTTGAGCTGGACTCTGAGTGGGGATTTTTAAGTTTTAGGGGTTCTTTTGGTGTTTTGAGGTTTTTGGCTTTTTAGGGTGGCACCCGTGGGATATGGAAGCTCCCAGGCTAGAGATCAAATTGGAGATGCAGCTCTCAGCCTGCATCACAGCCACAGTAATGCTGGATCCTTAACCCACTGAGCGAGGCCAGGGATTGAACCCACATCCTCATGGATACTAGTCAGATTCATTTCCGCTGAGCCACAACGGGAACTCCTAAAGTTTCTTTCAAAAAAAATTTTTTTAATTAAACAATAAAACTACCTCAAGTATTTAAAATAATCATGCCTGGTATTTTCTTTCTTGCTACTGTGATCTACTTCTGTTAAACTTAATAAGCTTCTTCAGAGATATGCAAGAACTCTTAGAAGAGTTACCATTTAGGGTGTCCATGCTATGGGTCTATATAATGTGTATATACAGATATGTATATTCAAAACAAATTATATACATTATCTCACCCTTCATAACAACCTGATGAACTAAAAGCTACTATCCTCATTTTAAAGTGAGAAAACACAGGTAACAAAAAGTTAAATAAATCAGTCAAGTTCACATAGTTGGAAGTGTTGGAAAAGGAATCCCAACTTGATTCTGTGTCCAAAATTTACCATTTTTTGTTTTTTTTGTTTGTTTGTTTTGCTTTTTAGGGCCACACCCACAGCATATGGAATTTCCCAAGCTAGGGGTTGAAACAGAGCTACAGCTGTCAGCCTACCTCATAGCCAGGGGAACACAGGATCTGAGCCGCGTCTGCAACCTGCACCACAACTCACAGCAACACCAGATCCTTAACCCACTGCGCAAGGCCAGGGATCAAACCGACATCCTCCTGGATCCTAGTCTGGTTTGTCAGCCACTGAGCCATGAAGGGAACTCCCAAAGCTTAGCTTCTTAACCATGACTTTCTCACCAGAAATGGGAGGGAGAGGGGAATAAGATATTTTGAGATTTTCCACCTTACAGTGCTGAATCAGTAATTCTCAATATATCATCCCTGGACCAGCAGCATCAGTATACATCAGGAAATTTGCTAAAAATTGCAAAATTGGAGGCCCACTCCAGACTTAAAGAATCAGAAACTCTAGGGGCAGGGCCCAGCAATTTAGGTTTTGACAAGCCCTCCGTGTGATTTTAATACAAGTTCTCCATGTGAGAACCACCGGTGCAGACTCTTCAAGTTTTAGCAGCAGGTCAGCAGTAACTCCTTTTGAACACCCGTTCCTTAAATAAGTCCTTTTCAGCTAGAAACGGCGACATAACTTTACATTAACTCTGGAGAGAGGTGAACAAATGAACCATGTTAGCACGTGCTTGACAGAGTGCAACAGTGTGAATGAAATGAGGTCATCCATGCCAAAAATAGCTTCTCAAAATCCTGTAAGGTATCAAACGCAACTAGGTATAAAAGCAGTGTAACACGTATTCCTGAGTTTAAAAAAGGCAGGGTGGGGGGGAGGGGAGGAAGAGGCTCTAAATGGGTTACATCTCATCAGCTGCCATTCGTCTGCTCCCTATTTGTGCAAAATTACATGGCACACCACGAAAAGCACCTGTAGGATTCACCTGATTGGCACCTAAACAGCTTGCCTCCCCTTTTGTCTTCATTTCACGCTGCTTCTTCCTTAACCCGAAATAAGAGGCACCTCTTTGGCCTGGAAAAAGCCCACCAGGCTGAGGCCTCCCCACTTCCTCCATCTGGAAAACCTCTGGCTGGGGGGCGGGGGGACAGGAACACACCTGTGTGCACGCCTGTGCTTCTCGACTTTGGGCTGAGAATAGGCCCTTTCCCAGAAAGTACGTGCCACAATGTTTCTCCAACCCTGTGCGTCTTCCGTTTCCTTAGAGCTTGTTCAATAGTAGCCTAGGTGTGCCCTGCATACAAAGAAAGCAGCAATGCATGGCCATCGTTCTCTCCTGATCTGAAAAAGAGAATTAAAAAAAAAAAAAAAAACAATGACTTGAGCTGGTCCTCCAACCGGGCCAGAGGTCAGAAGTAGGAGGAACCTTCCACACCGAAGCCGACCACGACCATGACTTTCTCAGACCAGGATGAAGCTGTTCACGCCCCACGCAGAGAGGGCTGTTCTGGTGGAAAACAAAGTTTGGATCCTTTAGTCGCGTTGGCCAGCAGTGCAATTTCGCCTGGGGAAGTTGCTAGCTCCTGAGTGGCAGTTTCCAGCTGTGTGACTTTGGGAAATAAACCTGTCTTGAGCCTTGGGTTCCACAACTGCTCTGGGAAGGAGGGCAGGGCAAGTGTGGGGGCAGGAATAATGTCCACCAGAGAAAAAGGAAGAGACATTAGGCATATTGGCCTGATGGGGCCAGACCTACCTCAGGAGCTGCTCTGTGGACACTGGCTCTTTTCCTTTACCCCTTGGCAAGGCCCAAGTTGATTTTCACCTGACCCTGGGAGCCTCCGCCTCAAAGAGCAGTCACGAGGGGTTATATATATAAACAGGGCTTGGTAAGAAAGGGTTAAGTGCCCTGTTAACACATCTCACAAGAGTAGCCCAGGGATCCAGGTGTAGGAGTGAGTGGTTTCTAATCTGGAAATACAGAACCAGGCTGGGATGCCTCACATTCTAAACGAGGGGAAAGCTATAATCCCCTAGTCTAGGTCAGATCACAGGCCTTCCCCTAAAGCCCCTGGGGAACCCACTTCCTCCCCACACCTCCTCACACATAAACCCACCCTACACACCGACAAAGGCAGTACTCAGTTAATCCCTAAACTTTCAGGGGAATGACACACCAACCAAGTACAGAGACACCACACTCGGAGCCTGAGTATTACACTCAAAATCTTTTCTGGAGACGTATATTTTTCCCAAAAGGAGAGAGCCCTCTACTGGCAAATTAGCACTTGACTAGGAACGGGCCTGATTCCAGAGCTTCTGCATTCATAAACGTTAGGGCCTGTTTCCTCCTTTTAGGGCAGCAAATGTGGAAGTTATTTTCAAATGGCTAAGTTTTTGTCCATGAAAAGAACAGGTGCAGGTATGAATTAACGATATAAAGCCCCAAATCCCCTAAAGCCCCTTCAGCTGGCTTGGTTACAGTTTACGACAGCAGAGGGGTCAAAAGAGGCATGAGAACCGTCTCCATTCCTCCCTAATACACGGATAACCTTCTAGAAATGTTTCATGTGCAAGAGGGCTCTGCCCAGTAGTTCAGCTGTCAAAGTATCGCCTCAGACAGTTTGAAAGAGATTTCGAACAACCGAAAGAGCCATCAAGAGCAGATGAGAAAATAATTTATTGTGCATCTAAACAATGGAATACTATGCAGCTTTTAAAAAGTGGGAAAGATTACTCTGTAGCTATAAGGAAAGATGTAAAACCAGAGTTTTACAGGACAATATGTATAATACACTGCCATTTGTGTAAAAAATAAAAATATATTTGTATTTACTTCTACATGCCTCAAGGAAGATATTTCTAGAAGTTTGAACAAGAAACATGCAACAGTGGTTAGGTTTTAGAGGAATGTGAGAACTATAGGAGAGGTGGAAGGGGGCAAAGAGAGACTTTCACTTTGTTACATAGTTTGAACTTTATGGTGAATGTTTTAACAAGACAAAACATTAAATAGATGGAGTTCCCATCGTGGCTCAGTGGTTAACGAATCCGACTAGGAACCTTGAGGTTGCAGGTTCAATCCCTGGCCTTGCTCAGTGGGTTGGGGATCCAGCGTTGCCGTGAGCTATAGTGTAGGTCACAGACATGGCTCGGATCCCGCGTTGCTGTGGCTCTGGCATAGGCTAGCAGCTACAGCTCTGATTAGACCCCTAGCCTAGGAACCTTCATATGCCGAGGGTGCGGCCATAGAAAGACAAAAAAAAAAAAAAAAAACATTAAATAGATGGTTTTTCAAATGACAGCAGCAATGGGCATGAAGATTTCCTTTACTCGACACTTTAATAACGGATACGTTTTATTGAATGATTCTTCAATGTGCCAGGCACTGTGCTAAATGCCTCACATGTATTAACTCATTTATTTAATGCTCCCTATCACCCTATGAGGTGGGAATACTCTTGTCGTCCATTTTCTAGGGACAAGGAAACAGGGACAGAGCAGTTATTTGCCCAAGTTTATACAGGCAAGGCCTTCAGGCAAGCGGATGGCAGAGTTCCGGCACTTAGCACTGTGCTACGAGTTCATCAGGTATGCTTTGGAGTTCCCATTGTGGCTCAGTGGTTCACAAACCTGACCAGTATCCACGAGGACACGGGTTCGATCCCTGCCTTCACTCAGTGGGAACCTCAGGTGTGAAAAAACCATACTTCATTTTTTTATTTAATTTAATTTAAAAAAAAAAACACTGTATTACGTAGCTGCCCCAGAGAAAGTTTCTCCAACACAGCAAAGCTGATAGCAGAGAGTATTCCTAAGTTAAATACCCAGGAGCCCCAGTTAAAAGTTTGGAGAAGCCCTTACTAGACTTCTCCAAGATGAGATTTCCTTTGGCCCAACACACGCACCCTTACTCACACACATACACTCACACATTCTCACACATTGTCACACACGCACACACTCACATTCTCATACACTCCTGTACATAGACTCTTCCATCTTCAAACACATTCACACACATACACTCTCTCACACACTGATATACATTTGCACACATCCTTGCACACTCACACACACACAATGGGCTTCCAGCCTAACTCTCCTCTTTGCTACCTGGCACAGCCCCAGAATACTGGCCCTGTGTCACTCCAGCCCCAGGATCCCTGGACCTCTCTCAGGCCCACGCTACCATGTCCATTCTCAGGACCTCCTCTCCACACGTAAACCTCTCCCAAATGAAGTATGGTACCCATATTTCTATCTCACTCAACCCATTTATGCTCCTAAGTACCCTCCAAGCTGTCCAACTCTATCTTTCATCTAGCCCTCCCGACAACAAAGATTTTCTCTTCCTCAGGACATTAAAAAAGAAAGACGATTTTTCCATTCTGCTTGTGCTTCCAGCTTCTCTGCTTGCCCAGTGAATGAAGAATTTCATGCAATCTGATTTTTGGCAAGAAAGCTGTACGACCCTCCATCCATCCAGAAGACCAAGCATCCTCTGAGGATGAGTGTAAGGGCATTTCCTCACCAGCCCTGGAGGACACAAAACCACTGTGACACCAACATTTGGGGCTGCCAACAAGCCATTTAGTGTTGTTGGAGCTCTGAGCTGCAAAAGTTCTAGACACAAAACCATTTCAAATGGAGAAGGAGATATGCATTTGACACGTACTCTTTTAATTCCTCCTTGGGTTTGCATGCAGTCTAGAATACAACAGGTCTTAAACATTTTACTGCAGCCCCAAAACTCTTTGTTGCCATACTGTTTCAAATACCTTCTGTCTATGTGGTAAACTGCAAAATGATATCAAAATTCCAGTCACTCTTCTGAAATGTTTCCATTTGTAATAATTAATAACATTAAAGTCCTTCTAGTCATTATTCCACCTAATCCTTGGTGACAATTATATTATTTTTTTCTTTCTTTCTTTCTTGGTTTTTTTTTTTTTTTGTCCATACCCACTGCATGTGGAAGTTCCCAGGCCAGGGACAGAACCTGTGCCACAGCACCAACAATGCCATATCCTTAACCTGCTGTGCCACAAAGGAACTCCCAACAGTGATATTATTATTTCCATTTTGCAAATGAGAAGACTGGGGTCATAAAAAGGAAAGTAACTGGTCTACATTTATATTGCTAGGAATTAGAACTAGGAGCTACAGCCAAATCTGTTGTTTGTTTTGGCCACACCCGAGGCATGCAGAAGTTCCCGGTCCAGAGATCAAACACATGCCACAGCAGACCCCGAAGTCACAGCAGTGACGACACCAAGTCCTTAATCACCAGGCCACCGGGGAACTCCCAGATCTGTTTTATTATAAGTCCACACCACACTTAGCTGCCCTTGGGAGCCCAATTCAAGTTCTACATACTCAGTGGTCCAAACCCTTAGCTTTTGCAAATTGAAACAAAGTGATTGACGTTTTTAGCATCAACCCTGCTCAGCCTGATGGTGTATGCTGCTGTTCATTCGATGCCTTTGGGGTTGATTATTGCCTTGTATTAATACTTTTCATGTTATCTCATGTACATTCCAAACATCAATCAAATTGCTACAGTCATAGTATCCCTTTTCCATCCTGTGCCCCCACGTCTAGAAGAGTCTTTTGCACATTTCAGATGATATCTAGATCTTAGTTGATGGTGGCTGTCTACTCTTTAGGTTTTCTAGGCAATATCTACCTCTCTGTCAATACTGTATGTGAACAAACATGTTTTCCAGAGCATCCTTTATAAGAGCCAACAGGAAGCAACCCAAATATACCAAGGGAAGAGTGGTTACATAAGCTCTGGGGCATCAGCATGAGGAACTGTTACACAACACTTAAAAATCCCGTTTTCGGAGACTAATGAATAACATAAGAAAATGTTTACCAAACATTATGATATTCTTTACATTTATAGCAGAGAACAAAAAGCTTAGAGAAAATACATCAAAATGTCAGCTTTTTTAATCTCTGGGTGGGAAGGGAGATGAAACTACAGAGAAATTTTATCTTCGCTTTCAGAACATTAACTCCTTTTCTGGTAATCCTTGGGGCCACTCGTTTGGATCCTGGGAGCTTCATTTTTCTTTATCACTAAAATAGGAGCAATGTTGGTTTCCTCACAAGGTTCTTATAAATGGTTAAAACTTTTCCGATAAGAAGTGCTCTATAAATGAATAACAATGGTATTAAATTATGCAATAAATGATTGTGTGCTCTTTATGTGGTTTTCATAACAAAGATTTTAGAGGGAATGATGCCCTGTCAACTCACAGTGGAAATTTTAAAGGAATTTATATATTTTAAAATGCTACAAATCCCTTCTTTCTTTTGAAAACTAAGCCTGTGTTTATTGTATATTCAGTGAATTATTATGAAATCGTTCTCCATGGATGATTGAAGAAAAAAAATGAAACCTATCTACATCAATAACCTAAATAGTTTAGCCTCTTCTTTTAAAAAAAAATGAAATGAGAACTAGGCTTATCAAAATAGTAACCGCAGAGTCCCTCTTGCTTTGGTCATCACTCAGTCACTACAGTGCAGAAGGGCCAAACATGACAAAGAACTCCTGGGCAACCTGCTGAGGTGCCACTCAAGCCCTACACAGGGCAGGGGCAGGCTGCACAGGCATGGCTACGTCAGCCAGTTGGCTTGACTGGTGGGAGCACCTCCAGGGTTAAAATGCCCCACAGAACAGCCCTTACAAAGGCAGCATGAGTTCCCACAAGCAGGTTCTACCTCAGGAACCCTTCCTTTGGAACCTGGTCCTGCCCAAGCTCCCCAGGCTGACTTTTCCCCCTCCGTTCTCGACCACTCTCCATCACACTCAGCGTCAGGTCTCACAGCCAAAGTACTGGGTGAAAGCCTGTCTTAAAAGAAGCTCCAGGAGTTCCCGTTGTGGCTCAGTGGTTAACGAATCCGACCAGGAACCATGAGGTTGCGGGTTCGATCCCTGACTTTGCTCAGTGGGTTAAGGATCCGGCATTGCTGTGAGCTGTGATGTAGGTCACAGACGCGGCTCGGATCCCGCATTGCTGTGGCTGTGACGTAGGCTGGTGGCTACAGCTCCGATTCGACCCCTAGCCTGGGAACCTCTATATGCCGCGGGAGCGGCCCAAGAAATGGCAAAAAGACAAAAAAAAAAAAAAGAAGAAGAAGAAGAAGAAGCTCCAGGAGTTCTCATGGTGGCTCAGTGGTAACAAACCTGACAAGTATCCATGAGGATGAGGGTTTGACCCCTGGCCTCACCCAGTGGGTTAAGGATCCAGCGTTGCAGTGGTGAGCTATGGTATAGGTTGCAGATGCAGCTGAGACCTGGAGTTGCTCTGGCTGTGGTGTAGGCCAGTAGCTACAGCCCCAATTCGACCCCTAGCCTGGCAATGTCCATATGACACAGGTGCAGCCCTAAAAAGAAAAAAATAAAGATTAAAAAAAGAAGAAGAGGAGTTCCCGTCGTGGCGCAGTGGTTGACGAATCTGACTAGGAACCATGAGGTTGCAGGTTCGGTCCCTGCCCTTGCTCAGTGGCGTTGCCGTGAGCTGTGGTGTAGGTTGCAGACGTGGCTCGGATCCCGCGTTGCTGTGGCTCTGGCGTGGGCCGGTGGCTCCAGCTCCGATTCGACCCCTAGCCTGGGAACCTCCATATGCCGAGGGAGCGGCCCAAGAAATAGCAACAACAACAACAATAACAACAACAAAAAGACAAAAAAAAAAAAAAAAGAAGCAGCAGCAGCTCCAAAGGAATGGATGTATGTATATGTGTAATTGATTGACTTTGCTGTACACCTGAGATTAACACAACTTTGTGACTCAATTATATTCCAATAAAGTTTTAATAAATAAAATATAATATTTTTTTAAAAGACGCTCCCTTCACGTACACACATACGCATGCAGCACCCATTCTGTGCCCAGCACCAGGCTCCTGCACAATTCCTTTCACACTGGAGTAATTTTCAGACCTGCTTTCCTGACTCTCCATTTCATCTCCTTTCTACCCAATCTCATCATATATTTGCCATCATTGTAAAGGACCAATAAATGCATAGCTCACCAAACATTAGTGGTTTAGGCTCTACAAACCCAGAGAAAAGAACTGATCTCCATCACCCAGTAAAACTTCAGCCACTCAGACTCCCTTAGGAAAAGCCAAACTTGCTGCATGTCTGCAGGTCCTACTCCCTTAAGATTTAGAACTTTTAGGATATTAGCGGTTTTGAGTGAAAATCCTTCTCCACAGTTCCCACTGTGATGCAGTGGGTTAAGAATCTGATGCGGCAGTGGCTCAGGTTGCTGCAAAGGTATGGGTTGGATCCAGCACAGTGGGTTAAGAATCTGGCATTGCCACAGATTCAGCATAGGTTGTGACTGCAGCTGGGTTCTGATCCCTGGCTGGGAACGCCATATGCTACAGGGCAGTGAAAACAGAAAAAAGAAAGAAAGAAAAGAAAAGAAATCCTTCTTGATTGTAATCTCTGCTCTCTGCTTTCTTAAACAGATAACACTGAATTAACATCTTCTGGATGACTCATCCTCATTCACATCAGTAACCGCTTCCATGGGAACTGCTGCACAGGGCAATATGCTTTGCCTATCGATTTATTAGCCCTACACTTCTTTCTTCTGAATTTAGTTTTTCTGTTTCTTTCATTTGAGAAGCTCACTGTTTCTGCTTTCCTTCAACCTCCCTGGCTCCCTTTCCTCGTCTACTGAAAAAATCTGCTGGTGTTTAGAATCAACTGATCAAAATTTGTTGGTTTCAGTGCATTGTAAGAGTAGGGTCAAAAGGCTTCTCCCGTAAGTAAATGCCCACACCTCAGTTCATCAGCTTGGTGCTGCCTATACTGGCTGCTCTGAGCCTTATCTGTCCACTTTCTGGCTCTGTGTTCCGCATAGATGATTCAAAATAGGCATTTCAGAAAGTTGAAGCTTTCACTGTTTGTTTGTTGTTGGGTTTTTGTTGTTGTTGTTGTTTTTGCCATGCCTAAGGCACGCAGAAGTTCACAGGCTAGGGATCAAACCTGCACCACAATAGCAACCCAAGCCACAGCAGGGACAACACCAGGTCCTTAACCCACTGCACCACCAGAGAACTTTCTTTTTTTTTTTTCCACTGCATTTCAATTCATACCTAAGAACTATATTTAAATTAATAGCTTTCCTAATAAATGCTGGGGAAGGTGTGGAGAAGAAGGAACCCTCCTACACTCTTGGTGGGACTACGAGTTGGTGAGGCTACTAGGGAAAATCGTACGGAGGTTCCTTAAAAAACTAAAATAGAACTACCATACAATCCAGCAATCCCACTCCTGAGTATATATCTGAAAAGATGAAAACTCTAATTTGAAAAGACAACATGCACCCCAATGTTCCTAGCAGCACTACTTTCAAAAGCCAAGACATGGAAGGAATCTCAGCATCCATCAACCAATGAATGGATAAAGAAGATGTAGAACATATATGCAATGGAATACAACTCAACTATAAAAAGACTGAAATAATGCCATTTGTGGCAACATGGATGGACCTAGAAATTATCAACTAAGTGAAGTCACAAAGAGAAAGTCAAATACCGTATGATGTCATTTATATGTGGAATCTAAAATATGATGCAACTGAACTTACTTACAAAACAGATATACACTCACAGACATAAGCAACAACTTATGGTCACCAAAAGGAGAAGGGCAGGGGAGAAAGGGATAATTAGGAGGATGGAAGTAACAGATAATACACCACTATATATAATATGGATAAACAAGAAGGTCCAACCACATAGCACAGGGAACTATATGTTCAGTATCTTATAATAACCTATAATGGAAAAGAATCTGAAAAAGAATAGACAGATAAATAGGTAGATAGTTAATTGAATCATTCTGATGTACACCTGAATCTAACAACATTATAAATCAACTCTATCTCAATTAAAAATTAATAATTTTCCAATAATACTTTGAGGAACAAATGAGTGACCCGAGAGTACTGGAAAGAAAAGACTGGAAATTTTTTTTTAGAGAGAGCGCAAAAGGAAGATTTTTATATTTTCTTTTCTTTCCTAACTTGCTGGTTGCTCCAAATTGTCAAATATTTACCTCCCTACTTCAACCCTGTTCCATAACTTCAATCAGAGGATTTTAAAAAAAAAGAAAAAAGAAAAAGACTACCAAAGTAAATTATGGAAAATTGGAAAAGTTCATTTGGAGCTAATGTAATAAAAGGAGATAAAGATGATTCCAGACATAAGAGTGGACATAATGTATTCTGAACTCATTCAATCATAAAAATAAAATTTTATTTTGTTTCAGGACTAAACTGATAAAAGGGAAGGTCTTATTGCTATGAAATATATATCCAGGTTTTTAAGCTTCACAAAAACTCTTCTATAGGAACACAAAGTTCTGTTTCCCCGTTGTCTCCTCAGCTTTCAGAGCTCTTTGTTTATCCTCCCATTTTACCAAAATGCCTGGTGCTCTGATGCTTTGTGCCTTTAGTCACACTTACCCACACTAACCAGGTCCCACTCCCTGCCTGGCACTTCCCACTGTAACATCTAATATTTTTCACCCTCCAAGGATTCTTACTCTCACCTTATTGGGGGCAATATCACCCCCATTAAAAATGCATGAGCATGGAGTTCCCATTGTGGTGCAGTGGAAACAAATCCGACGAGGAACCATGAGGGTGTGGGTTTGATCCCTGCCCTCGCTCAGTGGGTTGAGGATCCCACATTGCCATGAGCTGTGATGTAGGTCACAGACGTGGCTCAGATCTGGAGTTGCTGTGGCTATGGTGTAGGCCAGCAGCTACAGCTCTGATTAGACCCCTAGCCTGGGAACCTCCATATGCCTCAGGTGCAGCCATAAAAAGAAAAAAAGACCAAAAAAAAAAAGGCACAAGCTGTAGCTTTAAACCCACAGCCTTACCAAGAAGAACTGAGCCACATTGTTTACTGACATTTGACTTGTTCTTGGTATTCCACCATCACTATGTGACAGGAACCCCAAATAGCAATGTAAAGTCTGATTACAGATTAGGGAAATGAAAGAACTGTTGCTGAGGAGGGGTTGGGAATAAATATGTTAACATAAATGGAAAATAGGTTTTACATATAAGAAAAAATGAATGCAAATATGAAACCAAAGAATTTGAATAAAATTCTATTTATTCTATTTGAATAAAATGCCTGAAAATATGATGTAGAGGAGTTCCCATTGTGGCTTAGTGGGTTAAGAACCTGAAATAGTGTCCATGAGGATGTGGATTTGATCCCTGGCTTTGTTCAGTGTCCAGCACTGCCGCAAGCTGCGATGTAGTTTGAGGATGTAGCTCAGATCCATTGTTGCTGTGGCTGTGGCACAGGCCTGAAGCTACGGCTCTGATCCAATCCCTAGTGTGAATAACTTCCATATGCCATAGTTGCAGCCATAAAAAGAAAAAATAAAAATGATAGAGAGGGAAGAGAACAGTCTCTTCAACAATTTGTGTTAGGAGAATAGGATATCTCCATGTAAGACATTATTAAAAGGTTATAAAAAATTATCTCCATGCAAAAGATTATTATATTATAGATTAACACAAAATGGAACAAAGACCTAAATGTGAGGCTAAAACTATAAAACACTTAGAAGAAAACATAGGGGTAAGTCTTCATGATGCTGGCAATGGTTTCTTAGATATGACACCAGAAGCATAGCAACTAAAGGAAAAAACAGATAAATTAGACTGTCAAAATTTTAAATATTTTGTACATCAAAGAGAGTATCTCTCCCAGCTGGCGGAATGGGACATGACATTTGCAAATCATTAATCTGATAAGTGTCAACAACTCCTGCAATTCAACAACAAAAAGACAAACAACCCAATTTAAAAATGGATTGACTAGTCATTTCTCCATATAAGATATAGAAAAGACCAATAAGTACATGAAAAGATGCTCAACATCATTAGTCATTAGGGAAATGCAAATCAAAACAACAATTAGGTACCACTTCAGACTTACTAGGATGGCTATAATCAAAAGAGGGAAAACAAGTGTTGGCAAGAATGGGAGGAAAGTGGAACCACCATCTAATACTGAAGGAAATGGAAATGCAAAATGGTGCAGCCGCTATGGAAAACAGTTTGAACACATTAAACATAGAATTACAATACAGTTCAGCAAGTCCACTGGTAGGTATATACCTAAAGTAATTAAAAACAAGTGCTCAAACAAAAACCTCAATGTGAATTTTCATAGTAGCACTAGCCACAATAGCCAAAAGGTGAAAACAACCCAAACATGCATCAACAGATGAATAAATAAACAAATGTGGCATATCCATATAAGAGAATATTATTCAACCATAAGAAATGAAGTACTGATACATGAGACAACACAAATGAATCTTTTTCTTTTTTTCATTACTCAGTGAATTTTGTTACATTTACAGCTATACAACAATCACCACAACCAAATTACACAAATGAATCTTGAAGATATTAAGAAGCTAGATATAAAAGACTACATACTGTATGATTCTGTTTATCTGAAATATCCAGAAGAGCCAAATCCATTGAGACAGAAAACAGATTTTGGTTGCAGAAGTTAGGGGGATGGGGAAATGGAGAGTGAATGGAGTTTCCATTTGGGATGGTAAAAGCTTTCTAGGTAGTGGTGACGGTTGCACAATATCATGAATATACTTAACACCACTGTATGACACACTATTAAAATGGTTAAAATGGGAGTTCCCGTCGTGGCGCAGTGGTTAATGAATCCGACTAGGAACCATGAGGTTGCGGGTTCGGTCCCTGCCCTTGCTCAGTGGGTTAACGATCCGGCGTTGCCGTGGGCTATGGTGTAGGTTGCAGACGCGGCTCGGATCCTGCGTTGCTGTGGCTCTGGCATAGGCCGGTGGCTACAGCTCCGATTTGACCCCTAGCCTGGGAACCTCCATATGCCGCGGGAGCGGCCCAAGAAATAGCAACAACAACAAAAATAAATAATAAATAAAATGGTTAAAATGATAAATTTAATGTCTTATGTATTTTGCCACAATTCAAAAATTAAGTGAGAAAAATAAGATGATAGAGACATGTCAAAAGGACACAGAAACCAGCTTGACGTACTTCTCACTGACATAATAGAAATAGATTATAGACCATTGAATTAAAAAGAAATCCTTGAGGATGCAGGTTCAATCCCTGGGTTAAGAACGCAGAGTTGTTGTGAGCTGTGGTGTAGACCCCTGCTACAGCTCCAATTCAACCCCTAGCCTGGGAACCTCCATATGCCATGGGTGCAGCCCTAAAAAGACACACACACACACAAACACACACACACACACACACACACACACACACACAAAGAAAAAACCAGACAGTCACCACATTTATCAAATGATCACCGTTAATATTACCAGTAGTGAGGCAAACCAAAATCGTGTGCCACCTGAGAAGACGCAAGGAAATCACAGCATCTCTGCCATCCATTAAATGTATGAACTGACCCAGTAACTCACCTCTTTAGACCTCTTTTCCATCATCTGAAAAAGGAAGGCGGTAGATGAGATAATATCTAATTTCCATTCCAGCTCTAAATTCCTACTCTTCTAATACTTATTTGAACTAATCTAAATATATATCATCATGTTCAGAACCCAACAAGGAGAAGTAGAAACACTTCTCTCAGTTCAAGTGGCTGATGGTCTTATGTAAGCAAGTCAGGCAGAAAGCACACAAAATGACATATGTAATAAAACATGAATTTGGAGTAATTTCACAGTGAGTGCTGGAAAAGTCAAAATTTGAGAATGGTAAAAATAATAACATTCATCCCTTTTAAGGACATACCTGAGTTCAAACTATGTTAGGAAAGCGATTATATGTCAATGAGTGCTTATATAAACAAGTGCTTGAAAGCGTGTTTCCCTTAAGAAAGTTGCCCATGCCTCCTCCCACGTTGTGAACACCATCCAGGAGCCTAGTAGAGTCTCTGAAGGGTGGAAAAAGCTGCAGGCCTTTCAGGCACAGCACACACACAGTCCAATCACTAAAAGCATCTTCGATACAGAACAGAAAGTGCCACTTGGCCAGAAGTCACTGCTTTCAGAGGAGTAAGATTAATGTCATTTAGTTAAGCAGGAGAGAATGGTTCTGTAAATAACTCAGGCCCTCACAGGGCAATTCAAATATTCAGCAACCTCATAAATAAATGCATTCATATCAATATTCGGCTGGCAAATCATCAAAAAGTGAAGTCTGAACTGATCTTATTATACCATTTGGCTTCAGCTCTCAGCTTTTATGCAAACAGTAACACATTAATTGGTTAATTAGTAATCTTTTAAGGATGGAAGAGTCAATTTGCTATAATTATTTTTACTACATTTTCATTACCCCATCAATATACAGAAACAAATATATGAATTCAAATTATCAGAGTTACTAATGGTTCTGGTAAAGAATGAATTACTAGCTCATGCTGTGGTTTGTGGGCTTTCTTTTCTCATAGTCTTCCTTCCCACAGTAAAACAACATGTCTAATTACTTTACCCTTGACTCAGTGGAACCTCTTTCCTCTCCTCATCGCCTATAGCCCATCAGTCCCAAAACCCTGCCACCTCTTCCTTTCCAATGTCTCTGGAATCCATTCCTCCACTCTGACGGCCACCATCCTGGGCCAGGCCCTCATCACCCCATGCTTGCTTGGTCTAGCACAACAGACACCGAGCATCTACCATGACTCACCAAGTCTTTCAAAACCTTCAAATCAATCTGATGTGATAACTATCCCTCCACCTTTGTACCACTGCACATCTGACCCAAATTCTTTCTACTCGAGAAGTTTTTTTTAAACCAGGTTATGAGACAGGAGCAAGACCTGACGTCCTCTCCTACAGATCTTCAAGTTCCCACTCATCCATTGTCTGACACTACTTTGGTACAAATAGTCCTGCCTGTATCTCTATCCAGCCCACATTCTTCCATATTCCATTCTTCCCTTAGAAATGATTCTGTTAAACTACTGGCTAGAACTCAAGTATCCTATATCTTCAGCACTTTCGACACTAATAACTCCTGGATCTCATTTGCTGGCCCCTTTCTTCTGCTGGCCCTCATGGACCCAGCCATCAGCATTCTTCTTTCTATAGCCACTCCATCTCTAGAAGAGCTCATCCAGTCCCATAAAGATCTTTATGCTGACAACTCCCAAATCTATACTTTCAGCCTTGCTTTTTCCTGTGCTCCAGACTCAAAAACCCAACCGTACACTCAGAATTTTTTCCTGGGCAATCAAATTTAGCATGTCCGAAGGCTTACCCCCATTACAGTCAGTGGTTATCACCATCTGTCTAAATATTTGCATCACAACTTTGAACTCAGAGTTCCCATCATGGCTCAATGGAAATGAACCTGACTAGTATCCATAAGGACTCCAGTTCAATCCCTGGCTTTCTCAGTGGGTTGAGTATCCGGCATTGCTGTGAGCTGTAGTGTAGGTTACAGACGTGGCTCTGATCCTGCTTTGCTGTGTCTGTGGCATAGGCCAGTGGCTACGGCTCCGATTTGACCCCTAGCTTGGGAAATTCCATATGCCACAGGTGAGGCCCTAAAAAAAAAAAAAAAAAAAAAACCTTTGAACTCATTCTTTCCTCTTCCATTCCCTTCCTTCCAACATCCAATCCAATCCATCTTTGAAATATATCCCAAATCCAACCTCTGGAACCACCTCGATGCCTGCAACTCTAGTTCACATCATTAACATTTCTATCTGGGTTATTGCCATAGACCCCCAACTGGTAATGAAGCTCTGTCGTTCATTCAGACATCCATTGAAAATGACACACCTCATCAAAAAAGATTAGCTTGACCTGAGATGCATTTAGGGAAACCCTGTTGCTGTTGAAAGCGACCACCTTGTTTCTTCCTTTCCTCGCTCTCTCTCTGTACTTTCCTCTCTGTGTAACGCCCTCGCTTTTCTAACTCCTTTTCCTTCTCCCTCCTTCTCATATCTTCTTCTCTCTTCCTCTTCCTCTGGTTTTACTGAAATACTATGCACATAGTATAGTGGAAAATGCCAGCAGTTAGACTTAGAAGGGTCTCTCCCTGAGAAGAAGGGTCTGTCCTGGTGAAGAGGGTAATTATGACAAAGTCAGTTTATATTTCTGGCCCTCAGCTGACTCATCTGTTAAATAAAGAGATTATACTGGATGGTCTCTGAGGTCCCCTTAAAGTTCTAGAAATCTATACAAGTTATTTATTGAGTAAAGAGCTATGTTCTTTGTTCTTAAAAGTAGGTAGATTCAATATTTTTTATTTCCCTGAAGGGAAAAAAGCAAATTAGTTTTTAACAAGGCCATCAATTGATCCTCTTCTATCAGAGTCAGTGGCTCTCGATAGAAAAAAAATGCCACTCTCCCTTGGTATAGTCTAAATGTTCAATATCCCTGTAGTTATTTCTGTCTGGGCTCTCCTTGGGACAAGTAGAGGCCAGTAGCCCACACAATATGAAAGCTATCACTTATTAGGCACTTACTGTGTTCCAGGCTCTGTGCCAAGCCCCCCCCCCTTTTATCATTTAATCCTCGAGACAAGTCTACATAAAAAAGTATTACATTATCACTCCTCTTTTTTTTTTTTTGTCTTTTTCTAGGGCTGCACCCATGGCATATGGAGGTTCCTAGGCTAGTAGGTCCCAGCCTACGCCAGAGCCACAGCAATGCAGGATCCAAGCTGTGTCTGAGACCTACACCACAGCTCACGGCAACACTGGATCCTTAACCCACTGAGAGAGGCGAGGGATTGAACCCACAACCTCATGGTTCCTAGTCAGTTTCGTTAACCACTGAGCCACGACGGGAACTCCATATCACTTCTCTTTTAGATAAGAAGAAACTAAGGTATGAAGAGGCTAAGAAATTTGTCTAAGGACACATAGCTAATAGAAGATGGAACCAAAATTTGGACCCAGATCTCTCTGATTTGAAGGTCCACACTCTGAAAGATTACACCATACTACCTCCCTCTTGAAATGCTGGACCCCTGCAGTCTATCTTGCAGGTCTCTATATACTCTTGAACTGATAAAACATGTGACCCCTGGTGTCCTGGAAGTCATGCCTTAGCCTCTGCCTGACCCAACAGGGTCAACTACACTGCAAGAATTTTAAGAGCAGAGACTTAAAATTTCTTGTGGTACTGGCCCCAGCTATGTAGACACTCAATAGATGCTCTTGACTGAGGAAGCAACTTATATAGCTAGGACTTTCTGATGCAAGTTCTGGTGATGCAAAGTAAAAGGTTAAGATGAGGGAGAAATTGTGCTAGGATTAGGATGTGGTCAGGATTCCCCTAAAGTCTAATTTCCATGACCTCATTATCATTTACAGAAACTAGAGCTATTGATACCACTAGAAAATTGCTTTAGAAAATGGCTAAAATACTGGTTTAAATGAGACTCTAGGTATTTAAATGAAATATCAGGTCAGCACATTTGTGTAAGAATTTCCCTCTTTAAAATGCTTTCAAAGATCTTCAGAAGTGAGAGTGAACTTGCATGACCACCTCCTGAGCAATATCAGAGCAGGATGAACTCACCAGGGAGTCTCTTGTACCTAAGGAAATTATGGGTTTCCTGGCCAAGAGGACCAATTGGCAGGGTCTCTAAAACTCTGCCTCAGCCCCTACCCCCCATCTCTATGAGAACTGTGTTTGGGCAGATAACCTCCTTTGCTGAGTGGTAGGTTAATGAAGCACCTAGATGTCTTCCTGGGTTACTGATTTGGTGCCACTAAAAAGGTGAAGTTGTGTAGCACAGTGTGGCACCACTCCAATGTCCTCGACCCATCTTTGGGATTGGTTGTCTAAATCTCCTTAAGACCAAGAGTTTCAGAAGGACATAAAGATCCACATTACCCTTTGGGGTGTTCTTCACTTAGAGAACTGTAACATTGGTGAAGAAACAGTGAGACGTATGAGTAGGTAGGCATATCAAGGTCATGACAGTAGTGGGCAGGAACTCCCAGGAGAAGCCAACCAGCGCCAAAACAAAAATCAGCACTGGCAAGAGCAGAACAGGTGTCTGAGAGGTTGAGAGGCTCCACAGAGACCGTGGGCATCAACCAGGACCAGGCCAAAGAAAGGGACAGAGCTTGGAGAGTGGAAGAAAGAGTAAAAGGTTGCAGTCCTGATGGTCCTGTCTCGTCGGTGCTCAAGGTTAAAATACTTGTGACCAAACCTTCACCTTGGTGTTCTAAGCCTCTCCCCTCAGATTGATGTGACAAGGAAAAAGAGAGTTAAAAAAGCACAGTCAAGTATCAGTACTGTATCTACAGATGAAATATTAATTCTGGGTATTTCTTCCTTTTCTTATACTTCCTTGATAAGAACGCTTTTCCAGACTATCTAAGAAATGACACCAATTGAGCCTGTTTTTGATTTATTTTATCTAGTCAACTGCAACGCACAACTAAAATAAAAGAACTCAACCCAAAAAAAACCCAATGATAACAGATATGAAATTCAGGTAAACAAACATAGTTTCTCTTTCTCTTTGCTCAAGAAAGGTAATATTTTTGACTCTACCCACCAAAAGAACATTAAGCACTTTATCCATCTCACAGAACTCTCTTTTTTTTCTGCTTTCTTTTCAAAATGAATTTTTAAATTCCAATTTTCTTGAAAGTATATCGAGACGTGACATTCTAAGCAATCACTGAGAAGTATAGAGTATAATAGCTGTAATTAACTCTGTTTATATACCAGACAGACTCACATTTCACTATAAATATCCCACATGAAAATCTTTGAAAGAGGACCATTTATGCTGAGAGATTTCTCTGTGTGGCATTTGTCAAAAGAAAAAAAAATATGCTGCAGTTCCTATTTGAAAAAAAAATATTTCCTGGGATAATGCAAGATGGTACACTTACCAAAGGAAAAAAAAAAATGAGGACGAGTCTTGTGCTAAAATGAGAAAGTACATCTCCTCTAAGCTGTAGGCCTCTGCCCCGCTCCCCTGTCCTGTCCAAAACCACAGCACAGACAAGAAGGTGCTAGTTCGTCCCATCCTAATATCAACACTAGCGCTGGTCACCAAGGGAACATCAGCTGAAATAGAAAATCTCCCTATCATGGGTCCTCTGTTACAGAAAAAGTCCATTTTGTTCCAAACCTTACAGCTCAAAATGAAATTACTCTTTGAAACTAAAATCTGTCTTGCCCTTATAATTCTTACTTAGAATGTGATACATTTATTTGGTTCTTCCTCCGCAACTTGTCACATATTGTTAATCTTGGTTTCTCAGGGAAGAAAAACAAAATTTTTCAGTGTTCCTGTTTACTTTTCTATTCTTTTCGCCCATGAGGCTCTTGAATAAAAATGTGGCCTTCAATCAAACTTAGCAGAAGAGTTGGCATACATTTTGCAATGCTAGTTATAACTTCTGTGATATGGTCCTTTGGGGGGGGCCCTAAAAATCCTGTGAATTCAATCTTGAAGATTCGTTCTTTGGATCAAGGTATTTCTGAGAAAAATATCTTTGTACATATGGCAGACAGTCTTGGGCAATAGGAACAGGACTGTTAGTCATTGGTATGGTCCAACCAGTTATTTATAGCTAGCATCTATTCTTTTATTTATTTGTTTGTTTTGGCCATGCCCACCGCACACAGAAGTTCCTGGGGCCTAGGATCAAATCCAAGCCACAGCAGTGACAACACCAAATCCTTAACCACTAGGCCACCAGGGAACTCCTTTCTGATAGATTACAGCTTCCACCTAAATGATCAGTGCCCAAGTCATCTCAGCTATTAAGTATTTTTAACATCTTGAATACCAAGTCAAAGCAAGTCTTTATCACATTAGGCCATCAGGTTCTTCAAGAATAAAACATACTTACCACAACAACCAAGACATGGAAAAAAACCTAAATGTCCATCAACAGATGAATGGATAAGGAAGATATGGTATAAAAATACAATAGAATACTACTCAGCCATAAAAAAATGAAATAATTCCATTTGCAGCAACATGGATGGACCTAGAGATGATCATACTAAGTGAAGTAAGCCAGACAGAGAAAGACAAATACCATACAATGTCACTTATATGTGGAATCTAAAATACGACACAGGAGTTCCCTGGTGGCCTAGTGGGTTAAAGATCAGGCATTGTCATTGCTGTGGCACAGATTCGATCCCTGAGCCAGGATCTTTTACAGGCCACGAGTGTGGCAAAAAATATATATATGACACAAATGAATTTATCTATAAAATAGACTCACAGACATAGGGAAAAGACTTGTAGTTGCCAAGAAAAAGGAGGGGTGAGGGAGGGGGTAGATGGGGAGTTTGGGATTAGCAGATGCAAACCATTATACAGAGAATAAACAACAAGGTCCTACTCTAGAGCACGGGAAACTATATTCAACATCCTGTGATAAACCATAATGAGAAAAAATACGAAATGAATATTAATCTCTTTGCTATACAACAAAAATTATCATGACATTGTAAAACTACTGCACTTCAGTAATTTTTTTTTTTTTTTTTGTCTTTTCTAGGGCCACTCCTATGGTATATGGAGGTTCCCAGGCTAGGGGTCTAATCGGAACTGTAGACACCGGCCTACACCACAGCCAAAGCAACTGGGGATCCAAGCTGTGTCTGCGACCTACACCACAGCTCACGGCAACACCAGATCCTTAACCCACTGAGCAAGGACAGGGATCGAACCCGCAAAAACCTCATGGTTCCTAGTCGGATTTGTTAACCACTGCGCCATGACAGGAACTCCTAATTTTTTAAAAAAAGAATAAAACAGACCCACCAGGTAACTGATTGATTGATCAAGTCTAGAGTTAACTTCAATAGAGCTTCATTAAAAGCCTTACAGCATGACTCCACTACATAAGACATGAACAGCAATTTTTCTACACACCTCTTTATCATCAAACCTTCACCGCAAACCTTTGGGCAAAAGACTAGACTCCCTTTACCACCTCACCTTCCAGTCATTCCTCCAACTGCATTCCCCAGCATTACATCCCATCTCCCACTCTCATCTCCTCCTGTTACTCCCATGAAACTGCTCTTGGAAGGTACCAGTGCTCTCCAGATGGCTTCTTCAGTGGGCCCTTTTCTGTCTTTTATCTTAGTTGATTTCTCTGCAGTATTTTACCCTATTGGCCACTTCCTCCTTTGAAACTCTCTCCTCCCATGCCTTCTGATATCTTCTCTTGATTTTTCTCATCTCTCTCTCTCCCTCTCAACCGTATAACCTTCCCATTTCTCCACCAACCCCTGAAACACTGGTATTGCCCAGATCTTTGCTCTGTCTAGACCCTCACTTAGAGCGATCACACCCAAGGCTGCCTCTATATCAACATGCAGTACTGCAAATGTACAAACTAAACTGCCTTTAAATCTGGTATTCAGTCTACAACTCCTAGCTCAGCAATCACTCCACCAACCAACCCATCACCTGATCAGAAAATTAGCAATTATCCCTGATTTCTAATTCCCCAGTAATTCCCATAATCACTAGCTCAAAAAATAATTGCAATCTCTTCTACTTTCTTCGCATGACCTGAGTCTGCCATACCCATTCCCTCTCCTCTGACACATCTTCATTTCAATCTCTAACATTTCTCCTATGTGTATACCATGGAAATATAGATCAGCATCCTAAACCGTCTCTTTGCTTTCCCTTGATTCTCCAAACTGATGCCAGAATGCAGCTGCAGCTCCAATTAGACCCCTAGCCTGAGAACTTTCATATGCCATGGGTGTGGCCTTAAAAAGGAAAAACAAACAACAAAACTGATGCCAGAATGACCTTTCTGAAATGACTCCATACACACATACACACACACACAAAAAAAAAAAAAGTCTAGGATTAGCTTTTTCCTGTAGACCTTCATAGTGCTCGGTGCATAACATATTCCTAATCTTCATACTGTATTCTTACATGCTGAGAGTTGTCTCTCTATCCAGCTATCAGCCAGTTGAGGGCAGCTTCTAGGCCTTCATGCACTTTGCTGATACCATGCCTAATTAGTAAGCGCTCACTTAAAATGTGTTGAATGAATTAATGCGAAATGCTACTCATATAAAATGAGAGGATCTTGGGATAGACCATGATGGACTATAATATAAGAAAGGGAGTGTGTGTGTATACTTTTATGAATATATATTATGTATGAATGACTGGGTCACTTTGCTGTACAGCAGAAATTGGCACAGCATTATAAATCAGCTATACTTTAATAAGAAATTAAAATTTTTTAATACTAAAATGAGAGGAATTTAAGAACTGAAAAGCTAATTTTGGAAAGGGATATAGAAACAAAGCTACCTCACTAGGACATCTCCATGGATAGTGGAGGACAGAAGGCAACCCAGGGCTTCTTAATCTTGTCAGACCATGCATCCTTTTAAGAATCTGGGCTCTTAAAAGGATGCATGGGCTTTTTTTCTTTTTTTTTTTTTTTTTTTTTTTTGCTTTTTAGGGCCTTACCTGTGGCATATGGAGGTTCCCAGGCTAGGGCGTCTAATCGGAGCTACAGCTGCCAGCCCATGCCACAGTCACAGCAACTCGGGATCCGAGCTGCATCTGTGACCCACACCACAGCTCATGGCAACACTAGATCCTTAACCCACTGAGCGAGGCCAGGGATCGAACCTGCATTCTCATGGTTCCTAGTCAAATTCACTTCCACTATGCCATGATGGGAATTCCTGCATGGGCTTTTAATTAAGGGCTCTCTTCAGAGGAAAAAATACATTTATACACATCACAGACAATTCTGCACAATTTCAGGGATTCTCCCTCAAATGTCCTAGGAATCCATAAATCTAATGTGCCACAGGCCAACATGTGGGATGTATCAGAGTTGGGTACATCTGGAATGAGAATTTGTTCCAGAAAAAAGGAAAGTTTCCCTGCCTCACACAGACACAAAACTCTACAGTAGAATCATTAAAGCAATAAGTAATTATTTACCTATAAAGTATTAGGGAAAATATTTTTACGATGGTGGAACGGGTATAAAATTATTAAGTCATGAATGAAAGGACTGACAGATTTGACTACATAGATTTTTGAACAAAATAAGACAGTTATTGCTCAGTTCCATGAGGATGAGTTCCATGAGGATGCAGGTTCAATCCCTGGCCTCACTCAGTGGGTTAAGGATCCGGCATTGCCAGGAGCTATGGTATAGGTCACAGACATAGCTCAGATCCTGTGTTGCTGTGGCTGTGGCCTAGGCCGGCAGCTGCAGCTCCTATTCAACCCCTAACCTGGGAACCTCCACAGGCCATGGGCGTGGTCCTAAAAAGACCGGAAAAAAAAAAAAAAAAAAAGGCATGATGGATGAAGAAAAAAGGCAGGTTTCAAAGTATATAAAATAGGTGAAATGTATAAAATCCAAGTAACTGATATCCAGAAAAATACATAGAGAGACTGTGAGTCAATAAGATAACAAACAACACAGCAGGAAAAAAGGTGCACCGAACAAAAACAGACATTTCACAGAACAAATGCAAATGGTTAATTAGCATAGGAAAAAAGTGTTTGACTTTTATTCATCAGGGAAATGTATTAAAAGCAACTAAGTCGGAGTTCTCATTGTGGCTCAGCAGTTAACAAACATGACTAGCATCCATGCCAACGCAGGTTTGATTCCCAGCCTTGCTCAGTGGGTTAAGGATCCAGCGTTGCTGTGAGCTGCAGTGTAGGTCACAGACACGGCTCAGATCTGGCATTGCTGTGGCTGTGGTGTAGGCCGGCAGCTGTAGCTCAGATTCAATCCCTAGCCTGGGATCTTCCATATGCCACGGGCATGGCCCTAAAAAGATAGGAAAAAAAAAAAAAAAAGCAACTAAGTCATTCCTCTTCCTCCACCACACTGGCAAAAATTAACAAGATTGATAATATACAGAGTTGTCAAGGATATGGGAAAAATGAATACTCTCATGCACTGATGGTAGGAATGAAAATCAGTCTTCTTTTAGAAGGCAATTTAGCAACATCTGTCAATATGGTAAATACACATAAAATTCTTCCCAGAAATCCTACCTCAAGAAATTATGCCTCTCTTCTCAAGAAACACTTGCGTCTGTGCACAAAAAAAAGCATGAAAGATATTCGCTGCAGTATTGTTTATGGTAAGGAAAGCTAAATGTCCACCCAAAGAGAATGATACAATAATTTAAAAGAATGCAGTTGACCTATTTCTCTTCTCTAACAACTGTTGCTAAATGACAAGACCATGGAAGTTCTCGTCGTGGAGCAGTGGTTAACGAATCCGACTAGGAACCATGAGGTTGCGGGTTCAATCCCTGCCCTTGCTCAGTGGGTTAACGACCCGGCGTTGCCGTGAGCTGTGGTGTAGGTTGCAGACGCGGCTCAGATCCCGCTGCTGTGGCTCTGGCGTAGGCTGGCAGCTACAGTTCCGATTAGACCCCTAGCCTGGGAATCTCCATATGCTGCGGGAGCGGCCCAAGAAATGGCAAAAAAGACAAAAAAAAAAATGACAAGACCATGTCTATAATATCATCTCATTTACGTGAAAAAAAAATACATGCTTGAATCCATACATACACTTGGATATAAAAGGCCTACACATAAAGAAAACACCAAACAGTGGCTACCTCTGGGGAGAGAAGTGAAAATCAGAAAAGATGAGAAGCTAGGATGTAGAATTTTATTCTACATTCTTTTAGATTGTTTGAACATTTTGGAACTGGGATACATGGAAGCAGGGCAGATTTTTAAGGGAGATGTTCCATCATGGTGCCCTGTTTCCTCATTCATTCTGGCCTCTGGAATATCTCACAATTTTGCCTAATTTCTACTGTTCACAGACACTGCAACTTCATCCAAAATGGTCATGCTCCCTCCTGGTCAACACCAGAGCATAGGGGCCCACGTGGGCAGCCATCTCCAGCCTTGCCTGGCGGGGGTGGGGGTGTGGGAGCCTCATTACTCACCAACTACAAAGTCATGGCAGCATTGCAGAGAGATGGAAGATTTTGACCCTGTGTTCTGTTTATGCCATTTATTTTGTTCTCTTTGAGGATTTTGCAGAGGGAACCATGATTCTGTATAAATGGGTGTTGTTCAAATGACAGGTCTATATTTGGTTGTAACTTAAATGACATTGCTTTCAGAACTTTGTGCGTGGGCTGTGAAAGATGTAAGTTTATGAGAATGTTCTCCTAACCAAATGCGACATAGAAGTGATAAAATAAACCAAATCGCTGCTAGTAGAGACCACTGTGATAATCTGCCCTTAATCCCTGTGCATCGCAGGAATTAGCCATTAATTCCCCCCATCCCCGCCCCCGGATTTCCTCAGGATAATCAGGTTCTAATCCGTGAGAGTTCTTTTCCTCGCCTCTATTGCCAGGTGGCTTTTGTAGCTCTTGGGAGGCATCTCACCGACAGTGCTTTATGTGCCTAGATCAGTCTCATCCTCCAAGTCCATTCCTCCTACTATTCTGTTAATACTGTGACCTCTTAATAAAATTTTAAATAATTAACATATATGCATATATACACACACACAATTAGGTAAGTGTTTCTGAGCTACTTTTGAACCAGCCAGCTTTCCCCAAATATTAACTCTTCTACTAAGAAATCTGATTTAAATCCTTATTATTTCAAAAACCCCAGATATACATCATGTAAACAAGAAGTATTGCAATCATATATGCGGGGATTATGTCTCAGCATTAAAGGTACCGTCAGGGTGAGCATCTCCTAACAGAAAACAGAAACATGCAAAGGCTCAGACTGCCAGAACTCAAAACAAAATCTGAACTTGGAAGGGTTGCCAGCCATTTTCCCCCTTCCTATGTATAAAACAGATGCCCACACGTGGCTCTAGTATATTCCCATAGTAGTCACACCAGACAGCCCAGAGGCTCAAGCCTGTCCCTGCATTGACACCAGGTGCTCACCAACAGATTCACTGGATGTTGGTAAAGCAGAGCTCGTGGCCCAGGGAAGGAAGAACATAGAACTCAAGGACTTTCACCTGGGTTTTCCCTCCTGGCCCTGAGCCTTTTCAGGGCAGGCCATCAAAGGTAAGTGCGTCAGTGTAAAGGCAAACAGAGATGTTGTATTGTGTGCCACATTGAATGCCATCTGATGGTTTGTTCTCCTAGTCTGCTCCACTAGCATAGCTACACAGTGCCCTGCCAAGAGGCACCTAGGAGGAAGGTGAGCGTCCCATGCCCTGTTAGCCCAGGCTGCTCAGGCTACACAGTGATTCCAGTGAGTCAGGATCCAGTGTGCCTAGTGCAGCTTGTTGCCAGCCTCATTTACAGGGGCCACTCTGCACGATGTGTGTTCTTATAAGTAATGCGCCCACACGCCACAGATTTTAATGCATCCTAGAAAGCACATCCCCGTCAATGATAAGTTATATGACATTCCTGACCAAAGTAGTTGGTTATTCAGCTGAAGACCAACAAACTCAGCCTCTACTGAACTGTGAAGGAAAGAGAAAAGCATTGAACGATTAGGTAGACGTTCTATAATGAGGAGTTGGGAAATGACTGTATTGGAATCCTTTCCTGAGCATGGCTTAACTGCAAAAGGTCTGGAGAGGGCATTCAGTGCAGCTCCTGCCTCAGCCTGCTGCAGACTCCAGGGATCCATTAGCATCATCCAACAGAATGAAAAAGATATATACCAAGAAAATGTGTGGCTTGTTACATGCTTGACAGCTACATTTTTCCTAGGGCTACTCCACTGGAAGCAGAACAAGATGTCCAGAATAACTTAGAAGTTGAAAAAAAAAAAGTCCTAGAGATATGTTAGGAAGTTGGCTATGATATGTGTGAATAAATGAAGTAGGACACAGGCAGAAGGGCAGCCCTCAGTGAGCTCAGATCACCCATCACCTGGCCAACCCAGGCTACTCACCAGCTGATCCCAATACAGGAGTTGTCAGGTAAAGGCAAAAACAGGGGTTAGGAGCTTTTTTCTATTTCCCTACTTCTAATTGTTCTTAAGCCACACTCCCTAGGTGGCTTGAACATTAATAGGCTGAAGCTATGCTCTAGCATTATACTGGGTTAATTATGCTCTTTGGGTTGCGAAGAAATAATTTCACTTAGGCTACCTCAATGAATGACAGCTCGTGGTTACACGGGGTAATATGTGTGGTTTCTCCTTTCTCTACCCATTCGCCCCCACCCTCACCATCCTCTAAGTCCCAAATTAGCTGAATGAATCTCTCCACATTTCTCAGTTCAAATTACAGAGAGTCTGTTTACCACCATAATTATTTAACTCCCATTGTTCAGAAGATTTGCTTGTCAGCCACCTTATCAGCTACTCACCAGCCAATGAACTGGCTGCCCTCAGGTCAGAGGTCTACTACTGGTCCAATCAGCAGATGCCCATTGCACAAGGTATGGTTTAGAGAGGCTTCTTTAACAAGGGGCTTATGAACAAGGTCCCTTTTTTCAGAAAAAAAAAAATGGGTGTGAAATGAAACTGCCACCAAATACTTATGCAAAAGTAACATAATTTGAAGACAAGATCTTCATAGGAGCAAGACCAGCTTCAAGTGCTTATGTGCAGGCTCACAGAGTTCCTGCATTCACGAGGGCCTACCCTTAGCTTAATGCTCCATTGTGGCTCTCTTAACTTTTTTTTTTTTTTTTTGCTTTTTAGGGCCGCACTCATGGCATATGGAGGTTCCCAGGCCAAGGGTCGAATTGGACCTTCAGCTGCCAGCCTACACCACAGCCACAGCAATGCTGGATTTGAGCCGTGTCTGCGACCTACACCATAGCTCATGGCAATGCCTGATCCTTAACCCACTGAGCGAGGTCAGGGATCAAACCCACAACCTCATGGTTCCTAGTCAGATTCATTTCTGCTGTGCCACAACGGACACTCCGTGGCTATCTTAACATTCTCAATTCTTTTTGAATTGGGGGGGGGAGATGGTACTACATTTTCATTTGCAAAGGGTCTTGAAAATTATATAGATATTCCTGTAGAGGAGATTTTTTTATTATATTATAAAAAGTGAAGGAAGTTTCATAGAATTAAATAATTTTGTATGCAAGGATTCTTCCAAGATTACTCACTCAAAATATTCATTTCATAAACAAGAAAACTGAGGTCAAAAAAGGGCTGATTGGCTTAATCAAGATGCCACAGGGAGTACTGGCAAAATCAGACTGTAAACAGATTTTTATCACTCCAAGTCCAATCTTCTCATGATTCTATGTGGCAAATTTCCAGGCAGAGAGAACTGCCTGATACTTGGTC
Organism: Phacochoerus africanus; assembly: GCF_016906955.1. NCBI lineage: Eukaryota > Metazoa > Chordata > Mammalia > Artiodactyla > Suidae > Phacochoerus > Phacochoerus africanus. The sequence goes on along the minus strand of NC_062544.1, from coordinate 32,761,776 downwards.
TATTTTGCCAAAATATTTGGTAAACTACTTAAAAATCTCATTTTATGAGGCTGATATAAAAACACACATCAATCTTTCCTTGCTCAATCTTATGTCCTATTTTCTCAACTAGGACCTCCTTAGAACAAATTCCAATGACTATCTCCAGAATCTAAATTGAGAGCTGGGTAGAAGAATATAAACTAACAGAAACTCCTGGAGGATTATTTGATAAAAGATATAAAAATTACAGTGTTCACATCCTGCACTCCACAATTCCATTTCTACATCTAGCCTCATGTAGGCACAAATATTATTGCATGTCCAAGACTATTCATTGCCCTGTTGCTTATAATAGAAAAGATAGGTGGGAGTTCCCATTGTGACTCAGTGGTAATGAACCAGACTACTGAACCTGATGCAGGTTCAATTCCTGGTCTCACTCAGTGGGTTAAAGGATCCAGCATTGCTGTGAGCTGTGGCATAGGTGTCAGACACAGCTCAGACCTGGTGTTGCTATGGCTGTGGTGTAGGATGAAAGCTGTAGCTCAGAATCAAGCCTAGGAACTTCCATATGCTTCGGATGCGGCCCTAAAAATAAATAATAAAAAAAGAAGAGGAAGAAAGAAAGAACAGAGGGAGGGAAGGAAGGAAGGAAGGAGAAAGAAAGAGAGAAAGAAAGAAGATTGGCAACAACTTAAATATCCACCAACAGGACACCAGTTTAAAAAAAAAGAAAAGAAAAGATGATACTATGTTCATGCAACAGAATATTATGTAGCACTTAGGAAAAAAGTTAACCTGTTAATCTGTATTTACTAATATGGGACAATTTCCAATATATTGCTTCATGAAAAAGCAAAGTACAAAAACAGTATACGGGAGCTCATGGCTCAGTGGTTAAAGAATCTGACTAGGAACCATGAGGTTGTGGGTTCGATCCCTGGCCTTGCTCAGTGGGTTATAGGATCCAGCGTTGCCATGAGCTGTGGTGTAGGTTGCAGACGCGGCTCGGATCCCGAGTTGCTGTGGCTGTGGTGTAGGCCGGCAGCTACAACTCCGATTCAACCCCTAGCCTGGGAATATCCATATGCCGCAGGTGCGGCCCTGGGAAAAGACAAAAAAAAAAAAAAAAAAAACGACACTATACGGCATGCTTCTCTTTGTTGGGGGAAAGAGTACAGGAGATAAGGAGATAAGTACCAAGACCCCAGTGGATGCCTGAAACCACAGATAGTACCAAACCCTTTGTATACTATGTTTTCACCTAAACATATCATAGGTATGTATATATAGGAACTATGATAAAGTTTAATTTATATATTAGGCACAGCAAGAGATTAATAACAATAACTAATAATAAAATAGAATAATTATAAAAATATACTAAGTTACCTGAATGTCATCCCCCCACACACATTTTCTCTCAAAATAATCTTATTGGGAGTTCCCGCTATGGCACAGCAGGAACCAGGTTAAGGATCCAGCATTGTCTCTGAGGTGGTGTGTGTTCAATCCCTGGCCCAGCACAGGGAGTTAAAGAATCATTGTTGATGAAGCTTCAGCATAGGTTGAAGCTATGGCTAGGATTCAATCCCTGGCCTAGAAATTTCTATATGCCACAGATGTGGTTGAAAAAGAAAATAATAATAATCTTATTGTATGAATTTAATGCCTTTTCCATCTTAACTCAGCATTTAGTTACACTGAGGCCATAACTTTTGCTGTTTGAGGCATCTTTCATAATAGAAGATTCATTCTTACCTAGATATTAGCAGATTTGGCACCCAATTTTTTTCTTTCCTCATTAAGTCAAAAAATTTCATATTTTCACTTAAAAGGAAGTGCCTTATGGCATATCCAAATTGCCAGCATCCCTCCCCTTATGTTTGGGGGCCATTATTGGGTAAAGTAAGGGTGACTAGAACACAAGCATTGGGATCTAGCAACAGTCATCTGATAACCCAGACAGCCACTAGGACCAAATGATGGACAAAAGGATGATTCATATCCCAGGCGGGACCAAGGGTACAGCACAAGAGTTCATCATGCTACTCAGTGTATGAATTGTTTATTTCTGGAATTTTCCATTTAAAATTTCAGACCTCAGTGGACCACAAGGAACTGAAACCCCAGAAAGCAAAACCCTGGATAAGGGAGGAATCATTGTATTTAATTATAATTGCTATAATTACACACACATACACTGGGAATACTTGTACACAGGTAGAATTTGCCTAGAAATACATTTCAAAAAAGAGTGAGTGCTTCCAAAGAAGGGACATGAATGTCTCAGGGATAGGGATGGGGGAGAGAATTTATTCCATGCCCTTTTGCTCCCTTAAAATGTGTATTATGTGCATATCTTTTCAAAAACTAGTTATAAATTAGGAAGTTTGTATTAACATATACACACTACTGTATACAATAGATAACCAAGAAGGACCTACTGTATAGCCAGGAGACCCTATTCAATATCTTGTAATAACACAATGGTTGTAATAACACAACCATTCCAAATCTGTGGGATGCTGCAAATGCAGTTCTTAGAGGGAAGTTCATAGCGATACAAACCTTCCTCAGAAAAGAAGAAAAATCTCAAATCAACAACTTAACCTACCACCTAAAAGAATTAGAAAAAGAAGAACAAACAAAACCTAAAGTCAGCAGAAGGAAGGAAATCATAAAGCTCAGAGAGGATATCAATAAATAGAGATTCAAAGAGCAATAAAAAAATCAATAAAACCAAGAGCCAGTTCTTTGAAAAGGTAAACAAAATTGACAAACCTCTGGCCAGACTCACCAAGAGGAGAGAAAGAACTCAAATAAACAAAATAAGAAATGAAAAAAGAGAAATCTCCACATATACTGCAGAAATACAAAAAGACCATAAGAAAATACAAAGAAAAAATTTTTTGAATTTCATAAATGGTTATAAACATATTGAAAAAAAAGAAAATACAAAGAAAAATTATATGCCAACAAATTTGACAACCTAGAAGAAATGGACAACTTTCTAGAGACATACAGCCTGCCAAAAATGAATCAAGAAGAAATAGATCAATTGAACAGATCAATTACTAGAAATGAAATTGAATATGTAATTAAAACACTCCCAAAAAACAAAAGTCCAGGACCAGATGACTTCACTAGTGAATTCTACCAAACACATAAAGAAGACCTTATACCCATCCTTCTTAAACTTTGCCAAAAATTTGAAGAAGGAACATTCCCAAAGACATTCTGTGAAGCCACCATCACCCTAATATGAAAACCAAAGATACTGCCAAAAAAGAAAATTATAGGTCAATATCTTTGACGAATATAGATGCAAAAATTCTCAACAAAATTTTAACCAACCAAATCCAACAACATATAAAAAATATCATACACCACGACCAAGTGGGATTCATCCCAGGTTCACAAGGATGGTTCAATATACACAAATCAATCAATCAGTGTCATACACCACATTAACAAAAGAAAGGTCAAAAACCACATGTTCATCTCAATAGATGAGGAAAAAGAATTTGACAAAGTCCAATATCCATTCATGATAAAAACTCTTACCAAAGTGCGTCTAGAGGAAACATACATTAACATAGTAAAAGCCATTTATAACAAACCCATAGCCAATATAATACTCAATGGAGAAAAGCTGAAAGCCTTCCCACTCAAATCTGGAACAAGACAAGGATGCCCACTCTTACCACTTTTATTCAACATAGTATTGGAAGTCCTAGCCACAGCAATCAGACAAACAAAAGAAATAAAATGTATCCACATTGGAAGAGAAGAAGTAAAATTGTCGCTGTATACAGATGACATTATACTATATGTAGAAAACCCTAAGGACTCCACACAAAATTTACTCAAACTGATCAATAAATTCAGCAAAGTAGCAGGATACAAGATAAACATAGAAATTGGTTTCATTTATGTAGACTAACAATGAAATGTTAGAAACAATATAAAAATACAATACCTTTTAAAATCATACCCCCAAAAATTAAATACCTATGAATAAACCTGACTAAGGATGTGAAAGACTTATATGCTGAGAACTATAAAACATTAATCAAGGGAATTAAAGAAGATTCAAAGAAATAGAAAGCTATTTCATGCTCCTGAGTTGGAAGAATTAATATTGTAAAAATGGCCATACTACCAAAGCAATCTGCAGATTCAATGCAATTGCTATCAAATTACCCATGACATTTTTCACAGAACTAAAACAAACAATCCAAAAATTCATATGGAACCAAAGCAATTGGCAAAGCAATACTAAGGAACAAAAACCAAGTAGGAGACATAACTCTCCCAGACTTCAGACAATATTACAGTAAGCTACAGAAATCAAGACACTATGGGATAGGATTAAGATGGCAGAATAGAAGGACTGGAGCTCAACTTCTCTACTAAAAACAACAAAATTCACAACTAAAGGCTGAGCAATCTTCAACCAAATGGACTGGAAACCTTAAAAAAGATATCCTACTCTGGAAGACAAAGAGAAGGCCACATCAAGAGGTAGGATGTGCGATTATGTGATATAAACAACCCCATACCTCCTGAGTGGGAAGCCCCACAGACTGGAAACTAACTGGTTCACAGAGACTCACCTACAGGAGTGAGTGTTCTGAGCCCCACATCAAACTCCCCCATGTGGGGATCTGGCACTGGGAGTAAGAGCCCCCCAAGCATCTGGCATTGAAGGCCAGTGTGGCTTGTGTGCAGGAGCTCCATGGGACTGGGGGAAATGGAGACCCCATTCTTAAAAGGTGCACATGGACTTTCATGTGCACTAGGTCCCAGGGCAAAGCAAAGTCTCCATAGGAATCTGGGTCAAACCTGACTGCAGTTCTTGGAGGACATCCTGGGAAAACAGGGGTGAATGTGGCTTGTCGTGAGGGAAGGTCATTGGAAGAAAAGCTCAGGAATATTCAGCAGCAGTGCCTTTCTCTGGAGGTAGCCATTTTGGGAAAATCTGGCCCCACCTGTCAGCCAGCTGCAGAGAAGCCCCAGGGCAAACAACAATCCAGGTGGGATCACAGCCCCACCTCTCAGTAAACAGGCTGCCTAAAGACCCCTCAGGCACACAGCAGCCCCTAATCCCATCCAGAGACTAAGCCCCACCCACCAGAGGGATTAGAGCCGGCTCCACCTACCAGTGGGCAGGCATCAGCCCCTCCCATCAAGAAGCCTACAGCAAGCCCCCGTACCAACTTCAGCCACAAGGGGGGCAGCCACCAAAAGTAAGAGAGGCTACAACTCTATTATCTGTAAAAAGATCACCACACCAAAAACCTATAAAAATGAAAAGACAGAGAACTATAACTCAGATGAGGGAGAAAGAAAAAAACACAGAAGTTCAGCTAAGTGATGAGATTCGCAGCCTCCAGGAAAAAGACTTTAGACTGTTGATGCTGAAGATGATGCAAGACATTGGAAATAAACTGGAGGCAAAGATGGATAACTTACAGGAAACACTGACCAAAGAGATACAAGATATAAAACTTAAACAAGAAGAGATGCAAAATACAATAAATGAAATAAAAATTCACTAGAAGCAGCTAACAGCAGCATACAGGAGGCAGAAGAACGAATAAGCAAGGTGGAGGACAGATTAGTGGAGATTACGGATGCAGAACAGAAAAGAGAAAAAAGATAGAAAACAAATTAAAAGAGTCTCAGAGAACTCTGGGACAATGTTAAATGCTCCAACATCCATATTATAGGGGTGCCAGAAGGAGAAGAGAAACAGAAGGGGACAGAAAAAATATTCCAAGAAATAACAGCCAAAAACTTCCCTCACATGGGAAAGGAACCACCCACTCAAATCCAGGAAGCACAATGAGTACCATATAAAATAAACCCAAGAAGGAATACACTGAGACACAAATTAATCAAACTGACCAAAATTAAAGACAAAGAAAAAATCTTGAAAGCAACTAGGGAAAAAAAAAACAAATAACATACAAGGGAACAGCAATAACCTTATCAGCAGATTTTTCAGTAGAAACTCTGCAGGCCAGAAGGGAGTGGCATGATATACTTAACGTGATGAAAGGAAAAAACCTCCAACCAAGATGACTTTACCCAGCAAGGCTCTCATTCAGATTTGAAGGAGAAATCAAAACCTTCTCAGATAAGCAAAAGCTGAGAGAATTCGGCAACACTAAACCAGCCTTAGAACAAATACTAAAGGAACTTCTCCAGGCAGAAAAGAAAAGACAGCAACAGGAAACAAAAATTCCACAAATGACAAGGCTCACCAGTAAAGGTATATATACAGTAAATATACGAAATCATCCATGCACAATTATGCCACCAAAATCAGAAATCATGAGAAGAGGTGGGTACAAATGCAGGACACTGGAGATGTACTTGCAATTAAGAGAACAACAACTTAAAACAATCTCATATACATATACACTCTTATATCAAAACTTCAGAATAACTGCAAACCAAAATCTACAATTGATACACAAAGAAAAATCAACTCATACACAACACTAAAGATAGTTATCAAACTAGAAGAGGAGGAGTTCCCATCATGGCTCAGTGGTTAATGAATCAGACTAGGAATGATGAGGTTGCGGGTTTGATCCATGGCCTCACTTAGCGGGTTAAGGATCCGGCATTGCCGTGAGCTGTGGTGTAGGTTGCAGACATGGCTCAGATCCTGCATTGCTGTGGCTGTAGTGTAGGCCAGCAGCTACAGCTCCAGTTAGCCCCTACCCTGGGAACCTCCATATGCCATGGGAGGGTTTTTTTTGGCCCTAGAAAAGCCAAAAAAAAAAAAAAAACAGAAGAGCAGAGAACAAGAAAAGAAGGGGGAAAAAAAGAGCAACAAAAACAAATCCAAAGCAATTAATAAAATGGCAATAAGAACTTACATATCAATAATTACCTTAAATGTTAATGGATTAAATGCCCCAACCAAAAGACATACACTGGCTGAATGGATGCAAAAACAAGACCCATATATATGCTGTCTTCAAGAGACCCACTTCACTTCTAGGGACACATACAAATTGAAAGTGGGAGGATGGAAGAAAATATTTCATACCAACGGGGGTCAAAAGAAAGCTGGAGTAGCAATACTCATATCAGACAAAATAGACTTTAAAATGAAGAATATTTTAAAGGACAAAGAAGGTCACTACATAATGATCAAAGGATCAATCCAAGAAGAAGATATAACAATGTTAAATATCTACCCATCCAGCATAGGTTCACCACAATATATAAGGCAACTGCTAACAACCTTAAAAGGACAAATCAACAATAACATAATAATAGCGGGGGACTTTAACACCCCACTTACAGCAATGGACAGATCAACCAGACAGAAAATCAATAAGGAAACACAGGCCCTGAATGATGCATTAAACCAGATGGACTTAATAGATACTTATAGGACATTCCATCCAAAAGCAGCAGAATACACATTCTTCTCAAGTGCACATGGAACATTCTCTAAGATTGATCATATCCTGGGCTACAAATCCAACCTCAGTAACTTTAAGAAAATTGAAATCATATTAAGCATCTTTTCTGACCACAACGCTATACAACTGGAAATCAACAAGAAAAAAACTGCAAAAAAACACAAACACGTGGAGACTAAACAACATGCTACTAAACAACCAATGGATCACTGAAGAAATCAAAGAGGAAATTAAAAAATACCTAGAAACAAATGACAACGAAGATGTGACACACTAAAACCTATGGGATGCAGCAAAAGCCATTCTAAGAGGAAAGTTTATCGCAATACAAGCCCACCTCAGCAAACAAGAAAAAGCTCAAATAAAAAAGATAACTTTATATCTAAAGCAGCTAGAGAGAGAACAGACAAGACCTAAGGTTAGTAGAAGGAAAGAAATCATAAAGATCAGAGCAGAAATCAATGAAATAGAAACAAAGAAAACCATAGAAAAGATCAATGAAACAAAAAGCTGGTTCTTTGAAAAAATCAACAAAATTGATAAATCCAGAATTCCCGTCGTGGCGCAGTGGTTAACGAATCGGACGAGGAACCATGAGGTTGCAGGTTCAATCCCTGCCCTTGCTCAGTGGATTAACGATCCGGCGTTGCCATGAGCTGTGGTGTAGGTTGCAGACTCGGCTCGGATCCCGCGTTGCTGTGGCTCTGGCATAGGCCGGTGGCTACAGCTCCGATTCAACCCCTAGCCTGGGAACCTCCATATGCCGCGGGAGCGGCCCAAGAAATAGCAAAATAAAATAAAATAAAATAAAATAAATAAAAAATTTTTAAAAAAGGATAAAAGTCAAAAAAATTGATAAATCCTTAGCTAGACTTATCAAGAAAAAAAGAGAGAGGATTCAAAACAATAAAATTAGAGATGAAAAAAGAGAAGTAACAAGGGACATTACAGAAATACAAAGGATCATAAGAGATTACTATATGCAACTATACGCCAATAAAACAGAAAACCTAGAAGAAATGGACAAATGCTTAGAAAAATACAATCTTCCAAGACTAAACCAAGATGAAATAGAAAAGATGAATGGACCAATCACAAGAACTGAAATTGAAACTGTCATTAAAAAACTTCCAACAAACAAAAGTCCAGGACGAGATGGCTTCACAGGCGAATTCTATCAAACACTTAGAGAAGAGCTAACACCTATCCTTCTGAAACTATTCCAAAAGATTGCAGAGGAAGGGATACTCCCAAACTCATTTTATGAGGCCACCATCACCCTGATACCAAAACCAGACAAAGACCCCACAAAAAAAGAAAACTACAGGCCAATTTCACTGATGAACATCGATGCAAAAATCCTCAACAAAATACTAGCAAACTGCATCCAACAATACATTCAAAGGATTGTACATCATAATCAAGTGGGATTTATCCCAGGGATGCAAGGGTTCTTCAATATCCACAAATCCATCAGTGTGATACAGCACATTAACAAACTGAAGAATAAAAACCATATGATCCTCTCAATAGACGTGGAAAAGCCTTTGACAAAATGCAACACCCATTTCTGATAAACTCTTAAGAGGAGTTCCCGTTGTGGCACAGTGTTTAATGAATCCGACTAGGAACCATGAGGATGCGGGTTCAGTCCCTGCCCTTGCTCAGTGGGTTAATGATCTGGCGTTGCTGTGAGCTGTGGTGTAGGTTGCAGACGCGGCTCGGATCCTGCGTTGCTGTGGCTCTGGCGTAGGCCACGGGCTACAGCTCCAATTCAACCCCTAGCCTGGGAAGCTCCATATGCCATGGGAGCGGCCCAAAGAAATAGCAAAAAGAAAAAAAAAAAAACTCTTCAGAAAGTGGGCATAACGGGAACCTACCTCAACATAATAAAGGCCATATATGACAAACCCACAGCTAACATCATTCTCAACGGTGAAAGGCTGAAAGAATTCCCGCTGAGGAGTTCCTGTCATGGTGCAGTGGTTAACAAGTCCGACTAAGAACCATGAGGTTGCGGGTTCAATCCCTGCCCTTGCTCAGTGGGTTAATGATCCGGTGTTGCCATGAGCTGTGGTGTAGGTCACAGATGCGGCTCGGATCCTGCGTTGCTGTGGCTCTGGTGTAGGCTGGCAGCTACAGCTCCGATTCGATTCCTAGCCTGGGAACCTCCATGTGCCGCAGGAGCGGCCCGAGAAATGGAAAAAAAGACAAAAAAAGAAAAAAGAATGCCCACTGAGATCAGGAACATGACAAGGATGTCTGCTCTCGCCACTACTCTTCAACATAGCTTTGGAAGTCCTAGCCACAGCAATCAGAGAAGTAAAAGAAATAAAAGGAATCCAAATTGGAAAGGAAGAAGTAAAACTATCACTATTTGCAGATGACATGATACTATACCTAGAGAATCCTAAAGACTCTACCAGAAAACTGTTAGAGCTCATCCATGAATTTGGCAAAGTCGCAGGATACAAAATTAATACACAGAAATTGATAGCATTTCTATACACTAACAATTAAAGATCAGAAAGATAAATTAGGGAAGCAATCCCATTTACCATTGCATCCAAAAGAATAAAATACCTAGGAGTAAACTTACCTAAAGAGACAAAAAACCTGTACTCTGAAAACTATAAGACACTGATGAAAGAAATCAAAGATGACACAAATAGATGGAAAGACATACCATGATCTTGGATTGGAAGAGTTAATATTATCAAAATGACTATACTACCTAAGGCAATATACAGACTCAATGCAATCCCTATCAAATTACCAAGGACATTTTTCACAGAACTCGACCAAAATATTTTAAAGTTTGTTTGGGAACACAAAAGACCCAGAAGAGCCAAAGATATCCTGAGAAAGAAAAATGGAGCTGGAGGAATCAAGCTCCCAGACTTCAGACTATACTACAAAGCAACAATCCTGAAAACCATATGGTACTGGCACAAATATAGATCAGTGGAACAAGATAGAAAGTCCAGAATTCAACCCATGTACCTACAGCCAACTAATCTATGACAAAGGAGGCAAGAATATACAATGGAGAAAAGACAGCCTGTTCAATAAGTGGTGCTGGGAAAACTGGACAGCTTCATGGAAAAGAATGAAATAAGAAAACTCCCTAACACCATACACAAAAATAAACTCAAAATGGATTAAGGACTTAAACATAAGACAAGACACCATCAAACTCCTAGAAGAGAACATAGGCAAAGCATTCACTGACATCAACTGTACAAATTTTTTCTTAGGTCAGTCTCCCAAGGCAACAGAAGTAAAAACAAAAATAAATGAATGGGACCTAATCAAACTTACAAGTTTTGCATAGCAAAGGAACCATTTTAAAAAAGAAAAGGTGATGATGACCTACAGAATGGGAGAAAATAGTTTCCAATGATGCAACTGACAAGGGCTTAATCTCTAAAATATATAAACAATTTATACAACTCAACAGCAAAAAAAAACCAACAACCCAATTGAAAAATGAGCAGAAGACCTGAATAGACATTTCTCCAAAGAAAACATACAGATGGCCAACAGGCACATGAAAAAAACGCTCAACATCACTAATTATTAGAGAAATTCTAATCAAAACTATAATGAGTTACCACCTCACACCAGTCAAAATGGCCATTATTAACAAGTCAACAAATAACAAATGCCGGAGACGTTGTGGGGAAAAGGGTACCTTCTTCACCTTTGGTGGGAATGTAAATTGGTACAACAACTATGGAAAATACTCAGAAAACTAAATATAGAACTACTATATGAGCCAGCAATCCCACTCCTGAGCATATATCCATACAAAACTTTCCTTGAAAAGGACACGTGCACCAGTATGTTCATTGCAGCACTATTTACAATACCCAAGACCTGGAAACAACATAAATGTCCATCGACAGATGAATGAATTAAGAACATGTGGTAAATATACACAATGGAATACTACTCAGCCATAATAAAGAACAAAATAATGCCATTTGCAGCGACATGGATGGAACTAGAGACTCTCATACTAAGTGAAGTAATTCAGAACGAGAAAGTCAAAGACATATGATGTCACTTATATCTGGTATCTAATATACTGCACAAATGAACTCATCTACAGAAAAGAAACAAACTCATGGACTTGGAAAACAGACTTGTGGTTGCCAATGGGGAGAGGGGGAGTAGGATGGACCAGGAATTTGGGGTTAGTAGATGCAACCTATTGCATTTGAAGTGGATATGCATTGAGATCCTGCTGTATAGAACAGGGGACCATATCTAGTCACTTGTGATGGAACATGATGGAGGATAATGTGAGAAAAAGAATATATATATGACTGGGTCATTTTTCTGTACAGCAGAAATTTACAGAACATTGTAAATCAACTATAAGAGAAAAAATAGAAATCTTTAAAAAAATCTTATAATAACCTATAAGGGAGAAGAATCAGAAAAACAATATATCACTGTGCTATATATACACCTGAAACTAACAAAACATCTGTAAATCAACTACACTTCAATAAAAAAATAATTAGTTAAAATAAATAAGCATCTGAAAGAAGGCCCTATGACACTGCCTGTAGTATCATATCTACAATAATGAAAAACATACTATTGCTATCATTTTTACTAAGGCTTTTGCTGAGATCTTCTACTGAACTTACAGACAAAGGAAATTATCCATAGTAAAATTAAGCTGGAAAAACAATTCTCTCTCTTTTCCTTCCTCTGCTCTACTTAAAAAGAAAAATCTGAAAAGTTTTCAAAACTTGCTTAATCCATTGCTTGTTTAGTCACTGGCACAGCTGTGTGACACAGTGGAGAAAATGGGAAATGTTTTCCAATTCTTCCTTTGGAAACTTGCCAATATCACCTCCAACGTGTCCTTCAGACATTATCCACTTATGTTTTTCCAATGCACCTACCAGCCGTGTTCCTAAGCACTTTAATAAGAGCTTTATTTTGAACCAAAAGCACAAAGGGAAACATAAATCCCAGTACTGCCCTAGTTCAGCAGAAAGACATTTTCCTCAAGTGGTAGCAGAAATGGTGACCCCAATCCTCCCTTCCCTTCCCAGTTCTCTGGGGAAGTCTATGATTGCTCATTAGAAAACAAAGGAAGAGAGAGTCTTTCCCCTTCCCCACCCCTCAATATCCTCTGTTGCTCCACTTTTACCTGGTCTACATTTACGCAACCCACATACAGTGGATCAAAGACGGCCACAAATTCTTGGACACGCCTCTCCTTGAGAAGTGGCGTCTGTTCCCATTCTCCTAGATCCCAGGCTCCCTTATGACTGCTTTGACTGATGGAGTACGGCAGAATTTGTGCTATGTCATTTCCAAGTCCAGCCTTTAAGAGAACTGGTACCTTTCTCCTTGTTCTTTTAGAGTCCCTGCTCTCCCAGGGAGAGCAGATAGAAATGCTCTAAAATGGCATAGAGAGGGAAAGGGGCCCAAAGCCAATCCTGTCAGGACATCAAGCCTGGGAGTGAAGTCATATGAACCCTCAGTCCATACCAGCCACCAAATGAAGAGCACCAAGTAACTCCTGTCCATGCCTCGTGGAGCAGAAGAGCCACCCAGCCAAGCACTGCCCAAATTCCTGACCCACAAAATTATGAGATATTATGAAATGTTATTGCTTTATGATGCTAAGTATTGAGGTTGCATGTTATGCAGCAATGCAAAAATCAGACACCACACTTTCAACTATTAAACACCGATATCGTCAAACATTTCACACTCAAAATTCAGTCTATTCCTAAATTGCCTTAGAATAACGATGGAACTACCTCATGCCAGGCAGCCACAGCTACCGGAAGAAGAGGCCAGATCCAGGTTGAGACAACAGAAGTATCTCCTCCCCTGGCACCTCTTCCCCAGAACACTAGAGATGAGAATCTACATGGCCAAGTTGAAGGGCCGTCCCCTGCCACTGAGGACTCCAGCAATCACAGGCCACAGAGCTTGGAGTTTTCCCGCTCACACAGGATCCCCATCCCTGAGGGGATCCTCTGACCAACCCATCACCCGCCACTGCCAATGCTCCACCAAACCCACACCCCCTACTTCATGGGGGTCACGCATGGTTACTCTTGGAGGTGGGATGAGAACCAGACTTTGCTACTTCAGCCCTTGCCCTTTCAGAATGAGCTGAGAGACGGAAAGCTAAGTCTTGGAGGGACAGGCTCCTGGATCAACTTCCCCAGCCCACAATGACTGGCAGTTGCCACCCACTCCAGCCCATGTGCCTGTTCTCACCCACCCACAGGGTTGCCAAGGCCTGAGGGAGGTGGCACTGTCAGAAACCATAATTAGGGATTTCATCATACACTGTAACTCGGAGAACAAATTCTTCCTCACAACATGCAAACCTATTGTTCAACTTTCAAACATCCAACTGACTTTCAAACACATTGTTGGGAACCTATTAGGCAGAAAAGTAAAGACGCTCTTCTGAATTGTAGACATGATCTTGAAATGCAGAAAAGGGCATTTCTAAGGTTGAAACTAGTATGAAAGAGTTTAAAACAATGTGAGGAAGGAAGACAATGAGGCTGGCACACACGACTTCACGAGGTCTAGGTGAGGGGAGCATGCGCAGAGAAGCTGTGAGAGAGGGGGGAAGGGGAGGCGTAAAGAGGTCTTCTCCCCCTCCTGGTTCCTGGCTTCGAAGGAATGAAGTCCTATTCAAGTCACTGAAGACCAGGCCCATGGCTTTTAGAAGTTCCCAGGCCAGGAGTGGAACCCGAACCACAACAGCGACCCCAGCTGCTGCTTGCTGCGCCATCAGAGAGCTCCCTGAAAACCTTTCACCGCTGTCTGTATAGATAAATTTAGATGGTGAGGTGACCATCTGAATAATCTATTGTGATACGTCAGAAAGTCTGGATATGACTCGGGAGAAAGGTGTTCATTTAGGGGAAAAAGTCAAAAGGGAAGGAGCTCCTGCCATGGCGCAGTGGGTTAAGAATCCAAGTGCAGTAGCTTGGGTCAGTACAGAGGTAAGGGTTCCACCCCTGGACTGGGAACTTCCATGTGCTCTGGGTGCAGCCTAAAGTAAATAAATAAAAATAAAATCAAAAAGGAAGACATTTAGGAATTTTCTAAATTATTTTGAATTTTCTCAATCTCTTACTTCAGACAAAATATTCAAGGAAAAACTGTTTCCAGAGCATTCTCGTGTCAGGTCTATAGATTCAGAGGAGAAAAGAGGGAGGGGTAGAGCCACGCAGATTACCTGTCTGGTTGCTTAGACTGGTCCAATTTCACTAAGAATCACACAAACCTCTTCATTCCTTCTGCTGTGTTCACCTGACCTTTTTCAATTTCTTTTTCCTTTTTCCATCACCCTAAGGCAGTAATCTAGCCACTTTGGCTTTCTTTGCATGCAAAATGTAACAGTCCTTTCTTTTCTTCTTTCAGATAAAGGCAATCTTGGGGAGGGGAAAAGAAAAGAGCCTGGCTTCTTCAAATTAGCTCTGAAATAAAAGTCACTGCCAGATGTTATATAAAAGGTGACGTAATGCTGAAGTGCTTCATTACATATGCAGCTCTGCTCTTCAGCCCAGGAGGAGTTTATTACATTTTGTGGATCCCATTTTCTATATCTACATCATTTTTACATAATTTTTCCTGCCTGACAGACATCTTCACGTTTTCACGGCAACCCATCAAGATAGTGTTACAACAGCCCAGGGAACCAGGTTAGCCGTTTACAAATAACGGCGCTAATAAGCCAGATATGTCCCTGAGATACAAATCAGAGGTAAATGGTCTATTCATGTGTGCGAGAAGCACATCTATTTTAGAATAATAGGGAAGAAAGCTGAGCATCGTTCCAGCTGACACCGTGTTCTTTTGGAACAGGGATGGGATCTAGTCTACAAGTAGGAAAATGGGGACATGCCAATCTAAACGTATTCTTGCCATTCTCTTCGTTTTCCTAATAAATTCCTGGCTCCTAGTAAAACAGATAGCCATGGCAAATGCAATAAGATCAAACTTCCTGCCTTTCGGGATTGGCACAAAATTTAGAAGAAAAACATAGCATTTGTACCAAGGCAAAATCTAGCTACCGATATGCCTTAAGTGCAAACACTGCGAGACACTTCCTCCCACTCCCCAGGTGCTGAGCATCTTTCCCTCTCCTGCCAGGCACTCAGGGCCCCACTGCCCTCTGATGGTGAAAAGCAGTAGTGCAGGCTGGACGCTGCTTCGGTCCAGGAAGATTAAGGACTGGCTGGAGTGAAGGGCTGAGAGGGCATCTGCCTTATGACCAACGCAAGGGGCCAAGTACACTCAGCTCTCAGCTACCAGTGGGGAATAAACCTATCTGACTCAGAATTCCAGTGGGATAAGAAAGTGCCTGTAACTCCCACTCCAAGGAAGCAGATACATATGCCATTCAGCTGGAGAACCTTCTTCAATTTTAAGGAAAGACTCCTGTTAAAATGAAATTTATGATTTTAGACTATAATTACAAGCTCAGGGTAACAGAAGAGCAAGATTTAAATACGAGACAAAAGGAGAAGTGAAGGCTTTACTGAAGAACTCTGACCTTGCCCTGTGCCCTCCTCCCCCACTGCCCAGGAAACAGATGTAGACCTATGGATACCTAGGCCCCCAAATAACTGTATTCCATTTTCTACTTTTGTCCAAGGTCAGCCCACTTCAACGTTGTACAAGTCATTTGCTTCAGAGATTCAAATTTCCTTTTCCCTTTTTAAGTAGATTTTCTTTGTATGAAATGTATCATGTACATAGCATAGAGTCAAAGCATTCTGCAAGTCCCATTTCATAAAACAGCATCCCAGCAGTGTCCAGCTCCTGCTTCCTGCTCCCAAGAGGCAGCTACTTTCAGCTCTTTGAACTGAATCATTTACTCTTTACCTTCCATGTTCCCAAATAATGTGTATGTTGCTACTTCTTGATATTTCAGTTTTAGGCATTTTATATCGACTTTGCACTATGTAGGATGATTTCATACACACACGCACACGCACACACACACCACCACCACCACCACTCATATACTTCCCACCATTTTATAATTTGGGTAAGATTAAAAATCAGTATTTAGGAGTTCCCACTGTGGCATGGTGGGTTAAGAATCCAACTGCAGCAGCTCGGGTCACTGCGTAAGTGCGGGTTTGATCCCTGGCTTGGGTTGCAGTGGGTTAAGCATCTGGCCTTGGTGCAGCTATGGTGTTGGTCACAGCTGTGGCTCAGATTCAATTGCCGGCCCCAAAACTTCCATATGTCGTGGGTGTGGCCATAAAAAAAAAATAAGTATTTATAGTACTGTGACTATAAATTCCTAACAGCTAAGTCATACAGTATGCCATTTTTACCTTCCCTTTCCTGAACAAGTTTTTAGTTCCCTGGAGTTAAAAAAGAAAAAAAAAAGACTTTTTTTCACATACTGCATTTTCTATACCCTTATTGTATGTTTCACACATAACAAAGTGCCACAATCTCCATGACTTTAAACAAAAGAAATGCACTGTTTCCTAGCTCTGGAGGCTGTAAGTCTGAAATAAAGGTAGTAGCAAAGCCATGCCCTCCCTGAAGGCTCTAGGAGAAGCTCTTTCTCTGCCCCTTCCCAATTTCCAGTGTTTGCCAGCAACCTTGGCATTCCTTGGCTTGTAGGAACATCTCTACCTTAATGGTCACATGATCTTTTTTCCTATACACGTCTGTGTCTTCACATGGCATCTTCCTCGTTTGGTGTGTCCCTCTCTGTCTCACTTCTCTTGTTATCAGGACATCGGTCACTTGGATTCAGGGCCTATAAGGTTCCTGTACGACCCCGCCGAACCTTAACTTGCCTCACCTTAATCTCATCTTTATTATATCTGCAAAGACCTGATTTCTGAATAAGGTCACATTCTCAGGTACCAAGTGTTGGGATCCCAACTTATCTTTTGGGGGGTCCTCTTCCACCCACACAGTTATCTTCATGAATTTATCCCCAACCTCTGGGGATTTATTGTCTAAATCTCTACTGAGTATATGCAAACATTTTCTATTTCCTATCAGGTTCCATCTTCTGTGTTGTTTCACATTCAAATGGGCTTCCCGCTTATGAAGGGCTGCAGCTACAGCCCATGTCCTTTCAGGTTCAAGTGCAAAAACAGTACATGGTCCTCTCTCAGTGGGTTCTATGGAGTCCCATGCCAATCTCAAGCCAACAGTTACCAGCAGGAGAATGCTATGTGCACAATGACTTAAGCCTGGGCTCATGGGTTCCACCCCCAGAGCTGGGAATGGGGCCAGCTTCATTTACTATGACCTGAGCCTGGGGAAGAGGTGATTCCACAAAGGCTGAATAGATGCTGGGCACCAAAAATAAACCAATATCCCCTCTAGCCTGTTAACAAGCACGTTAAGGGGTGTCATTTTCCCCAAGCCAGAATACAGACTTTGACCCTTTAGAGAATTTTATGATAATCTACTCACTCCAAGAGAGTTCATAAAACAGAAAACGAAACTGAACAAAAGCCCATTCAGCTCTACATTGTATCCTTCTGCTTTTATAGGAACTGGTTTGGTAGTATCAAGGGGAAAATGCATGACATTTTAATACATTTTGACATCCTAAAATGTTTGGGGAGAAGGTATTATCAGAAATACAAAATGTCCTACAAATGGAAAGAAATATCCTCTGGTCAAATCCTCATGATTTCAAATAGAATGATGCAGAAAATAAAAATTCCAACCAGGCAGGCAATAACCATCCTGTTGATACAAATGTTCTCCTGCTGAGATGCCACAAGAAGTCTTCTTCAAATGAGTTTTCACACCACACTCTAGTTGTCCAGAAGCACCCGCTCACGTCTATGAAGAGTCCAGAGGACACTGGCCTCATTCCCCCCACCTTACAGCATCTGCCTCTGGGAAGAAGCTCAGAAATGCTTAACTCTGGCTTTCCTTTTATTGGTTTCACTATTAGTTTTTTTCTACTTCGGACCTAATATTTTTGTGCTTTGGAACTACAGATCACAAACTTTAACGGTCACTTTATTCACTGAAACAGACTGTTTGAGCCTAAGAATTAACAGTCTTCTCCAGCCTGAGTCCCTCAGTCAAGGCAAAACACAGGCTTAAAGGTAAAAGACGACATAAGCAAAAAAAAAAAAAAAAAAAAAAAAGAAAGAAAAAGAAAGAGGAAACAGGAGAAGATGGTGTCATGGTTAATTTTACAGATCAATTCAACTGGGTCCCAGGATGCTCAGATGTCTGGTTAGGCTTTATTTCTGGGTGTGCCTGTGAGGGTGTTTCAGGAGGAGATTAGTATTTGAACTGGAGTGAGTAAAGCAGACAGCCCTCCCCAGGGTGGGTGGGCACCATCCAATCCACTGAGAGCATAGATACAAAGAGGCAGAGGAAGTTTGAATTCTCTCTCTGCCTGAATGTTTGAAGTGGGACATCTGTATACAGAGGGAGATTGATTTTTTTTAATGATCACAATGACATTTTCATTTACCTTGGATTAGGCATCACTATAAATATTAACAAATAAGACTTTAAAAGGACACCTTGGGGGGGTTCCCTGGTGGCTTAGCAGTTAAGAGATTTGGTATTGTCACTGCTGTAATGCGGGTTCGATCCCTGGCCTGGGAAATTCCACATGCCGTGGGCACAACCAAAATAAAAATTTAAATTTAAAAACAAAAATAAAGTAAAAGGAGGAGTTCCCATCATGCCTCAGCAGTTAACAAACCCAAGTAGTATCTATGAGGACGTGGGTTTGATTCCTGGCCTTGCTCGGTGGGTTAAGGATCCGGCATTGCCATGAGCTGTGGTGCAGGTCGCAGACACAGCTCAGATCCAGAGTTGCCATAGGCTGTGGTGTAGGCCAGCAGCTACAGCTCTGATTAGACCCCTAGCCTGGGAACCTCCATATGCCTCGGGTGTGGCCCTAAAAATACAAAAAAAATAAAATAAAAGGACACCTTTGGGTAGGTCAGATGAAAGTACAAATATTATGTATGGAGCTGCAGCTGAAGGACGTTTTCTGCAGCCATCACGTGACAGCAAAATGGTAGTAAGGTGTGCATGAGGCTGCATGAAAGATAGCAGGTAGACCTATTAGGTATCTTCCTATGTCCTCCTGATTCTTTCTCTGGAGAACCCTGACTAATACAGATGGAGTTAGGGGAAAAAAAGAAACCTACAAGAAGAGGAAGAAAAGTTCAGGAAAACCACAGAATAAAGGAAAGGGAGAGACTAATATAAGGTGGGAAGATGGGAGAAGCCTTTACCTGGGTATAAGGAGCTGCTCTATAGATCAGGTGCTTCCTAGCTCACTGCCTAGCCCTGTGCACCTCTCTGGGCCCCAATCTCCCCCAAAGATAAGTGACCCGACACATCTCCTGAGTCCTTCCAGCCGCAGCACTCTGTGACTGTGACTCCTCTGCCCCCTACGTGAACACTCAGGTGATGGGTGCCTACCTGGCAGAGTCCTCACCTGGGCAGTGATGACAATCAAGCAGCTTGTTGCAGGTGTTAGGTTGGCAGAGGGAGGAACACACAAGGCCAAGTCGGCAAAGCAAGAGAATTTTGTTTAGGCATCCAATACGGATGGGCTGAGCTCAAGATGGCACCAGCAGCGACTTCAAGGGAATGTCAGGCTTATAAAGGATCCATGGCGGGAATCTGTGGTGGGAGTTTATGGCGGGAACTTGCAGCAGGAACAGTAAAGAAAGAGGGGGAAGGTTATATGATTCAGGGAAGGGGAAGGGGGTTGAGTCCCCTGACAGAGGGCAGTTAATCTGAAGGGAACCTATCAGCAGGGGCTAGTTTTCAATGCCAATAAAGCCGCTTTCCGCATTCTGAGATCAGAGGGAGGAACCCAGGGGGATGGGCAGCTAAGTGCTGGAGGAAAAGCTGCCAAACCATCAGGCCAAAGGGAGGCACTCACAGAAGAGCATTTTCTAAAACCCCGATATTTAAAATGACAATCTTGACATCTCATTCCCAGAACCCATCACTTCACCTCCTATGGGGTTTTAATGGTTGAAAAAATAAGCTCTCTCTTCCAGGTGATATTAGCAAAGGGACCTGTTTCCCAGATCAGTGCCCTCAACCAAACACCAAAGCAAAGACACATACTCTTTCAAGTCTTATTCACCCTTCTCTTTGCCTCTGCCCTACATGTAAACAGATGAGATTTCATAGTGTGATTAGTACTGAGAGATTTGGGCCAGCAGTGACCTTCAACCCAAGGACATTCAAATCACCTAGAATGGTTGTTTTTATTCTATTTTTTATTTTTTTCCTTTTTAGGGTCGCTCCCGCTGCATATGGAGGTTCCCAGGCTAGGGATCTAATCGGAGCTGTAGCTGCTGGCCTACGCCAGAGCCACAGCAACTCAGGATTCAAGCCAGGTCTTCGACCTACATGACAGCTCATGGCAATGCCAGATCCTTAACCCACTGAGCGAGGCTAGGGATCGAACTGGCATCCTCATGGTTACTAGACCAGTTCGTTACTGCTAAGCCACAATGGGAACTCCTAAAAAGGTAGTTTTTAAATATGGATATTTGAGCCCCTTTCCTAAAAATTTTCATTTAGTTGGCCTCATGGGGGAATCCAGGCACCAGTCTTTTTTTAAACACTCCCCAGGCGATTCTAATATGGGGCCAGGATGCAAACCACTGGGCTGAGGGTCTTCAGTGTTTCCAGAGGGTTCAGAATAGCAGGGAGCACCTCAGACACACATTTCCAATTTTTTTAGCCAAGAGCTCTTAAAAGGAGGGAAGTTTCACCCACAAGAGCTACGGATGCTGTGTATTTTGATCCGGCTTTTCTCTTTCCCTCAAAAAGCCTGCAACCAGTACAGAAACTCCCCAAGCAAGGCAGGGTCTTACCTAGAGTAAGAAAACCACTGAATTTTTGCCAAACTAGTGCCCTTTTAAACTTGAGGATGACATTGACATTTCAGAACTTGCACTATCAATAGGCCTTCATCACAGGAATACATTCCAATGCCAAGAAACTCTGGTTCTATAATATATTCCTCATCAGGAGTTCCCTTGTGGCACAGTAAACTGAGACATCACAAAAACCACATCCTGGGGAGTTCCTGCTATGGTGCAGTGGTCAAGAATCTGACTGCAGGGCCTCAGGTTGCTGCAGAGGCGCAGGTTCAATCACTGGCCTCATGCAGTGGGTTAAAGGATCAGGCGTTGCCACAGCTGCAGCTCAGACTCAATCCCTGGCCTGGGAACTCAAAGAAAGGCCCCACCCGCCAACTCCTAGTGCTCTTTAAGCCAAGTGAATTGACTGTGGTCCTATAATGTTGGGCCAGCTTCATGCACTCAGGGTTGTCCTGAGGAAGCTAGGAAGAGCAGGACTGTACTAGAAAGGCTCCTACCTCATTTGGTAGATCATGCAAAAACTAGAGGAACATAATAGTTTATCATTTAGATCCCATAGAGTTGGCCTTTCTCATTGTGACAATCTCGTCTGAAGGAAGGACTGCCCTTTTTTCTCTGCTATTAGTAGGCAGCGGCCGCCTCACCATCCCCTCCAGAGGCAGGAAAGGCTATTATCTATCTCCTGGATTTAGTGAAGCAAATAGAAGTTTGATTTCTTTTCAGATAAAAGAGATGATGCAAATGAGAATTTTATCTTGCATGGAGGAGTGACAAAGTAGGAGAATGAATCCTCCTTGATTACAATCTTCCATCATTCTGATTTTATAATTACTGAATGGAATCAATCAGCTTTCAATTGTTACCTTGGTGAAAGATTAAAACATCATTACTTGTCCTACATATTTCACACTTTAGCAAATTTTAATAAACTGAATGCATGAGAAATGGTTATATTATCTTTCATGATATGGGGATGCTAATGACCTTTCTATTGATTTTAATACACATTTGTTGGCCAAAAAGAGTCAGATTCCAATGAGGCATGGCATCCTATAATCAACACTAACAAATGAAGACCACTGAACACTGAAATGACCCAAATGCAATCATTAATCAGAAAGACCATAAAATAATTGCCAAAAAACTAGGGGGGGTCTTATCTTCCTAGTGAACATCTTTTATGGTATTATTGATTCATTTATAACTCCCACACAATGATGATTTCTCTATTAAAATATTTTAAGTAAGTATATAAAAAGCACTTTGAAAAGGCAACATTGGGAGAGCATCAATTTCTCAATTGATGGTTTCCTAGCATTTCCCCCAAAAGGTGAGGAAGACTCCTGAAGATCAGAGTATATACAACTCTTCCTTAAAACAACTCAAGTCAATAATGTCTTAGCCCAATAGTGAAAAAGACCATACAGAGTTATCAATAACATAGAAGAGAATAAAGATAAAGTTTCTGTAGGTAGACACCACAGTTTCAAATAACCTTGGCTGAATTACTTCTTTGTACCTCAGCCTCCTCATCTATAAAATGGGGGTGTATTAATAGTACTCACGTCACAGGGCTGGTCTCAAGATGAAATGGGATAATGTGTATACCACATATTTTAGCATCCTCCAGTCAAAGTGCATTTTCTTGGTTAAAACAGCGTTAAGTTAAGGAGTTCCCTGGTGGCCTGGCAGTTAAATATTTAGTGTTGTCACTATCATTGCTTGAGTTCAATGCCTGGCCCAGGAATTTCCACATGCTGTGGGCACTGCAAAAAAATAAAAATTAAATTAAAAATTAAATTAAATCAGTGTTCCTGCTATGACGCAGCAGGTTAAGGATCAAGCATTGCCGCAGCCATGGTGTAGGTCACAGTGGTGCCTCAGGTTCAATCCCTGACCTGGGAACTTCATATGCTGTGGGTGCAGCCAGGGAAAAAAAAAAAAAAGCCAGCATTAAATTACATGTATTTGAAGATCTTGTTTTAATCCTCTCAAATTCTCTGTTTAAATTTTTTATTACATATTCTCTCTAACTGATAAAATGTCTCCTACGAGGCTAATCAAGTCTGGGAGGGTCTGGAATCTGGAATTGAGACTTGCAGGAAATAAAGAGTGAGGGGTGATGAAGAGGCAAGAGAGAGAAGTCTCTTAAATCCTCCGCAAGGTGAACTTTTCCCATGCAGCCTCAGTCTTTTTTATTCTTTTTAATTTGATAATGATTTTTTTTCCATTATAGCTGGTTTAAAGTGTTTTGTCAATTTTCTACTGTACAGCAAGGTGACCCAGTTACACATACATTCTTTTCTCTCACATTATCATGCTCCATCCTAAGTGACTAATGCTATGCAGCAGGATCTCATTGCTTTTCCATTCCAAAGGCAATAGTTTGCATCTATTAACCCCAAATTCCCAGTCCATCCCACTCCCTCCCCCTCCCCCTTGGCAACCACAAATCTGTTCTCCATATCCATGATTTTCTTTTCTGTGGAAAGGTTTATTGGTGCTGTATATTAGATTCCAGATATAAGTGATATCATATAGTATTTGTCTTTCTCTTTCTGACTTACCTCACTTAGCATGAGTCTCTAGTTCCATCCATGTTGCTGCATATGGCATTATTTTGTTCTTTTTGATGACTGAGTAGTAGTCCATTGTGTATATATGCCACATCTTCTGAATGCAAGCATCTCTCGATGGACATTTAGGTTGTTTCCATGTCTTCAGCCTCAGTCTTTAACAGACTTATAGGAATAATGATAAATGTCTTCTGTGAAATTCCATTTCTTGTAAAAGCTGAAAAAGGCAAAGTTTTTCTCCAAGAGGATAGTAAAAGATAAAATACAGATGGCCCTGGAATGACATGCCAGTGGAGACTAAGGGTTCCAAGCCTTAAAAGAGCCAAGATACTCAGAGAGGTAGGGGAAGGGGGCTGGGTGTCTGAGCTGAGTTTACTTGAATCTCCAAGAGATGGGAAGTGAAGGAATAGAAATAGGGGTGCTAGGAGATACCACAGAGGATTTCAAAATAAATGCAATTCCTCAAAAGCCCCATTTTCTCAATTTAAGATACGCTCATTTCCATTTTGATTTTTCACAAACCTCATTGACACCAATTCAACATACTATTCTTCAAATCCGGTTAAATTCATTCTACCACCATTTAGTCAGCTTTTTATCATCCCACATATTCCTTTGAGGTTACTTGAAATTTTAAAACAATGTGATACTGAGTTTGTTTTGTTTTGTTTTGTTTTAATCAGAGCTCTAGATCAAGACATCCCTTGTATCTGCCGTGGAAAAAAAAAATTACTTAGGCCACCCATGCCTTGACACAATGATGACAACAGTAGCAGTTATCATTTATCACAGGCTCACCATGAACCAGGCATCATTTGAATTGTTTTACTTACATTAATATATTTAACTCTTCCAACAGCACAATAACAGTAGGCTCTGTTATTACAGATGAGGAAACTTAAAACAAGAAAGATCACTTGTCCAAGGTTATAAAGTTGGTGAAACAAGGATTAGTTCATTCTGTCAGGGGTAAAATATATCAAACAAGCTATATTTTTAATATCTAGATTAAAGAAAAGAGAGGTACAGTTATATTTTTAAGTACACTTATTCACAAGGGCTAAAAAAAGCAAACGGAGAGCAGTCACAGAGAACTTTACCTTAAGGTTTTTTGGGGGGTTTATTGGATTGTTTTGTTGCTGTTGTTGTTGTTTTTCTTTTTTTAGGGCTGCGCTCATGGCATTCGGAAGTTCCCAGGCCAGGGGTCCAATCAGAGTTACAGCTGCTCTATGTGGCAACAAGGGATCTGAGCCATGTCTGTGAACTACAGTACAGCTCATGGCAATGCCGGATCCCCCACCCATTGAGCAAGACCAGGGATCGAACTTGCATGTTCATTGGTACTAGTCAGATTCATTTCCGCTGAGCCACAATGGGAACTCTGACTTCAAGTTTTTATTTTTCAAAAATAGTCGCAATCATAAGTCCCAGCCCATATCCCTTCAATGTGATTGTAACTCTCCTTACATTGAGATGCCAGGGGGAGAGCGAGGGGGCAGGGGGGAGTCCTAGGTTTCCTCCTTGAATCTGAGAGGGCTTCAGACTAATGCTGGAGGTGACACTATGTACTTCTAAGACTAGTTCATAAAACATTCACAGCTTCTGCCTGGTTCTGTTGGGATGCTTGCTTTTGGAACCCAGCTACCATGTGCTATGGGTAAGTCCAAGTACAAAGACAGCTTTACATGTCCCAGCCAAAGTTGCAGCCAAGGTCAAAGCCAATTGTGAGCATCGATTCACAGACACATGGGTAAAAGAGCCTTTGGATGATTTCAATCATCAAGTCTTCCTGGTTGAGGCCACAAGATCACAGAGGGGAAATAAGCTGTACCCATTGTGCTGACTCTATCCCTTGTGAATGCCTGACCCATGGTGTCCATGAACACAACAAAACAGTTCCTATTATACAGCAAGTTTGGCAGCAATACTTAGTGAAACAGTTTTCAACTAATGTCATTGCTATTTGTGAATTAAGCACTACAAGGATAGAAACATAAAATTGCGGGTAACCTGGAGTGCCAGGTTAAACTTTCCCACAACTTCAGCCTGGTTACTCTTAAATTCTTCCAAAAAGAAGACACTCTAAAACTCTGGGGGCTTTTGTGTTTGTTTTGGTTTGGGGTTTTTTCTTTTGTTTTGTTTTGTTGTTGTTTTTGCTGCACCCACAGCATGCAGAAGTTCCTGGGCCAGGGATCACACCCATGCCACAGCAGCAACGGGAGCCACTGCAGTGACAATGCTGGATCCTTAACCCACCAAGCCACCAGGGAACTCCAGAACTTCTAATTAAAACTTAACATAGAGCTCCTGAAAGTATTCATTTAAATGATCACAGCAGATACGACATTAAAACAAGGAAAAGGCTTCTGGGATGATATTAATTGGAAAGAAAGCAGAATACCAATTTTTATACATTGTGATTACTCTAGGTAAAGATTGTTCATGCAGGGTGTTCCCTGGTGGCTCAGCAGGTTAAGGACCCAGCATTGTCACCTGCTGTGGTGTGGGTTCAATCCCTGGCCCAGAAACTTCCCATATGCCAAAGGCGCAGCCAAAAAAAAAAAAAAGAGTGTTCATGCAAATGGGAGAAAGTCTAGAAGGCTTTCAAAATTATCAAAATAATTGATCTGATTTTGTGGTAAATCTCGTGAATTATTTCATCACAATTGATATATGATATTTGTGTTATAGATGAAAAAATAAAATAAGCAGAGGAAGAAATTGGGCAAATTCCCATCCTCCTCCTGGAAACACATTCACATGGCTAAAAACATTTTCCTTAGTTACATAATCTCTCTGTAGCTCCCTTTTCTTTCCCTGCAAAGGGAATAACAGTAGCGTTGTTATAAGAAGCCAAGGAGTGAGTTCATCGGTAAAGACTTACACACACAGTAGCAAAAGTTAGTTCTTGTAATTATCTAATTTAGTTCTTCATCATATAGACTTAGATCATCTCTGTTAATCCTATCTTGAATTCCCAAACCCTGCCACTAACAGGCACAAGAGGACTGGACCAAGGGACAGGAGGTGTCAGCACGTGATCATGGTCAAGTCTCTTGACTTCCATTTCCTCATATGCACAGGGAAGTCCATGCCTATGTATCTGAGTTCTTATAAAAATTAACTGATCTAATACACTGAAAGGGCTTGATCAGAGTTCAAAACAAATGCCATTTGTCTTTTTCTCCTTTTACCAATTGTGTTAGCTTGCTAGGTCTGCTATAACCTAGTACTATACAAAATGAGTGGCTTGAACAACAGAAGTTTATCATTTCACAGTTCTGGAGGCTAAAGGTCAGAGAGCAAGGGGGTCAGCAGGGTTGGTTCCTTCCACCAGCTGTGAGGAAGAATCCGCCCCACTCCTCTCCCCTGGCTTCTGGTGGCTGCGGGCAATCTCCGGTATTCCTTGGCCTCTATGCCTATTACACTGATCTCTGCCTTGATGTTTATATGGTGTTCTCCTTGTGTACATAGATCTGTGTCCACATTACCCCCCCTCCTTTTTTTTGTCTTTTTTTTTAAGGGCCACACCCAACAAGTCGAGTTCATCACGGCTGAGCCACGAGGGGGAACTCCCCAAGTTTCCCCTTTTTATAAGGACAGTCATATTGAATTAGCACTCATCCTAATAACCACATTTTGACTTATCTCTGTAAAACACTATCTCCGAATATGGCCCCACTCTGAGGTTCTGGGGGTCAGAACTTCAACATCTACATTTGGGAGGAGGAACACAATTCAATTCACAGCATCGACGAAGAAATGAAGATCCCAAATGGGTAATTCAGTCATTTAAAAAGAGCAGACATAAATCCAGCCGACAATGACAACTTGCTGGATGTGTATATAAAGAAATGTGCAAAACACTGCTTTTGAAATTCCAGGCTAAAGCAACCCTGGCTGGGTCTTTTTATGAACCTCAAATTCAGCCCAGATTCATAAATCCTTGTAGAAAATCCAAGCCAATTTTGAAGTATCTGACAAGTTCCAGAGGATGAATGGATCAGACAGAATTTCACTTGGTATTTAGGATTATTGAGTCTAACCCAAAACTTAAGGCACGTTCAAGGAACACAAACCCCTTACAAATTGAAGAGAAGCAAATACTAAAGGCTCATGAGCCATCTGGAATGCACATGCTGAATGTTGAGGTTTTCCCATCTCAGTAACATGGGGGAAGAGGAAGGCCAGGCTAGCAAGGCCTTGCCATCATGAATTCTGTAACAGTGCATCTGCATCTCATGTGAATGTGAACTATCTCCGATAGCATGGATACACAAACAATAACAAAGTCTTTTCCTTGTAAGCAAAATATAAAACAATAAGAATCCCCTTAAATGTAAAAATTTGTCAAAACTTGCAAAATTTCAAGATGGGCAGGCTGAGTGCCTTGCAAACTGTTTTAATTAATGCCATAGGAAGGTGTCACTTTAATTGATTAATGGAAATGCCTGCCATATTTGATCAGCAAGCACTACCATGCATGTACATCCAAACTTCTACCAGTGGTTTTAGTAACCAGGGCACTCATTTTAAATTTGACAGTTGTTAAGAATTAAAATCTTCGGAATAACTGTGTCATCCAAGAGTTCATTTAAGTGATGGGCCCTCCTACTGAAAAACACACTGCAAGTTCCAGTCATGGCTCAGCAGAAGTGAATCTGACTAGTATCCATGAGGACACAGGTTCAATCCCTGCCCTCACTCAGTGGGTTAAGGATCTGACATTGCCATGAGCTGTGGTGTAGGTAACAGATGCAACTCAGATTCCAAGTTGCTGTGGCTGTGGTGTAGGCTGGCTTCTATAGCTCCAATTTGACCCCTAGCCTGGGAACCTCCATATGCCATGGGTGTGGCCCTAAAGAACAAAAAGAAAAAAGAAAAACACACTGGAAAATCTTTGGACTAGAGGTTAAATATGACAAAAAGCTACGGAGGAAGTCCAGATACTATCCTCAGTATAACCTATTGTGAAGAGAGTTGGAGCACCTGCCAGGGTGCAGTGCGTTAAAAATTTGACCACAGCAGCTAGGGTCACTGCAGAAGTGCAACTTCAATCCCTGGCTGGGAGCAGAGGGTTAAATGATCCTGTGTTGCCATGGCTGCAGCATAGGTCACAGCTGTGGCTCAGATTCAATCTGTGACCCATGAATTTCCATATGCTGTGAGTGTGGCTATAAAATAAAAACAATTAATAAATAAATTAGAAGAGAGTACTGACAAGATTAAGATGGCAGAGTAGAAGGACTGGAGCTCATCTCCTCTCACAAAAACACCAAAATTACAACCAATTGCTGAACAACCATCAATGAAATAGAGTGGAAACTACCAAAAAAGATATCCTACACCAAAAGCAAAGAAGAAGCCACGTGGAGATGGTAGGAGGGGTGCCTACTCGATAAAAGCAATCCCAATCCCACAGAGTGGAAAGGCTCACCCATAGTCGTAAGTGTTTTAAGCCCCACATCAGATTCCCACACCTGGGGGTCTGGCATTGGGAGGAGGCGCAACCAGGGCATTTGGCTCTGAAGGCCAGCAGAGTTTGTGCACAGGAGCTCCACAGGACTGGGAGAAACAGACTCCACTCCAGGAAGGCACACACAGTCTTTCATGTGCACCGGGTCCCAGGACAAAGCAGAGACTCCATAAGAAGCTGGGTCAGACCTACCTGCAGATCTTGGAGGATCTCCTGGGGGGAGCTGTGGCTCGTTTGTGGGAGAAGAGGTCTCAGGAACTCCCCAGTGTGAACTCCCCAGAGGTGGCCATTTGGGGAAAATCTGGCCCCACCCATCAGGGCTGAGAAGCCCCAAGCCTAATAACAATCGGTGTGAGAACACAGCCCCACCTATCTGCAAACAGGCTTCCTAAAGTCCTTCCAGGCACACAGCCGCCTCTAATCACACCCAGAGACAAAGCCCCACCCACCAGAGGTATAAGAATCAGCTCCAACTACCAGCGGGCAGGCACAAGTCCCTCCTGTCGGGAAGCCTGCAGCAAGCTCCCAACCCAACCTGAGCCACAAGGAGGCAGACATTAGAAGCAAGAGGGGCTACCGTACTATTGCCTGCAAAAAGGAAGCCACACAAAAATCAATACAAAATGAAAAGGCAGAGAATTATCACCCAGATGAAGGAACAAACAAACAAACAAGATCCTATGGAGTTCCTCGTGGTGGCTTGACAGAAACAAACCTGATTAGTATCCATGAGGATGCAGGTTCGATCCCTGGCCCTACTCAGTGGGTTAAGGGTTAAGGACCGGGAGTTGCCATGAGCTGTGGTATAGATGAAGACATGATTCAGATGTGGTGTTGCTGTGGCTGTGGTGTAAGCAGGCAGCTATAGCTTCAATTCCCCCCCTAGCCTGGGAACTTCCATATGCCACAGGTGTGGCCCTAAAAAGCAAAAAAGAAAAAGAAAAAGAAAGAAAAAACCCTAGAAGAGAGTACTGTGTGAAGGATGGAAGACTAAGAAAACAAAAAGCAGTTGAAGCCAAAATAGGCCAAAATAGGCTTTTACACTTTGAGAGTATGCCCCTTCCACTTTAGACTTATCCCTGGGGGGTGATTAGCCTTAAATTGTGAAGAATTTGAATAATGTAAGGCCTTTAGGAGTATAGCTCTCTTCAGAGTTCCCTGGTGGCCTAGTGGTTTAAGGATCTGGTATTGTCACTGCTGTGCCTCTGGTTTAATACATGGCCAGGGGATTTCTGCATGCCAAAAAAAAAAAAAAAGGAATATGTCTCCTGAATTAAAGGCCATCATCTGGCAATCAACAGTGTTTTTGAAATGCAATTTATACATCATGAGATCCATTCCTCTTAAGTGTACAATTTGACGACTTCTCGTAAATTCACTGTATTTTGTAACCATCATAAATAACCCAGTTTTAGGGCATTCGTATCACCCTAGTAAGATTCTTCATGCCCATATACAATTAATCCCCATTCCTACCTCCAACCCCAGATAAACACTGATCTACTTTTCGTCTCCTTCGCAATGTCTTTTCTGGACATTTGATACACATGGAATCATCCAGTATATAATCATATAATATGTGGTCTTTGTGTTGGCTTCTTTCATTTAGCATGATGTTTTTGAGGTAGCATGTATCAGTATTTCATCTCTCTTTATTGTTGAATAATATTGCACTGTATGGCTCTTGTAGTTGTTTTTAGGCTTACGTTTAGATGTCCCAGAGGCCTAGCCACTTCTCACTGTGTGTGCCAGATGTGACCATGAACGAGTGTGGTAGACAGTACCCACATACGCCAACAACAATGTCCCCCCTCCTGTACACACTCCTTCCATTGAGAGATAGAGCCTGTTTCCCCTCCTCTTCTCCCTAGAATCCCTGTCACGTGTCTTATCCAATAAATGTAGCAAGAGTGACCTCCTGGGACATCGAAGCCCAGTTAAGAGAACAGAGAACTTCTGATTCCTTCTCTGAGAACCAACCATCATGCTGTAAAGAAGGTAGGGCTAGATAACTGGAGGATGAGCCACCACGAGGAGAGAGACTTTCAACCACAAGAGGCCACCTGAGATGTTCCAGCCCCCAGCCAAGCTCCCAGGGGAATGCAGCTGCATGAATAACTGCAGTTACACACCACGTGGAGCTGAGAAAACCCAGCCTCGCCCAGGCAGCCCACACAAAGAGAAAAAATAAATGATTGTTTGTTTAAGCCACTCCGGTTTGGAGCAATTTGATGTGCAGCAATAGGTAATTGAAACATCACGATTTAACCCAAGTCTTTCTCTTCTATTTTAATTCTCATTGATTTTGTCCTTTTTGAGTTTGTACAGTTGTATTGTGTTCTCTGTGGGTTCGGAGATTTCTAATGGGCCTTGAATTTACCATCGCTTCCTTGGCTGTTTGTAGTACATTGAAGAGTTTCTTGTCGGTCATCCTGCTTCCTGATATTCATATGCTGAAATGTTGAGGCAAAATTTTTTAAATGCTCGGAAGAGAACCGCCAGGAGAGCTTTATAAAAATGGAGTCTCCACCTTCCTCTCCACTCCTTCACCGTGATGGGTAAGGAATCAGCATCCAGCTGCTCCCATAACAATGTACATGTTAATTTAATAATCTCACCAGGAAAGCTATTTCAACACCTCAATTAAGTATTTCCTGAATTTTGATTAGAGGAAAATCAGCATGTTAAACGCTATGTATAAGGACACAAAAAGTATCAAAAAGTTTAGAATCTGGTTGCGAAGAAAAAAAACCATGTCACTATCCGATTAGCATTCAATCAAACTGCTCTCCAACCTGCACAACTCTAGGGGGCAGCGTTCGCAGAGAAAATAATGTGAATGGTGTCTTCTTGGAGCTATTTAACATACTACAAAGGAGATACAAAGCTCAGTGACTGTTCCATTCCAATTAGATCTCGATAAAATGAGGGGAGAGGAGAGAATGCCCCCCCTTCACCTGTGGAGGGCCATCTCTGCCCCCTCCCCATGCATTCAGTCCATAAGTTACTGTCTCCAGGCTGGTTAATCAGAGGAGCACATCCTTCAGGCTGTGACCAAGTCCAAGCTTGTATTGCTCACCACATGACAGGCCAATAAACCAAGAGAAGATTTGTTGGGGCAAGGAAGAGCAACTTTACACAGAAAGGCAGCAGGTTGAGAAGACAGTGGATTAGTGACCCAGAGAATCACTTTACTCAAGTTAGAATTCAGGCTTCTTTTATACTAAAGGGGAAGGCAATGTGGTGAATTGTCGCAAATGTCCAAATGTCTTTTTTTTTTTTTTTTTTGCCACCTCTGGGCATATAGAGCTCCGGGGCCAGAGATATGTGCAACCAACACTGTGGCAACACCAGATCCTTAGCCCATTAACCCACTGGGCTAGGGATAGAACCTGCATTCCAGTGCTCCAGAGACCCCCCCATCTTTGTTTTGCCACAGCGGGAACTCCATGTTGCAAATATCTTGCACGAATCCTTTATTCTTGCAACTGTCCACATAGGTTTGGTCACAATGTTCCTATGAATCTCCAACAAGACAAATGTTATTCTCTGTTCTGCAAGTTTTCGTCTCTATGTGAACGAAAACATGCTATACTTTTAAGGCTCAGCGTCTTGAAAATGGGCTATCCTGTATATTTCAGGTTATAGGCAATATTCTTGGGGGAGAGGCTCACCCACTGCATGCAAAAGTTCCCAAGCCAGGGACAGAACCCGCGCCACAGCAGCAAACTGAGCCACTGCATTGACCACACAGGATCCTTTACCCACTGTGCCACATCGGGAGCTCTACTAGGCAACATTCTTAACTTGCAGCAAAAGTAATAGCATACAAAGCTTAAAGTCAAAGAAGTAGATCCAATATGGAGTTAAATTTGTCCTTCCCTATTGCATGGCCACTGTGACCAGCTCAGGGATGAACACATGATGCAGCCACAACTAATGAGATACGAATGTCTCGACTTCTGCTGGAACTTTGAGAACAAGATACCATCTTTTGTCCAGCTGGATTTAGAGATCAGAGTGTAAGCTTAGAGCTGTTAATAACCATGTTGCCACCTCACAGGGAAACTTGCCTTCGAAGAAAACAGCATATTAGGGGAAAAGAACTGGGAACTGTCAAGAGAAATTGGGCCCTGATAGTATTAATTGAACATCTCTTTTAAGACACATTGAAAGGTAGTTCCTGTTCTGGACTTTTCAATTCTGTGAGCCAACACACACAGAGGGTTGGGGGAGGCAGGGGAAGACATGTATTTTTCATTGTTTAAGCCCATTTGATTGGATGCCAAAAAAGGATAGTCCTTGTTACTGGGCTTTGATGGCCTCTGAGAATTCTGGAAAGCACAAAGCCTATTCACATATAAAGTATTATTCCCACTTACTTCCTCATTTCTGCTCCTTTCTGAGTCCCTTGCATACTAATACTTTTAAACATAATACAAAATACTACACCAAAGGAACATTTTCATTACCAGATATGCCTGTTCTGTGTTAAGGGACTTCTGATCCCATCTGTTCCACAGAATTTTTCATATCATAGAATTCTTTGAAACCAGATCAGCAAAGTTCTCTTTCAATGAACCATTTGTTCCCTAGGCCACAACAATAGTTTCTACCAATAACATCCTATGTTAAAAATGGTGTTTGTGAAAACATTTTACCTGTGATATGTGCCAACATGCTTTGGAAATGAAATTGCCTAGTAAATTTTCTGTTGACGGTTAGTAAATTTTCATGAGTGCTAATTAGTTAAAGTCTGAGCTCCTTCTGGTTTCTTGATCTTGGGATGTGCAGCTCAAAAAGGCACAGCCCTGTGGGGAGCCAACAATGAAAGCCCTTTGGTCTTTATTCAAACAGCAGAAGATTCTCTTTTCAATAATCAACTGCTCATTTGATTCCTATAATTCTCTTTTTCCTTCATTTCTGCTTATCCTTCCTCTTCATGACTTTTAATCCAGCTTTGAAATTTGATTCTTTGATTTGATCCATCTGCCATATTCATTCCTCAAAGCCATTATCAATGCCTTTGCAGAAATTCATCAGATGCCTGTGAACATTAGAAGACAGAGATATTACAAGGCAGGGAGATATTAGATGACAGGGAGATTTAAAAATTAGTGAACAGGAAAAAATTAATTAGAAAAAGAAATAAATAAAAATTAGCAAACAGAAAGAATATTTTGGTATGTGAATTCTTTCTCAATAAAGCAGTTACTTAAAAAAAATAAATAAAAAGCAATGAGTTGACACTGTCCTAGCTCCAACCCCACCTCCAAAGAACCGATACACAATCACATACTGCTCCTTCTGAGAAACAAGCTATGTCCTTGTTCATCAGCTTGAAGGAGGGTGACATTCCTCTCAGTATCCAAGCCAAAACCCCCCTCCAGTGTTACCAGTGAGCTGTGGAATCACAGTGAGTGGACTGAACTGATAAAGGCATTTCATCTACCAGCTTTTACGCATGCCCTTTAAATACTAAAATCAATTCCAATGTTCCTATTTATCCACTGGTGGTACTCAGGTGTGTATATAGCAAACCAGCTCTCAGGGAAGAAGCGTTGCCTCTTTCCACACAATCCAAAGTGATGGCAAATTACAACGGGGTAATGAAATCAAAACTCTACCTAAGAAAAAAGTATCTATGGACTGGATATATTCTAGGCTACCTTCCTTTTCATTTTCTTTTCCATTTCATGTGTTTTATCCCACCTTGCCAGTCTTCTCCTCCTTGTAATGCATTCTCTAACGATGCTGAACTTACTGCTACTTAGAATGGCAGATAGGACAGCAAAAAGATGATGTCACCCTTTAGCAAAATTGCACTGTTATTATAGAACCACTTGCACTCTCACTCATTTATCTCTGCCAACATCACTCCACAGGACGCGCATCCAGGGCAGAAGTGAGCTCCCTTGGCAACCAAAGTGGTCAAGAGTGCACATTCATTTACAGTCCTGAGAGGTAGAATTTAGTAAATCCTGACATTTTAGAAATATGTTGTGAATAAAGAAGATATCTAATGGTCTCGAATATATTCTGATTAGAAAACTTCCAAGAGGAGTTGCCGCTGTGGCACAGTGGGTTAAGAATCCAACTGCAGCAGCTATGGTGGCTATGGAGGCATGGGTTTGACCCTCAGTCCAGGGCAGTGGGTTAAAAGGATCTGGCACTGCCACAGCTGTGGCATAGGTCACAGCTGCAGCTCAGACTCAACCCCTGGCCTCGAAACTTCTTTGTGCCTCGGATGCAGCCATAAAAAAGAAGTAAAAATAAAATCCTCGAAGAATCTTGAGCATGAAACAACCCCCAAATTCGTTCTCCTTACAGAAAAATTTTCCTCTAAAAGCATGCTTTTGACTCATGAAAATGTCCTGCAAACAAAAGTAGTGTCTTTTGTAAGTCCATGCATAGATGTTAATAAATGATTTTACACTTCAGTTGTAATTTGATTAGGAGTTGGGCAAAAATTAGTAAAAGACAGCTATACAGGGTTCTACCAGGCGCACAAAAAAGCTTTGACATCAAATGCCAGAATTAGATGGAGTTCCCGTCGTGGCTCAGAAGAAAAAAATCTGACTAGTATCCATGAGAACGCAGGTTCCATCCTTGGCCTCGCTCAGTAGGTTAGGTATCCGGCATTGCTGTGAGCTGTGGTATAGGTCGCAGACACAGCTCGGATCCCCTGTTGCTGTGGCTGTGGCATAGGCCAGCGGCTACAGCTCTGATTCGACCCCTAGCCTGGGAACCTCCATATGCCGTGGGTGCAGCCCTAAAAAAATTTTTTTAGGACAAATATTTTCTTTTTTCTCTTATTAAAATACAACTGATGCACATAGCAAAAATTCCAGTAGTGCAAAAATATGTGCAAAGAATAGGAAATCTCTCTCCCACTCCTGACCCCAGCCCCCTCGTATCTGCCCCTCTGTCACCTCAGGAAGGCAAACACCACCACCCTTCCTGCATCTCTTTATTTTTGTGTGTGCTTTGTGGACCCCTTAGCTATCTGATGAAGATTATGGGGGCCCCTCTCAGAATAATGCTTGAAAGTAAGTAAAATGAAGTGCAGAGGATTGCAGAGGAAATCAATTACATTGCAATATGGTTCTCTCCATGATTCCCTAGGGATCTGTAGACTCCACGATAAGAGCCTCTGCTCTTACTGTTCGTACACACGCAAAATCCTGTGTTGTGTGAATCCATCCTTTCCCACAAACGGCAGCGTGCCTCCTGCAGCAGGTGCCACTGGGCTCTTCCCAGATGCCCTATACAGCCAGCACCTCCAGACCCCGGCTGCTGTGAGTATTGGCTGCTGATGGCTCCCAGTTACCCCTCCTACAGAGAACCCTCCTCCCCACACCGCCCGGCCAGCACGGGGGGTACAGACAGTTGCATGACACTGTGGTACAATTTATGCTCCAGAGCTCCACGTGGAATCAGGCTAAAGCTGATGTCCACTGAGACCATCTCCTAGCTTAGCTCTTCCCCCCGCACCACCCACTTCTCCTGGGAGCAATCCCTCCTAAAAGCACCGCAATCCCTGTCTCAGCCTCTGCTTTCAGAAATCCTGACTCAAGGCACTTACCATCCCTTACCTTGACTTTTCCATTTATTGATTTCTTGGAAGAGGTTCCACATCTATGCGTGTGGATCCACTGCATTCTTGTAACAGCCACATCCTAATCCACTAAATGGATTTACCATAATTAATTTAGCACATTTCCAGCACAGTCATTTCCAATAGCTCTTCTCTGGGAACTTAATCTAATTTTTACACATTTAAATGTAATTACTGACTTATCACATTTTAAGCACAGACGGCCCCCGACTTAGGATTTTTCGACTTCACAATGGTGTAAAAGAGACACCATTCAGCAGAAACTGCACTTGGAGTTGTGAATTTTGATCTTGTCCCAGGCTAGCAATCCATGGCCCAATACTCTCGTGATGCTGGGTGGCAGCAGCAAGCTCAGCACCCAATCAGCCACCAGATCACAATCGACATACGTACAACCATTCTGCACCCACAAAACCATTCTGTTTTTCCCTTTCAGCACAGTGTTCAATAAATTGCAGGAGCTATTCAACATTTTATTGTAAAATACATTAGAAGATGCTGCCCAACTGCAGGCTAACACGTGTTCTGAGCACATTTAAGGTAGGCTAGGCTAAGCGGTGATGTTGAAAATGGTTGCATGACACCAAATGTGTTTTCAACAAA
The DNA here is from genome assembly GCF_016906955.1 of Phacochoerus africanus. Lineage (NCBI taxonomy): Eukaryota > Metazoa > Chordata > Mammalia > Artiodactyla > Suidae > Phacochoerus > Phacochoerus africanus. The sequence goes on along the minus strand of NC_062544.1, from coordinate 32,724,187 downwards.
TGGTATTTTCATCTTATGAAGGGTTTTTTGGAACATAACCCCAATGTAAGTTGAAGATCTAATCAGTTGCTAAGGAGCCTTTCTTCAAGTCCTCTAGCGACAAAACTTTAGAACCTTGCTATCTTTTTGGAATAAGGCTTTCTTCTCAAAGAAATTTATGTTTCAATTTGACAAACTCTAAAAGACTAAGCTGACCCCTAACCCTTGCATCTCATAATCCCACAGCACTGGCCTTTTTAGCACCAAACAAGGAACAATCTTCACTCTCAAGAGGAGAAAAACTAGGACCTGCTAGTGCATCACTGGAACCAGAAATCACTGGACCTCACCACCAGCAAGAGGGGTTAGACACTTCCCTGGAGTGTGGTAGGAAACTGCTGGATCCTGTGTTCTTACACACCACTCTGACCAACAAAAGTTCCTTCTCCAAGACCACACAGCCTAAACCCCCAGGGGGAAAAGAGGTGTTTCCTCTCTGCTCCTCCAGTTCAATGGTGGCTCACCCTCCAGGGTAGCACTTGGGAGCGTTTGAGACTGAACTTTCAAAGAGCTTTCCTGCGTGTAAGAATCTACCCACATGTAAGTTCCATTTCCCCAAGATCAAATCCAGACCTCGATTTTCCACCTAGCAGCTGTTCACAGTGCACAGGATGATAAACCCAGGATAGTGCAAAGCAAGGAAGCAGGTGTCACCCGGAACGCTCTTTCTGGTCAGAAAGGAAGAGAGTGGCTGAGAGCCCTGAGCACCCCAGGCTGGCAGGGCAGCAGGGTCCCTGCTGGGTTCATTCAGTTCTGTTACTCACATCTCAGAATGAAGACTGATCATTTACCTCATCTTTGTTTCTCTTTCCCTCATGGGCTCCCCACCACCACAACCGTAAATTCAATTTCACTCAAAATCAGAGAAATGCAAAGCAAATAAGAGAAATACCATTTTCTAATTACCAGATTGGCAAAGATGAAAAAGATCGACGAACTGCCTTCGTCTGAACATGAGAAACATGCTTCTAGTGGGAGACTAAACCGTACATTTACAAAGAGAATTAGGCTACGAACAATCAAGTGTGACACGCAAAACTCTCGACCCATCAATTCCACCAATAGTAATTTATCTTATAGACCAGAGGTGAGCAAACTTTTTCTTTAAAGGACCAGGTAGGGAGTTCCTGTAGTGGCTCAGTGGCAAACAAACCTGACTAGTATCCATGAGGATGCGGGTTCCATTCCTGGCCTTGCTCAGTGGGTCAGGGATCCCACATTGCTCTGAACTGTGGTGTAGGTTGCAGACATGGCTGGGATCCCAAGTTGCTGTGGCTGTGGTGTAGGCAGGCAGCTATTGCTCCAACTGGACCCCTAGCCTGGGAACTTCCATATGCTGTGGGTGTGGCCCCAAAGAGACAAATAAATAAATAAATAACCAGGTAGTAAATAGTTTAAGCCTCCAGGCCAGATATCACAGCTGAATATTCTCTGCTTCTCTGCTTCTCTGCTGTTGTGTCTTGAAAGCAGCCACAGACATTAGGTCAACAAGTGGGCACAGCTGTTTTCCAATAAAACTTTATTTACAAAACAAATGGCATGTTGAATTTGGCCCGCAGGCTGTGGAATGCCAATCCCTGCTAGGTACCCTTGCACAAAAACCAAAAACTTATATACTATAGTCTTCATAGCAATAGCCTGAAATTGGAAAACACCTTGATGTCTATCAAGAGAGGACTAGATGAGTAAATTACAGCACAGCCACTCAACAGAATGCTTGCAGCAACTGAAAAAGAGGGAGGCAGGTCTGCGTGCACTGATAAGGATTAATATCCAAAATTTATTCCTTTTTTTAAAGGTACCAAAGGCGAGGAGGAGAGAGTGGGGTAGACTGGGAGTTTGGGGTTAGTAGTTGCAATCTACTGCATTTGGAGCAGATAAACAATGAAATCCTGCTGTATAGCACAGGGAACTATATCCAATCATTTGTGATGGAACATGATAGAGGATAATGTGGGAAAAAGAATGTACATATATGTATAACTGGATCATTTTGCTGTACCGCAGAAATTGACAGAACATTGTAAATCAACTATAATTTTAAAATTTTACTCCTGTATAGCACTGGGAACTATGTCTGGTCACTTGTGATGGAGCCTGATAATGTGAGAAAAAAGAATGTATACATGTATGTGTGACTGGGTCACTTTGCTGTGCAGTAGAAAATTGACAGAACACTGTAAATCAGCTATAATGGAAAAAATAAAAATCAATTTTTACAAAAAAATTTAAATAAAATGCAAGGTGGACAGCAGAGTAGAATATGTTACATCTTTCTTAAAATATATAGGTACATACATATGTACTATGCTTATTGAAGCATAGTATATATCTTACAGACACAAAAGAGATTGGGGGGGAACTAGATGGCTGGGAAACAGTATGAGGGAGACTTTTGTGCCCTTTCGAATCTTATACCTTACGCTTTACCAGTGAAGAACAAATAAATACAATTTTACATACATATATATATATTTTTTTGTCTTTTTGCTATTTCTTGGGCCACTCCTGCAGCATATGGAGGTTTCCAGGCTAGGGGTCTAATCGGAGCTGTAGCTGCCAGCCTACACCACAGCCACAGCAACGCGGGATCCGAGCCATGTCTGCGACCTACACCACAGCTCACGGCAACACTGGATCGTTAACCCACTGAGCAAGAGCAGGGATTGAACCCGCAACCTCATGGTTCCTAGTCGGATTCGTTAACCACTACGCCACGATGGGAACTCCAATACAATTTAATTTTTAATGCATATACTTTTTTAGTAGTATTTTAGATCACCAAGTATAAGTCTCCAGACAGCAGCCCTAGCTGTTTCCAAAGTCTCCTCCAGTGCCCAGACTATCTGACTGGGGCCCATCAAAGAGCATCATAGTGGGAATCAGGAGGTCTGGGTTCAAGTCCAGCCTCTGCTACCAGCCCTCTGTGCTGCCCTGGACCAGTCACCTCATCTCTCTGATCATCCCTTTCCTCCTCTGTAAAATGGAGGAAATAATACTTTAGAGCTTCCTAATATAAAATAATGTTATTGTTTTGGAGAAATAGCTTAATGTCTCTGGGCCTCTTTGCTAATCTACAAAATCAGAAAGTTGGACAAAATGAGCCTTTGACTGTCAAATACATCATTCTGATAATAAACAAACTTGTCATTTGTAAGAATTCAGTCAGAACCATGAATCTGGCATGCAAGTGAGGATCTCCTTTTGTTTATCTCAAGGAAATGACCTCCAAGTCCACAAAGAAAATAAGATAAATGTTTGCACTTAGAGATCCAGTCCAGACTGCAGGTGGGAAAGAGCTGCCTTACTCCAAGGACCCACCTCTTCTTTCCCAACAGAGGCAACAGTTGTCAGCCAGGCAACTTCTTTTTTGGTTTTAAGTTTCCACTGGGTACGAAACAAGCCCTGTTGGAAGAAAACTTAGGAAATGTCACTCATAAAGAGGAATAGATAAATTAATAATGTCAAGTAATAGACTCAGGAGGGCTGACAAAGAAATGGAAGAATCCTTCCACCCCCTCCACCCCCGCACCCCAACTTCTGGCCTCTGCTAAGAGCTACCATTTGCATTGTTACAGGAATTCCAGGGAGATGACAGGGTGGTGACAAGGAAGAGCAGCTTTGCACTATCCTATTTCTGAGAATTTCTGGTTATTGTTAAACAAAAGTTTGGAGAAGTTAAACTGACAGGAAAAAACACACGGGTTGAGTTATAAGGTGGCAAATGTTGTGAAACCCATTTTCAGAACATTTCAACTGCATGACAGTGTGCCGATGTAATAAGGAGCAGAGCTCTCATCACCGTCTCGGATGCTGGAAGACTCTTCCCTTTCCTTCCTCGGTTCCGTGGCCTTGGGAGTAACTACCAGCTGCTCTGAAAAGAATGTCGCAAAGGCTCTTTGTGCCCCTAGCTTCAAAGAACATTTGACTCGGAGTTCCCATTGTGGCGGGGTGGAAATGAATCCAACTAGGAACCATGAGGTTGCAGGTTCAATCCCTAGCCTTGCTCAGTGTGTTAAGGATCTGGCATGGCTGTGATGTAGGCTGGCAGCTATAGCTCCGATTAGAACCCTAGCCTGGGAACCTCCAAATGCCACAGGTGCGGCCCTAAAAAAAAAAAAAAAAAAAAAAAAAAACGGCCACAGGACGTTTGACTCTTGAATAAACCATCTTCACCCTCTCAATCTTAGAACCAAGGCAGCCAATCTAATCTAAGACATTTTAACAAGTCACAGAGTCTCCCTGGACATGCAGAGAGCACAGATGGGGGTGGGGGGATGGAGGAGGACACCCCCCGCCAAATGGTGGGCTGAGACAAGGGAGGAGAGATGTGGCCCTGAGGGCAGCAGAGGAGAAGGAAGATGGGATTGCAAATGTGAATTTGAGAAGTGCCCTGTCTCCATCAGAGTGGGGAAGAAGTGTTTATTACATACAAGATGAAGGACGTAAGGGTTTGGTAAAAAAATTTTGGTGGACTAGGGGGCCAGTCAAAATTGGACGGAAAAGACAAAAGAAGAAAAGGAAAAAGGAAGAAAAATGTTTAAAAGATTGAATTCAATGTAATAATTTGCCATGTCCTTGGGCTGCCTAGTAAGGAGAAGCTCCTGATGGAGGACTTTGTGCAGAGGAAGAATAGGGAAGTCCTGGTGGGGGGAGGAGCAGGAGAGAGTGTTGAGAATCAGCACCCAAGAGTGGTGAGAAGAGGACCAAGCAGCAAGACTCTTTTGTTCCCTCACCAGTTTGCCCACCCACCTGGAAGCTCCCCAAACCCTATACTATTGAGATTTGGGGTGGGGGCCACACCTGCAGCATGTGGAAATTCCCAGGCTAGGGGTCCCATCAGAGATGCAGCCACCAGCCTACACCACAGCCATAGCAATGCCAGCCAAGTCTGCAACCTACACCACAGTTCACAGCAACACCAGATCCTAAACCCACTGAGCGAGGCCAGGGATCGAGCCCTCATCCTCATGGTTACTAGTCGGCTTCATTACTGCTGAACCACAAGGGCAACTCCACTATTGGGATTGCATGCAAACTTCCTCCCGAAAGCACAGTTGGTCATTAACTCCATTGCCAGCCCCTCTCCCCTCTCTAGAGAATAGAGGTGGGGCTGAAAATTCCAAGCTTCAATCATGGCTTAGCCTCTCTGGTGACCAGCCCCGACCCAGGATCTTCATTAGAACAAAAAGACACTCCCCACCCAGGAAACATCAAGGGTTGCAGGAGCGCTGTGTCAGGAACTGAGGGTCACAGACCAAATAGTAGAACAAAAGATGCTGTTTGTGCTCTTGCCACCTCAGAATTTACTTGGGTTTTAGGAGCTCTGTGCCAGGAACCGGGGCAGAGACCAACATATATATTTTCTATGATCGCAAAGTATCTTATTTCCAATTTTACTATTTTGGGAAAAATGCTGCAGAGTGCCTCCTTGTACATGTCTCCCAGTGTAAATGTGCAAAAAGTTTCCCTAGACTCATATATATTTAGAAACAGAATTGCTGGATCCTATAGTATGCTTACATTCAACTTTATAAAATAGTGCTAAATTATTTTCCAAAGTGGCTGTATCAGTTTATACTGGCACCCACTCCCCACAGGATGTTATGTGATTTTTTTTTCATTTTTGCCACTCTAATACACACTGAAGTGCTTTCTTCTCCCAGTTTGCATTTTCCAGATTACTAATGAGGTTGAGCATCTTTTCATATGCACTTCCAATCTGTGGCTTGGCCTATTTTTCTGCAGTTTTGTCTGTTTCATATTGATTTGCAGGAGTCTCATATATTCTGGAAACAATTCATTTGTTTGATATATCTGAGCAGATTTTTTAATTTTTTATCCAACAGTTTGGAAACCACAATATCAGTATAGAATTCAGTTGTATGGGTAGTCTGTTTTTTTTGTTGTTTTTTTTTTTTTTTTTTTAGGGTTGCACCCTGGCATATGGAGGTTTCCAGGCTAAGTGTTGAGTCAGAGCTGTAGCCTCTGGCCTATGGCCACAGCCAGAGCAACATAAGATCTGAGTGACATCTGTGACCTACACCACAGCTGATGGCAACACCAGCTCTTTAGCCCACTGGTCAAGGTCAAACTGTGTCCTCATGGATACTAGTCAGACTCCTTTCAATTGAGCCATGATGGGAACTCTTTGCGTAGGTATTCTTATGAGGAAAAAAAAAAAAAAAAAAACTTGATCCATAAAATATTTTCCATCTCTGACTTCGATGCACCAAAAATTCTACAAAGGACCAGTTCCTTGAATGTCTCCGAACATTTCATCACATGGTCCAATAAAACCTGACACAGCAGAAGAATCATCCCTTAGACGTGTGTTAAACACTCATATCAGCCAAGGTCCTGTTTGTTATCTCAAAAGTCTTAGAAACTGGGGCAGGGGTAGGCGACACAGTTCTCAGAAAGGTGATCAAGCATAATTCTGAGCACAGAGGGAAAAACGGGGAGCACTTAGACAAGCCTGGGAATCAAGAAGAACGAGTCAGGATTTCATGAAGTCACAGTACTTCTCTTCCTATCCATACTCGGCCAGAATCACAGAAACCTGTTGACACGCCGCTTCAGCATTTGAACTCGGCACTTGACAGAGACCTTCCCCTTGTGGACAAGATGGAGAAATGGGGCCCAGATGATCACAAAGATTGATGCTAATTATGAACCAGTGTCAGCCCACAGTCTGTGGTGTCATGGGATTCTCTCTTCGGCCTTGTCTGTTCATCAAGTATACAGCTGAGTATATAGCCGATTTGCTTTTCTTCTTTGATGGCTGACGCGGTAGCCAAAAATATTGAATGGCAGAGTGTGGAGCCAAAGGCCATAACAAACCAAATTTAACAATAAACATCTTAATTGGAATAAATGTAAAACCCTACACTTTCACTTTTTTTCCTTTTATGGCCAAACTCGCAGCATATAGAAGTTCCCAGGCTAGGAGTTGAATCAGAGCTGCAGCAACCACAACGCCAGATCCGAGCCGCATCTGTGACCTATGCCACAGCCTGTGGCATAACCAACTGAGCAAGGCCAGGGATAGAACCCGCATCCTCACGGATGCTATGTTGGGTTTTTAACCCACGGAGCCACAACCAGAACGCCCCTACACTTAACATTTTTTGATGCGTAAGAACAGAATCAGGAAAACATGACTTCCAAGTAAACAATTAGGCTTCCAATCTAACACAGAGGGGTTTACTTTTTTTTTTTTTTTTGTCTTTTGTCTTCTTGCCACTTCTTGGGCCGCTCCTTCGGCACATGGAGGTTCCCAGGCTAGGGGTCGAATCGGAGCTGTAGCCACCGGCCTACGCCAGAGCCACAGCAACGTGGGATCCAAGCCGCGTCAGCGACTTACACCACAGCTCACAGCAACGCCAGATCCTTAACCCACTGAGCAAGGTCAGGGATCGAACCCACAACCTCATGGTTCCTAGTCCGATTTGCTAACCACCGAGCCACGACGGGAACTCCGAGGTTTAGTTCTTAATTGTAATTCTTCTCTCTTCCAAAACCTACCAAAATGACAGTGGGCCATTTTTAAATAAAAGTATAAATCTCAGGGACAAAGAGAATGAGAGAGGAGAGAGGACAGGAGATGTGAACAGTAATTGGAAAGGTGGAAAACCAATAGTAACGACATTGGCAGAACCCACCAACCAAAATGCCTGCAAAGAGGGATGCCCATGAAAATGAAGCCAGTTCACCTCTAAGAACCATGGAAAGGACCAGGAGGCCCAGTACTGCAGAAGGGAGTGGTGAAGCCCAGAGGAAGAAGTAGAGGTATGTGAACATATCAATAGAATGAGCCGCTTAGTGAGAGTGCGTTTCCATTCACTGAGGAGTTTCAAGCATAAGTTAGGCAACCGCTTATTAAATATATTATAAAAGAGATTCAAGCTTTTGGTAAAAACTTGGGTCCAATGACATTTAAAGTCCATTAGAAATCCATTGGACCTCCCAAAGACCTTTAGAAGTCCATTAGTGATTCTAATCCTGTGTAGATGGGACTCCAGAAGATTTTAGTAACTTCTGCTTGTAGCTCCTGTAAAATTCCTATAGATGGCAGTGTAGTGTAAGATGAGACTAGGCAAGGGATCCTTCTACCTGTTCTCCAGGGCTATTGTCTATGGAAACGAGTAATAAGAATGCTTCTGAATTTTAAAAAATCAGACACCTGAACTCATAGATTCAGGACACCTAGGTGCATAGTTATAGTGATGCACGAGCCTTTGTGTGCATTAGTTTGTCATCCTTCTCAGCTGTAGCCTTTTTTTTTTTTTTTTGGTCTTTTAGGGCCCCAGGTGTGGCATATGGAAGTGCCTGGGCTAGGGGTCGAATCAGAGCTACAGCTGGCGGCCTACACCACAGCCACAGCAACTCGGCATCTGAGCCTCATCTGAGATCTACCTAAAGCTCGTGGCAATGCCAGATCCTTAACCCACTGAGCAAGGCCAAGGATCAACCCGTATTCCCATGGATCCTACTTGGGTTCTGACCTGCTGAGCCACAACAGAACTCCAGCCTTCTGCCTCATTCATATCTCAGCTGTGACTCCATATTTGTCATTCTTGGACAGCAAAGTCAGACACACGCCAAAGCAACTGCTCCTTCACATCCCAAGTGTCCCATGTCATTATGTGTATCCTTTACCTCAGGGCTCCTCGGAGTGTAGGGCTCTACAAGCTTTATCTCACTTGATTTAAAAAAATAAGAACAGGAGTTCCCATTGTGGCTCAGGGGGTTAAAAACCCAACAGAGTCTGGGTGAGGATGTGGGTTTGACCCCTGGCCTCACTCTGTGGGGTAAAAATCCAGAGATGTCACTGTGGCATAGGTTGCCACTGCGGCTTGGATCCAGCATTGCCGTGGCTGTGGCATAGATATGCCCCCCTAGCCCAGGAATTTCAATACGCCACAGGTGCTGTCCTAAAAAAGAAAAAAACAAAACTTTATTTTTTCAACACAAGTTTAGGTCGGTATCTCAAATTTAGTTGTCTCTGTTCCTCTTCCTTTTTCCACAGCTAAAGATTTATGCTTTGCTTCTTAAAGACTAGTGAATTAACATCTACCTTTCCCTGACAAATTTCGCCACTCATCAAAACTATAAAACTTGGTTTCTTTATTTCTCTTACCTGCTTCAGATTTACAAGGTCCATGGGGAATTTCTAATCCTTATCAAGGAATATCTCCATCAACTCCATAGATTCAGATAACTCTGCTTCTACATTCAGGCTCAATTCCAGGAAAATTTCTCAACATTTGGAGTCTATATAACTGTCAAATCCACTCACTTTTGGCATAACTGGCTTCTTCCAACCCGCTGACTGAGGACAGGGGGTGGGGAGGGAAGGGAAGGACCAAAAATCCAGACTGCTTTTTTTATGTTGGATCTAGTCTAGCGGACAAAAAAAAGGTGAATTGGGGAGATCCAGGTGGGGAGTGGATATCATTTTTCCTTGTTGTTATCTTCACTAGTTTGGGGTGTTTGTTTTTGTCTTTTTAGGGCCACACCCGCAGCATGTGGAAGTTCCCAGGCTAGGGGTTGAATAGGAGCTACAGCTACCAGCCACAGCCACAGCCACACCAAATCTGAGCCAAATCTGCAACCTACACCACAGTGCACAGCAACACAAGATCCTTAACCCACTGAGCAAAGCAAGGGATTGAGCCCAAGACCTCATGGATACTAGTCGGGTTCGTTACCACTGAGCCACAACGGGAACTCCTGTTGTATTTTTTTAGATTCCACATGTAAGTGATAGGGGTGGGGATTAAAAGGTATAAATTATTATATGTAAAATAAGCTACAAAGATATATTGTACAACACAGTTTGTAGCCAATATTTTATAGTAACCGTAAGTGGAGCATAACCTTTAAAAACAATCACTATACTGTACACCTGCAAATTTTATAATATTGTATACTAACTATAGTTCAATTAACAAAAAATATATATGTGATCACCAAATGCAAAAAAAAAAAATCCCATCCTCATTTTTTTAGTGACTAAATTTTCAACAGTAATGGCATTTTTGCCCCTTATTCTGAGTATGTGCCCTGACTTGGCCCTTAATAGGCCCAGGACACCACTATCTGATTGACTCTGGTGGAGTTTTTTGGGAGTTTGTGGTTTAGTTTGGTTGGGGTTGGGGAGGGTTGTTTCTTTGTTTGGGGGAGTTTTTTTGCTACTCCGTGGCATGTGGATCAAGCAGGGAATCAGATCAGAGATCAGATCCAAGCTGCTGTTGTGATCTATGCCACATCAGAGGCAACACTGGATCCCTAACCCACTGTGCCAGACTGGGGACAGAACCTGCTTCCCGGCATTTCAGAGACACGGTCAATCCCATTGAGCCACAGCAGGAACTCTGAAGTGTCCTCCTAGTTTAATCTGAACCAAAAAAATATGCTGTAGTAGCTCACAACCCCTTCCATCTGGCTTTTTTTTTTTTTTTTTTTTTTAACCTCACCTACCGTGTGTGGAAGTTCCCAGGCCAGGGATCAAACCCTCGCCACAACAGTGCCCTAAGCCAGAGCAGTGACAATGCCAAATCCTTAACCAATAGGCCACCAGGGAACTCCATCTGCCCTAATTCTTCTACCAACTTTCTAGACTTGGTCTTTTTGGCCTTCTCTGGAAAGAACAGAAATAATTTATTTCGTATTTACAGCAAGTAATAAGCACTTACAGAAGCTTCGCTGGAATGTTCGTCTCACAGAAGGAAGGGAAGCACCTGACTGCTGAGTGTTCCAACTAAATCATGTCTCTGGTTTCAAAAATGTTTTTAGCATTGCCAACACCGTTTGTGCGAGCGAGCACCCCTTCCCCCTCCACATCACAACACGGAAAACATTGGAAGGAGGACTATGCATTGGGACATACATGTTTATTTTACATTTCTTATCATATGCTCAGCACATGCTTAAACCCCTAAGTGGCTTGTGAAAGAGGGGGAGTTGTGCTCTCGTGATCCTTGTAAGCTCCTGCTATCAGGAAAATTACAAAGTGTGTTGAAAAGAGAAGAATTTAAACTTTGTGGATTCAGATTCAAATTTACCATTCAATCCCCTCTTTGGGCCAAATTCATTAATGCTGTGTTGAAACTGTGCTGGGAGACCCTAAGGATGAAACCAACCTGCATCTCCACGTGTAATTCATGCAACTTAAATATAGTCGTTGCCGGCATTACACCAGGACAAGGAAGAAGATTCTAAGGTTGATGAAAGAGCTGCTCAAGAAAACATAACATGTCTTAGTTTCAGAGTTCTCTGGTGTTCAGGAGGTTAAGGACCTGGTGTTGTCACTGCTGAGGCACCGGTTCAATCCCTCGCCTGGGAACTTCCGCCAAAAAAAAAATAGGAATCTGGGCTAAACAATCGGGCATCATGGGGCCCAGCTGAGCAGGACAGCAGGCGATACAGCCTCTGGGGGACAGTTCCCAGAACTAAAAAGCCACTGATACACCTGTGTTCACTCATTTTCCATTCTTACGGTGACTCAGCAACTCTCTCCCGTTTGTTAAACTTTACTGCTACCCACCAGCCACCTCCCTCTGAATATCATTTCTCTACCTTGTGGCATATATTACTCATGGCTCCTGCTGGTTCATGGTTCTACATCCTCTTGGCATCTATGTACTGCCCTCCGTCAGGGGAACACAGATCTGCTTTCATTACCAATTGCTTGTCTCTTTCCCTTTATTGCCAGCACAAATTCTTGAGAGAGAAAATCTGCTTGATTTAGCTAGTAACTACAGGCCACCGCTTGGGCCTCTAGCCCAGTGGTTCTCAAATGTGGGCATGAAGTCACCAGAAAGGTTTATTAAGACATAGACTGGGAGTTCCCGTGGTGACGCAGTGGTAACAAACCCAACTAGTATCCATGAGGACACAGGTTCGATCCCTGGCCTTGCTCAGTGGGTTAAGGATCTGGCGTTGCTGTGAGCTGTGGTATAAGTCACAGACACGGCCCAGTTCTGGTGTTGCTGTGGCTGTGGTGTAGGCCGGCAGCTACAGCTCCGATTCGACCCCCTAGCCTGGGAACTTCCATATGCCCCTGGAGCAGCCCTAAAAAGACAAAAAGAAAAAGAAAAAAAAGATACAGATTGCCCCACACCATGCCCAGAGCTTCTAATTACACAGATCTCTAGATCGCTAGTGGGATCTGATGGTTTGCATTTCGAACGAATCCTCAGGTCATTCTGATGCTTCTTATCTAGAGACCACACTTTAAAAACCACTGCTGTAACTGCAGGTTGCAGGACCTGGAATAAGATGCCCATCATCTGTAGGGAGGGGATAAGTGATATGATTTAGCCTGTGGTCACTTATAAATAAGGGCTAGTTTGCTCAGCAAGAGGCTCTGGACAGAAACATTTTAATATAGCCCCTGGATAGGCAAGCACACTGGCATTTTCCCTGTCCACTTTTTTTTTTTTGTCTTTTTCTTAGGACCGCACCTGTAGCATATGGAAGTCCCCAGGCTAGGGGTCCAACCTGAGCTGCAGCTGCCCGCCTACACCACAGCCACAGCAATGCCAGATCTTTAACCTTCTGAGTAAGGTAGGGATCAAACCCGCATCCTCATGGATACTAGTCGGATTCATTACCACTGAGCCATGACAGGAACTCCAGGTCCACTCTTTTTCTAAGTGAGGTTCTACGGCATTCATTGTGTGCCTACTAAGTGCCACACTGCCTTCAGTGTATTACAATGGAGATATAAAGCCTGGTAATTTTAACTTATCCAAGGACTCAGCGAAATCATTTTAATAACATGAAAATCAAGATAAATGTTTGATTCTCTTTACAAAGAGAAATACAAAGACACATCAAAAGAAAACTACAGGAGTTCCCATCTTGACTCAGTGGTTAACGAATCTGACTAGGAACCATGAGGTTGTAGGTTCCATCCCTGGCCTCTCTCAGTGGGTTAAAGATCTGGCATTGCAGTGAGCTGTGATGTAGGTCGAAGATGGGGCTCAGATCCTATGTTGCTGTGGCTCTGGTGTAGGCCAGCAGCTATAGCTCCAATTAGACCCCTAGCCTGGGAACCTCCATATGCCGCAGGAGCGGCCCTAGAAAAGGCAAAAAGAAAAGAAAACTACAGAAATCCTCGTTTCCATTCTGTTGTTATCTTGTGATAGCAACAGAAGAGTAAAAGGTGCATGAGCAAGAAAAAAGCATATTCATACAGTTGGGGAAAAAATTGTATTGGGGAAATAACAAAAAAGAAAAAAAGCTATTCGAAAAAAATTTTTTAAGATAAAAGAATTAGTTACAAATAACTCAGAATTTCTAACTGTGAGGAAAACCAAAGTACACTGGGATTCTCGTTGCGGTTCAGCGGGTTAAGAGGCCAACGGGTATTCATGAGGATGTGGGTACCACCCCTGGCCTCAGTCAGTGGGTCAAGGATCCAGCATTGCCATAAGCTGTGGCATAGGTCACACAGATGCAGCTCAGATCTGGCGTTGCTGTGGCTGTGGTGTAGGCTGGCAGCTGTAGCTCCGATTCGACCCCTAGTCTGGGAACCTCCCTATGCTGCAGGTGCGGCCCTAAAACACACGCACACACAAAAAGTATATTATGAAAACACACTATACTCTGTGCTCTCAAAACCCAGCTGTGGGTAAAGGAATAAAGTAAGCACATCTGAAAAGAAGGAGGTGTCCCGCAAGTCGGCTAAAGGCAAGAAAAAGGCAAATGTGCACAGGTTTTGGAAAAGGTCATTTATAAGCAGGTTGTAAAATGGGTGCCGTGAAGACTAGTCGGCACTATTTCCTTGACAGGCAGGAGAAAACCAGGCAATAAACCTGCCTCCTTCCCTGGCAGGGCTCTCCCTTCCCTTTTCTAACTTTTTCACAGCATTCACTGCCTAAATTCACCGTGCATTGTGTTGTATTATATCGTCCTCTAGTGGTTCTAAAAATGCCTCATCCTCCTTTTCTAAGGGCAGGATTTGTCACAGGGCCACACGAACACGCTGCTTAACCATTATCTGTTAAACAGACTGAAATGAATGACAGAGGTCCTGCAAGACAACCACAACCAGGTAGACCGACCTATCTCAGCTTCCCTCAGCCTCCAAGAAACAAGGGGTATTCTCCCAAGTGGAAGTATTTTAGGCTCAGATTACTTAGCCCATCACTGACTTCCCTTTAAAGTAGATACTGCAATATGTAGTTTGCCATTCCCCCTTGTACAGTTTCAAGAAAGTTCAGTGTAACTTTGGGGGGTATGATAGTCTAAGAGGGCAAAAATTCCAAAAATGATAACTACAAATGCTCTGTTGATGAGAATAAATACAAGTTGGGTGTTCCTCTTGTGGGTGCAGGGGAAACGTATCTGACTAGTATCCATGAGGATGCTGGTTCGATCCCTGGCATATCTCAGTGGGTTAAGGATCCGGCATTGCCGTGAGCTGTGGCATAGGTCGCAGACACGTTTCGGATCCCTTGTGGCTGTGACTGTGGCTGTGGCGTGGGCCGGCAGCTGTACCTCTGATTCAACCCCTAGCCTGGGGGCTTCCATATGCCGTGGGTGCGGCCCTCAAAAGAAAGAAAGAAAAATAATAATACAAATTCAAGTGTTTGATGCTGATCTCCATTCCAAAATAATGTGACCTCAGGGATTTCAGAGTGAGCCTTCACATCTCAGTCATGTGCAAAGGTAAGTCATGTCACTTACTGAATAAGGAGACTAGGGAAGCCAATTAACCTTTTTTTTATCAGCAAAATGGACTTATTAGGAAATAGCAGAGGAATTGCCATTTGGGACATGCACACCATAGTCAAGTCCCTCCTTCATCTTTCTTCTGTGTCCGCTTCGTAGAGTGTGGGTTTGGGTTAGGGTTTTTTCTTTATGTATCCATTCAACAGGTGTTTCTTGAAGTTCCCCTTGTGGCTCAGCAGGGGTTAAGAACCCAACAGTATCCATGAGGATGTGGGTTGGATCCCTGGCTTCACTCAGTGGATTAAAGGACAGAGCGTTTTTTCAAACTACAGCATAGGTCGCAGATAAAGCCCAGATCTGGCGTGGCGATGGCTGTGGCATAGGCCAGTGGCTATATATCTGATTCAACCCCTAGCCTGGGAACTTCCATATGCCACAGTGCGGCCCTAAAAAGACAAAAAGACAAAAAACAGTAAAATCCCAGGTGTTTCTGCTTCTGCTCTGTGCAAGACATCCTGAGGTCAGTTTGGGGATGGGGGGGAATGCAAATGGGACACACCCTTGCTTTCTTACCACTTACTGTGTAGAGAGGAAGCAGAGTACACACACAGAGTGATAGAAAGGGAGTTTTAGGAGTTCAGAGAAGGATGAGATCGCCTCTGAAAAATCCTTTGACTGTATGGCACCTGTCTTTTAATCCTGACTGAGGACCACTCACCAGCAAAGAACCACAGCAAATCACTAATGACCAAGAGCTGATATAATCATCTGTATTAAGTGGGCCTAAGGACAAAAGCCCGGCTGCTGTTCTTCAGATAACAAAAATACCACTGGATTTCAACACAAGGAAAAATATTAACTCAGTAATTACTGGCTTTAAGATACTTTAAGATACTGGATACCAAAGTGAGAGATAAAGTAACTGAGATATTGACTCTGCCCTGAAATAATTCACCATATAGTGGGGAAACCTGTTTAGGATTAGCAATCATGCACTATATCAGAGCTGAGAGCCTCTGAATGACTCTCCAATTAAAGCTCTGCTTTTTATTTGACCACTGTTCAGCATGTGGCATTCTCGGAGTCAGGGATTAGATCCAAGCGTCAACTGCAACCTAAGCCGAAGCTGTGGTAACGCTAGATCCTTAACCCATTGTGCCTGCCAGGGACTGAACCTGTGTCCCAGCACTCCTGATACACTGCTGATCCGGTTACGTGCCAGCGGGAACTCCAAGCTCTGCTTTCTTTTATTAAAATAATTTATAAATATCCAGGTGTTAGCAATGGGATAGGGGGGTGGGGATCTTGGTTTAATAGCCTTTTTTTTTTTTTGTCTTTTGTCTTTTTTTGTTGTTGTTGTTGCTATTTCTTGGGCCACTCCCGCGGCATATGGAAGTTCCCAGGCTAGGGGTTGAATCGGAGCTGTAGCCACCGGCCTATGCCAGAGCCACAGCAACTCGGGATCCGAGCCGCGTCTGCAACCTACACCACAGCTCACGGCAACGCCGGATCGTTAACCCACTGAGCTAGGGCAGGGACCGAACTCGCAACCTCATGGTTCCTAGTCGGATTCGTTAACCACTACGCCACGACGGGAACTCCCGCCTTATCTTTTTTACTGGGAGAAAATACTGCAACACATTTGACCTGAGAATGGCATCTGTAGAATAAAAAGAATTCCCACAACTTAGTTTAAAAATACAAATCACCTGGAGTTCCCACTGTGGCTCAGCAGGTTAAGGGCCCAAAGTTGTCTCTGTGAGGATGCAGGTTCAATCCCTGACCAGTGGGTTAAGGACAGGCATTGCCACAGCTGTGGCTTAGGTTTCTCCTGCAGCTCGGATCTGATTCCTGGCCCGGGAGCTCCATATGCCACAGGGTGGTCAAAATGAAAAAAGAAAAAAAAAATGACACAACTGAACTTATCTAGGAAACAGAAACAGAATCACAGATATAGAGAACTGGAATTGTGGTTGCCAAGGGGGAGGGAGGGGAAGGGAGGAGGAGGGAGAGGGACAGAGGAGGAAGGATTGGGAGTTTGGAATTAGCAGAGGCAAACTATTATACATATGCTGGATAAACAACAAGGACCTGCTGTATAGCACAGGAAACTATATTCAATATCCTGTGATAAATCATAAAGATTATGAAAAAGAATATGTATGTATATGTGTATAACTGAGTCACTTTGCTATACAGCAGAAATTAACACCACATTACAAATCAACTATACTTCAATACGTTTTTTAAAAGAAAGAAAAATCTGTAAATAAGTATAGAATTTTAATAACATACATGCCGAAGTATTTAGGAGAAGTGTATTAATGTCTGCCATTGACCATGAAATGCAGCAAAATATACAGTAGTGCAAATAGATAGATGAATAGACATGATGTGTAGTATAACATTAATAGCAGAATCTAGGTCTCGAGTATGTGCTCATTGTAAAATTCCTTCAACTTTGCAGTGTATATGGAAATGTTTATAATAAAAGGTTGGGAAAAAAAACAAAAAATAATCAATACTTTTTTTTTTTTTTTTTTTTTGCTTTTTAGGGCCACACTAGCAGCATGTGGAGGTTCCCGGGCTAGGGGTCGAATCGGAGCTACAGTGGCTGGCCTACACCACAGCCACAGCAATGCCAGATCCAAGCCCATCTGCAACCTACACCACAGCTCAGGGCAATGCTGGATCCTTAACCCACCGAGCAAAGCCAGGGATCAAACCCGCAACCTCATGGTTCCTAGTTGGATTTGTTTCCACTGTGCCATGACAAGAAGTCCAATATACTTTAAAAGTAGAACACCACTGGAGTTCCCATTGTGGCTCAGTGGTGCCAATGCTTGGATCCCGCATTGCTGTGGCTCTGGCGTAGGCCGGCAGCTACAGCTCCTATTGGACCCCTAGCCCGGGAACCTCCACATGCCACGGGAGCAGCCCTAGAAAAGGCAAAAAGACAAAAAATAAAATAAAATAAAAGTAGAACACCACAGAGTTCTCTCGTGGTGCAGCAGGTTAAAGATCTAGTGTTGTCTCTGCAGTGGCTCAGGTAGCTGCTGTGGCAAGGGTTTGATCCCTGGCCCAGGAACTTCCACATGCCTTGGGAGTGGGCAATAAAAAATAGTATGCAATGGTACAAACATTGATTATAATAAATAAATGAGCATTCCTTGGTCTGAATAAAATGTGCTTATAAAACCTAGGAGCTGCATGTTGTTATCGAAGATTTGCTGCCATATCACTTGTACTGTTCCATGATTTAATTACAAACAACAACTGCCCCTCTGACTAGGTCTTGCAGGAGTTTATTAAGGGATTTTGGGTAAATCACAGCAATTCTAGGAGGACCAGAGAGACAGGATCTGAAGCAAGACAGCCACAGACAGGGTCCAACCATGCCATGGAGGCCACTCGCCAAAAACACATTGCTATTCTCACTTGGCACCAATGACCCCCCAGAGGTGGACACCAGAAGCTCTGCCAATGCTATTCCCAAAGTACTGGATTCTTTTCTTTTTTTTTTTTTTTTTGTCTTTTTGCTATTCCTTTGGGCCGCTCCCGCGGCATATGGAGGTTCCTAGACTAGGGTCAAATCGGAGCTGTAGCGGCCGGCCTACACCAGAGCCACAGCAACGCGGGATCCAAGCCACGTCTGCAACCTACACCACAGCTCACGGCAACGCCAGATCATTAACCCACTGACCAAGGGCAGGGACTGAACCCGCAACCTCATGGTACCTAGTCGGATTCGTTAACCACTGCTCCATGACAGGAACTCCTGGATTCTTTTCCAATGGAGAAAAATCAATGCCTGACTTTCTGCTTCCTCAGTTTAAGTCAAGTCATGCTGGAAATATCTGATTGGTGAAACCCAGGTCATATGCCTGAGCCCCAGCTGCAAGGAAGTCAGGAAATGTGAGCTTTCTGGTTTTGACCTTGGAAAGGTGGAACGTATAAGGTGAGAAATGATCAAAACTATGTAGTCTTTAGTGGACGTTATCATCAGTAAGTCCTTTGCCCATATCCCCTCCTCCCTTTTCCCATTTTTACACATGCCAGGAACCCTCCTAACAGCCAGCCAGCACCTTCATCTCTTTGTTGGGAACTACTCCTGAAATATCCTCATTCTCATTTACTATGGTCTAAATGTTTGTGTCTCCCTCAAATTTCATATGTTGAAATCTTTTTTTTTTTTTTGGTCTTTTGCCTTTTCTAGGGCCGCTCCTGCGGCATATGGAGGTTCCCAGGCTAGGGGTCGAATCGGAGACATAGCCGCCGGCCTACGCCAGAGCCACAGCAAGGAGGGATCCGAGCCGCATCTACAACCTATACCACGGTTCACGGCAACACTGGATCCTCAACCCACTGAGCAAGGGCAGAGATCAAACCCGCAACCTCATGGTTCCTAGTCGGATTCGTTAACCACTGAGCCACGACGGGAACTCTCATACGTTGAAATCTTAAACCCCCAGGTGATGGTTTTAAGAGCTGGGCCTTAGGAAAGCTACTAGGTCATGATTTAAATTAATATCCTTATTCTAAAAAAAGACCCCAGAAGGCTATTCACCCTTTCCACCAAGTGAGGACATAGCAAAAAGGCACTGTCCATAAACTAGGAAGTGAACTCTCACCAGATACCAAATCTGCTAGCACTTTGATCTTGGACTTCCCAGCCTCCAGAACCATGAGAAATATCTGTTGTTTTATAAACCACTAAATTTACAGCGTTTTTGTTATAGCGGCCTAGATGGACTAAGACATCTTATGCTGAATCAGCCTCCCAGTGAGAGTTCGCTTGATATCATGCCCTTATTCATCTTCCTTTCCTGTCCCACTTTCCCACACTGCTCCCAATTTTTCCTGGGAACACTTTTTTTTCCCCCTGCCACCTGCAGCATGTGGAAGTTCCCAGGTAAGAGATCAAACCCGAGCCAGAGCAGCAACCTAAGCCGCTGCAGTGAAAACACCAATCCTTAACCCACTGTGCCACAAGGAAACTCCTGGGAATGCGTATTTTCGTAACAAGTCCTTATCTCAGAGTTTTCTTCTGAGGAACCCAACAATTACCTGGGAATGGACCTAGCACGTGATAAGCACTCGAGTATTCATTAGAAGGAAGGAAGCAAACACTAAGTTGCTACTCAGGGCAATGTCCACCACATTCTCTGATCCAGACTCCTGGAGGGGCTCACAAAAAAGGAACTCCCATCTGGCACTCTTCCATCACTGGAACAGTCCTCACTCACGCAATCAGGAAGAGAGGAGCCAAACAGCTACCACTGAGGTGCCCTTTGCCCAGTCAGCAGGAGGTCTAGAATTATATAATTTTGGACAATTTACTTAACCTTTTATCACCCTCATGGAAACATGAAGTTCCCATTGTGGCACAGTGGAAACAAATCCAACTAGTAACCATGAGGACACATGTTCAATCCCTGGCATTGGTCTGTGGGTTAAGGATCCGGCATTGCCATGAGCTGTGGGGTAGGTCATAGATGTGGCTCAGATCCTGCGTTGCTATGGCTGTGGTGTAGGCCAGCCGCTGTAGCTCCTAAGCCTGCAGTGAAAACACCAATTCGACCCCTAGCCTGGGAACTTTGATATGCCACAGGGGCAGCCCTAAAAAGCAAAAAATGAAAAGAAAAGAAGAGAAAGGAAAAGAAAAGAAAAGAAAAGAAAGGAAAAGAAAAGAAAAGAAAGGAAAAGAAAAGAAAAGAAAAGAAAAGAAAAGAGGTACAAGCATAGAAAGAGAAGAAGCTAGAATAAAAACCTTAGATATCTAAGGCTGGATTGCACTTTGCAGTATTAATATGAACTCTTGGTTTCTGAAAGATAGATGATAAATAGAAAGATGTATCTATGTACACACACACACACACATACACACCTATGTGTATATGTACATATGTAACTGCTAACTCGGTCCACTATGAGGTTAAAGAAAGATGAGTACACCAGCAGCAATGTGATTCCCGACACCTAGACCTTTCCCTTTTTTTTTTTTTTTTTTTTTTTTTTCCTTTTTAGGGCCATACCTGCAGCATAGGGAAGTTCCCAGGCTAGGGGTCGAATCAGAGCTACAGCTGCCAGCCTACACCACAGCCACAGCAACCTGGGATCCAAACCGTGCCTGTGACCTACACCACAGCTCACAGCAACACCAGATCCTTAACCCACTGAGTGAGGCCAGGGATCAAAGCTGCATCCTCATGGACACTAGTTGGACTCATTTCCACTGCACCACAGTGGGAACGCCTAGACCTTGGTTTCTAAATACCATTCTCCCTAAAAGGAACCAGAGCCCCAGGGAGAAATGGTTAATTCCAGAGCTAAGGCAGAGAAAGTATATAAAAAATCTGGAACATCCTGTACCAGAAAGTATGGAAATTCTGAAAGAATGACAGGAACACGTCAAAATGGCATAGGAACCAGCCAAAGTAATCCTATTGGCTAAATTTGGGATAATTTTAGCATCAAAAGAGTGATATAAATTGCTTATAATCTGTTTAATAAATAAGAATCCATGATATCATACTAATACAGATAGACTAGACAGTCAGATGGATAGATAGATAGATAGATAGATAGATAGATGGGAGGGCAGGAAAGTTTTACCTTACAATAGAAAGTCAACTACTAAAGGCAGAAGAGATGATGGAAGGGATGATTAGCAATTGGAAAATTTTACAGTAATAATGGATACTAACACAAACGAGTGAAAATGTGATCAGAAACAGAATCTTTGCATGATCTCAAAGTATCTGCAGACAAAAATTCTTATTCATGGAGTTCCCGTTGTGGCACAGTGGAAACGAATCCGACTAGGAACCATGAGGTTATGGGGTTCCATCCCTGGCCTCACTCGGTGGCTTAAGGATCCGGCGTTGCAGTGAGCTGTGGTGTACGTCGCCGACGCGGCTCGGATCCCGAGTTGCTGTGGCTCTGGCATAGGCCGGCAGCTACAGCTTCAATTAGACCCCTAGCCTAGGAACCTCCATGTGCCAGCGGGTGCAGCACTAAAAGGACAAAAGACAAAAAAAAAAAAAAAAAACTTATTCATGAAGCTCCCTGGTGGCTTAGTGGTTAAGAACTTGGCATTGTCAATGCTGTGGCTCAGGTCACTGCTATGGCTCAGGTTTGATCCCTGGCCCAGGAACTTCTGCATACTGTGGATGAAGCCATATAAAAAAAAAAACTTACTCATGAAACATCACATTGCAAAATTTGGCAGATGCCTCCTTACCAAATGATAATACTTGACTTCAGCAGGAGACAAACCAACATCATGTGCCTTCCAATGTGATGCACTGAGAGGAGTATAGAATCACTTCAGTGGCATTCCTGCCAAAAAACACATTCCACACATCCAATCATGAGAAAACATCAGACAAACACAAACTGACAGTCATTCTGCAAAGTAATCATCCCACTCCAAAAATGTCAAGGTCATGAAAAAAAAAAGGAGAGACCAGGAACCGTTCCAAATAAAAGAAAATTAATGAGATATGACAGCTAAATGCAGTATATGAACTTGGACTGAATCCTGGGCCTATAAAAGACTTGATTAGGAAAAACTGTAAGATGCTTTTTAAGGACCATTTTAGCTCCAGATGTCTCCATGAGGTTTACTGCAGCTCCTATTGGACTGCATCATTTCTGGACTTCTCCTGCTCCATTATGTTTCCTTTCCTGCCCTTTTACAGTTGTTGGTCCCAGAAGCATTCCTTAATAAATATCCTGCACACTTAACTGCGTCTCACAGTCCGCTTCCTGGAGAACTCAACCTAAAAGGACAAAAGTGAGTAGGATCTTAACAAGCCAAGGTTGAGATGAGACATACTCTATACATGAAAACTAGTCTGAGAAAAGTCTCATATTAGCAGATAAATAGCCTAACTGATAGGGGACGGAGTAGCTGGAATCCAGAGAGCAGAAGGCAGCTCGATGTGAGATGAAGCTGTAAAGAGAGGTTAGGGCAAAGCCCATACAGGATACTGTTGGCCATGTTAATGACCTCAGTTTGTCTTAACGGTAATACAAAGTTACTAGAAGCCTGGACAGTAGAATACGGGAGGGCAAGCAGTGTACGATAAGATTTGCAACTGGAATAGATTATTAGTACTGCAGCAGAATATGGAAAACAGATTGTGGAAAGGAAAAGAGTGAAGTTGGAAAGACTACTAAGAATGTTACTGCATGGAGTTCCTGTCGTGGCGCAGTGGTTAACGAAACCGACTAGGAACCATGAGGTTGCAGGTTTGATCCCTGGCCTTGCTCAGTGGGTTAAGGATCCAGCGTTGCCATGAGCTGCGGTGTAGGTTGCAGACGCGGCTCGGATCCCGCGTTGCTGTGGCTCTGGTGTAGGCCAGTGACTACAGCTCTGATTAGACCCCTAGCCTGGGAACCTCCATATGCCACGGGAGCGGCCCTAGAAAAGACAGACAGACAGACAGACAGAAAGAAAGTTACTGCAGTGGTTTAAACTAAAGATGATGGTTGTCGAGACCAGATGGTGGTGATGAAGACGAAAGATGAAAGTGTGGATTGATTCAAGAAATATTAAGGGAACCCTCCTACACTGTTGGTGGGAATGCAAATTGATAAAACCACTACGGAAAACAGTACGGAGTTTCCTCAAAAAACTGAAACTATAACTACCAGAGTTCCTGTTGTGGCTCAGGAACTAGTATCCATGAGGACATGGGTTCGATCCCTGGCTTTGCTCAGTGGCTTAAGGATCAGGCATTGTCGTGAGCTGTGGTGTAGGTCTCAGATGCGGCTGGGATCCCACGTGGCTGTGGCTGTGGGGTAGGCCAGAAGCTGCAGCTCCAATTCGACCCCTAGCCTGGGAACTTCCACATGCTGCAGGTGCAGCCCTAAAAAGACCAAAAAGAAAAAAAAGAACTACCATATGATCCAGCAATCCCACTCCTGGTCATCTATCTGGAGGAAATCATAATTTGAAAAGACACATACACCCCAGCATTCATTGCAGCACTATTTCCCATAGCCAAGACATGGAAACAATCTAAATGCCCATTGACAGAGGACTGAGTAAAGAAGATATGGTACATATATGCAATGGAATGTCACTCAGCCATTTAAAACAATTAAATAATGGAGTTCCCTGGTAGCTCAGCAGATTAAATATCCAGCTCTGCTGTGTCACTGCTGTGGATCTGGTTACTGCTGTGGCTAGTGCAGGTTAGACCCCTGGCCCAGGAGGAAAAAAAAAAAAAAAAAAAAACAATGAAATAATGCCATTTACAGCAACATGGATGCATGAATGGATCTAGAGATTATCACACTAAGTGAAGTGAATCAAAGACAAACATCATGTGATATCACATACAAGTGGACTCTAAATGCACCGACAGTATATGGAACGGATGGTCAGCGTGGGCTTGCTGTATAGCACAGGGAACTCTACTCGATATTCTGCGCGCGCCTCTATGGGAATGGATGTGTGTAGATGTATAACTCAATCACTTTGCTGTACAGCAGAAATTAACATGGCACTGTACATAACTGTACCTCAAGGAAATGTTTTTAAAAAGAAATATTGAGAAGATTAAAAATGGCAGCCTGGAGATAGACTGGATATGGATCCTAAGGAAGAGGAGGTGTGAAGGATGACACCTAGTTTTTGATTTGCTAAAATGAATAAATAGTGCCAAACAATGAGGTTAAGAAACGTTAGAAGAGGATCGGGTGTAGCAGAACAATACATGAACTTGCTCTTCCTTTGCCAACTAAATGTGGGGTTGGGAAACCAACGAGAAAAAAATGTTTCAAGAAGCAAGGAGAGATCAACCATGTTGAAAGCTCTAGAGGGGTGAGGTAATCTGTAGCTCGAAAATATCCACGAGAAGTGCTTCAGAGGAATGGTGAATGTAGAAGCCAGGGTGGATGAAAAGTGAGTAGCAAGAAGGAAAACAGAGACATTTTTCCATCCACCAAAAAAACAACAACAACAAAAACAGGAAACATAGTAGCCCCCCCCCCAAAAGAGTTGTAATTCTAACCAAATCAAAAATATCAACTGAATTCAAACTCCACTTGGGATAAAAATAAATCTCGGTGTATACACATCATTTTATCTAGTTCTCTGAACTCCAAAGGGATGGAATTAGCTCCAGAAAAGCACAGTAGCTGTTACCATTGCCAGTCAGATGAGAAAATTAGCAATTCTATTGGCACAATCTTATAAATCTACTATACTTTAACAAAAAATTAAAAAATAAGAAAATAGCAATTTGGCAAATAAATTGCCTCCCAAAAAAATGCTATTTAAAAAGTCACTTTGAGGCCTTCCCATTGTGGCACATCAGAAACAAAACCATGAGGTGGTGGGTTTGATCCCTGGCCTCGCTCAGTGGGTTAAGGAGCTGGAGTTGCCGTGAGCTGTGGTGTAGGTTGAAGATGTGGCTCGGATCCCGAGTTGCTGTGGTGTAGGCCAGCGGCTGTAGCTCCAGTTAGACCCCTAGCCTGGGAACCTCCATATGCCACAAGTGCAGCCCTAAAAAAAAAGCACAAATGCATCTTAGCTTTTAAATTTCATGCCTTCCTCTGCATTCTACACATATGACACATCTTCCCACCAATGTTTTTCTCCCATATCCAAAACCTTATCCAAGTTCGAGGTCAGGTCCTATCAGTGAGTCTTTTCCGGCTAAATCCCTATCTGGTTATTTGGAAAACCTTAGCATCTGAGAATTTAATGTGTAATGTTGCTAAGGTCTTGCTCTCGAATTGCTAAATATTTTCCGCAATAGATTACAAAGTCCCAGCAGGCAGAGACTATGACTTCTCGTTCTCTCATATGTTATTAACACTTTCAGTATATTCAAATTAAGTGTAGCATAAGCTAATCATAATTTACACTGCTCAAAACCCCATTTTCATCTCCAAATCCCAGTCCTCAAATTTCCCTATGAATAATTAACATGTATTGATTAGTATATACCATTCACTGTTATTCACACTTCACTTCTCTTTTGTGTGTGTGTGTGTGTGTGTGTGTGTGTGTCTTTTTAGGACCACACCCATGGCATATGAAGTTTCCCAAAGGGGTGGAATCGGAGCTGTAGCCACTAGCCTGCACTACAGCCACAGCAAAGCTGAATTCCAGCCGTGTCTGCAACCCACACCACAGCTCACTGAAATACTGGATCCTTAACCCAGTGAGGCCAGGGATCGAACCTGTGTCCTCACGAATGCTAGTCAGATTCCTTTTCGCTGAGCTACTGACAGGAACTCCACTTTTCACATTGGAACACACACAATCCTCCCAAGAACCCGAGGATACAGATATTACTGTTCTTACTTTCCAGATCAGAAAACAAGTCAGAAAGGACAAGTGACACAATTAGTAAGTGGCAGATTTGTGAATCAAATCAAGACAGACACTGGAGCCCATTTTCTTAACTTTTTAGTAACATAAAAATAACCATAATAAGGGCTGGTCCTACCTACCTAGGTTTACTGGCCTGCCAGGATTAAGCAGCACAATTTAGGAGCCAGAATTTAAAAGAAACTCTAATTCGTCACACGCCGTGTATTTCCTCCGTCCCTGCCCTCCGCGGCAGAAGAATCCGCTATATTCCTGACGACCCGTTGGTGGCGCTGCAGGACAGGTATGCGCTGAGGCCGCGTCAATGAGAGGCTGATAGGGGGTGAAGATTCGACCTGTAGCCCCGCGGTGGGAGGAGCCTAAGGAAGGGGGAGGGATGGCGAGTGGTGTGTCCTGCGCAGGCGCAGAACCTGGCACTCCCCCGAGAGTGAGGGCTGCTGGGCCGGTGACGTGGCCTGGCAGCGTCCACTCCGGTGAGCCTCCGGAGAGCCCCGCGCCGCCGGAACTGTCCGTGGCCTAGTCCCGACGCGTGTGTGCTTGCGAGCCGGGGACAGCGGCGGCGGCCCGGCCTGCGGGGACCCGACAGGGCCGCTGCCATGGGGAAGTGACGCGCTTGCGACCGCTGTTCCGCGGCAGCGGCGAGACATGAGGAGACCCCGCGGCAGGGGCAGCGGCGGCGGCTCCTGATCCCCGCGATGGAGGAGAAATACGGCGGGGACGTGCTAGCCGGCCCAGGCGGCGGCGGCGGCGGCGGCCTCGGGCCGGTGGACGTGCCCAGCGCTCGGTAAGGGACTGATCTGGCACCCGCCTCCCGAGCTGCGGTCTCCCCGCGCAGGCGAGCTCCCTCTCCCTCCCGTCCCGTTGACAGCCCGGGACTCTCCCTCGGTTCTGCACGCGCCCCGGAGCCCTCTGTCCTCCCTACTTCGGCTCCCAGGCCGCCTCTAGCTTTCTTTGGCTCCGCCGTCCCCTCTCTGCAGAATGAATGCTCTAAGATCCAAGGAGGTTCTGCTTGAGATCTGAGTTTCTAGGCAGACCGTTAACCTTAAAACTGCCAGCCAGTTGACGTGAGAGGTTTTTCTGACCTATGAGAAGCATTTCTCTTGGCTGTTTCTCCCCGAAATAATGGGTTGGTGATACTTAACCTTTCTGACGTCTGCCTGCGTAAGTTAGAGGAAGGGTCACCGTCACCTCTTGAGGCGAAGAAACCAAAGTACAAACAGATGAACTTTGATGTTCAGGTTAACCCCGCACACCAAGAATCCAGCCGGTCATCTAGTTTTCCTTTCTTCGTTTATTTTGTTTTGTTATTAAGAAATGTGTGCTCGTTGTCCAAAAATTCAAGCAGCACAGAAATTCTTGGAGTAAAAAGGAAAAATCCCCCCTTTATCCCCTTCCCAGCAATGCTCCCGTTAATCCCCAAGAGGTAAGTATACTGACCACTTTCCAGTGTGTCCTTCTTGACCTGTCCTAATTTCTGAGGTAGAGTGAAAGATGCGTAAAACATGGCCCAACAATTTTCATTGCCTTTATAGTTAATGAGGTTAAGTTTTTCTTGTTCTTGAAAACTCCTTTGAGATTTAAAGCTGGTTTTGGTAAATTCTTGGAACTGTAGAAATAGAATCACTAACGCAACTTTTTTTTATGAACAGGGAAGAACACAGCAAATGCTGGAACAAAACTTAAATTAGCTGCATTTTCTGTAGTACAAGTTCAATTCTAATCTATTTTGAGCAACTTGTTTTTGTAAATAACAAGATATCAGGTATTATTTCCTGAGATGCGACGGCTAAATGCAATAGGCAATTCTGATGTGGATTTCTAGAGGGGAAAATGCTGTAAAAGACAGTACTAGGTCACTTGACAAAATTGGACTCTGGACAATAGATTAGATAAAAATATATCCATGTTAAATTTCCTGTAGTTGATAACTGCCCTGATTTTATGAGTATGCTCATGGTCTTAGGAAACACAAGTATTTAGGGGTAAAGTAGCAGGATGTATGTAATTTACTCTTTGAAAGGTTCAGGGGAGGGAGTTCCTGTCATGGCTTAGTGGTTAACGAATCTGACTAGGATCCATGAGGATGCAGGTTCGATTCCTGGCCTCGCTCAGTGGGTTAAGGATCCGGCATTGCCGTGAGCTGTGGTGTAGATCACAGGCACGGCTCAGATCCCATGTTGCCATGGCTGTGGTATAGGCCGGTGGCTATAGCTCTGATTAGACCCCTAGCCTGGGAACTTCCATGTGCCCAGTGAGACCTTAAAAAGCAAAAAAAAAAAAAAAAAATAGTTCAGGGGAAAAAAGACTGTGTACTGTGTATTAAAGAGAGATAATAAGGCAAAGAAGAGAACATGTTAACAATTAGAGAATCTAAGTAAAGGGTATGCTACTCACACCTTTTCTGTAAACTTGAATTTTTTTTCTTTTATTGCCACGCCTGTGGCATATGTAAGTTCCTGGGCCAGGGATTGAATCTGAGCCACAATGGCAGTATTTGATCCTTTAACCCACTCTGCCAGGCTGGGGATCGAACCTGCTCCTCCCAGCAACCCAAGCTGCTGCCATTGGATTCTTAACCCACTGTGTCACAGCAAGAACTCCTATTTTTAAATAAATAAATAAATAAGTAGTTCAAGATTATTTACTCAACAGCTTAGATAGGTGTGGCAAATATTCCTTTGCCACCTTATTTCCACTATTTCCTCTGCTTGGCAGAGGTGCCCCTCTATTGTAGTTCATTGCAGAATCAAATTCAGCTCAGGACTGGTTGAATTTTTAATAGATTTCAGGTTGCAAGAGTTTTCCTATACGTAGACAAAAATCCAAAAACTCCTTATAATCTACAGCAAAAACTAATTATCAGACCCTTTAATTGTGGATTTTTTTTTTTACTAAAGTCACAAATATGAATTGTTTTAAATGTTTCTATGTTGGCTTTAATAAGTCCTCTTTACAGGCAGGGGCAGAGGGTGACAGCCAGCATTCATTAAGCCCTTCCTGGGTTCTAGATACTTTCAGTACAGCATCTCACTTCATCCTTACAACAGTGCTGTAGACTCATTAGTTGTCCTTATCTCACAAACTGAGACACCTATTAACTGAACTGAGAGTCAATTACCCCAAACCCCACATATAGCACAGTCTGCACAGTAGATACTTAAATAGTGATTGAATGAATCAAACTTGAATTATACACAGATTTTGCTTTTTCCTGGAGAACTATGAGCTGCTACAGTGGGCAAAGCCCAAGAAGCAGGTTTGAGCCCAGAAATTCCAGGTTTCAGTAATTCCAGGTTTAAAAAACCAAAGAATGTTCTAACCTTCACAGGAAAGACCAGTGATACCTTTGATGGGACTGGTTGGTGGCAAATTATGATTTATAAGTTGGGGAGGTAGATTGGATCCTGATAAGTTGCACAAGTGTCAGTGAGTGAGTGGCTCAGGGGCCACTGCCCCCATTTAAGAGCCTCCCTTCCTCACCACCCTCTCAGCTTTGCCGCTTAGTATGCTGCCCTGTGCAACATGAACTAGGAATATGTACTTATTAGTCTATGGTTACTTGACCTTAGCTAGTGTTTTGTTTTTAGCCCAACAGGAAGATTTCATTAATCAAGACTTTAAAAATCAAAGTATTCAGGAGTTCCCATCGTGGCTCAGTGGTTAAGGAATCCAACTAGGAACCATGAGATTGCAGGTTCGATCCCTGGCCTCGCTCCATGGGGTAAAGATCCGGCGTTGCCATGAGCTGTAGTGTAGGTCGCAGACTCGGCTTGGATCCTGAGTTACTGTGGCTATAGTGTGGTACAGCTCCAGTTCGACCCCTAGCCTGGGAACCTCCATATGCTGTGGGTGTGGCCCTAGAAAGACCAAAAAAAAAAGTGCTCAACTTACAGATAAATGTTAAAATAACTTTCCTAATTAATAATGGTAACAAAATATGCTTAATATATATTACATAAAAGTTACAGGAGTTCCCATCATGGCTCAGCGATTAACAAATCCAGCTAGTATCCATGAGGACACGGGTTTGAACCCTGGCCTTGCTCAGTGGGTTAAGGATCCAGTGTTGCTGTGAGCTGTGGTGTAGGTCACAGGCAAGGCTCGGATCTGGCATTGCTGTGGCAGTGGCATAGGCTGGCAGTTGTAGCTCTGATTCAGCCCCTAGCCTGGGAACTTCTATATGCCGCGAGTGCAGCTCTATGAAGACAAAAAATAAAATAAAAAAAAGTCATAGAGCAATATCAGAATATGTATATAATGATAAATACATGAATGTATCCAAAATACATATATGTCCATACATGGAGCTGCAAAGAAAAGGGTTTGAAATGATGTCCCGAGTTGGTCACTTATAAGAAAATGGGAATGGTTTTACTTAAAACTTTTAGAGAGTTTCCACTGTAGTACAGCAGGTTAAGAATCTTACTGCAGGAGTTCCCGTCGTGGCACAGTGGTTAACAAATAGCAAGAAATAGCAAAAAAAAAAAAAAAAAGAATCTTACTGCAGTGGCTCAGGACACTGCAGAGGCACAGGTTCAATCCCTGGCCGAGCACAGTGAGTTAAAGGGGATCTGGTGTTACTGCAGCTGCAGCGCGGGTTGCAGATACTGCTCAGATTTAGTCCCTAGCCCAGGAACAATTTTATAACAAGACTTGTGTTTTTTTAATATACCTTTGTCACAGATGTAGATAACAGACTTGTGATTGCCAAGGGGGAGGGAGGGAGTGGAATGGACTAGGAGTTTGGGGTTAGTAGATACAAACGATTACACAAGGAACTATATCCAGTCTCCTGGGATAGACCATGATGGAAAACAATATTAAAAACAAAGAATATATTGGAGTTCCCGTCATGACGCAGTGGTTAACGAATCCGACTAGGAAACAGATTTCGGCTTCGATCGCTGCCCTTGCTCAGTGGGTTAAGGATCCGGCGTTGCCATGATCTGTGGTGTAGCTCGCAGACTCATCTCGGATCCTGCATTGCTGTGGCTGTGGTGTAGGCTGACGGCTACAGCTCTGAATAGACCCCTAGCCTGGGAACCTCCATATGCCACGGGAGCGGTCCTAGGGATGGCAAAAGACAAAAACAAAAATAGCAAAAAGAGTATGTGGGGTTCCCATTATGGCTCAGCAGAAACTAATCTGACTGGCATCCATGAGGATGCACTTTCAAGCCCTGGCCTCACTCAGTGGGTTAAGAATCCAGCATTGCCATGAGCTGTGGTGTAGGTTGCAGACGTGGCTTGGATCTGGCATTGTTGTGGCTGTTGCTGGATCTGGTGTTGCTCTGGCGAAGGTGTAGGCCAGTGGGCTGCAGCTCTTTTTCAGCCCCTAGCCTGGAAACCTGCATGTGCTATGGGTGTGGCTCTGAAAAGACAAACCCCCCAAAAAACAAAGAATTTACCCAAATAAAATACTACCAATACAAATACATAGAGAGGTGTACGTATATATACACCTCTATCTGTTTTTCCTGGTCTTCATTTTTTCCCTCCCTGTCTTGTTGATGGCGTTGTTCTTTGTATCCTTGCTTCTGTCCCTCTTTACTTTTTACACCTAGTTAAGAGCTTAAGGAGTAAAGCACTTGAGGTTTTGAGCTTCCTTCCCTCTCTCTTGATGTCTGTCTTTCATTCTGATTTCATGACTGGGTTGATGATAGTTTAAATTGCCAGAACTTTGACTGCCAGTTATGTACTATATTACTCTCCTATATATATCGCCATCCCACAAGTATAATTGTAGAGTTAGCATTCTTTCACTTAGTAAACATTTGCTGAAATATGCAAGTCTCTGTGTTAAGAACTGAATAAACAGGAGTTCCCATCCTGGTGCAGCGGAAAAGAATCCAACCAGTATCTATGAGGTTACAGGTTCGATCCCTGGCCTCGCCCAATGGTTAAGTATCTGGTGGTGGTGTGAGCTGTGGTGTAGGTTGCAGACTCGACTTGGATCCTGAGTTGCTGTGGCTGCAGCATAGGCCAGCAGCTGTAACTCCGATTCAACCCCTAGCCTGGGAACCTCCATATGCTGTGGGTGCGGCCCTAAAAAGCAAAAAGAAAGGAAGGAAGGAAGAAAAGATTTAAAAAAAGAACTGAATAAACAAAAGATTTCTAGCTCAAGTATTTTTATTGGGTAATTATGAATGGCTATTATGACCAGACTATTTAATGAGCATTAATATATAGTTAATTTACTTAAATTTATCTCACTTCTTTCTCTAGCTTGAGTGGGACAAAATCTAAATTAATCTTAGGTGGTTTTGGGGAGGTTGGTGTGGTTCTTTTTTGGCCACACCCATGGCATGCAGAAGTTCCCATGCCAGGGATCAAACCCCAACCACAGCATCAATCTGAGCAGCTGCAGTGACATCGCCAGATCCTTAACTGATGCACCACAGAAGAACTCCAAATTAATCTTAGGTTTTAATGTGCATTTTGTCTTTCATATTTAAAGATGATTTTACTTTTCATTTAGTCATAAAGATGAGTGTATAATTGGGAACAGTTTAGAAGATGGGAGCCCTCAAAGCCTTTTGGATGAACTTTGGTTTTCTGTGTGACATTAAAAGAGCATACTTGGGAGTTCCCGTCGTGGCTCAGTGGTTAACGAATCTGAATAGGAACCATGAGGTTGCGGGTTCGATCCCTGGCCTTGCTCAGTGGGTTAAGGATCCGGTGTTGCTGTGAGCTGTGGTGTAGGTTGCAGACATGGCTCGGATCCCACGTTTCTGTGGCTCTGGTGTAGGCGGGTGGCTACGGCTCCAACTAGACCCCTAGCCTGGGAACCTCCATATGCATGGGAGTGTCCCTAGAAAAGGCAAAAAGACAAAAAGAGCATACTTGGAGTTCCCGTCATGGCTCAGTTAACTAGGAGCCATGAGGTTGCGGGTTCAATCCCTGGCCTTGCTCAGTGGGTTAAGGATCCAGTGTTGCCGTGATCTGTGGTGTAGGTTGAAGATGCAGCTTGGATCCCACGATGCTGTGGTTGTGGTGTAGGCCAGCGGCTACAGCTCCAATTAGACCCCTAGCCTGGGAACCTCCATATGCTGCGGGAGCGGCCCTAGAAAAAGGCAAAAAGACAAAAAAAAAAAATGGAGTTCCCTTCGTGGCACATCAGAAATGAATCCGACTAGGAACCATGAGGTTTCAGGTTCGATCCCTGGCCTCCCTCAGTGGGTTAAGGATCCAGCGTTGCTGTGGTATAGGCCGGTGACTACAGCTCTGATTCGACCCCTCACCTGGGAACATCCATATGCCACGAGTGCGACCCTAAAAAGACAAAAAAAAACAAAAAAAGAAAAAAAAAGGAAAGAAAGGAAAAAAAGAGCATGCTTAAGACACGGGCTTGACTCTAGCTAACTGTGGATTCCCAATCTGTAACATGAGAGGAATTGGACTAGAGAATCTCTGAGTGTTTTTCAGCTCTTAAATGTTAGTGTTCTGTTTTGTTTTTTCTAGCACACGTACATTTACTTTCATACCTAGACAATGGCTAGAGATTTGGTAGATTTTCCATGTTGTGCTGTATGTTCTCAGCCAGTCTACAGATAATCCAGAAACAAAATATACTTGATATTTTTTGTTTTTATAGCCATAATTTTATTATTTTTGTAATATTCCTTTTCTCATCGAGCTATAAATTACTTAACAGTAAAGTGCATAGATTTTTAAGGTACCAGTTAGCATTTTTCACAAATATATACCAATATAACTTTCAGTACAATCAAGCTATAGGACATTTTTATCACTCCCAAAAAATCTACTTCATCCTTTTTTTTTTTTTTTTTTTTAATGGCCACACACCTCCAGCATATGAAAGTTCCCAGGCTAGGGTTTGAATCTGAGCCTCAGCTGCAACCTAGAGCTGCAGCAATGCCAGATCCTTAACCCAATGTGCCCATCTCTGTATCGAACCTGGGCTGCCAGAGACAATGCCAGGTCCTTAACCTACTGCGCCCCAATAGGAGCTCCTGCATCTTTTAATTTTCTTAGTTGTTTTAGTTTGTTTCGTCTCTCATATTATAGGCTTATCTTAAACAATTGATTACCCATGTTCGGCCATTCGTATTTGATTAAGGCCTAAAAAAGCTGCTTAGAAGACGAGTGGGGCTTGTTTCTAATGGGCTTCTCCAAAGAAGGATTCTCCTGCTGGGAGACTGAAATCCAGCAGTTAGCCTGTTAGAGGGAAGGTAGGTCGGGTGGGGTTAAGATGGGGAACTTCCTTTTAATCTCCATGATTTTAGTCCAGCATTTCATCCCTCCTTTCCCCTCTGCCTTGTCTAGACCTCACCGGAGGCTAAGCTTCACGTCTGCTGTCATGCTAGAGGAGGGAGGGTTCCCTGGCTATGCTGGGCAGCAATCTGGGGTCCTTACTACCTGGCAGATTTACTGATGCTCCTCCTCTTCTCAGCTCTCCATGCCCTTTCTGAGGTGCTTCAGATTCCTAAGCCTTTTCAGGACTCTGTAGGTCAAGTCACTTGACTTAACCATGACTCTCACTGCAGTCCCTTGGCAAAGCAGAGGAGAGGCAAACCTAAGGCATTTATCATTCCTCCCTCCCTTCCTGTATTCTGGTCTTCTTTCTTGTTTCATGTTGGTTTCTGTTTTTATTATTTATTTGTTTGGAGTAATTGTTTAAAAAGCGTATTGCAAAGTAATTGAGGCAACTCAACCAAGAACATTTTTATTTTTAATTTGGCCTTTTTTAAAAGACTGTATCCCTACATAATGCATTCATATACAGTGAAAATAATCTGGAAGTATATATACAAAAGTGTTAATAATAGTTATTGCATAGATGGTAAGCTGAGTTTTTGTTTCGTTTTTGTTTGTATTTATGGTTTTTATAATGACCCCTATTACTTGTATAATAAGAAAAAAAAGATGACAGTTCCTTGTGATTTAATGATACTCAAACTCATTTCTGTTCTTATTTTTCAGATTAACGAAATATATTGTGTTACTGTGTTTCACTAAATTTTTGAAGGCTGTGGGACTTTTTGAATCATATGATCTTCTTAAAGTAGTTCACATTGTTCAGTTCATTTTTATATTAAAACTTGGGTGAGTATGTATTTTGTTCTTTTTTCATGTTTTTAAATTTCTTTGAAAAATCTACTTTTAACTGAGTATCTTTAGGAAATTTTACATAGAATATTTTGTGCACTTTATTCCTCTTGACAAATATCTGATAATTTTTTTAAATAATAGAATACCAAGGTTAGACATGCAAAGAAACTAGATTTTTTTTAAAAAAAAAAAGATTACCTTTCCCTATTAGCTTGCCAAAACATCAGCTTTTACCTTAGTTTATGTTAATGAAGTTTTTGCAAATTTAATGTCTGGCTTAATAGAGGCTATGGATTCTCATACCTGTGTCAGCAATCAGATTTTTGCAGTATCTCACGTGAACTAGCCTCTGCAAAGCTCCCTGTACACCCCAAGAGAATATGAGTGAGAAGGGAAAATAATGTCTTAACATTTCTATAAAGATAATTTGACCTCACAGCTCCCTAAAAGGATCTCTGGCACCTTAGGTCTTCCCTGACCATACCACTGGGATAGGCCAACCCACCAGCAGGCGTGGAATGTCACCTAAGCCTTGTATTGGCACAGATGTTCCTTATTTTCCAAGTTAAGCCATGCTGAGCTATGTTTACCACATGTGCCTTCACAATACAGAGTCCTCTTAGCATAAACTTTATATTATTCTGCATATAGTGAGAAATTCTCTCTAAATAAAGATTCTCTGCAGTAGACATTCAGTTAACGCTTGCTGACTGTTGGTGGAATGAAAGTAAAAAAAAAAAAAAAGATTCTCTGGACCTCGAGATTGATAATGAACACCTGAACACCTTCTCTATTAATAGGAATCTGTTAGACTGCTGGGAGTATAATTTTAGTAATTATGAAAAGTGACTCTTGAGAAGGAAATTCTAAACACTAGTTGTATGTATTTTTATATACGTATTTTGGGATGTGAAAGGTAGGGATGTTACTTTCTTCCTTTCTGTTTCAAGATTTGTTGTTACTAAACTTGGGGGAAAATAGAAATTACTTTCTTTGGTATTTCAAAGTATAAAAAAAATTTTTGAGACTTCTTTTGTGACTTGTAAACTGGTTCTGAATGTGGTTACAAAAGAAAGAAGAGTTCCTAAAATGTTGCAGTAAAAGCCTTATTAAATAAGTATTTGGGAGTTCCTATCATGGCACAGTGGAAACAATCCAAGAACCATGAGGTTGCGAGTTCTATCCCTGGCCTTGCTCAGTGGGTTAAGGATCTACCAATGCCGTGAGCTATGGTGTAGGTCGCAGATACTGTTCAGATCTCATGTTCCTGTGGCTGTGGCATAGGCTGACAGCTGTATTTCCAATTTGACCCCTAGCCTGGGAACTCAATATGCAACGAGTATAGCCCTAAAAAGCAAAGAAAAAAAAAATTAATAAGTAAGTATTAGGAGTTACCATGTGGTTTAGCAGGTTAAGGATCCGGCATTGTCTCTGCAGTGGCTCAGGTCGTTTCTCTCGTGTGGGTTCAATCCCTGGCCCAGTAACTTCCACATGTCACAGGTGTGGACAAAAAATAAATAAAAATAAGTATTATTCTCTAGTATAATTTCTTTAGAGGCTAATATACTTGTCAAGTTCTAGTATATTTAAGTGTTTTTACTTAAAACCACACCTTTGTGTATAAGATTAATCAATATATATAAATGTTTTAATATTCACAGGACTGCGATTTTTATGGTTTTGTTTCAAAAGCCTTTTTCTTCTGGGAAAAGTATTACCAAACATCAGGTGAGTCTTTTGCAGAAGGCTTTGGTCCTAGCAGCTTCTCATTCAGTGGACCAGGAGACAGTGCTGTTTCTCTTTCTTTTTTTCCTTTTTGGCAGGCCCATGGCATATGATATTCCCAGGCCAGGAATTAGATCCAAGCTGTGCCTGCAGCCTATACCACAGCTGCAGCAACATCTGACCCTTTAATCCACTGTGCCAGGCTGGGGATCATCCCTGCCTCCTGCTGCTGCAGAGAGAGATGACGCCAGTCCCATTTTCAGGACAGTGGAAACTCCCAGTGCTCTTTCCTGGATCAGGGTTACTTGCTGAATGATTTTAAGTGCACAGCAAAACATTTCCAGAGCTCAGGTTCAGTCCCTGGCCCAGGAACTTCTACATGCTACAGGCATGGCCAAAAAAAAAAAAAAAAAAAGAAGTTCTGCATTCTGCATTATCATCTATCCTTATCATCTCTTTGGATAGTAGTTAGACCCTACTACAATGCATGCTTATCCACAACTTAGAAACTTGTGCCATGATTGTTTGTTAGAATGACAGATTTGAGTACCTCCATTTTAGAGACCGAGAACATTTTTTAGAATCAAATTAATATTTTGAGCACATCTTAACTTTGTTTCCCCTTCTCTTTTCAAATAATTGAAGAACTGAATATTCTGCTGAAGAAGAATTTAAAAACCACAATATTAAATGTTCCCTGCAACTAGTGTAAAAAACAGAGAGTGGCTTGGTGTAGGCCGGCGGCTACAGCTCTGATTTAATTCCTAGCCTGGGAACCTCCATATGCTGCAGGTTTGGCCCTAAAAAGACCAAAAAAAAAGAGAGAGAGAGAGATAAATTATACTCTATAGAAAGGAATTCCCGTCATGGCTCAGCAGGTTAAGAACCCCAGCTAGTATCCATTAGGATGCAGGTTCAGTCCCTGGCCTCGATCAGTGGGTTAAGGATCTGGCATAAGCTGTGGCATAAGTCACAGATGTGGTTCAGATCTGTTGTTCCTGTGGCTGTGGTGTAGGCCAGTGGCTACAGCTGCAAATCGACCCCTAGCCCAGGAACTTTCATATGCTGCAGGTGCAGCTCTAAAAAAAAAATAGAACGGAGTTCCCATCATGGCTCAGTGGTTAACGAATCCGACTAGGAATGCGGGTTCGATCCCTGGCCTCACTCGGTGGGTTAAGGATCCGGTGTTGCTGTGAGCTGTGGTGTAGGTCGCAGACACGGCTCAGATCCTGTGTTGCTGTGGCTCTGGTGTAGGCTGGTGGCAACAGCTCTGATTTGACCCCAAGCCTGGGACCTTCCATATGCTGCCCGAGCGGCCCTAGAAAAGGCAAAAGACAAAAAAAAAAAAAGAATAGAGAAATTAGAAAACAGAATACTTGTCTTGCAAATCTAGATTTAGTCAAAGAATCTTAACACATTGTATTTAATTTCAAAATATGTACTTATTTACCCTTTAAAATATTTGTGTTACTGTTATCTCTCCGTATATGTTTTATTTAAGATTTTAGATATTTAACAGAACATGATTAAAATTTTTAATTTTTTGTTTTTTTTTTAGTGGATCAAAATATTTAAACATGCAGTTGCTGGATGTATCATTTCACTCTTGTGGTTTTTTGGCCTTACTCTTTGTGGACCACTAAGGTAAATAAAAATGCATATTTTGATTGTTTCTTTGTATTTCTTTATTTTGATTATTAGTTTGTGCCGTAATGTTTTATGTCAAATATTTGTGTCAATTATGTGCAAATGCTTCTTTCACTTCTGTAGTGTTGGGTACAACTCAACAGGTGTATATGTATGTGTATATACACACACACACACACACACACACACACACACACAGAGAACCTGTTTAGTTTGTGGATTAGTCCTTTGGTGAATACCATTAATGTACTGTTCATGATTTGTCATGGAAATTTTACTAGTTAGAGTCCAAACAGATTCAGAAAATTGTTTAACATAAATGGCCTTTTTATTATTCATTGATGATCCCTTTTAGCAGCTGATTTTAGAAATGAAATGTCTGAAATGGTGTATAAAATCAGCCAATAAAGGAGTTCCCTCTGTGGCACAACAGTATCAATGGCATCTCTACAGCACCAGGATTCGGGTTCAATCCCCAGCCCGTCACATTTGGTTAAGAATTCTTCATTGCCACAGCTGCAGCATAGGTTACAACTGCAGCTGGGATCTGATCCCTGAACCAGTAACTCCATGTGCCACTGGGCAGCCAAAAAAGAAAAAAAGAAAATCGGCCAATAAAGAGGAGAGTGAAATCTTTAAAAAAGCATTTTTCCCCCCACACTCTGAAAGTCCTCTAAAACCCAGAGAAAGTGCTTGAAAGATATCATTATAAACAAATGTGGCAGTCTTCAGAAAAAAGATAAATTAACTCAGGAGTTCCCCATTGGTGCAGCAAGTTAAGGATCCAGCATTGTCACTGCTGTGGCTCAGGCTGCAGCTGTGGTACAGATTCAGTCCCTAGCCCAGGAACTTCTGCATGCCATGGGCATGGCCAAAAAACAATTTTTTTTAATTGAAAAAAGATAAGTTAACTCTCATTTCATATGTCCCTCAGCCTGTATATATCTTTTTGTTACTGGGTCGGTTCAAGGAAAAAAATGGTTTTTTAAGGACCGCACTTGTGGCATCTGGAAGTTCCCAGGCTAGTGGTCGAATTGGAGCTGCAGCTGCCTGCCTACACCACAATGATAGCAACATAGGATCCAGACCGCATCTGCTACCTACGCCACAGTTCACAGCAACGCCGGATCCTTGAACCCACTGAATGGGATCAGAGGTGAAACCCGGATCCTCATAGATACTAGTCGGAGTCGTCACCACTGAGCCACAAGGGGAACTCCGGAAAATGCTTTAGGGCCATTCAATTTAATAGGAATTATAACACGTGCAACTCTGCATAAGTATTCTTTTAACATTTCTCTCAGAATTATAAGAAAAAATACCTTGTCATTGATGAGGGGGAAGATGGGGACAAGAAGTAGGGAGCAAGATGAAGGAGGCTCTTAAAGAATCTCACTCAGGATAATGGAGTGGACAGAGTAGAAGGTGTTTGGTGGGAAATGCTTTGTGAAAAGTCCTTTCCCTTCTCTCAGCCAATAGACTAGCTCTGGGTTTGGGTCCCTTTGGCGTGGTTTACCCTGTACTTTGTCAAATGCAGAGTATGTATAATTCCAATGTCATATCCCTGTCCGTGACAGCAGCAGCATCCTGGAGTGGTGGGAAAACTGGCTGAAATTTCTCAACTTGGAGAAAGCTTTTTTAGTTTATAGTTGAATGTGATTGAGTGACATTATTGCTTATCACCTCTAATATTTTTATTTAGGAGTTCCCGTCGTGGCGCAGTGGTTAACGAATCCGACCAGGAACCATGAGGTTGCGGGTTCGGTCCCTGCCCTTGCTCAGTGGATTAACGATCCGGCGTTGCCGTGAGCTGTGGTGTAGGTTGCAGACGCGGCTCGGATCCCGCGTTGCTGTGGCTCTGGCATAGGCCGGTGGCTACAGCTCCAATTCAACCCCTAGCCTGGGAACCTCCATATGCCGCGGGCGCGGCCCAAGAAATAGCAACAACAACAACAACAAAAAAGACAAAAAGACAAAAAATATATATATATATTTTTTTTTTTTTAGGGCTGCACCTGCAGTACATGGAAGTTCCCAGGCTAGGGGTCCAGTTGGAGCTGCAGCTGCCTGCCTACGCCACAGCCACAGCAATATGGGATCCGAGCTGCATCTGTGACCTACGCCACAGCTCATGGCAGTATCAGATTCTTAACCCACTGAGTGGGGCCAGGGATCGAACCTAAATCCTCATGGATCGAACCCACATCCTCATGGATACTAGTCAGGTTCGTTACTGCTGAGCCATGACAGCAACTCCATCTCTAATATTTTAAATTTCTTATTCATGAAGTGATGTTTTGGTCTCTTTGCTGCTAAGTCACTGTCCCTGTGTGTTAGGAAAGGAAGGGGGAAGTTGTTAAATTCTTCCTTAGCTCCTTATTTAGTCATCTACTTCCGCCCTTCCAATGCCGCACCCATGGCTTATGGAGGTTCCCAGGCTAGGAGTTGATTTGCAGCTGTAGCTGCTGACCTACACCACAGCCATAGCAACGCAAGATCCGAGCTGCATCTGCAACCTACACCACAGCTCATGGCCACGCTAAATCCTTAACCCACTGAGCAAGGCCAGGGATTAAACCTGCAACCTCATGGTTACCAGCTGGATTCATTTCCGCTGAGCCACAAAGGGAACTCCTAAAAACATTTAAGTTTCTTGATTGAAAGATTCCTTTGGTGTTTCATAGCCTGTCTTATTTTAGGCTGATTTTTTAAAATTGTAATCTCCCAAATATTAATAGAACTGAAGGTATCACTGCTGTGTTATCATTACAGATTTTTGAGTAGGGAAAAATGAAAATTTTTCCAACAGGCAGCTAAAAATCTGTCACCATGAAAACCCAATAAGCTCCCTTTGGCCGGTGATAATGTTTTTAAAATGTTTTAATATTTCATACATACAAAAGAATAAATGTAAATAAATATGTTTAAATAACAATAAAATTAACATTCATTTGTTAACAGTCCCCAAAATAAAACCTTACGAATGCCTTTAGAAACCTGTATATCCCCCTCCGGTTGTACCCCTCCTCCCCCCACCATTGCACCATTGGATGTAACCAGCATCTTAAGTTTTGATTTTTTTTTTCTTTTTTTTTTTGTTTTTCTAGGGCTGCACCCACAGCATACGGAGGTTCCCAGGCTAGGGGTCTCATCGGAGCTGTAGCTACCAGCCTACGCCAGAGCCACAGCAACGCAGGATCCAGGCTGTGTCTGAGACCTACACCACAGCTCACGGCAACTCCAGCTCCTTAACCCACTGAGCAAGGCCAAGGATCGAACCCACATCCTCATGGATGATAGTTGGGTTCATTAACCACTGAGCCACGAAGAGAATTCCTTAAGTTTTGATTTTCATTCTCTTGATTTTCTGTAGTTTTACCCCGTATGTACTTTTTCTTTTAATTTTTAATTTTTATTGGAATATAGTTTATTTACAATGTTGTGTTAGTTTCAGGTGAACAGCAAAGTGATTCAGTTCTGCATATACATATATCTCTTCTTTTTCAGGTTCTTTTCCCACATATTTCCTTTTTAATATTTAACCTTTCCAGTTGTTTATTTCACATGAATAGAATGACATTGCGTGTATTTTTTCATAGCATACTTTTTGCAGTCAGTGTTATGTTTGAGGGTTGCCCATTTTGGTACGTCTAGTATGTATAAAGAGACTTCATTCACTTTTATTTTAGTTTTTTTGAAATATTCTTATTCCACAGATCTGTTCTTCTTGTCTTAGTCCATTTTGGCTTCTACAACAAAATACCATGGACTGGATGACTTTTAAAAAATACAATTCCCATTGTGGCTCAAAGGGTTAAGAACCCAACTGGTATCCATGAGGATGAAAGTTTGATTCCCACCCTTGCTCAGTGGTTAAAGGATCTGGCGTTGCCTCAAGCCAGGCATAGGTCTCGGATATGGCTGAGATCTGGCGTTGCTGTGGCTGTGGCATAGGCTGGTGGCTATGGCTCTGATTCAACCCCTAGCCTGGGAACCTCCATGTGCCTCAGGTGAGGCCCTAAAAAGACAAAGATAATAATACAATTTGGGAGTTCCCACTGTGGTGCAACCAATGGGCATTGTCTCTCCAGTGGCCTCTCCAGTGGCCCCTGTGCCACTGCAGGGCACAGGTTTGATCTGCTGCCCAGCACAGTGAGTTAAGGATCCATCATTGCCCCAGCTGCAGCTTGGATTTGATCCCTGGCCCGGGAACTTCCATAGGCCAGGGGCAGCCAAAAAAGAAAGAAAAAAATACAGATTTGTTTCTCATGGTTCTGGAGGCTAGGAAGGCCAGGATCAAAGTGAAACAGATTCAGTGTCTAGTAAGAGATCGCGTCCTGGTTCAGAGAGAGCCGTCTTGTCTCTTCACTGTAACCTCCTCTGGCAGACGGGGTGAAGAAGCTCTCTGTGCTCTTTTATAAAGGCACTAATCCCATTCATGAGGGTTTCACCCTCGTAATCTAAGCACCTTGCAAAATTGTTCTTTTCCTCCTGATAGCATCACACTGGGGATTGGGTTTAACGTATGAATTGGGGGGTGATACGAATATTCAGTCTATCGTACTTTTAAGGTATACAGTTCTATATTTCTTAGTTTATTTGTAGAATTTCATTCATATTTACCAGTGTGTGATAGTCCTTTGAATGGATATACTCTAAATTTATTACCTATTCTCTGTTCAGTGGGCATTTAGGTTGTTTCCAGTTTGGGACTCTTGCAAACAATGCCGGTATCTTATAAGTGTTTCCTACTACATATATTTAAGAAATCTGTATGATATAATCCTACAAGTAGTATTACTGGATATTTTGTAGCTTCACCTTTGCTAGGGTAGATGATGCTAGAATGTTTTCCAAAGCAGTTGTACCTATTTGTTATTTTTCCCATAATATTTTATGAAATCAAGGGGAAAGATTTATTCTTTTCTCTTGCTCTAGTTGAATTTATGCTTCCTGATAAAGATCAGATATGTTTCATGAATGATAACATTTTATTTTTGTAGGACTTTGCTGCTATTCGAACACAGTGATATTGTTGTCATTTCACTGCTCAGTGTTTTATTCACTAGTTCTGGAGGAGGACCAGCAAAGGTAGAATTTTCCATTATTAGTTACTTGAAAATTGAAAGTATA
Organism: Phacochoerus africanus; assembly: GCF_016906955.1. Lineage (NCBI taxonomy): Eukaryota > Metazoa > Chordata > Mammalia > Artiodactyla > Suidae > Phacochoerus > Phacochoerus africanus. Next base: position 32,680,534 of record NC_062544.1, on the reverse strand, counting down.
CATGTAAAATTTTGTACAAGGCAATAAAATAGTATCCTTTACCATTTCAAAATGGAGGGGCTTTTTCTGCTAATTATGAACTTTTCTCACAAACATTCTGTTTTTTACCTTTTATTTTGGAATGATTGTATACTCCTAGGAAGCTGCAGGTTTGGTACAGAGAGGTCCTTCACTCGGGTTCAGTAGTCACTTCTTACCCAGCTCCAGTAGACTGTCAACCAGGAAACTGATGTTAGTACGATCTACAGACCTTATTCAGATTTTACCAGCTTTACATACGTGTGTGTGTAGATTTGTGTAGCCATCACCACAGTCACGATATAGGACTGACTGCTCACCACAGACATCTCTTTTATGTTGTACCCGATCCCCTCCCCTACCTCATTCTTCACTCCTGTATGTCATTTTTGAAGAATATGTACCCAAGAATTTGTTATATATGAAGTCCGATGAACATTTTGCCAACTAGGCAACCCTACTCATCTTGTATAATTTAATTTATTTTTAGTAACGGCATCACCAGTCTACAATTATAAATTCTTGCAGCTATATTACTTTTATTTACCAGATTAAATGCTTCCTGTGCCTGGGGCATTGTCCTAGTTACAGAGGTAAGGAGAAGTAAAGGCACATAAGACAGAGTTGTCTCTGTTTTGAAAGGGGCTTTCAGGCTGAGGAATGGAGGCAGATGAATAAAGTGAACCAGTGACATGCCAAGTAGAGCAAGAGTGAGTCTATCCAACCTGTAGATTTCAAATTGGATCATGGGTATTAACATATATGCCATTATTTAATCTTTTCCCCTTACTCAGCGAGTGCTCCAAAATAAATGCCAAGTGGATTGAAGATTTTCCTTGTGGGTTAAAAAAAAAAGTATTTGGGAGTTCCCATTGTGGCTTAGTGGGTTAATAACCTGACGTAGTGTCTGTGAAGATTCAGGTTGGATCCCTGGCCTCACTCAGTGGGTTAAGGATCTGGCATTGCCACAAGCTATGGTGTAGGTCTCAGATGTGGCTCCAATTCAACCCTAGCCTTGGAACTTCCATATGCCACAGGTGCAGCCCTCAAAAGAAAAAGAAAGTATTTGGAGTTCCCTGATGATTCAGTGGATTAAGGATCCAGCATTATCACTGCTCTGGCTGGGGTCAGTGCTGTGACATGGGTTTGATCCCTGGCCTGGGAACTTCTTTATGCCACCAGTGCAGCACCCCCCCCCCAAAAAAAATTGTGAAAATAGAGTAAAAGATAGATGGTTAATTGATCTACGGGCAGAGAACTTTCTCAGCATAAAAACAGTGGGAAAAAAATCACAAGGAGAAAACCCAGTGCATTTGACCTCATAATTATTACAAGCTTCTATATAACAGAAATCATTGTGTAAATACCAAACTAACAACAATAACAAATTGCCACAAGTAAGTTTCACATTTTTTTTAAATATCACTGAAATAGATAAGAGAAACGCTTAAGATCCTCAACAGAAATGAACAAAGGATACCGAAAGACAACTCACAAAAGAAAAACAGGAGTTCCCGTCGTGGCGCAGTGGTTAACGAATCCGACTAGGAACCATGAGGTTGCGGGTTCGGTCCCTGCCCTTGCTCAGTGGGTTAACGATCCGGCGTTGCCGTGAGCTGTGGTGTAGGTTGCAGACGCAGCTCGGATCCCGCGTTGCTGTGGCTCTGGCGTAGGCCGGTGGCAACAGCCCCGATTCAACCCCTAGCCTGGGAACCTCCATATGCCTCGGGAGCGGCCCGAGAAATAGCAACAACAACAACAACAACAAAAAAAGACAAAAGACCAAAAAAAAAAAGACTTTAAAACATTAAAGTTTTACGTCACTAATCAGAAATTAGAGTATAGATCTCATGTATCCTTTCATAGTGTCAGGAACGAACCCAGGCATCTAACCAGGAGTGTGATGTGTTTTTTTTAGTTTTAACTCGGAAGCACTACAGAATTCTCAGTTGTCCTCTTTGCTAACAAAAGATTAAATTATGTTCTCCATATTTGGATATCAGTTAAGGTTACCATGTCCTAGTTGAAGAAAAATTATGAAATTTTAAATTATATGGTTTATGCATACTGACATTTGTCAAAATACCCACCACACTAATAGAGAATGTATCATGTGTAGTGGTAATCATGTAATGAATGAAATAGGATCCTCACTTTTCATTTAAAACTTTTATTTTATGGAAGTATCTAGTATTACACCTGTAAATTTGTAAATAGTAGATATATAATAATGCTCTTCAGATAGCTTCTGTACTGAAAAATCTTATGTATTTGCATAAACCTTAATACCATGTCGTGGATACTATCATTTTCTTTTGTCAAAATCCTTTCTCTGGAATGAGAACTTAAGAAATGTATCAGCTTTTGGGGAGTTCCTGTCATGACTTAGCGGTTAACGAACTGGACTAGCATCCGTGAGGACATGGGTTCAGTCCCTGGCCTCGATCGGTGTATTAAGGATCCAGCATTGCTGTGATCTGTGGTGTAGGTAGCAGACTCAGCTCAGATCCCGAATTGCTGTGACTCTGGTGTAGGCCAGCAGCTACAGCTCCGATTTGACCCCTAGCCTGGGAACCTCCATATTCCACGGGTGTGGCCCTAGAAAGACAAAAAAAAAAAAACAGTGTATCAGCTTTTAAGTGCCTTTTGCCTTTACTAAATATTAGAGAAGATTTTGCTTATTTTCTTAACACACCCTATCAGTTCTTTTACCCTAGAAGAGTGTTAACGAGAATACTGACATTATCATAAATCACTGACTTCTCTATCACTTACATATTGTAGACTAAAATAAGTCACTGCTAATTATTCCTTAGCTACTGGACCTTTTCAAACAGAAGGAAAGTAACATTTAGGAAGATTAGCTCTGGAGTTCCTGTTGTGGCTTAACAGTGACGAACCAAGTAGTCCATGAGGACTCGGGTTCGATTCCTGTCCTTGCTCAGTGGGTTAAGGATCTGGCATTGCCATGAGCTGTGGTGTAGGTCAGAGACACAGCTCAGATCTGGCATTGCTATGGTGTAGGCCAGCAGCTGCAGCTCCGATTTGGCCCCTAGGCTGGGAACCTCCATATGCCACAGATGTGGCCCTAAAAAGCAAAAAAAAAAAAAAAAAAAAGGATTAGCTCTGTGAGCATTTAACAGTTTGTGCATGGGCCTATTCATATTAGCAAGACGACAGTTGAAGTTGTCATTATTATTTGTCTTAGGTGCCCTTAAAATATCTTGTAGAGTTTGTTGGAGCTCTTTTATATCATACTGTTAATACCGTAAATTTATATTGTGTGATATAAGGACTTTAATGTCAGATGTTATTTTTTTCATTATTTGGCAGTTTTTTTCTTTAGCATTTGTATAGTCATGGTCTTAAAAATCAGCTCTTAAAAAAGCCGTTATGCTCTTCATTTTCAGACAAGGGGGGCTGCTTTTTTCATTATTGCTGTGATCTGCCTATTGCTTTTCGACAATGATGATCTCATGGCTAAAATGGCCGAACACCGTATCCTTTTACAAAAGATTAGAGTTTTTTAGTCTTGCAGAAGAATAGAAGACTTGAAGGATGGGAGATTGAGCAAGTGACAGAAACTGATCAATCATGAATGAAACTTGTGTAGATTAATGTAGGTATTCTAAATCAGTATTCAAATAATGAATAAATTCATTCTAAAATATTTTATAGCATCTTAGTATCTTTTACAGCACCCTAAGTTTTTCAGAAATTAGGGACACTAAGAGAATATTTTAGAATGTCTTGGTGCTAAAAAAGAAAAAAAAATTATTTACCACTCCACAAAATCAATCTGCTCCCTTGTAATTTAACAGTTTAGATTTTTCTTTAGAAGTCAGTGGCAATTATTAAATATAAACTTTTTTGAGATTAAATGAAAAACCTTTAGCATCTTCCTGCCTCAAAGAAGTTCAAGTTCCTTAATCTGGTATTCACTCTCTTGCTCTAAATTATTATTTTCAACTAAGCCCCCACTCTTCTCTTATATAATAAACCCAACTTTCCAATCAATTATGTCTACTCATTTTTCTCTGCAGTCGTGCTTTGTTCTCTCCTATCCACATACCTTTGCCTGCTCCATTAAGTAGGATTCAGAACACCAGTTTTGATTCTTGGGGTTACTGATACTGCCCTCAAACCTATTAGCTAATTAATATCAGTCTGCTTTGTTGCAATGAGGGTGACATGACCTTGCAAAGCTCCAAGTTGATTGTTAGACAACCGTTGCCCACCTTACCCTCTTTTGCTTGCTGCTTGCTTTACTGGGGCTTGTGTGATCAATGACTTAGAAGCAAATTTAGGACTGATTTTACATACTGTTCCAAAAGATCAACCTTAATTCCATTGGATAAGAATGCTCTAAGCAAGTTCCTTGCTCATATCCCTTTGTCCTACTTAGAATATGTATGCATGTGTATCATTTGGAGGTTAAGTGCTAAAGTTTAACTACCATGTTTTAAGCATTATTATAATTGTTTTGGAGACAACAAAAGAAGTATAGGCCATTTTAATCTATAAATCATGTCCCAAAGTTAAAATTTTTATTATTTTCTTTTGATTTTAAGGGAAACAGTGTTGAGAGTTTGGGGCCCTCAGACTAGTGTATAATCAACCCAGAGTAATGTAGCTAAAACTTAAGGAGGACTTCAGGATTTAAAGAGTTAATGCTTGAGATGTTTTCCCTTTACTCCAACTCACTTAGCTGAAGGACATCATGACAGTGCTCTAACGCACATGCTTTACACAGCCATTGCCTTCTTAGGTGTGGCGGATCACAAGGTATGTTCTTTTCATTGTTTCTAACGTGCTCAAGAGATGCTGAATAGTTATAGCACCTATAACTTTAAAAGTGCATTTAAGGGAGTTCCTGTCATGGCTTAGTGGTTAACGAATCCGACTAGGAACGATGAGGTTGCGGGTTCGATCCCTGGCCTTGCTCAGTGCGTTAAGGATCCAGCGTTGCGGTGAGCTGTGCTGTAGGTTGCAGACGCGGCTCGGATCCCGTGTTGCTATGGCTCTGGCGTAGACCGGTGGCTGCAGCTCCAATTCAACCCCTAGCCTAGGAACCTCCATATGCTGCAAAAGCAGCCCTAGAAAAGGCAAAAAAGACCAAAAAAAAAAAAATGCATTTAGGAGTTCCCTTTGTGGTTAAGAATCCAGCATCGTATCCATGAGAATGTGGGTTCAATCCCTGGCCTCCTCACTCAGTGGGTCAAGGATCCAACATTGCTGCAAGCTATGGATCCTTCAGTTTATATGCCCTGTGGCTGTGGTATAGGCCGGCAGCTGCAGCTCTGATTCAACTCCTAGCCTGGGAACATCCATGTGCCACAGGCCCAGCACTAAGAAGGAAAAGAAAAGTGAATTTAAAATAAAGTATCAGGAGTTCCCGTCATGGTGCAGTGGTTAACGAATCTGACTAGGAACCATGAGGTTGCACGTTCAATCCCTGGCCTTGCTCAGTGCATTAAGGATCCGGCATTGCCGTGAGCTGTGGTGTAGGTTGCAGACGCGGCTTGGATCCCCAGTTGCTGTGGCTCTGGAGTAGGCCAGTGGCCACAGCTCCGATTGGACCCCTAACCTAGGAACCTTCATATGCCGAGGGTGTGGCCCTAGAAGAGACAAAATAAACAAATAAATAATCAGTGGAGTTCCCATAGTGGCACAGTGGAAACGAATCCGAAAAGGAACCATGAGGTTGCGGGTTCGGTCCCAGGACCTCACTCAGTGATTTAAAGATCCAGCCTTGCAGTGAGCTGTGGTGTAGGTCTCAGACGCAACCCAGATCCTGCATTGCTATGGCTGTGGTGTAGGCTGGCAGCTATAGCTCTGATTCGACCCCTAGCCTGGGAACCTCCATATGTCGTGGGTATGGCCCTAAAAAGCAAAAAAAATTAAAGTATTGGTAATTTACAATACTGGCAGTCAAGTAATTCAGTAATTTGGGTTATGGAAAAAACATACTAACTCCATTTCTCTAAATATTTTGTATTTAAGGCTTGAGTATTGAACCATTTGTTTCTAATGAGACTTATCTACTTCTACTCATAGGGTGGAGTATTGTTGCTAGTGCTGGCTTTGTGTTGTAAAGTTGGTTTTCATACAGCTTCCAGAAAACTCTCTCTAGATGTTGGTGGAACCAAACGTCTTCAAGCTTTATCCCATCTTGTTTCTGTGCTTCTCTTATGCCCATGGGTTATTGTTCTTTCTGTGACAACTGAGGTAAGAGCAGGAATTTATTGATAATAAGTAAAATGAGTTGTTACTACTTTTAGATTTTATTCTTTTTTATTTCAATTTGATGTTGCAAGTGGCTTAAATTATCTTTGCATTTTCTTTATAGTTTTTGAAAAAATTTTAGGGTTAATTTTATTGTTTATAAATGACCTTTTTTTTGGCCATGCCCTGCAATATGCAGAAGTTCCCAGGCCAAAGATTGGGCCCAAGCCACAGCAGCAACCAAGCCATAGCAGTGACAACACCAGATCCTTCACTGCTAGGCCACCAGGGAACTCCAACTTTATTGTTTATAGAAAGCACAGGAGTTCTTGACATGGCACAGCGGAAACAATCTGAGTAGGAACCATGAGGTTGTAGGTTCGATCCCTGGCCTTGCTCAGTGGATTAAAGGTCTGGCAGACACAGCTCGGATCTGGCGTTGCTGTGGCTGTGGCATAGGCCTGCAGCTGTAGCTCTAATTCGATCCCCAGCCTGGGAACCTCCATATGCCTCAGGTGCAACTCTAAAAAGCCAAAAAAAAAAGAAAGTACAAATCAAGCACTATTACATTTATATGTTCCCCCCACTCCTATGGCCCAAAGGATTCAGTTAAATACTGATGGTAACATTCGTAATAATTTAATACCTGCCCACAAACCCATGGATTGTGCATCACTGAGTATTTATAAAATTATTAAGCAATAATCTTTTTTTATATACTCTGGGGAATACTGGGAATATGTGCCAATATCTTAAAGCTCTTATATTTTGGCATTTTACAAATTGTATTGAATTATGAGAATATTTGTCTATACATAAAGGGATTAACTAAAACATAATGTGTGAACTTTATACCCATATAGTATTAACAGTTGTTTGTTTTTTAATTTCTAGAGTAAAGTCGAGTCTTGGTTTTCACTCGTTATGCCTTTCACAACAGTGATCTTTTTTGTCATGATCCTGGATTTCTATGTCGATTCCATTTGTTCAGTCAAAATGGATGTTTCCAAATGTGCTCGCTATGGATCCGTTCCCATTTTTATCAGTGCTCTACTTTTTGGAAATTTTTGGACACATCCAATAACAGACCAGCTTCGGGCTATGAACAAAGCAGCACACCAGGAGAGCACAGAACACGTGCTTTCTGGAGGAGTAGTAGTGAGTGCTATATTCTTCATTTTGTGTAAGTTTTCCCCTCAGCAAACTTCTTGTGGGTGCAAATGTTCATTTACTTAATTTGGGAGATTGTCTGGTGCTTACAGTTAATGCTGACAGGTGTTTCATTGGGTTTTGGTAACTTAAACTTTTAAAACTTATATTATTTTTTTTCTTCTGTGATTAGCTGCCAACATCTTATCATCTCCTTCTAAAAGAGGACAGAAGGGTACCCTAATTGGATATTCTCCTGAAGGAACACCTCTTTATAACTTCATGGGTGATGCTTTTCAGCACAGCTCCCAGTCGATCCCTAGGTTTATTAAGGACTCACTAAAACAAATTCTTGAAGAGAATGACTCCAGGCAGATCTTTTACTTCTTGTGCTTGAATCTGGTAAGAGTTTTAAATATCTTACAAGTTTAATCTTCTGATTCTGACAGTTCTTGTACAACTTTAGTAATTCCTATATAATTTTAGTAATTAGAGAAGGGCTAAAGTTATATTTTCTCTAAGTAGTAGAAAGATTGCAGGATCATATTCATACTATGTAAGCAAATAGTTTTTGAGATATTTTAGAAACATTAGGGAGTTCCCGTCGTTGCTCAGTGATTAATAAACCCAACTAGTATCCATGAGGATTTGGCTTCGATCCCTGGCCTCGCTCAGTGGGTTAAGGATCTGGCGTTGCTGTGAGCTGTGGTGTAGGTCACAGAGGCGGCTCAGATCCCAAGTTGCTATGGCTCTGGTGTAGGCCGGCAGCTACAGCTCCAATTCGACCCCTAGCCTTCGAACCTCCATATGCCTTGGGTGCAGCCCTAAAAAGACAAAAAACAGAAACAGTGGTTTAGTGTGCTATTTCAAATCAGTAGATACAGTAGCTTATAAAGATTTTCGTGTACTCCTTACAGGATCTCACTACTATCCAGATTGCTAACATTTTATAGTCTGGTTTATTGCATTCTACAGACATATAAATACAACTATCAACTTTTAAATAATGTATAAGATGGAAATGTCTGCTTTAGCTTGGTTTCTTAGAGTTTATATGTAATGAAGTTTCTTGTGTAAGTGCTAGTTAAATAATGAAAGAGGCAGTAGTTGTATCTTCAAGTAAGGTTTGGGTAATTAAGGGTTAAAATCCTTATGAGTAATTTCTGACAAAACTCTCTGAAAACAGTATTTCCCAACATACTCCTCCTCTATTTTTTTTTTTTTTAACACTTTTAGCTTTTTACCTTTGTGGAATTATTCTATGGCGTGTTGACCAATAGTCTGGGTCTGATCTCAGATGGATTTCACATGCTCTTTGACTGTTCTGCTTTGGTCATGGGACTTTTTGCAGCCCTGATGAGTAGATGGAAAGCAACTCGGATTTTCTCTTATGGGTAGGTACCCTGACTATGAAGATGATATAGCAAATTCCAACTTAGGGAATAAAATACAATTTTTAATACAAATTAAATTTTTCAGAGCTTCATTTTTCTTTAACGTAGAGAAGAGGAGATAAACCGAGCATTTAATAAATGCAGAATGACAGTGGAGTTCCTGTCATGGCTCAGTGGTTAACGAACCTGACTAGCATCCATGAGGATGCGGATTCGATCCCTGGCCTCGCTCAGTGGGTTAAGGATCCGGAGTTGCCGTGAGCTGTGGTGTAGGTTGCAGACATGGCTCAGATCCCGAGTTGCTGTGAGCTGTGGTGCAGGTTGCAGACATGGCTCAGATCCCGAGTTGCTGTGGCTTGGGCGTAGGCCAGTAGCTACAGCTCCAATTTGACCCCTAGCCTGGGAACCTCCACATGCCATGGGTACGGCCCTAGACAGACAAAAGCCAAAAAAAAAAATACAAATGACAGTAAGCTTAAATTATACTTCCTGGAGTGCCTGCTGTGGCACACTGGGATCGGCCACATCTCTGCAGCACTGGAATTCAGGTTCAATCCCCGGCCCAGCACAGTGGATTAAGGATCCAGCATTGCTACAACTGCAGTGTGGGGTGCTCGGGTCTGATCCCTGGCCCAGGAACTCCACATGCTCTGGCCAAAAAGAAAAAAGAAAAAAAAAATTATACTTCCTGCAAATCCCTGTCCTAGGTAGGCAACAGAAATCACGTAACCAGTCAGCTCTTGGGCCGGCGTTGTTTCTTTGTGGAATGTGCATGGTCATATGCATCTTGCTGTTAGAAAGATATGCGGAATTTGAAGTGGCTGCGCATGCGGTATCCTTTCATTAAGTTACTCATTTAGTTCAGTGAGTACTAAAATCCCTGGTTTGTGCAAAATATTTCGTTATGATCTATTATAAATAAGTTAATAAATTCAACTCTTATTTTCAACTGTTTATATTACAAAAGTTGGATGAGACAAGAATACACATAATTTTGTTACAAAGCTTAAGATGTGCTGTGACAGATACAGAAAATATGTTTTAAAAGGAGAGAGAAATAATTTCTTGCTAAGAAATAAGGACAAGCTTCGGGTAAGAGGGAACATTGAAGAAGGACTTTGATAAATATGTAAAATTTCAGGAGTTCCCGTCGTGGCTCAGTGGTTAACAAATCCAACTGGGAACCATGAGGTTTCGGGTTCGATCCCTGACCTTGCTCAGTGGGTTAAGGATCCAGCATTGCCGTGAGCTGTGGTGTAGGTCACAGACAAGGCTCGGATCCCCCCTTGCTGTGGCTCTGGTGTAGGCCGGTGGCCACAGTTCTGATTAGACCCCCAGCCTGGGAACCTCCATATGCTGTGGCAGCGGCCCAAGAAATGGCAAATATATATATATAATTTCAATAAACATCTATTTATGGAAAGAAAGTTGCCACATTACTGTGATACTTAAAATCTTGGTATTTTCTAGTCTTACTGTTTGTTTAAATTTAGATTTATTTCCTCATTCGTAACGTATAATGTTTATATTTTGAAAATATGTGTAATTTTCCATTTCTAAAAATACATTCTACATTTTTAGGTATGGCCGAATAGAAATTCTCTCTGGATTTATCAATGGGCTTTTTCTAGTGGTAATAGCATTTTTCGTGTTTATGGAGTCAGTGGCTAGATTAATTGATCCTCCGGAATTAGACACGCACATGTTAACAGTAAGTTTTTTCATGGTCCAATTTGAATGTCTACTCATACTCCTATAGCTTTTTTCCTGCTAAGGTTTAACTACTTGTAGTTGTTTTCCTGGAAAGGTTTTGGGTTTTTGTTTTGTTTTGTTTTGTTTTAGCCTCTTATCTTGCTATTTACATTTACACTGCTAACTCTTCAAAATTAATCCTTTTCTCTAATACATTAGTAGTCAAAATATTAGATGGCTTTCTAAATTACACAGATTTTTTCTTTCTTTTTTTTTTAAAGAAATGTGTATTTTATTTCAGATTTTTTCTTAATAAATGTTTTTGTCTGCTTTTTTAAATCCCTGAGGAAATTTACAAAGGCTGTACTCTAAATTAAATCACTGCTCTGGCAACTTTTAATGCTCTCCCTGTACCGCTAAAGCTTTGCATGTGCTATTTCAGGTAGTTTTCATGCCCTTCCCTCATCTCTGCCTGCCCTTTCAACCTTTGCTTCTAATACTCTCCCTTAGTCCCTCTGTTTCCACCTCACAGTTCCTTTTCCCTTCTGAATATTCTTATTGTATCTGTGCAATCTGCTCTTCACAACATTGACTTGTAACTATTTTTAATTTGTCATTCTTCCACAATTAAGATGTGCCTTCAGGAGTTCCCTTTGTGGCTCAGTGGTAAGGATCCATGAGGACACAGGTTCAATCCCTGGCCTCACTCAGTGGGTTAAGGATCTGGCATTTCCGTGAGCTGAGGTATAGGTTGCAGACTCAGCTCAGATCCCACATTGCCGGAGCTGTGGCATAGGCCAGTGGCTACAGCTCCGATTGGACCCCTAGCCTGGGAACCTCCATATGCTGTGGGCGCAGCCCTAAAGAGACACACACACACAAAAAAAAAAGAAAAGAAAAAAAAAAGATGTGTCTTCAGGACCTGAACTGTGTATGTTAACTCTTAAATTCTAACACCTGGCTTATACTAGGAAGCCAGCTATTAATTGTTGAATTATGCGTCTTTTGTGTGTGTGTGTTTTTTGGTTTTTTGTTTGTTTTTTGTTTTTGTTTTTTTGTCTTTTCTAGGCAGCTACTGAAAAGAATGAGGTATATAAGTATGTAGTACTTGAAAAATATTATAAAATAGGAGTTCCCGTCGTGGCGCAGTGGTTAACGAATCTGACTAGGAACCATGAGGTTGCAGGTTCAATCCCTGGCCTTGCTCAGTGGGTTAAGGATCTGGCGTTGCCGTGAGCTCTGGTGTAGGTTGCAGACTCAGCTTGGATCCCGCATTGCTGTGGCTGTGGCGTAGGCCGGTGGCTACAGCTCCGATTGGACCCCTAGCCTGGGAACCTCCATATGCCGCAGGAGTGGCCCTAGAAAAGACAAAAAAAAAAATTATAAAACAGTATTAAATATGATCCTATTATTGGTTTAAACATTCAACCCCTGGTCTTGTCTGGGAACTTCCATACGCAGCAGGTTTGGCCCTAAAAACCAAAAAAAAAAAAAAAAGGTATATATGTATGTATATTAATATGTGCATAGAAAATACTCCAGTCTCTTAGGACTAAGACTTATGACTAACTCTTGGATAGACTTATACAGGCTTTTTGCTTTCTATGGTTTTTTTTTCTGATGAAATATAGAAAAATGAAGTATTTCTCAGTAGAGTGGAAGGTTATTTAAGAGGTGACGAGGGTATCTGTAAACAATATTTCATTCAAAATTCATTAATAATCTTCAGGATCAAAAAGCTGACTGTATTTTTCTTTTTTTTTTTTTTTGGCCGAGGCATGTGTAAGTTTCTGGGCCAGGAATCAAACCTGCACTGCAGCAGTGACCCAAGCCACAGCAATGACAATGTGGGATCCTTAACCAAATGAACCACTAGGGAACTCCCAAGATATTTAAATCTGACAGACAGATGGTCTGAGTCACAGGAAGAAGTAAATAAGCTCCATACATGTTTACTATAGTAAACCTCTTTTCTTACTACCTTTGAAAATTTAGTTAAAATGATCTATCCCTTTATTTTTATGTGTTATTTTTATAAAACAAATAGATTTCTCTAAAGGAGAAATTATAGACATGTATAAAGTAAATAGCAACCTCAGCTAATATTTAAAATCATTTTGTAAGAGGGGATAATCAGTAATAAGTAACTTTGTTTATGCTTTGGGGTATTAGTGTGGCACCATTATCTCAAGATAATTCTATTTACTTCATTTACTTTGTTTTTTTGGCTTTTTTTTTGGGGGGGGAGTGTTATTTCAGAGGCCCACCTGCGGCATATGGTGGTTCCCAGGTTAGGGGTCGAATCAGAGCTATAGCTGCTGACCTACACCACAGCCACAGCAACATGGGACCCAAGCCAAGTCTGCAAGCTATACCACAGCTCAAGGCAATGCCGGATCCTTAACCCACTGATCGAGGCCAGGGGTCAAACCTGTATCCTCATGGATACTAGTCAGATTCCTTTCTGCTGAGCCACGATGGGAACTCTTTTTTTTTTTTTTTTTTGAATGGCCGCACCCATGGCACATGGAATTTCTCAGGCCAGAAATCACATCTGAGCCATAGCTGTATGGCCACAGCTGCAGCAATGCTGAATCCTTAACCTGCTGGTGCCACACCAGGAACTCCTCAAACTATTTAAATTAAAAGAAAAAAAAAAAAAAACTGTAGTATCATTTATTTATTCTTAAGCCCTGAACCAGTTACATTCTTATTCTCACTCATTTAATTAAAGCATATCTCAGTCCTTCTACTTGTCAACACTTCAGAGGTGGAAAGTTAAATGCTTCTAAAGTATTCTAAAATCTGCACTTTTTAAACTTTCTTATTTAACTTAGGGAGGTTTTGCTATGAACATTTTCAAACTGTAAACCAAAAAATATGTGTGGCTATATGGTAACTTTTAAATAACAAATTTATTTTTTAAATTACAAATTTAAAGGTTTTCTTTTCTCTTTTTTGCTAGCCAGTCTCAGTTGGAGGGCTGATAGTAAACCTTATTGGTATCTGTGCCTTTAGCCATGCCCACACCCATACCCATGGAGCTTCTCAAGGAAGCTGTCACTCATCTGATCACAGCCACTCACACCATATGCATGGACACAGTGACCACGGGCATGGTCACAGCCACGGATCTGCAGGCAGAGGCATGAATGCTAATATGAGGGGTGAGTCCTTGCCAAATACTGGCCTACCTTTCAACTGTGTTCTTAACTGACACTGTTTATTTGTATCAAGTATTGGGGCTTCTGGTACAATTTTATTTTAAAAAAACAATCTGTAGCTAAAAAGATATCTGAAGTCATCTGTTATAGAAAATGCTCACTGGAGTTCCCTCGTGGCTTAGCAAGTTAAGGATCTGATGTCACAGCTGTGGCTCTGGTTACAATTGTGGCACGGGTTCAGTCCCTGGCCTGGGAACTTCCACATGCCACGTGTCTGGCCAAAAAGAAAAGAAAATGCTCACAGTAGTTCATAATGTCAGTTTTTTAACCAATTATTGTAATTATAGAATTCTTTTCATAATGACAGTCAAATAAATACTATTTGCAAGGGAAACTGTATGCCTTTATGCACTTTCAATATTAAAAAACTAGGAGTTCTCATTGTGGCTCAGCGGGTTAAGAACCTGACTACTTTCCATGAGGATGTGGGTTCAATTCCTGGCCTCACTCAGTGGGTTAAAGGATCTGGTGTTGGCAAAAGCTACAGTCTAGGTTGCAGACTCGGCTTAGATCTGGCATTGCTATGGCTGTGGTATAGGCCGGCAGCTACAGCTTTGATTCAACCCCTAGCCTAGGAACTTCTATATGCCACAGGTACATTCCTAAAAAAAGGAACTAAGAAATGTTTGGGGTTCCCACTGTGATAGCAGTGGATTAAGAATTTGGGTCACTGGAAGGCACAGGTTCTATCCCTAGCCTGGCAGCACAGTGGGTTAAAGGATCCAGGATTGCTACAGGTGGCGAGGATCCAGTCCCTGGCCTGGAAACTTCCACATGCTGTGAGTCCAGCCATTAAAAAATAAGCAAATAGGAGTTCCCGTCGTGGCTCAGTGGTTAACGAATCTGACTAGGAACCATGAGGTTTCGGGTTCAATCCCTGGCCTCACTCAGTGGGTTAAGAATCTGGTGTTGCCATGAGCTGTGGTGTAGGTTGCAGACGCAGCTCGCATCTGGCATTGCTGTGGCTCTGGTGTAGGCCGGCAGCTACAGCTCCGATTAGACCGCTAACCTGGGAACCTCCATATGCCTCAGGTGTGTCCCTGGAAAAGACAAAAAAATAAAATAAAATAAATAAAAAAGAACTAAGAAATTTTTATTGTACTATATAAAAAAATATTGGGGAAGTATTTATCATTTATGTTGAGATACTTATTCTGATCTTTTAATATGTAAATAATTTCAGTAATGTCAAAACTTGCCTCATGTATGATTTCTAGCAACCTTTCCCAGACAAACCACACCCTCATAAAACTCACCACACTGTCATAGATGCCCACATCCTTACCTTCACCACTATGCCATGAATTCCTTGATGAAAATGACCATGTTGGGAGTTCCCATCCTGGTTCAGCAGAAACAAACCCGACTAGTGTCCATGAGGATGTGGGTTCAATCCCTGGCTGCTGCTCAGTGGGTTAAGGACCCAACATTGCTGCCGGCTATGGTGTATGTCATAGACATGGCTCAGATCTGGCATTCCTGTGGCTGTGGTGTGGGCCAGCAGCTACAGTTCCAATTCGACCCCTAGCCTGAGAAATTCATATGCCAAGGGTCCAGCCCTAAAAAGAAAAAAAAAAAGTGACAGTGTTTAGTCATTTTGAAGTATCAGCCCCTAGCAAAGTGCCTGGTAGATAATAGGTACCCAGTAATATTTGTAGAATGAATGAAAGAACTAAATTAGATATGCTTTGATTTTTAATATTTTATTTATCTTATTTGTAGGTGTATTTCTCCATGTCTTGGCAGACACACTTGGCAGTATTGGTGTGATCGTATCCACCATTCTTATAGAGCAGTTTGGATGGTTCATTGCTGATCCCCTCTGTTCTCTTTTCATCGCTGTATTAATATTTCTCAGTGTTGTCCCACTGATTAAAGATGCCTGTCAGGTTCTACTTCTGAGACTGCCACCAGAATATGAAAAAGAACTACATATTGCCTTAGAAAAGGTACTGTATATAATTTTCTTCACTATTTTTCTTCCTATTTTAACTTTTTTTTTTGTCTTTTTATTTTAGGGCCGCATCTGAGGCATATGGAGGTTCCCAGGTTAGGGGTTGAATCAGAGCTGTAGCTGCCAGCCTATACCACAGCCACAGCAATGTGGGATCCGAGCCACTTATGCAGCCTACACCACACCTCATGGCAATACCTGATCTTTAACCCACTGAGTGAGGCCAGGGATCGAACCTGCATCCTCATGGATACTAATCAGATTCGTTTCCACTGAGCCATAATGGGAACTCCTTCCTTCTTTTAAAAGGAAGGAGTTCTCCGTGGCCCAGTGGGTTTAGGATCTGACGACATTGGGAGTTTTCTTGTGAGGGCGGTGGCATTGTCACTGCAGCAGCTCAGGTCACTGCTGTGGTACAGGTTCAGTCCCTGGCACGGAACTTCCACATGCCATGGATATGGTCAAGATATAATAATAATAATATTTGAAATTAAATAAGGTGACCTACCAAGAATTGAAAATGACACAGGAATTCCTATTGTGGTACAGTAGGAACGAATCCAACTAATATCCATGAGGATTCTGATTCAATCCCTGGCCTCGTTCAGTGGATTAAGGATCTGGCATTGCTGTGAGCTGTGGTTTAGTGGCAGATGCAGCTCGGATCCAGCATGGCTGTGGCTGTGACATAGGCCGGTGGCTGCAGCTCCAATTAGACCCCTTGGCTGGGAACTTCCATATGCTATACATGAAGACCTAAAAAGCAAAAAAAAAAAAAAAAGAAAGAAAGAAATGAAAATGACAGTCTTATAAAAAAATGGACTGAGAGGAGTTCCCGTCGTGGCTCAGTGGTTAACGAATCTGACTAGGAACCATGAGGTTGCGGGTTCGATCCCTGGCCTTGCTCAGTGGGTTAAGGATCTGGCATTGCCGTGAGCTGTGGTATAGGTTGCAGACGCGGCTAGGATCCCAAGTTGCTGTGGCTCTGGTGTAGGCGGGGGGCTACAGCTCCAATTCGACCCCTAGTCTGGGAACCTCTGTATGCCGCGAGAGCAGCCCAAGAAACGGCAAAAAGACAAAAAAAAAAAATGGACTGAGAGTATAAACAGGTAATTCATAGAAAAAACAAATACAAAATAGAATGTATTTCAGCTTGTGATTTGCTATATCATATTAAATTAAGATAAACAATTGGTATCTTGAGTAAAGTATAGCATCTTAACCCACTGGTTTCATACGTAAAATTAGGTTTTCTCACTTTCTCATATTTAGTGGATACAGCATCCTACTAAAAAATGGATTTTTTCAAAAATAGTTTATGTCCATTATAGAAAGCTTCAAAGTACAAAAAAGAAAAAAAAATCACATAAAACTCTACCACCTGCAAAGAGACACTTTTAAGAATTGTTTTTCTGGAGTTCATTTGTAGCCCAGCAGATTAAGGATCCGGCTTTGGCATGGGTTTGATTCCTGACCTAGGAACTTCCACATGCCATGAGTGTAACCAAAAAAAAGAGTTGTTTCTCTATATAAAAATACTTTGAAAATTAAAATAGCCAAAAAAATGTTCTGTACTGCTTTGTAAATTTTTCCCACTTAATTATGCCATGTTGATAAATATTATAATACACTTTTAATGACACCATTTTAAACAAATGGGCAAAGTACATCTTATATATATAGATGAAAATGACTGTGCACCCTTTGGGTTTAAAGGCATTTGGGGAACCCTATTCACTTCCTATTCCAAACTTCCTTCCCTGGCATCACTGCCAGGTTAAAAAATTTTGACACCTCTACTTCAAGTTAGTTGTCCCTCCTATTCGTTTCTCCCTTCTGGGCTCTCCTTACCTACTTTTTTTTTTTTTTTTTTCCAATCAGCTTAATAATGGTTCCTGGACCAAAAAGATTTAAGTAATTAGCCTTTAAGTCCGTTTATATCACCTCTCATTTTATTTATTTAACAGATACAGAAAATTGAAGGATTAATATCATACCGAGACCCACATTTTTGGCGTCATTCTGCCAGCGTTGTGGCAGGAACAATTCATATACAGGTGACATCTGATGTGCTGGAACAAAGAATAGTACAGCAGGTAACAATCTTAAGTTTTTAAAGTAATTTCAGTTGAGGTAATTTATTCATAAGATTGCACCCATTAGAAGTGATATAACTCAATAGTCATCTGTTTTTTTGTTTGTTTGCTTGCTTTTTGCTTTTTAGGGCCATACCCACGGCATATGGAGGTTCCCAGGCTAGGGGTCAAATCAGAGCTGCAGCCATCGGCCTACAACACAGCCACAGCAATGCCAGATCCTTCATCCACTGAGCATAGTAGGGTTTGTTACCACCAAACCACAATGGGGACTCCCTCTTTTTTTTTTTTTTTTTTTTTGAGGTTTGGGTTTGATCCCTGGCCCAGCACAGTGGGTTGAAATATCCAGCATTCCTGCAGCTGCAGCATAGGTCACAGCTGTGGCTCAGATTCAGTCCCTGGCCTGGGAACTTTCGTATGCCATGGGTGCAGCCATAAAATAATAATAATAAACTTTAAGTAAAAAATCAAAAAGAGTTTTTACTGTGGCCCAATAGGTTAGGGACCCAGTGTAAACTCCATGAAGACATGTGTTCAATCCCTGACCTGACTTAGTGGGTTAAAGATCCAGCATTGCCACAAGCTGAGGCATAGGTCACAGATCTGGTGTTGTGGCTGTGGTGTAGGCTGCGCCACAGGTGCAGCTCCAATTTGACCCCTGGCCCAGAAACTTCCATATGCCGCAGGTATGGCTGTAAAAGAAAAGAATAAAATGATCAGTCTTGGGAGTTCCTGATGGCTCAGTTGGTTAAAGATCCAGCATTGTCACTGCAGCAGCTGTGGTGCAGTTTTGACCCCTGGCCTGGAAACTTCAGCATGCTGCAGGTGCAGCCAAAAAAGAAAAAGAAAAATCAAGTTTGACAGCTATCAAAGGATAAGTTATTTTTTTATGTCTAGATTTGTTTTATATCCAAAATTGGTAAAAATAAAGTCAGATTTTAGTATTTAGAGAACAAGCTTAAGTTAATATAAAAAAAAATTCATTTATGATCCACCTTGGTTCCCAGTAGATGATCAAGAAATAAGTTACCATTGGAGTTCCCATCGTGGTGCAGTGGTTAACAAATCCGACTGGGAACCTGAGGTTTCAGGTTCGATCCCTGGCCTTGCTCAGTGGGTTAAGGATCCGGCATTGCCGTGAGCTGTGGTGTAGGTCGCTGACGCGGCTTGGATCCCGTGTTGCTGTGGCTCTGGTGTAGGCCGGCGGCTATAGCTCCAATTGGACCCCCTAGCCTGGGAACCTCCATATGCTGCGGGTGCAGCTCTAAAAAACCAAAAAAATAAGTTACTATAAATATAGCCCTAAATTCATAATAATAATAGTAATAAAGTTGGTTGCATATGTGTCATGGTTGGAGATAAGGATCAAAAACAGTTCCTGTATCCCTGTTCCAAACCTGCGGTATTGGAAACAATAGCTGTTTTTCCTTTTCTACTTTAAATGTCAGGTCTGTGGTTCACTGGGCTTCTAAAAGATCCTATGTAATTCTTGACCAGCTAAATAATAAACATTACTTTGAGCACTTATCATTGACTATCTGTGGCTATTAAAAAAAAAAAAATTGGGAGTTCCTGTTGTGGCTCAGAGGCAATGAACTGGACTAGGTTCGATCCCTGGCCTTACTCAGCGGGTTAAAGAATCCATTGTTGCCGTGAGCTGTCGTGTAGGTTGCAGATGTGACTCAGATCTGGCATTGCTATGGCTGTGGCATAGGCCAGCAGCCACTACTCCAGTTTGACCCCTAGCCTAGGAACGTCCATATGCAGCGGGTACAGCCCTAAAAGACAAAAAAAAAAAAGTGATATCGATTATTTAATCCATATGCACTAAATGTATTAATCTTTTTTTTTTTTTTTGGTCTTTTTGCCTTTTCTAGGGCCCCTCCACGGCATATGGAAGTTCCCAGGCTAGGGATCTAATTGGAGCTGTAGCCACCAGTCTATGCCAGAGCCATAGCAACACAGGATTCAAGCCTCGTCTGTGACCTACACCACAGCTCACAGCAACGCCAGATCCCCAACCCACTGAGCAAGGCCAGGGATCAAACCTGCAACCTCATGGTTCCTAGTCAGATTCATTAACCACTGCGCCATGAAAAGAACTCCTAAATGTATTAATCTAAATGCTTTTACATGTATGTGATTTTTTTCTAACAGGTTACGGGAATACTTAAAGATGCAGGAGTAAACAATTTAACAATTCAAGTGGAAAAAGAAGCATACTTTCAACATATGTCTGGCCTAAGTACTGGATTTCATGATGTTCTGGCTATGACAAAACAAATGGAGTCTATGAAATACTACAAAGATGGTACTTACATCATGTGAGAAAACTTGGAAATTACCCCTGGGGTATGAACAATGAAGATTAACTGACTCGGTATTTATAATATTGCCAGAAGGAAGAAAACTGCACATAATTGTACAGAAACATTTTGCTATATTTGAGAAAAAAAATTTAAAGCTCCCTACTGATGGATCAAGGAATCTTTTGTAAAGGAAATTTAAATATAGAATGAAGTATTAATTGTACAAATAAAATAACTATTTAAATTATGTGTAAAACAGGAAACTTAAATTTGAGTGAAATGAGGTACCACATCATCTTCGAAAATGAACATATGATGGATTCTAGTGAAGACCAAATTACTTCTGTGTGTTTACTTTCTCTCAGAAAGCATCTCCACTGTAAATAATGTATTTACATGTTTATTACAAAGACCCCAAATGATAAATTTTTAGTCAGATTTTTTCATAGCCCTGGGATAAAATAGGAATAAAAGTTTTATATTTATGGATTTTCTGTATATAAAACTGGTTTCTAATTATAACTTAAACCTGTTAGGTAAAATCTGTATTGCCACTTTAAATGTAGACTAATTATTTGGGAGAAACTTCAACCACTGATATGAGGCAGCAGTGAGAATAGAAGGAATAACGAGACAAGTTTTTGATGTATTAAAAAGCCAACCACTCTGTAAAATAAATTTTTTTACTTTTGGTAATATTTGCAAATGAATAATTACTTTATTAGGGTAAAGAACTTAGACTAAGTTGTGTCCATGTTATTCACTCGTCTTCTTCCTCTAAAGTAGAATATTCCATTTCTCGTTGTGCACCTCGTATTCCAAGTTGCTTATTGAGCTCGTATCCAAGCAATGCTAGGCTTTCTTCTTGTCATTTAGCTCCATATGTTGTGGAACAACCAGATGAGAGAGTCATAAATAATTGTCAACTCAGAGCTGAATATTCTGCCTAAAGATGTAACTCTTTTTTTTTTTTTTTTAACTTCTGGAACATGTAGATATATAAGAAATATCAAAGAATTAGGTGTTATTTTAAAGTTTAATAAGTAAGTTTTGTTCATAAACCCTTGGGCGCTATAAAGTTAAATACCCTATAACTACTTTCTATAGTAATATCTAATTTATATTTTTTCATTTCAATTCAAACTGAATGTATAGTCTGAAAAGACTGTATAAGTAGAATCATAATATATATGCAGTTTTATGAACACCAAAGAATGTTGTCCAAAAGAAACTTTTGAATATCTATTTATAAGCATCTGAATATTTTCATTCTTATACTAGGAATTTTGATAAGTAGGATGAATTAATTTTAGTATGGGTACTATTTTCTTATCTCTACCATAATGGCAAACATGTATTGTAAATCATATTTTTGTCTTTCCAATTTTAATATGTGAGAGATTTTAGAAATTTGTTATAAGTTATTTTGATATTCCTTGTCTTCTCTTTACACATTTTCTGGTCCAGAATCTTCAATCAATATTAAAATTTTGGAGTGGTGGGAAAATAATTGCATATTGATGTTTTAATGTAATTTTTATACATTAAAATTTCTTAAGTAGATAGGTACAATAAATATTACACCATTGTTAAAATTGTCATTTCCCTTAGAGGGCATAAAATAGCAGGAGAATTAAACTAATGTGATTGACAACTATCAAGATGAGAAAGAAGGCAGCCCTGAGGAGTAAGAGGATGCACGTGGAAAGGAGGGAAACTAGTTACTGAGACCATCAGGGCCCTGGTTCCAGCTCAGACAAACCGTATGACTTTAGGCACATCAGCCTCTCTGGGTAGCTTCCCCCCCCCCTCATATGTAAAATCAGAAGATAGTCTGCTCAAATTCACAATTAAGGAGCAACTGGAACCCACACCCTACTAGTGGCAGTATGAAATGATGCAGCCACTTTGGAGAACTGTTCGGCAGTATCTTTTAACATTAAACCATCCTGTGACCCAACAGCTCCACTCCTGAGTATTTACCCAAGGGAAATGGAAACATGTCTACGAAAAGACTGGTACAAGAATGTACTTGTTCAATAACAGCCAAAAACCTAGGGAGTATCCATTACAGTTCAGCAGGTAACGAACCTGACTAGTATCTGTGAGGATGTGGGTTTGATTCCTGGCCTCACTATGTGAGTTAAAGACTCAGCGTTGCTGTGAGCTGTGGTGTAGGTCAGCAGCTGTAGCTCCAATTTAACTTCCTAACCCAGGAACTTCCATGTGCCTCAGGCATGGCCCTAAAATGACAAAGGCTAAAACCAGAAAGAACGAAAATGTCCATCAACAAGAGGATGCATAAGTAAATTGAGGTGTATTTATAATGGACTATTATTCAGCAATTTTTTTAAATTTACTGTTAAAAATGGTATAGGTGAATCTCGAAAACATACGTGAAAGAAGCCAGTCACAAAAGAGATCATACCCTTTGATTCCATGTATATAAAATCCAAAAACAGAGACTACTTGATAGTGATAGAGCGTAAAAAGTGGTTTATATTTGATTTTCAGTTGCTGTTCTAACAAATTACCACAAACTTACTGTCTTACAACTCTGTAGGTCAGAGGTCCAGTATGGCGCTCACTGGGCTAAAATCAACTTGCCACTGGGCTGTATTTCTTTCTGGAGTCTTTCAGAACCCATTTCCTTGCTCATTTAAGTTGGCTGAATTCAGTCCTTGTGATTGTAGGACTGAGGTCCCTGTTTCTTTGCTGATGTTCCCAGCTTCTAGGGGGCACCTGCATTTTTTGGCTGGTAGCCCTTGTCCTCCACCTTCAAAGCCAGCAACAGTAGGGTTAAGTGCTTCCTATGCTTCAAAACTCTCCTGCCTCTTCTTCCACTTTTTTTTTTTTGCTTTTTAGGGCCACACCTGCAGCACATGGAAGTTCCTCGTCTAGGGGTCCAGTCAGAGCTGCAGCTGGCAGCCTACACCACAGCCACAGCAACGCCAGATCTGAGCCATGTCCGTGATCTACATCACAGTTTGGAGCAACACCAGATCCTTAACCCACCGAGGGAGGCCAGGGATCGAACCGCATCTTCATGAATACCATTTGGATTCGTTCCCTCTGAGCCACAATGGGAAAACCTTCTTCCACTGCTGAGTCTTTCTCTGACCCAATCTTCTGTCTTCCTCTTCTACTTTTTAGGGACTTGTGGTTACATTGGGCCCACCAAGGTTAACACAGGATAATCCCTTATCTCAAAGTCCATTTTGCCATGTAACATTTTCACAGGTATGTTCATATTCACCAGTTGGGGAGAGGGTTGTTACTCTGCCTACCACATGGTTGCCTTGGGAAGACAAGTTTGTTGCAAAAGTGCAGAGAGGGGAGTTCCTATCGTGGCTCAGTGGTTAACAAATCAAACTAGGAGTTCCTAACGTGGCTCAGTGGTTAACGAATCCAACTGGGAACCATGAGGTTGCGGGTTCGGTCCCTGGCCTTGCTCAGTGGGTTAAGGATCCGGCGTTGCCGTGAGCTGTGGTATAGGTCCCAAATGCAGCTTGGATCCCATGTTGCTGTGGCTCTGGTGTAGCCCAGTGGCTACAGCTCCAATTAGACCAAAAACAAAAACAAAAACAAAAACAAAAAAACGGTGGGGGGGTGCAGAGAGATCTTTTATCTAGACCAGGGCAGGGGTTATGCAGATGTATACAATCATCAAAATCTTTTAAATTTAACTTTTGGTATTGCATTTTCTTTTTCAAGTGTTTTCATAATTTGCTAGTAATTATTCAAAGCTACCGTGTGGTAGGCACATAATTATCCATTTTTTCTCCTAGTACTCTGGTGTTAACAGTGAACTAGATTTTTTTCAGGTACATATTGTTTCTCTTTGTGACTATTTCCCACTTGAATTTAAAAGCCAAAGGAGGAGTTCCCGTCGTGGTTCAGTGGTTAACGAATCCGACTAGGAACCATGAGGTTGCGGGTTCGGTCCCTGCCCCTGCTCAGTGGGTTAACGATTCGGCGTTGCCGTGAGCTGTGGTGTAGGTTGCAGCCGCGGCTCGGATCCCTAGTTGCTGTGGCTCTGGCGTAGGCCGGTGGCTACAGCTCCGATTCAACCCCTAGCCTGGGAACCTCCATATGCCAAGGGAGCGGCCCAAAGAAATAACAAAAGACAAAAAAAAAAAAAAAAAGCCAAGGAGGTCTCCCCCACAACAAGGTATAGTACAGAAATCTGTCAGTATTAATAGTCACACAATTATGGAAAGCCTGTTTAAGAAAATAATACAGGAGTTCCCTAGTGGCTCAGTGGTTAACGAGCCCAACTAGCAACCACAAGGTTGCGGGTTCAATCCCTGGCCTCCTTCAGTGGGTTAAGGATCCAGCATTGCTGTGTGCTGTGGTGTAGGTTGCAGACACGGCTCAGATCGTGTGTTGCTGTGGCTGTGTGTAGGCTGGCAGCTGTAGCTCCAATTGGATCCCTAGCCTGGGAACCTCCATATGCCATGAGTGTGGCCCTAAAAAGACTGGATAAATAAATAAACAAACTTATTTTTTAAAAAAGAAAAGAAAATAATACAATTCAGTAGTGGATTTATGGTTTTTTAAACACTGAATAAATCTATTCATACTCCACGATATTCATTGAAGTTCTTTATGCTAGGACACTGGCTCTAGGAACTAGGGATAAAATCACCAATAAAGCAGCCCTGCCCTAAAGGAGTTTATACTTTCAAGTGGAGGAGACAGACTAAAAAGTAAAAATGCCAGGTTGTGATTGTACTGTGAGGAAAAGCAATAACTTATTGAACCCTTGCTGTGTATCAGGTGGGCACTGTTCTAAACAATCAAACGTCTAATCATTACTCCCATTTTACTGATGAGGAAACTAGCAAGAAAAAGTGTAATGAATTTACCCTAAATCATACACACCCAGAAGGTGGTAAAGCCACCTTTTCAAATCCAGCACTCTGGTTTCAGGATTGACACAAGGTTGCTAGAGAGTGGCCAAAAGGATCCCTATGAGAGAAAATAGTACCTAGTATCCTAGACCATAGTCTACTAATAGCCACTGTTCTACCCTGAAAAAACATCACATGCAAGGCATTCGAGGCAGGAGGTGGTTAGCAGAATAGACGGAAAGCAAGAAGGCCAGTGTGACAGCAGCAAAGTTAGGCAGATGGTGTGGTGTGGTGAGGATGTGAATGTCTAGAGGGCTTTGACTGAGAGACTGACTCAAGCTGATGTGTTTCACAAGGATAAGGATAAGGGGAGAGAGTGGAATCCCAGGAACAGTTAGAAGGCTTTCGCCAAAGCCCAAACGAGAGAGAGGGTAGGGACCTGGACCAATCAACAGGTTCTTTGCCTCTTACTTGTAAGCTTGCTGTTCAAGGTAAAAAGCAAATCAGAAACCCTGCCTTCACTATGCTTGTTACAGCAGGGAAAATAAGACGTAAATAACTGTATTAGAGTTCCCGTGTGGTGCAGCAGGTTAAGGATCCGTCGTTGTCACTGCAGTGGCTCATTCCACTGCTGTAGCACGGGTTTGATCACTGGCCTGGGAATTTCCACATGCTTTAAGTATAGCCAAATAAACAAATCTCTCTTTTTTTTAAAAAAAAAAAAAGATGTAAATAACCCTAATGCAAGATTTAAAGAGATTTGGTGCCATAAGGGAGTGGCAGAGTTCAGAAAATGGAGAATTTACTTTTAGCCAAAGGGAAGAGGGAGCTGGAAGGGACCAGTTGGATTGGAAATAGAAGACAGGGGATTAATTCCCTCTGGAGTAAACTAAACTATTAGTAGTTCTTTGCACAGTCATGGCTTTCTGGTGTGGGATTAGTAGGCCTATCATTAGAAAGGAAGTTTAGGGAGTTCCCGTCGTGGCTCAGTGGAAATGAATCTGACTAGTATCCATGAGGATGTAGAGATCCCTGGCCTTGCTCAGTGGGTTAAGGATTTGGCATTGCCTTGAGCTGTGGGCTGTTGCAGACGCGGCTCAGATCCCATGTTGCTGTGGTTGTGTGTAGGCCGGGGGCTACAGTTCCAATTCAGCCCTGAGGCTGGGAACATCCATATGCTGTGGGTGCGGCCCTAAAGACAAAAAGACAAAAAAACAAAAGGAAATTTAGGAGCAGGGCTCTGAGGACATTTGAATACCAGATTACAAGTGTTAGGTAATCACATGTAGGTTCATTGTCTAGCTCTGTAAAAAGCATCAGATGACTGCATGCAGTAACTTACACTTTTCAAATGCCTTATTCCTTCCAAGCAGGGTTCCCCATGGTTGGTTGCCTTGATTTTCCATAGGAGCAGGATAGGGAATACCTAAGATGAAAGAGTGCAAAGCCCCCTATATGGGGGCTGGATGTTGACTGGCTGAGGCATCAGACACTCCACCATAGCTGTGATCTAAGAGGCAGCTGCTTATTGTCTGACTTAAAATGATAGTATTTGAAAAAAAAAAAAAATGGCAGGGTTTGGATTCAGTGAATATAAAGTGATCCATCCCTTGCAATCCTATGCAATCAAAGCAGTAGTCCTGAATTAATCTCTGGGAACCCTTTTCATAACAGGCAACTCTTAAGTTAACAGATACATTAAGTGCCTAATGTATAGGAGTTCCCGTCGTGGCGCAGTGGTTAACGAATCCGACTAGGAACCATGAGGTTGCGGGTTTGATCCCCGCCCTTGCGCAGTGGGTTAAGGATCCGGCGTTGCCATGAGCTACGGTGTATGTCACAGACGTGGCCCGGATCCCATGTTGCTGTGGCTCTGGCGTAGGCCGGGCAGCTACAGCTCCGATTCGACCCCTAGCCTGGGAACCTCCATATGCCGTGGGAGCGGCCCAAGAAATGGCAAAGAGACAAAAAAAAAAAAGAAAAGAAAGTTAAATGCCTAATGTATATAAAGCAGGATGGAGGATGCAAAGAGATCTGATATGGTCTCTGCCCAGAAGGCATTAGTTTCTGAGCACATGAAAAATATGTAAAAACATCAAAGACACACACCCTGGGAGAAGGGTAAATGGAGGAAGAAAACTCTCTCTGAAGGAGGAAGATAACTTTCTCCTTAAAGATTACAAAAACCTTTATGGAGGGGAGTTCTCTGGTGGCTAGCAGGTTAAAGATCTGGCATTGTCACTGCTGTAGCACACATTCAATTCTTGGCCCAGGAACTTCCACGTCATGCGCGTGGCCAAAAAAAAAAAAATCCAAAACCCAAAAAACCTTTATGGCAAAGGGGCATACATTTTCAATAATCAGGGAAAATCAGTGCACTTAGCTATGGTTTCGAAGTTTGACTTGTCCGCCTTATGGCTACATGAAAAACTATATCTGTTTTACCTCTGAGCTTCAAGTCTGAGGAGCACCATGGAGTTTGGGGAGTGATCAGAGCCCCCACTTCTGACCTTACCAAACACCTAACTGTAAAGTACAGCTGGGCACCAATGCAAGATATTGCACTGGGATTTCAATTTCACTCTATCCTGTACCCCATGTAATTCACCTTCTAGAAAGACTACTCACTTATGCAAAGACCAGTTACTGTGCAAACTGAGGAAGAACAGATATATCAGAAGTGGTCTGTGGAAGAGATTCCTTTCTTCAATTTCCAGGACCAGAAATTGGAAATTGTATTCTCTTATTCTTCATTGCTTTTTTTCTCAGGCCTCTTTTATTATATGCCTTTCCTCATTTCCTTTTTTTTTTTTTTTGCTTCCGTCTTCTTACCATCACTTAACTCAGCAAACTGAAGGTCCTATGAGGTCTGAGGTTAGGCTTTATAATGAAAGATTTCTCAAATGTATACAATGGTGATGTTTGCATGTCACAGGGCATAACTTATTCCTAGACTAGTGTCTGCAGGAAAAAAACCAAACATGTTTCCCTTGCTGGACTGCTATAATTAATCACAGTTGTTGACAAGAAGAAAAAAGGGAATTTTACTTGAGCCAAACTGAGGATTATAACCTAGGGGGCAGAGCTCTGAAAACTGTTCCACCCATTTGAAGTTGAAAGCAGTCTTCTACATTTTTGAGACAAAAGAACATATATCAGCATGACGTACGGATATTTTACGGAAAATTCACCAGAGATATACAGTCCGGGTCAGCTCATACAAAGTGACCATGACCCCCTACAGAGCTGGGAATGAGTGCTGTTCTTTTAAGAAGGTACATTGCTAGCGTCAGAAGAAAGGAACAAAATGGATCTTCACGGTCAAGCAGACACATCCTCATGAAGAAGGTCTCGCTAATTGTGTAACGCACATGCACACTGCACATGAGGGAGGTAGAGAGGAGACCCAAACAGACCGAGAGAGAGGATTTTGTTTCAATTTTCTTGCCCTGCTTTACAATGTAAATTTTATTTCAGCAAAATAAATAGAGCATCAATGATAAGATGTTTTTGCATGGGGGCCAATTTGAGAAAAATTCAAATGAATATAGGCCACATTCTAAATATAACAACAATTTTCCACTGCCTTCTCAAGTACCAATTATTTAACACTCTTACCTCTATAAACCAATTTGCATGTTCTCTGTGCCCACACTCCCACAGCGGGGTGGGAGTAGGAAGCTACTTACTCCCTTTCTTTCTTTCTTTCTTTATCTATTTATTTATCTTTTGGGGGGGCCGTGCCTGCAGGATATGGAAGTTCCCAGGCTAGGGGTTGAATCAGAGTTGCAGCTGCCAGCCTACACCACAGCCACATCAAGGCAGGATCTGGGAGTTCCCGTCGTGGCGCAGTGGTTAACGAATCCGACTAGGAACCATGAGGTTGCGGGTTCAGTCCCTGCCCTTCCTCAGTGGGTTGGGCTATGGTGTAGGTTGCAGACGCGGCTCTGATCCTGCGTTGCTGTGGCTCTGGTGTAGGCCAGTGGCTATAGCTCCGATTGGACCCCTAGCCTGGGAACCTCCATATGCCACGAGAGCGGCCCAAGAAAATGGCAAAAAGACAAAAAAAAAGAAAAAAAAGGCAGGATCTGAGCCTCATTCTCAACCTACGCTGCAGCAATGCCAGATCCTTAACGCACTTATCGACACCAGGAATCAAACCCACATCCTCATGGATACTAGTCGGGTTCTTAACACGCTGAACCACTATGGGAACCCCAAGCTCCTTACTCTGTCAATACAGTATTCTGGGGTGCCCCCCCAGGAAAGATTTAAAGATTCTTTTAAAAGTATATGCTCCTACATGTGCATAGAATAGTCTTGAAGGATAACCAAGAAATTTTTAATACCGTTTCCCTTGTGGAGGTGAAGTAACTCTTTATTGTATACCCATAACTCGACTGCTAAATATAGCATCTAAAACCTAAAACAAACAAAAAAAATTTAGGGAGTTCTCATTGTGGCTCAGCAGACTAAGAACCTGGCTAGGGGAGTTCTCTTTGTGGCTCAGCAGACTAAGAACCTGGCTAGTGGAGTTCCCATTGTGGCTCAGTGGTTAAGGAATCCAACTAGGAACCACGAGGTTTCGGGTTCTATCCCTGACCTTGCTCAGTGGGTTAAGGATCTGGAGTTGCTCTGAGCTGTGGTGTAGGTCAAAGATGCAGCTCAGATCCCGCGTTGCTGTGGCTGTGGCGTAGGCCGGTGGCTACAGCTCCAATTCAACCCCTAGCCTAGGAACCTCCATGTGCCGCAGGAGCAGCCCAAGAAATGGCAAAAAGACAAAATAAATAAATAAATAAGAACCTGGCTAGTATCCATGAGGATGCAGGTTCTATCTCTGGCCTCTATCAGTGGGTTAAGGATCCGGCTTTCCATGAGCTGTGGTGTAGGTAGCAGACGTGGCTTAGATCTGACAATGCTGTGGCTGTGGTGTAGGCCTGCAGCTGCAGTTCTAGTTGGACTGCTAGCTTGGGAACTTCCATAAGCTACAGATGTGGCCCTAAAAAGAAAAAAAAAACTCATAAAGAAATCTACACACCCCTGTGCCCCATTTCTGCTCTCTAAAAAGAACCATTTTCTATTCTTTTAACTGTATGATTTACTGTTTATAATCATAACTCTCAATAATTCTCAATAGTGTCCTAAAATTGCTTTTTTTTTTTTTTTGGTCTTTTTAGGGCCACACCTTTCGGCATTTGGAGGTTTCCAGTTTTCCATAGGGGTCAAATCGGAGCTGCAGCTGCCGGCCTACCACACAGCCACAGCAACACCAAATCCGAGCCACATCTTTGACCTACACCACAGCTCACAGAAATGCTGGATCCTTAATCCATTGAGCAAGGCCAGGGATTGAACCCATGTCCTCATGAATACTAGTCAGATTCATTTCTGCTGAGCCAGGACTCCACTACTTTTTTTGTAGTTTTTATACAGTTTGTTTGTGTGGCTGAGCTCATGGCAAGTGGAAGTCTCTGGGCCAGGGACTGAACCTTCCCTATGGCAGTGATCAGAGCCACAGCAGTGACAACACCTGGTCCTTAAGTCAATGCACCACAAGAGAACTCCAAAAGAGGGTTTTTTAGGGGAGTGGGGAGGGCAGTGCTTGTGGCATGTGGAAGTTCCTGGCCCAGGGATACATTTTTCAAAATTACACGCTAACTTTTAATAATGGAAGATGAGGGTTTAACTCTTTTATGCCACTTCCAGCACATGCAGACTCTCACATTCCTCTGTCTCATTCCCCATCCTCCCAGTATAGCTGAACCATAATTTTGGTTTAAATCAATATTCAGAGTTTTCTTTATATGATCATAATGAAATGATCATATAGTAATCATGTGACTATATGATTTACTCTAGTGCTCTAAGTACCATATTATGATTACATTTCCATCTTTTAACAACTACTTTGTTCCAGATTTAATATTGCCTTGCTTATTTTCATTTGCCTAGTTTTTTCCATACCGATCGCTCATTTATCTCCAACTCGATCAGAATCATAGGTCTATTTTCAGTGCATTCAAATACATCAGTACATTCAAACAGGGGGTCAATTTCAATTTTTTGTTTGGAGATATTCTGCCTAGAACCCACCATCCTTATCATTCTATCCTAATACATGCTGATTGCTCTCCGGGCCTACTGAAAAGTGACAGCCCAGGATTACCTAAAGACTAAGACTTCCCTTTGCCTTTCTCCTGTGTTAGAATTTTTTTTTTTTTTTTTTTGGTCTTTTGTGTTTTTAGGGCAGAACCCGCCCCACACACGGAGGTCCCCAGGCCAGGGGCTAAATAGGAGCTACAGCTGCCGGCCTACACCACAGCCACAGCAACTGGGGATCCCAGCCACATCTGCGACCTACACCACAGATCATGGCAACACAGGATCCTTAATCCACTGAGCAAGGCCAGGGATCAGACCCTCATGGATACTAGTTGGATTCATTAACCACTGAGCCACAACAGTAACTCCAGAACTACTATTTTTTTAATACCACATCTTCCTCTTTTTTGATTTGCATCCTTGTAGAAGACTACATACTCTAATAACTTCCTAAAAAGGAATACATGGGAGATAATTTTTAGACTTGGAAAATCTAAAAATGCCTTTGTTTTACCTTCCCATGCTTGTTTGATGGTTTGGCTGGGTAGAGAATTATGGATTGAAAATCATTTTTCCACAGAGACTTGTAGCTTTCAACAATACTGTCAAAAGTCTGATTCCATCCTGATTCTAAATACTTTGTATACCACCTGATTTTGTTTCCTTTTAGGGTCTTCCCTTCATTCTTAATGTTATATGTATGCCAGCAGAGTGTGCCATAAGATGAGTCTTTGATACATTTATTTTGCAGGGCCCTCAAACATGGTTTCATGAAACTCATGTCCTTTAGTCCTGGGAAGTTTTCTTGTATTATTTCTTTAGTTATCTCCTCCCTGCATTTTTTCATGTTTTTTCCCCCCTGGAAATCCAATTTGTTATATGTCAGACTTTGTGGAATGATCTTGTAATCTTCTTATCTTTGCTATATCTTTTCTGTGTATCTTTTCATATCTTTCTCTTCTTGCTCTTTTTTCTGGGAAATTTCCTTGACCTTGTCTTCCAAACTTGTTATTGAATTTTTAATCTTTGCTATCATATTTTGGTGGGAGTGCATCCATGGCATGAGGAACTTCCTGGGCCAGGGATTGAACCAGTGCCACAGTAGTGGCTCAAGCCACTGCAGTGACAACACCTGATTCTCAAGTCGATGTGCCACAAGGGAACACGTTTACTATCATTTGCTTCCATTACCACTGTTTGATGTGTTTCCTGCTTCCAAATGGTGTCATTATTGTCTTCTCACCCATCTTTAAGAGTTTATGCTTTTTTTTTTTTTTTGTCGTTTTAGGGTCGCGCCTACAGCATATGGAGGTTCCCAGGCTAGGGGTCTAATCGGAGCTGCAGCTGCCAGCCTGCGCCAGAGCCACAGCAGTGTGGGATCGAAGCCACATCTGCACCCTACACCACAGCTCACGCGTGATGCTGGATCCTTAACTCACTGAGCAAGGCCAGGGATCAAACCCACAACCTCATGTTTCCTAGTCGGATTCATTTCCGCTGAGCCACAATGGAAACGCCAAGAGTTTATGCATTTAAAAAAAAAATCCTTTTACTGTCTTCAGGAGGAAACAAAGGTAAATATGTATATTCAAGTTGCCTTGTTTTTTGGATTTTTGTTTCACTTTTTAAAACTTTGAGGGAGTTTCCCTTGTGGTGCAGTGGAAACGAATCTAACTAGGAACCATGAGGTTTTGGGTTTGATCCCTGGCCTCACTCAGTGGGTTAAGGATCTGGTGTTGCTGTGAGCTATGGTGTAGGTTGCAGACACAGCTTGGGTCTTCTGTTGCTGTGGCCGTGGCTGTGGCTGTGGCCAGCAGTTCTAGCTCCGATTGAACCCCTAGCCTGGGAATCTCCATATGCTGTGGGTGGGGCCCTAAAAAGCAAGAAAAAAAAAGAATAAAAATTTTGATGGCTGCATCCACAGCATATAGAAGTTCCCAAGCCATGGGTTGAATTTGAGCCATAGCTGCAACCTACAATGCACCTGTGATAATGCCAGATCCTTTAACCCACTCTGCCAGGCTGCGGATGGAACCCGCAACTCCCCAGCAACCAAGCTGTTGCAATCAGATTCTTAACCCACTGCACCTTGGCAGGAACTCTGCTGCCATGTTTTTGTGGGGTTTTTTGGCCACACCTGTACATGTGGAAGTTCCTGGCATGGGGATCAAACCAGAGCCACAGCAGTCACATGTACCACAGGAGTGACAGCACCAGATCCTTAACCACTAGGCCACCAGGGAACTCCTCTTCAGGCTGCCATGTTAAACCACTACTCCCTCTGTGAAACACTGCCCTCTCTTTTCTGAGATATCACAGTTTGGTCTCCTTCCTCTTTGGTATTCTTGCCCAATTTTCTTAACTGGCTCCTCCCTCCCTGTTCAATCTTTGAAATGTTGGGCCCTGGGGCTTGCTCCTGGGCATCAACCCTTCTTTACATTCCTTCTTTAGATGACGTCATCTGCCATCATAGCTTAAATACTACCTGCAGCAAAAGAGACTTTATCTCCAACATCACCTCTGCCTAGCAGACTTCTCTTGTACATCTCTAAGTATTCCAAATGTAGCAGAATTCTTGATCTCCTATCCCAAACCTGCTACCTCCTAAAAGCTGTTGTCTCTTGGTCTTCTCTGTTTCAGTTACTCAAGCCAAAATCCAAGCGTCATCCTTGTCCTCTTCTCTCTCACTCCAAGCATGTAAACCATCAAGACTCGGCAAATCAACCTCCAAAATATATTTAGAACCCATACCTTTCTACTTAGCACTACCAATACCATCAAAGCCACCCTCTTTTGCCTGGCCTCCTACCAAAAAAAAAAATTTTTTTTTTGGTCTTTATGGCTGCACCCAGGCTAGGGGTCGAATCGGAACTGCAGGTGCCAGCCTACACCACAGCCACAGCCATGCCAGACCCAAATCGCATCTATATACTACACCACAGCTCAGGGCAATGCTGGATCCTTATGCCACTGAGCAAGGCCAGGTATTGAACCCGTGTCCTCTTGGATACTAGTCAGATTCGTTTTGGCTGAGCCACGAAGGGAACTCCTACAATAGCCTCTTAATGGCTCCCTGCTTCTCTTCTGCTTCGCCCCTCCTCACCTGTACACATTCTCTCCATAATGACTACAGAATCTTTCGAAAAGATAGATTATGCCACACCTTGGCTAAAACTCTTCAAAGGCTTCCACTGCCCGTATTATAGCCCAAACTCTTTACACTTGTTTACAAGGCCTTGTGCAGTGCTACCCTTTCTAATTTCTTTACTCTCATCTCTACCCTCAACTTCGCCCATATTTTAGCCACACTGGCTTTTCTGAACATGATAAGCTCATTGCTGTGGTAAAAAATAATAAACAGAAACTTCAACTAAAATACAGTGGGAGGAGCTCCTGCTATGGTGTAACTGGATTGTCAGCCTCTTGGGAGCACTGGGACTCAGGTTCAATCCCTAGCCAGGAACAGTGGATTAAGGATCCAGCATTGCCGCAGCTTCAGCTAAGGTGAATCTGATCCCTGGCCCAGAAGCTCCATATGCCACAGGGTGGCCAAAAACAAATAAAATAAAATAAAAGACAGTGGGAGGTCAGAAAGGGGGGTTTTCATGCCCTGTGACTATAGCACTGCCCAATGGTAAGACAAGATGCCTCCTCTTTTTGCCTGGTAAGAGCTCAGCCAATAAAAAGCCACTATACTTCAAACCCTCAATTCATCCAATGGACTCCACCGTCTACAGTGTTCCCCAATTTTTTTTTCCCTCTATATAAGAGTTCTTTCAGGAGTTCTCTTGTGGCCTAGCAGGTTAAGGATCCGGCATTATCACTGCAACAGTTTGGGTTGCTGCCATGGCACAGGTTCAATCCCTGGCCCAGGAACTTCCACATGCCATGAGTGTGGCCCTCCAAAAAGTCACACAAATTTAAAAAAAAAGAAAAGAGATGATCTGCAACATAGTAAATCAACTATACGCAAAGATAAACTAAAAATTAAATTTAAAAAAGGAGATGATCCATGAAATTTGTATCAATTAAACATCAAAAGTCAACATTCTTAACAGAAATGAGTCACAGATGTGTACATAGTTGGCAAGATTTCTAAAGTTTGGCAATCTCGGAGAATTGACATGAGACTGGATAATCACCTGTGTGTGTGCCTATGGGGTGCGGGCTGTCTTGTGCTTGGCAGGATGTTTTAAAAGCATCTCTAGTCTCTACCTTCTAGATGCCAGTAGCATCTTCCCAATTGTGACAACTAGAAATGCCAAGTGCCACCCATGAGAAAAAATGTTCCCCAGTTGAGAACTGCCGTGTTAAAAGAATTTCCTATGGTGAGGATAGGATATTCACTTAGGTCTGCTAAAGGCCTGGTATCCTAGAGTCATTCATTCAAAGTACGTGGTTTTTGGCTCAGCAGAAACAAACCTGACTAGTATCCATGAGGATGCAGATTCAATCCCTGGCCCCACTCAGTGGGCTAAAGGATCCAACCTTGCCATGAGCTGCGGTGTAGGTTGGAGACTTGGTTTGGATCTGAGGTTGCTGTGGCTGTAGCAGTGGCATAGGCTGGCAGCTGCAGCTCCGATTTGATCCCTAGCCTGGAAACTTCCATATGGCACAACTGCGGCCCTAAAAAGAAAAAAATGTATGTGCTTTCTCAGCTTCAGCTAGCTGGAGAGAGCCCATGGCAATGGGAAAACAATGTTAGCATTTCCTAAGCAAGTGCTGCTGTGAGGGGAGGTGAAATCGAGGGGAACTTGATGAGGAGCATGGTTTTAAAGTGTCTTCCCACAGACACTTTAGTTTTAAGAAAAAAGCAAACAACTAAGTGTACAGTGCCGAAACCAGGTAAAAGCTTAGCCAAGTGATCAAAATTAATCTGCCTTATGGGGAACAGGTGAACACCACATGTTTGCAAAGTTGATCCCCTTAGAATATGATGTCACCTCCATGGCATAATAGCCAAAAATGCATAACCTCGGTGTAAATCACAGGAACCATTAGACAAACACAAAAATAAGAAAGTTCTATTTCCTAAAATGTGGCAGGGAGTACTGTACTCTTCAAAACCATCAGTGTTCAAAAAACAAAAAACAAAAAAAAACAAAGACAAAGGAAAGCTGTGGGAACTGTTCCAGACTAAAGGAGGCTACATGCAACACTGACCCTAGCTGGATCTTGTACTGGAGGAAAGAAAGTGCTAGAAACTGCTCAAGTGACAAAATTAGAATACAAACTAGGTTGAATAAAATGTTATAGTAAATTTACACAGTTGCTAATTCTATTGTGATTACATTAAGAGAATATGCTTTTTTCCTTAGGAAATACACACTAAAAATTTAACAGATAAGGAGCCATGATATATATAACTTACCCTCAAATATTTAAGTGGTTTTTTGTTTGTTTGTTTGTTTCTTAAGGGCCGCACGTGCAGCATTTGTAAGTTCCCAGGCTAGGGGTTGAATCAAAGTCACATCTGCAGCCCACACCAGAGCTCAGGGCAACTGAGCAAGGTCAGGGATGGAAACTGAATCCTCATGGATACCGGTCAGGTTTGTTACTGCTGAGCCACAACAGGTATTTCCAAGAAAAAAAATTTATATACAGTTATACATAGATATATATATATAAGATTAAGTAAACCATAAAACAAATGGGGTAAAAATGTTAAGGATATTTGAATCTGGATAAAGGCTCTATGTGTGTTCCTTGTTACATTTTTGTCTGAAACTTTTGTAAGTTTGAAATTATTTTCAAGTAAAAAACTAAAAGAAAAAGATTGGCTTTGGGAAACAACTTGATTGAAGTAATCTGGCAGGTTAAGAGGCAGCCTGGCTTGCAAAATTGAGACAATTAGTGTGCGGAAACCTCATGGATCCAAAGAAAGTGAAGTTTAATCCCGTGTTAGTAATTTGTGATCCTGGGAGTCACCCAAAGCATCTCGGAGCCTCCTTTTATCCCAGAGTGCTGTTGGAATGAACAAACGAAAGAATGTATATATAAAAGTATTTCCTGCTACAAGCCACTCTAGGAGAGGAAAGTGTGTTTAACAAGTAGGACTAAAGCCATAACTGCCCCTCACGTCAAACAAGCAGCTCCACTCTTTCTTTCCCAAGGCCGGTGTGACTTGTCTTAGCTAACTTTAGTCGCTTACAAGTTCACTGCTCCAGGTGTGGGGCAAAGGGAACCCTCCCTTCATCAGGTGGCAGCAGCGGCTGCCCCAGGGCGCAGGCGCCGAGTCAGACCACGTGACGGCCTGGCCCCGCCCCCGCCCGAACTTCGCGGGATCGCCTTGGAAACGCATTTTCGGAGGAACTGGCCGCCGCCAATGGGAAGTGAGCGAGTGCCACGAACAGGCCAATAAGGAGGGAGCGGTGCGGGGTTTAAACCCGAGGCGGGGCCGGATTCCTCCCGGCGTGCTGCGGAGGAACGGCTGTTAGCTAGTGGTGGCTTCAAGGTCCCCGGCTGGTCGGGGCTCCAGTGCTCTGCTTCTCCCCTCTGAGCTGCTGCCTGGTACAGAGGAAGCCATGGCGCTCCGGATCACCAGGGTGAGCTGCTGCGGTTGGTGAACAAACGCGGCTCTCCTGACTCCTGGGTCTCCTCTCCCTGTTTCCCCTGCTGGAGTTCCCCCACGGTGGGAGCGAATTTGGAGAGGAGGAAGGCGGTCGGTGGGCCCCTAACATAGTGGGAGAGTTTGGGGGGTAGACGGACGGAGAGAGAAAGGTGAAAAAGAGAAGCGGATGGGCCTTGGACTAATTGGGGGGA
Source organism: Phacochoerus africanus (assembly GCF_016906955.1). NCBI lineage: Eukaryota > Metazoa > Chordata > Mammalia > Artiodactyla > Suidae > Phacochoerus > Phacochoerus africanus. Next base: position 32,642,756 of record NC_062544.1, on the reverse strand, counting down.
GGGGGCAGATGGAGGGTAGACCGGAAACCTTTTGTAAAAGGTGATGGAGGACCCCTGAGTGGGCTCCCACCAATTGCGCAATCTTCTTCCCTGAGGGAAAGGGAAGGTGCCTGCAATTGAAGGCTTTTTCGATTTCCGTAGTATTTTAGGTCCGGCGGGGACTGAGCACGGAATCCCTCAATAGGTGAACGGAGAGGTTCCAGGAGAAAACTGACTTGTCATAAGCTTAGCATAGACCCTGGAACCCCGGTTTCCCCTGGGAACCCATTCACAGTCGGCTTTCCTTCTGAGGGCCGCTTTTTTTTTTTTTTGCCCCGCTTTAACCCTTGACTTATTTTAACGTGGTGGGGCCAACTCCCAGACTCCTCTTGGTTCTTACAGAACACGAAAATTAATGCTGAAAATAAGGCGAAGATCAGTATGGCAGGCGCAAAGCGCGTGCCTGTGGCCTCTGCTGCAACCTCTAAGCCCGGACTGAGGCCAAGAACTGCTCTTGGAGACATCGGTAACAAAGTCAGTGAACAGCCACAGGCCAAACTGCCTCTGAAAAAGGTAACTATGCTGATTCAGCTATTTTGTGAGTGTCTCCCTTCCAGCTGTGGCTCTTGGTGGAGAAACAATCCATTCTCTCCTTTTCATCCACAGGAAGCAAAAACTTTAGCTGCTGGAAAAGTTGTTGCTAAAAAACTACCGAAACCTCTGGAAAAGGCTCCTGTACCTGTAGTAGAGCCCCAGCCAGAGAGGGAGCCCGAGCCTGAACTGGAGCCTGAACCAGAACCTGAGCCTGTTAAGGAGAGAAACTTTCCCCTGAGCCTATTTTGGTAAACTTTCTGGACCATTTTAGAGTCTGTTGATTGTTTGTTTCCTTTCATTTTATTCAAGTATGGAATAGCATTTGAACAAATAGTAGTAATAGTAACATTTATACAGTACTTAACAGGAAGTAGGTTCTGCTAAGCACTGTACATGCATTAGCTCACGTTAATAGTATACTCAGCACTGTTATTCTTCTAGTCACATCTAGTCAATGACAGAGAATTGGGTTCAAACCCAGCCTATCTGGCTTCAGAAACTGTGCTTTTAATTGCTTTGTTTTACTACCCCTCCTTTGTTTACGGTATTGAGTGGTAGCTGCAGGGACCAAAGATTTTGCTGTCTTTAAGGTACCAGTCATCTCTGACCAGAATATGTTGACTGAAGCACAGATTGTTCTTTTTAAGTCCTTTTTGTTTACTCCCTAATGTGGCCACCAAATAATAATAAGCCAACACCGAAATATATAAATGTGTAAAGCAGAAAATGTAGCTCTTCAGAGAGTAGGGTAAGAAGATGGCCTAACACTTGGCCTCTACACCAAGAACTTTTTATTAAATATCAGATATTAAATGTATCTTCTTCTGTGAAGGAAAAATATTTCATCTAGAAGAGGCTGCTTGGCTGAAATTGCAATGAATTGCATTCTTAAGTACTAATTTTTAATACCTCCTTAAAGCTGGTTGGGAAATGGTCTGTTAAAGTCATTCAGCCTCATTGTATGTCTAAGGGAAGGGGATGTGACTGAGGCTGTGGATTTAATATTGACCTTCTGGACACAGCACAGAAAACTGTAGCATGCACAGTCTTTGTTTTATGGGATTTTTTGTGGTTTTCATTTGTTCCTTTTTTCCCCCCCCCACTCTTTAATTGACCATACCTCATGACCTGAGCTTTCATTTAAAAGTCCATAGTGATTCTAACCTTTGCTTCCCCACTTACAAGAATGCTTTTCCCACCCTCTTTCATGTAACTGATAACCTTTTCATCCTTCAAAACAGCTCAAGCATCAACACCCAAAGCTTTCTTTAACTTCCCGCATTCCCATCTTAACTTCCCCCACCCCTACTCTTGTTCCCAGAATCAGTCTCTTTACTTCATTTACTTCTTTGTTTTGTTTTGTGTTTTGTTTTTTGTCTTTTTGCCATTTCTTGGGCCGCTCCCGCGGCATATGGAGGTTCCCAGGCTAGGGGTCGAATCGGAGCTGTAGCCACCGGCCTACGCCAGAGCCACAGCAACGCAGGATCCGAGCCGCGTCTGCAACCTACACCACAGCTCACGGCAACGCCGGATCGTTAACCCACTGAGCAAGGGCAGGGACCGAACCCGAAACCTCATGGTTCCTAGTGGGATTCGTTAACTACTGAGCCGAGACGGGAACTCCCATTTACTTTTTCTAAATTCAAAGCTTCTTGAGGACATCATAAAGCCAGTGTCTAGCACAGGGCTTGATTTGAAGAAAGTGCTCAGTCAATGTTTGGACCACGGGGTAACTGGAGCTTGAGGAAAATGGTTTGTGATAACAAGTCAGTTAATCCTTAGTAGTCAGAACAGAACTTGTGTTCTTTTGGGCAGTGGGAAACAGTCCATAATTTGAAATAAAGACTAAGGATTAACATATTCACTTGGATTAACTTCACATGACATCACTAAACAGATCCATTACTTACCAGTTTTATTTGGAGGAAAGTCTTGAATATGAATTTGCTTCCTCTCTGTTGTAACTGTTTAGCTGCTGCCTCTAAATTGGCTCAGCCTAAGTTGGCATTTTACTTTTCCTATTATTTCCTGAAGATACACTGAATAAATTTGAAAAGCTAAATGAATTGTATATCTATTCAGCAGGTAGTCTGTTGAGTTGGTACCACTTATCTGACCTTTATTCGCAGACCGTGTGCTCCTCTTTACTGTTGTTTCAAAATCTGTTTCAGGTTGATACTCCCTCTCCAAGCCCCATGGAAACATCTGGCTGTGCCCCCGCAGAAGAATATTTGTGTCAGGCTTTCTCTGATGTAATTCTTGCAGTGAATGATGTGGATGCAGAAGATGGAGGGGATCCAAACCTTTGTAGTGAATATGTGAAAGATATCTATGATTATCTGAGACAACTTGAGGTCAGTATAGTAGTACAGAATCTTTGTTTTTTTTCTAAGCTGCATCTAGCTTTATCAAAGAGATATTCCATTAACAGTTTAATCATTTCTAGGCGTTCCCATTGTGGCTCAGTGGTTAACGAATCTGACTGGGAACCATGAGGTTGCGGGTTCCATCCCTGGCCTTGCCCAGTGGGTTGGGAATCCGGCATTGCCGTGAGCTATGGTGTAGGTCAAAGATTCGGCTCAGATCCCGCTGCTGTGGCTGTGGCGTAGGCCGGCAGCTACAGCTCCAATTCGACCCCTAGCCTGGGAACCTCCATATGCCACAGGTACAGCCCTAAAAAGACAAAAGACAAAAAAAAAAGTTTTATCATTTCTTAAAAGTAGTTTCCACTTTTAAATTCTTCATGAAATACCAAAAATAAACAAGCTGGTGAAGTCTTTATTTGCTATTTTGAACAGGGAAAGTTCAAGTGAGTGGGTAATACCATGCTTTAATTTTTTGTCTCTTTCTTTCTTTCTTTTTTTTTGATTTTTGGGCTGCACCCCCAACATACGGAGGTTCCCAGGCTAAGGGTTGAATAGGAGCTATAGCCGCTGGCCTATGCCACAGTCACAGCAACACCAGGTCCCAGCTGTGTCTGCGACCTACACCACAGCTCATGACAACACTGGATTCTTAACCCACTGAGCAAGGCCAGGGATTGAACCTGCGTCCTCATGGATACTAATCAGATTCATTTCTGCTGAGTACCATGGCTTTTGTAAAGAAAGTCAGATTGAATGATAATATCCATCACAGTTTGGGGTGGGTGAGTCCCAAATTTGGGTTTAAGGAGGCTAACAGGCTGGAGGTACATGGTAATGGAGATGCTGAAAAACTATAGCCAAAAGGCATCTTGGATCAGTGTGGCTTATGAGCATGTGCCATCATGGAAGTTGTTCTTTGCATCTAAGAAGAATATACTCAAAAACTAAATTTTTGGACTTTTTGCCATTTCAACCCATTTCTCAAACTTTCTATTAGTGTCCTTTGCCCTTTCCTCTCCAAAAAAAGGAGGCATTCTGTATGTTAACAACATAAGTTATACAGTTACCAGATGCATCCAAACTGCTTGTTTATAATGCATTTTATTCTAGTGGCATCGTTAATGTCTTTGGGCTTTGGCCTGGTTCGTTTTTGTTTTTTTCCCAGGCTAGGGGTCAAATCAGAGCTGTAGCCACCGGCCTACGCCAGAGCCAGCCCAACAAGGGATCCGAGCCATGACTGCAACCTACACCACAGTTCATGGCAACTCCGGATCCTTAACCCACTTAGCAAGGTCAGGGATTGAACCCGCAACTTCATGGTTCCTAGTCGGATTCGTTAACCACTGAGCCACGATGGGAACTCCTGGCCTGATTCTTTTGGGCGTCTCCATTTTTCTATAGGATTGTCCTGCAAGAAGACTTCTGCTCTGGATTTTTTCTTCTCCCCTCCACTTTTTTTCCTTTTTTGGTCTTTTTAGGGCCGCACCCATGGTATATGGAAGTTCCTAGGCTAGGGGTCCAGTTGGAGCTGTAGCTGCCAGCCTTATACCACAGCCACAGCAACATGGGATTTGAGTTGTGTCTGCTACCTATACCATAGCTCATGGCAATGCCAGATCCTTAACCCAGTGAGCAAGGCCAGGGATTGAACCTGCATCTTCATGGACACTAGTTGGGTTTGTTACTGCTGAGCCAGGTGGGGAACTTCCTCTTCTCCCTTATTTTTGCTTTTTCGGGCCACACATGCTGCATATGGATATTGCCAGGCTAGGGGTCAAATTGGAGCTGCAGCTGCTGGCCTACACCACAGCCCACAGCAATCCCAGATCTGAGCCGTGTCTGTGACCTATCCAACAGCTTATGGCAGTGCCAAAACCTTAACCCGCTGAGTGAGCCCAAGGATTGAACCCACATCCTCATGGATACTAGTTGGATTCATTACTGCTGAACCACAATGGGAACTCCCTCCCTTGTTTTTAAAGTTTAATGTTCTAACTTCAGAGGAGTGGGTTCAGCAGATGCACAAGCTGAGTTTTGATGGTTCACTCTTATTTATGGGTTTTTGGGGGTTTAAACCCTGGAGCCAGAGTGGTAGCATGTTGGTTCCAGCTGATCTGGGAGCTGTTGCTATTTTCTTCTACTTCAGGTTCTGGATTTAGAGTCCTAAGTGAAAAGATATGAGGTGATACTATGGTATCTTTATTAGGGAAGAAGTGGGGACAAGGTATGGGCCAGTAGTGGTGAAATGGACATAGTAAGATCTGCCAATGTGAAAACCTGTCACATTGTCCTGTTGAATGTTTGCTTTATTTCTTCCTCAGCAATAGAGCTGTTTGCAATGACTGTATGAATAATCCAATCACTAGAGGGATTTCCTGTTGTGGCTCAGCAGTAATGAACCTGACTAGTATCCCTGAGGACACGGTTTTGATCCCTGGCTTTGCTCTGTGGGTTAAAGGATCCAGCATTGCGGTGAGCCGCAGTGTAGGTCACAGAGACCGCTTGGATCCCTCGTGGCTGTGGCTGTGGCGTAGGCTGGTGGTTGCAGCTCCGATTCAACCCCTAGCCTAGCAACTTCCACATGCTGTGGGTGCAAGCCTAAAAAAGACAAAAACAAAACAAAATAATAAAAAAGAACTATTAGCGATCCTAAATGTTTTAGAGCTACTCTGAGGGGACATTTCTGGTCAGAAATGTCAGGTGGAGTCTTGCTTCTAAGGATAATCCGCACTTCTTTTGCAGGAAGAACAAGCAGTTAGACCAAAATACCTACTGGGTCGTGAAGTCACTGGAAACATGAGAGCCATCCTAATTGACTGGCTAGTGCAGGTTCAGATGAAATTCAGGTTACTACAGGAGACCATGTACATGACAGTTTCCATTATTGATCGGTTCATGCAGGTGAGCATAAATTCAGCAACTGAGAGATCTCTCTTCGAGGGTCTAAGCTATAAGTCGTAAGAAACAAACTTTTTCAGCTAAAATCTGTCTTGGCAGTTGAAATTTTAGTGTGGGAGTGTCTTTCTCCATTGCGCTATGCCTCCTTTTCAAATGCATATTACTTATTCATCCAATTGAGGTTCCCATTGCAGGATAATTGCGTGCCCAAGAAGATGCTCCAACTGGTTGGTGTCACTGCCATGTTTATTGCCAGCAAATATGAAGAAATGTACCCTCCAGAAATTGGTGACTTTGCCTTTGTGACTGACAATACTTACACTAAGTACCAAATCAGGCAGATGGAAATGAAGATTCTAAGAGCATTAAATTTTTGTCTGGGTCGCCCTCTACCCCTGCATTTTCTTCGGAGAGCATCCAAGATTGGAGAGGTACAGAGTAAAAATTGAAAATTTTAGTATGGTACATCGGGGAATATTGCTGACCAATGAGATCTAACTCAACTGCCTTGTACTATGTATCTAACTACGTGGGGAAGGGTTAAAGATGGTCTTTATTTCCAATCAGGCTGTTGTGGTAATATTAAAGTTTTTCATAGGCAATTGCTTTTGAGTTGAGAGACAAACATTTATAGTTAAAAGTTATGGGCAGACTCCATGGTTACTGCCAATACAAAATTCTCAGACGAGCTCAGTGACCCCGTGGGTTTTGTTCCAGGTGATGTTAGTTACATACTTTGGCCAAATATCTGATGGAGCTAACTATGTTGGACTACGATATGGTGCACTTTCCTCCTTCTCAGATCGCAGCAGGAGCTTTTTGCCTAGCCCTGAAGATTCTTGATAATGGTGAATGGGTAAGCTCTGTCCCACAAACCAAGGTCACTCCAAGCTTTTAAATTGTAGTATTTACTGAATACAGACCTGTTTCTATTAAAGGACAATTCACTTGGTTCCTAAATATGGCATCTACTGAGGGAAGGTTTTAAAATCAAGTTTGTGATATCTTCATAGCTTGCTTCCATTTCATTACCTAATCTCATCTTTCTATACCCCTCTGGGAAAAGCAGAGCAGTTGCTACTCCTTACAGATGGAGAAACTCAAGCAGGTGAAGTGACATAGCAGAAGTTTATTCATATTCATTGATTTAACAAGCATTTCTCCTGTGTGCCATGTGATACACTAGACCCTAGCAGTAGAATTATCAATGAGAAAGTCAGCTCTGAGGAACTTGGGGTTTAGCTTTGGGGTGGACAAGTCAGCAATTTAAAAAAATGTAAGTAGGTTTGAGCACAGGATCCCAGGGAAAGCATGAAAGGAGAGTACCTGGGGAAGAAGGGGTTTTAAGCTTGTCTTAAATTTCAATTATAATCAGTCACACAGTATCTTCCTCTCCTATTTTTGAGTAACATCTAGAGGTTTTATGAAAACCATCATTGATGAGCATTTTCAACATTAACTTTTGTTGTCTTAGACACCAACTCTACAGCATTACCTGTCATACACTGAAGAATCCCTTCTTGTGGTTATGCAACACTTGGCTAAGAATATCGTCGTGGTGAATCGAGGGCTTACAAAGCACATGGTAAGTCAGTGGCACTGTACAGTGTTGGAGGAAAAGTGAAAATCATTAAGACTTGATGCCTGGAGTTCCCGCTGTGGCTCAGTGGAAACGAATCTGACTAGCATCCATGAGGACGCAGGTTCGATCCCTGGCCTCGCTCAGCAGGTTAAGGATCCCGCATTGCCATGAGCTGTGGTGTAGGTTGCAGATGTGGCTCGGATCCCACGTTGTTGTGGCTGTGGTATAGGCCAGTGGCTGCAGCTCCAATTTAGCCCCTAGCCTGGAAACTTCTGTATGCTGCAAGTGCAGCTGTAAAAAAAAAAAAAAAAAAAAGACTTGATGGCCCGACAATTCATTAGCTGATTTTTAAGGAGTTGATGGTTTTAAGTGACTATTTGTACCATGGATTCTTACAAGGTTTTCCTCTTTTCCTTCATTAATTACTGTGTTTTTCCATTCCAGACTATCAAGAACAAGTATGCCACATCTAAGCATGCTAAGATCAGCACTCTAGCCCAGCTGAATTCAGCACTAGTTCAAGATTTAGCCAAGGCTGTGGCAAAGGTGTAACTTGTGAACTTCGGAATACTATAATATCTACAAATAAAATTGGCACCATGTGCCATCTGTACATATTATATGTTACACTTATTTACTTTTAATAAAGTTTGTAGTCCTTTTACTTCTTAACTCATTTGAATGTGGCTATTTCCCACTTGAGGATAACTTAAAAGTTGTCTTAAAGGTACAGTGGAGAATGTTTTTTAAAAAATGAAAACTGTTTTCAGTTACCTGGGAACCCAACTAATATATACAATTGGCTCTTCTTGTTTTATGTACTTGGCATAACTTAATTAATATGAGTTCATATACTCTTGAAGCCATTTAATATCTTTATATGTTACACTGTATGTAAGCTCAGTCATCTTGAGAGAATCTGCTACCTAGTTCTACACAAGGAAAAGTCTACCGTCTCAATCCTAGTCCCCTTGTTTTATATTTCCTCTGGTGGCTTCAGTCATAATCCTAAATAATCTACTTGTACCACTTTCTTAAATTATCAACTTTAGTATCAACTTTTTCACTTGGAAAAATGAGAATTTTAATTTATATTCAAAACCTAATTTACTTTTTGTTTATTGGTTAAGAAAAATAAAACAATCCTTAGAACAAATATGAAAGTATCTTAAAAAGTTTATTTACTGCCCCCCCCCCGCCAACTTTCCTACATCTCAATCCTATTCAACTGAAAAATATGTAAGAGTTTGGGATGTATCTGTCCATATCTCTTCTAAATGTAGATGTGCATATAAATTGTTATGGAGGGGGTGTTTAAAAAATGGGATCATTCTGGAGTTACTGTCATGGCGCATCCGAAGGGAATCCAACTAGGAACCATGAGGTTGCAGGTTCGATCCTTGACCTCACTCAGTGGGTTAAGGTCCTGGTGTTGACGTGAGTTGTGGTATAGGTCGCAGACAAAGCTTAGATCCTGCATTGCTGTGGCTGTGGTGTAGGCTGGCAGCTGTAACTCTGATTAGACCCCTAGCCTGGGAACATCTGTATGCCATGGGTGCAGCCCTAAAAAGCAAAAAAAAAAAGAAAGAAAAAGTGGGATCATTCTATATAGTTAGCAATTCCTTTCAACATGGACAGGCATTACCTGTATTTGCGCATTATAGTCCATAGTATGAATATGTTATAATGTATTTAACCATTCCCCTGTTTATGTTTAGATTGTTTTTTCATTGCTCCTATGGACAATACTGTTTAAATGTCACACCCCATGCTCTTTCGTTGTTGCATTTTAGGGCCTGACCTGCAGCATATGGAAATTCCCATGCTAGGATTCAAATCTGAGCCACAGCCACAGCCACGCCAGATCCAAACTGAGTCTCCAACCTATACCACAGCTCAAAGCAACGCCAGATCCCTAGCAGGGCCAGTGATTGAACCCACATATCATGGATACTAGTAAGGTTTGTTACATGCCAGGCCACAACGGGAATACCCATGCTTTTTTTTTTTTTTTTTTTTTTTATGTACAACTGGTTTCTCCAGAGAGTCTGTGTTTTGGCAGGTACCGCTAGTTGATTATTTCAATGTCACTGCAATAAACGTACAAAAAGGAGTTCCCATAGTGGCACAGAGGAAATGAATCCAACTAGGAACCATGAGGTTGCAGGTTCGATCCCTGGCCCTCAGTGGGTTAAGGATCCCACATTGCCATGAGCTGTGGTGTAGATTGAAGATGTGGCTCAGATTCCAAGTTGCTGTGGCTCTGCTGGCTGGCAGCAACAGCTCCAATTAGACCCCTAGCCTGGGAACCTCCATGTACTGTGGGTGCAGCCCTAAAAAGACAAAACACACACACACACAAATATACAAAAGTGCTGGTTTTGGAGTTCCTGTTGTGGCTCAGCAGGTTACGAACCCAACTAGTATTTCATGAAGATGCAGTTCAGTCCCTGGCCTCAGTGTATTAAGGATCCAGTGTTACCGTGGGTTGTAGTGTTGGTGGAAGATGAGGCTCAGAGTTGTGGTGCAGGCTGGTGGTAGCTGCAGCTCCATTTGAACCCCTAGCCTGGGAACAATCATATGTTGCAGGTGCAGCCCTAAAAAGGAAAAAAAAAAAATCCTCTTGTGTACGGTTTTGATTTACACTTGAGCCCACTAGTTGAATAAATTTTGGTCCATTTAACAACATGTAGGAGTTCCCATCACAGCTCAGTGGTTAACGAATCCGACTAGGAACCATGAGGTTGTGGGTTCGATACCTGGCCTTGCTCCGTGGGTTAAGGATCCAGCGTTGCTGTGAGTTGTGGTGTAGGTCGAAGACGCTGCTCGGATCCTATGTTGCTGTGGCTCTGGGGTAGGCCGGCAGCTACAGCTCCAATTAGATCCCCAGCCTGGGAATCTCCATATGCTGTGGGAGTGGCCCTGGAAAAGACAATAATTAAATAAATAAATATATTTTTTTGTATTATCATTTCTATTTTATTTGGTAGGTTTTTTTGTTTGTTTGTTTTTTGTTTTTTTTTTTGTCTTTTGTTGTCGTTATTGTTGTTGTTGCTATTTCTTGGGCCGCTCCCGCGGCATATGGAGGTTCCCAGGCTAGGGGTCGAATCGGAGCTGCAGCCACCGGCCTACGCCAGAGCCACAGCAACGCAGGATCCGAGCCGCGTCTGCAACCTACACCACAGCTCACGGCAACGCCAGATAGTTAACCCACTGACCAAGGGCAGGGACCGAACCCCCAACCTCATGGTTCCTAGTCAGATTCATTAACCACTGCGCCACGACGGGAACTCCTGGAATTTTTTTGTAGTGTTTTGTTTTGTGTTTTAGGGCTGTACCTGTGGCATATGAAAGTTCCCAGGCTAGGGGTCAAATTGGAGCTGTAGCTGCCTACCTACAACACAGCCACAGCAATGCAGGATTCAAGCCACGTCTGCAACCTATACCACAGCTCACCACAACTCCAGATCCTTAACCCACTAAGTGATGCCAGGGGTTGAACCTGCATCCTCATGGATACTAATCAGATTCATTTCCTTTGCATCACAACAGGAACTCCTTATAGTCCTTTTTATCTGGAGTTTATTTTACTGCTTATTTTCTAAGAAAGTTTCTTTTTTTGTCAGACATCTTTTTTTAATTATTCAATGAACTTATTACATTTGTAGTTGTACAATGATCATCACAATCCAATTTTATATGATTTCCATCCCACAACCCAAGCATATCCCTCCACCCCCCAAACTGTCTCCTTTGGAGACCATAAGCTTTTCAAAGTCAATATCTGTTCTGCAAAAAAGTTCAGTCTGTCCCTTTTTCAGATTCCACACATCAGTGAAAACATTTGATGTTGGTGTCTCATTGTCTGAATGCTACGACTTTTTTTCTTTTTTTTTTCTTTTGTCTTTTTGCCTTTTCTAGGGCCTTTCCTGGGGCATATGAAGGTTCCCATGCTAGGGATTGAATCGGAGCTGTAGCTGCTGCCCTACACCACACCCACAGCAACGCAGGCTCCGAGCCACGTCTGTAACCTACACCACAGCGCACTGCAATGACGGATCCTTAACCCATTGAGCGAGTCCAGGGATCGAACCGCAACCTCATGTATGGTTCCTAGTTGGATTCATTAACCACTGAGCCACGACGGGAACCCCTCCATCTGGTATTTTTAATTCATTTTTATAACCTTCAGTTACATTGTTTCTCAAAATGTCATCCCCCAACAGCAACAGCAACATCACTTGGGAATTTGTTAGAAAAGCAAATCAGAATCAGTAGCTTGGAGAGGGACATAGCAATCTGTATTAACTAGTTCTTCCCATGATTCTGATTGGAGAACCACTGCATACCCTTGCTCCAAATTTGGTTACTGATAAGCAGTTGCCCAAAAGGGTGGGACTGATGTGAAAATTTGGAGGACATCCTGGATAAAGCAGTTAGATGAAAGAAGAGGATCATTTTTGTGTAAAAGAAAAAACGAAGCAAAATGCTCCTCCATGAGTTTTGGGAGTAGTGGCCACATTTTACATCCTCCTGTGCCTTTTGAATCTTTTATCAGGACCTGTATTTTGATAATAGAGAGGAAGAAAGGGGAGTGTTCTATGAATAACTCAAGAGAAACTAGTTATAGAAAGGAATGCTCCGTGCTCTCATTCAAAGAGGTCTGAGCTATTGTGCCTGTGCTCAAGAACCCTGTCCCTTACATGACTGACCACATTGAAAAACTACAAACCAATCAGGCATTTATACGTTCTGCATTTTCTCCATTACCCAGTCACTGCTCAGCTAGGAAAGGGCAACTGAAATCTGCCGCATCACCGAATTGACCCTTGGGGGTACCCAACTCTGTAACCGAGTTCAAATCTTACTGACAGCTGAATTTCAGATTGGAAGTCTGCATTGACTCCTAGAGGGTAGTGGGTATCTTTGATCTTGGGCCACTCGTTTCTCTGCCAAATGAGGGGCCTGGACAAACAAGTCTCTACCCGGATGCTTCTCTCTCCTAGTCTGGCCCACACACCCATCATCCAAGGCTGGGGATGGAAGGAGAGTACTAAGAGGGGTCAAAAACGGCTATCCCAGAGTTCCTGTTGTGGCTCAGCGGGTTAACAACTCGACTAGTATCCATGAGGACGCGGGTTCCATCCCTGGTCTGGCTCAGGATCCGGTGTTCCTGCAAGCTGTGGAGTAGATTGAAGATATGTCTCTGCGGTCTGGCATGACTGTGGTGTAGGCTGGCAGCTTCAGCTCCAATTCAACCCGTAGCCTGGAAACTACGGCCCTAAAAAGACAAAAACAAGAACAACCAATTGGCTATCTCAGAGCCAAGGTTGCAAGAGCACTTATGTTGGAGTTCTCCACTCCAGACCGCGGCTGCCAGATGCCGCCGAGTGCCCCCTTAGCCCAGCAAAGCCCTTAGCTCAGCACTGAATTGCGCTAACGCTTAATTAAAGTTCTTTCACCTTTTTTTTTTTCTTTTTCTTTTACTAGTTGTCTGTCAAAGGTTTAACCTACAGAGCCAGAATAAAATAATAAGAGACAGCGGCAACCATAGCAACCACAGACTGGGGTGGAAAGGGCGGGGCTAGGGGCGGAAGGGGGCGGGACGCAACGACAGTCCAGCCCCTTCCGGGCGTCAATTAAGTGGCGGGAAGAAAAGGCGGCCCCTGGCAGGGCTGTGTTAACCCGTCTTCCGTGGTAGTTCTTCGCCCCACGGATGGAGATGCAGTCCAAGAAGCAAGCCGCAGCTGAGCCCGCGGACTCCGGGGGGGAAGGCAGGCCGCCGCAGGTCGCCGGCAACGATGCAGCGCGTCCCGAGGACCGCATGACCCTACTGCTCAGGTTGTTCCCTCTAGCTATCTCGGCAGGAACCCATCCAAGCCCAGATAAACTTGAGGGAAGTTGCCCCGCCCTATTCTTTTATAGCTTTGGCCCTTTTCAATCCGGAAGCTTCGTTTGTTGTGAAGAAATTCGTTGCTAGATTTGATGATAAGGGACATAAATATTCTATCAATGGGAAACTATGGCCCTGGGCCATATCTATCCTACTCTCTGTTTTTCTTTGGCCCCTCAAACTAAGAAAAGTTTTCATGTGTCTAAATGGTTGAGAGGAAGAAATTAGATTTCAGTCCTCTTAAAGTTTTATTGGAACACAACTTTCCTGCTGCAAAGGGCTGAGTTGAGCAGTTAGACCAGACACCATATGAGCCTAAGACATTTGCTGTCTCTTCCTTTACAGAAAAAAAAAATTTCAGACTTCTGTTCTAAATCATAACAAGTAATGCTTTTAAAAAATAAGCTTTGTGGAGTTCCCTTATGCGGCAGTGGGTTAAGGACCAGGGATCCAAAAAAAAAAAGCTTTGCTAACCGTGTTTCAGCTTTACTACTGCTTTGAAAGGCTTTGCCTGATAACAACTCTCACAGCCTTACTTTAAAAATTCCCTCTTATCCAAATCCCTGCTGTGGTGAAGTGGGTTAAGAATCAGACTGCCAGAGTTTCTGTCGTGGTGCAGCTGGTGCAGCGGAAACAAATGCGACTAGGAACTATGAGGTTTCAGGTTCGATCCCCTCGCTCAGTGGGTTAAGGATCCGGAGTTGCTGTGAGCTGTGGTGTAGTTTGCAGGCCAGCAGCTTTAACTCCAATTAGACTCCTAGCCTGGGAACCTCCATAAGCTCACTGGTGTGGCCCTAAAAACCAAAAAAAAAAAAGAAGAAAAAAAAAAAGAATCTGATTGCTGGCTCCTAGTTGCTGCAGAGGCCTGGGTTGCAGCCTCATCCGTTGTGGGTTAAAGGATGCGCGGTAGGTCGCATCTGCAATTCAGTCCCTGTCCTGGGAACTTCCATATACCATGGGTGTGGCCATTAAAAAAAAAAAAAAAAAAAGTTGCCTCCTACCAGTGCAAAACAGGCTCTTCCAACATGGAGTTTTTATAGCCCAGGTCTTACATGAGGGAGTGGTGGGTGCAGGTGAGACTCTTGGCCATGCCCCTTCTTGTGGCCTCTCTGTGCATTCTGTCTCCCCCAACCCCAGCTTTCCCCTGCTCTTCACTCTTGGAAGTTCTTAGGTGAATTGTTTGCCTGCAAGGGGGACCACGTCACTATTCCATTTCTGAGCAAGCCAGCATCATTGAGGCACTTTGGCAGCATCTGGGTTTTCAGAATCACAATATCAACCTTTTGTCTCATGATTATGGAGATATTGTTGCTCAGGAGCTGCTCTATAGGTTCAAGCAGAATTGACCTGATTGGCTTACTGTAAAGAGTCTCTGTCAAACAGCAGTTATATTTACGAGATTCACTATCCTCTCCTTCAGAAGCTTCTCAGAGACGGAGGCATGCTGTCACCCATCCCCATGTGATTGATGAACTTTGTATTCTCTCAAGGTCTCACCCCAGTCTTCGGGCCATATACCCCACCTTCTGAGAGTGAGTTTGGGGGCCTGTGGGCAGGGATAGGCAACAATGATGGGAATTTAAGTTATCAACAGTCTTTTACAGTTTATCAATGAAAGGAAGAAGTTTAGGGTGGGAGCTCTTTCCTGTTCCCATTCATTTATCCATGGGCCATTGCATCTTTATGCAGAGTTCTTGGAGTCCTATAGGAAAGCACTGCCACAGTCTAGTGTCAATTCTGGAGGACGCTGTTAGCACTGTCCACAGCTAGAGGATCCCATGGGCTTCATTAACCTGTTCTGAGCTCCAAAGAGTAGCCTCCTTGTATTACCTTCCCTGTCGCCTTATCTGTTGTGTATTCCACTTAGGATGAAATGCCCAAAAGAGGTCCTGGTCACCAAACACTATTCTCTTACAAAAGTCCACCTCACTCACATTGATTGGTAAACAGCATATAGTATAAAGGTGGCAGGAACTCTAAGGGTAACCTAATTACCCTAATTATCCACCTCCCATTCCTCTGACATCTGACCAAGTGTATGAACTTGCCTTGTTTTTCTGTTTTTAGGAAATACTTTTTTTTTTTTTTTTTCCTGGCCTTCCTTGCCCATGGCACGTGGAAGTTCCTGGGCCAGGGTTCAAATCCTCACCACAGCCAGCAACCCAAGCTGTTACAGTGACAAAGCTGGACCCTTAACCCACTTTGCCACAGAAAAACTCTTGTTTTCAGGAAATTCTGATGAGTACTGCTACACACTGATGCAGAAAGACATTCATTCGTATAAAAGTCTTTTCAACACTTATAAAAAACAAATAAAAAAATAAAACTTCCCTTCCCCTTGCAATACAAAATCCTAAAATATTAAACTCTTTGGAGTTCCCGTTGTGGCTCAGCGGAAACGAATCTGACTAGTAGTCATAAGGAGTCGGATTCGATCCCTGAGTCAGGGATCTGGCATTGCTGTGAGCTGTGGTGTAGGTCACAAATGAGGCTCGGATCCTGAGTTGCTTTAATGCTATTTATACTCATTTTGTTACATCAGCTTCCGAAAATGATGAGTTGATTTATCATATAGTATTTTGACTCTGTTTCTCTGTTTTCAGGCTAAGAACACAGACAAAACAACAACTTTTGGAATATAAATCAATGGTTGATGCAAGTAAGTATTTTCATTTTCAAATAAGACTTTGTAAGTTGATGACTCCAAGAAAAAGAAAGAGTTTTTGTTGTGGATCAGTGGTAACAAACTCAACTAGTATCCATGAGGATGCGAGTTCGATCCCTGGCCTCCATCAGTGGATTAAGGATCTGGTGTTGCCATGACCTGTGGTGTACATCACAGAAGACAGGGCTCAGATCTGGCGTGGCCGTGACTATGGCATAGGCTGGCAACTGCAGCTCCGACTGGACCCCTAGCCTGTGAACTTCCATATGCTGTGAGTATGGCCCTAAAAATGAGAAAAAAAAGAAAAAATCAATTTTACAAAAAAGTATGTATTCAGGGAACAGGAGGGGGAGCATAATGCAGTACCATGCTATGTAAGAAGGCAAAATGCAGGAGTTCCCATTGTGGCTCAATGGTTAATGAATTTGACTAGGAACCATGAGGTTTCAGGGTCAATCCCTGGCCTTGCTCAGTGGGTTAAGGATCTGGCATTGCTGTGAGCTGTGGTGTAGGTCACAGACATGGCTCGGATCTGGTGTTGCTGTGGCTCTAGGGTAGGCTGGTGGCTACAGCTCCGATTAGACCCCTAGCCTGGGAACTTCCATATGCAGTGGATGGGGCAGTAAAAAGAATAAATAAATAAATAAATAAATAAGCAGATTAGATGATTGTTAAGCAAGTGATCCGAGACCTGTGCTCTTTGAGAAACACTGGATTATTGCCATGAGAGCATAAGGAAGATCAGGATAAAGGCTCGAGTGACAATTTTCAATTCTGAACACAGAAAAATTTAAATTTATATTTTTAAGTTATTAATCCAAGAATCTCACAAACTGAGAGAGTAGTAAAATGATGGGTTTAGCCCTTCTAAAGTAATAACCACCTAATTCCACCTGATTTGTAAGCCCTTGGATCACAAAGATGCATTTTGGTGACACTTTCTCTATGCAATCAGCTTAAATCAATAAAACCAAACAGTACACTAGGTTGAATCAAAAATTGTGGAAAACCAGATATCTTAGTCACTTCCCTGAATCCATGTTTGAACTTTGATAATTTTGGGGCTTTGTTCAAGATCTTTTTAATGCCATAGATCTAAAGGTAGTTCTGGTGTGTTTTCCATCTATATTCCAGGATTTCTGAAGTCATCTTCTGGAACAAAACAAAACAAAACAAAAAAACACCTAAAAAAAGGGCCTCCAGCCTCTTTTTTGCTTACGATAGCTAGTAACCATGGGAACTGGGGTATGAACTAGGCCTTCTTGCCGCCAAAGTCAGGTCCCTTTTATTATATCAACAATGCTTCCTTCCTGAAAAGTGTGTATCTGAATCACTTTGCTGTACCCCAGAAACTAACACAACATTGTAAATGAACTACACTTGAATATCAAAGGAAATAAAGGCATTTCCACTGTGGTGCAACAAGTTTTGTGGCATCTCCGCAGCACTCAGAAGCAGGTTCCATCCCCAGCCAGACATAGCGGGTTAAGGATCCAGCTTTGCAGCACCTGCTGCAAAGGTCACAGCTGCAGCTTGGACTTGATCCCTGGCCCAGGAACTCCATATGCCATGGGTCGGCCAAAAAAAGAATAAATGAATAAATAAATAAATAATTATGTACATACATGCATAAAAAAGAAGGAAATAAAAATAATACTTAGCCCAGTTCCCGTAGTGGCACAGCAGAAATGAATCCGGCTAGTATCTGTAAGGCACAAGTTCAATCCCTGGCCTAGCTCGGTGGGCTAAGGATCCAGCATTGCTGTGAGCCATGGTATAGGTCACAGACCTGGCTCGGATCCTGTGTTGTTGTGGTTTGAGCCGGCAGATATGGCTCTGACTTGACCCCTAGCCTGGGAACTTCCATATGCCATAGGTTTGGCCCTAAAAAGCAAAAAGTAGTAATGATAATAATGCTTACCTCAAAGATGACCAGTACTTCACTGTCTTTCTGGAGGAATTAATGGTCTTCTTTCCAAAGCCCACTTTCCTTATATTAAATTATGTTTACCTTAGAGATGAGAAGCACATCATGTCTTATGCTTTTGCTGGCATGAACATCCACATGATAAAAAAGCATAATCTAGGAGTTCCCGTTGTGGCTCAGTGGTTAACGAATCTAGCTAGGAACCATGAGGTTGTGGGTTTGATCCCTGGCCTCGCTCAGTGGGTTAAGGATCTGGCGTTGTCGTGAGCTGTGGTGTAGGTCGCAGACGTGGCTCAGATCTGGAGTTTCTGTGGCTGTGGTGTAGGCTGGCGGCTACAGCTCCAATTCATCCCCTGGCCTGGGAAACTCCATACGCCTCAGGTGCAGCCCTAAAAATCTAAAGACAAAAAAAAAAAAAAAAGGAATCTGACTGCAGTGGCTCTGGTGGTTCTGGAGGTGTGGGTTCCATGCCCTGCTGCACAGTGGGTTAAAGGATCTAGCATTGCTGCAGGTGTAGGTCACAAGTGGGGCTCAGATTCAGTCCCTGGCCACTTCCATATGCCACAGGAGCAGCCATAAAAAAGCAAAGAAAAGAAATACGTGAGATAATTAAGAGGTGAGATAAGTGTGATGAAGGAAATAATGGTGTGATAAGAGGGTAGTCAAACACAGCTTCTTCAAGAAGGTGACCTAAGAGCTAAACTCTAAGTGATAAGAGAATCTGCCTCCTCAACGAGTCCTTCTTTTCCCTATATTGGTAATTTTATTTTTAAGGTGTTGTGACATCTAAAACTTGAGTAGATTTCATAGTCCACACTCTAGAATTTCTACAACTAAAGGAAAGGACAGATTTGAAGCAGGCCACAAGAAATTAAGTTGCAGTCTTTGAGAGAAAATATTTATCTGAAATTGAATAGTATTTTGCTATTAAAAAATATATTTCTTATATATATATATATATATATTTCTGAGGAAGTTCCCTGATGGTCTCGTGGTTAATACTTGGTACTTTCATCACTGTGGGCCTGGGTTCAGTCCCTGATTAGGGAACTGGGATCCCACATCAAGCAGCTGCACACTACCAGGGGGCAAGAGCGGGAGTGTGTGTGTATATTTTATATGTATATATGTAAAACTGAGACGTTATTGTTTGAATTTTTTTTTTTTTTTAATGTAAGCGCATCCACTTCAAAGGTACAATTTGATGAATTTTGACATCTTTGTAACTACCACTACAATCAAGATATAGAACCTTTCAGAGTTCCCATTGTGGCTCAGCGGAAATTAATCTGGATCAATCCATGAGGACGCAGGTTCAATCCCTGGCCTCGCTCAGTGGGTTAAGGATCTGGCATTGCTGTGAGCTGTGATGTAGGTCGCAGACAAAGCTCAGATCCTGCGTTGCTGTGCCTGTGGCGTAGGCCAGCAGCTGTAGCTCCAATTCAACCCCTAGCCTGGGAACTTCCATATGCTGTGGGTAGGACCCTAAAAAGACTATATATACATGTATGTATGTATGTATGTGTGGTGTGTGTGTGTGTGTGTGTATACATATGGAACCTTTCTTTCATACCTCCCTTGTGCCACTTCATATTCAGTCTCCACCCTTACCCCCAGCAACTACCAATTTGATTTTTGTTGCTATAGTTTGTCTTCTAGAGTTGTGCTGTCCAATATAGTAGCCACTAGCTTCGTATAGCCTTTTAAAGTTCAAATTAATTAAAATAAATTTTAAATTCACTTCTTTAGTGTCATCTGTCACATGTCAAATATTTAAGCCCCAGTGTAGCTGATGGCTCCCATATTAGTCAGTGCAGATATTAAGCCTCTCATTCATAACAGAACAGATCAGTGCTTTTGGACAGCACAGTTCTAGCATGTGTTATAAATGGAATTATATGCTGTGTGTTTTTTGTTTGTTTTTGACAGCTTTCTTTTGTGACTTAATTCATGTAACAAAAGTCACCATTTTAAACTATGCAATTCAGTAGCTGTTAGCGTTATTTATAGTGTTGCACAGCTATTACCACTATCTAATTCCAGAACATTTCCATCACCTTAAAAAGAAACCCAGTACCTACCTACCTGTTAGTAGTCACTCCCAAGGTGTCTGGCTACTTTTGCAGAGTGTAATAGTTCTGTGATTCATCCATGCTGTTTGTTTCAGTAATTTATTCTTTTTTTATTGTAGAATATATTTCATGATAACTGTACCACAGTTCATCCATTTACCTGTTTTTCTTTATCTTTTGAGGGCTGCACCCGCAGCATATGGAGGGTCCCAGGCTAATGGCTGAATTGGAGCTGCACCTGCCAGCCTATGCCACAGCCACAGCAACTCAGGATCTGAGCTGCATGCGAAACCTACACCACAGCTCACAGCAATGCAGGAACCTTAACCCACTGAGCAAGGCCAGGGATCAAACCTGTGTCCTCATGGAGACTAGTCAGGTTCGTTACTGCCGAGCCTCAATGGGAACTCCTTAATCCATTCACCTGTTGATGAACATTTGAATTGTTTACAGTTTGCCCCTCATGAATAAAGCTGTTATGGACAGTTGTCAGTTGTACATCTTTTTGTGGACATTTGTTTCATTTCTCTTGGTTAAATACCTAAAGGTGAAATTGCAGGGTCATATGATAAGTATATATTTTACTTTTAAAGAAAATTCCAAATAGCTAAAATGGCATTATGGCATATTTCCCCCCAGCAGTGTATGAGATTTCCAGTTATTCAGTACTGTCTTCAGAACTTGGTACTGTCAGTCTTTTAAAATTTCAGCCATTCTAGTAATACGTAGTGTTTCCCATGTGGTTTTAATTTAAATTTTCCTGATAACTAACATTGAGTATTCTTTCATGTTTTATTGGCAATTTATATATCTACTTTTATGAAATATATATATATATATGAATCTGCTTTTATGAAGTATCGATTCAAACCTTGGTCTTTTTTTTGTCTTTTAGGACCACACCCTGCCTATGGAAGTTCTCAGGCTTGGGGCAAATTGGAGCTGTAGCTGCCCAGCGTATTCTGCAACCACAGCAACCCGGGATCTGAGCCACATCTGCGACCCACACCACAGTTCACAGCACTGCCGGATCCTTAACCCACCGAGCAAAGCCAGGGTTTAAACCTGAATCCCCTTGGGTCCTAGTCGGGTTCGTTGCCACTGAGCCACGTGGGATCTCCCCTTTTTTAATTTTCTTAACAGCGTCTTTTGAGGAGCAGAAGGCATTAATTTTGATGAAGCGCTGTTTTTCACTCTTTTTTCTTTTGTGGTTTGTGGTTTTGAGTTCTAGCTAAGAAATCTGTGACTACACCAGCGTTTCGAAGATCTACTCTTCTGTTTGTTTTAGAAGTCTTATGGCTTAGGTTTAACGTTCAGGACTGTGGTCCTTTTTTTGAGTTAGTTTTTGTGTATATTGTGAGCTAAGTAAAGCAGGGGCCGAGGTTCATTTTTTTCCGTGTGGAAATCTAGTTTTTCTAGCAGTTTTTTGTTTGTTCGTTTTTTTGTATTTAGACATTGCTTTTATTTATTTATTTATTTATTTTTAGTACCACGCTCACAGCATATGGAAGTTCCCAGGCTGGGAGGTGAATCAGAGCTGCAGCTGCCAACCTGCACCACAGTTCACAGCAACACCAGATCTTTAACACACTGATAAGGGCCAGGGATCAAACCTGCAACCTCATGGATATTAATTTGGTTCTTTACTGCTGAGCCAAAAAGGAACTCCTCTAGCATTACTTTTTGAAAAGACTTTGTTTTATCCATTGCATATGTATAGATATGGACTCCTGTTCTTTTGAGGTATTCGTCTCTCTTACAATGGTACCACACTGTCTCGATTACTGTAGCTTTATAGTAAATCTTGATTATCAGCTACTGTAAGTCCGCCAACTTCATTTTTTTGTTAAAATTGTTTTGACTATGGTCCTTTGTGTTTCTATATGCATTTTATTTATTTTATTTGTCTATTTTTTTAGGGCCGCACCCACTCATATGGAGGTTCCCAGGCTAGGGGTTGAATCAGAGCTGTAGCTGCTGGCCTACGCCACAGCCACAGGAACACCAGATCTGAGCTACATCTGCAACCTACACCACAGTTCACGGGCAATGCCAGATTCTTAAGCCACTGATCAAGGCCAGGGATCAAACCTGCATCCTCACGGATGTTCAGTCAGATCCATTTCCACTGAGCCACGACGGGAGCTCCTCTATATGCATTTTAAAACCAGCATGGGGGTTTGGGATGGAAATGCTATATCATTGTACAACTATAAATGTAATAAATTCATTGAGTAATATAAAAAATTAAAAAAATAAAACCAGGTTGTCAGTTTCTTCAGAAAAAAAAAAAGGCTTGATAGAATTTTGACTGGGATTTGATAGTATGGGTGAAATTGTTATATTAGTGATGATAATGATTCTTCCAAAATATGTAGATGGTATATTTTCCCATCTCAGTATTTGGCAGTGTTCAGTGTAGAGGTCATATACATGTTTTGTTAAATTAATCCTTAAGTGTTTCGTGGTTTTACTTTTTATTTTTTTTTGTCTTTTGTATTTTTAGGGCCGAACCTGTGGCATATGGAGGTTCCCAGGCTAGGGGTCTAATTGGAGCTGCTGCTGCCAGAGCAATGCCAGATCCCAGCCTCGTCTGCAACCTACACCACAGCTCACGGCAACGCCGGATCCTTAACCCACTGAGCGAGGCCAGGGATCAAACCCGCAACATCATGGTTCCCATTTAGATTCGTTTCCACTGCACCACTATGGAAACTCCTAATTTACATGTATTTTTAAATTTTAATTTCTAATCGTTTGTTGCTAATATACTGACATACAGTCTCTTTTTAGGGCTGTACCATGGTATATGGAAGTTCCCAAGCTAGGGGTTGAATTGGAGCTGTAGCCACCAACCAACACCACAGCCAGAGCAATGTTGGGATCCAAGCCACGTCTGCGACCTACACCACAGCTCACGGAAACAGCCAATCCTTAACCCACTGATTGAGGCCCGGGATCAAACCTGCATCCTTATGGATACTAGTTGGGTTCGTTACTGCTGACCCACATTGGGAGTTCCTCTTTTTTTTTTCTATCATTCTAAAATTGTGCTGTGCGGTATGGTAGCCTGTACCTCCATGTGACCATTGAACTCTTGAAATGTTCTTTGTCCTCATTGAAAG
Source organism: Phacochoerus africanus (assembly GCF_016906955.1). NCBI lineage: Eukaryota > Metazoa > Chordata > Mammalia > Artiodactyla > Suidae > Phacochoerus > Phacochoerus africanus. Next base: position 32,619,655 of record NC_062544.1, on the reverse strand, counting down.
GACTGTGAATGTAAAATATGCACAGAAGAAGAAATTGTGAAATATTCATAATTCTAAGTTCATTATATGCTTTTTTGTTTTTGTTTGTCTTTTTGCTGTTTCTAGGGCCACTCCCGCGGCATGTGGAGGTTCCCAGGCTAGGGGTCTAATTGGAGCTGCAGCTGTCGGCCTACACCAGAGCCACAGCAACACGGGATCCGAGCCGCTTCTGCAACCTACACCACAGCTCACGGCAAGTCGAGATCCTTAACCCACTGAGCAAGGCCCGGGATTGAACCTGAAGCCTCATGGTTCTTAGTCAGATTGGTTAACCACTGAGCCATGATGGGAACTCCTCATTATATGTTTAAATCATAGTATTTTGGATCTATTGTGTTAAATAGTCTATATAAAAATTACTTTCACTTGTTTCTTTACTTTTTTAATGTAGAAACTAGAAATTAAAAATAACATATTTGGTTTGCCCTTGTGGCTTACATTATATTTCTGTTGGACAATGCCTTTATAAAATATTACTAACCATAAAACATGATTTATTTGTAGATGAAGAAAAAACTCCAGAACAAATAATGCAAGAAAAGCAAATTGAAACGTATGTCATATTTTAAATTTTTAGTTGTGGTTTTTACTAAGATTTAATAACGTTATCCACCTTATGATATTGTCTTTTTCCTTTCCTTTGTTTTTCCAAGTAAGTTGTCATGCATGTATTGGGAAGTTGCTGATGCGGGATGTAGAGTTACATGCACAGGATATTAGCACTTTTGGCTCCCCCCACCTGAACAAGATACTTGATATCTCAGGAGGCATCAGTTTACCAAGTCTGTAAATGCATCGGTGCGGGAAGCCTGTGGAATACTTTTGTTTAGATACAGGCATTGTACTTTTTTCAAAGATTTACTTTATACCTTGATTCCAGTAGTTAGTTTTTCTGATGTTGCTTCTGTTCATACTTCTTTGGCAGTAAAATTGAAGAACTGGAAAATGAAATCGAAGAGGTGAAAATCGCTTTTGAAATGAAAAAGCTTGCGTTAGACAGGTAATTAATACATTTTCAGCATGAGAACTGTGAACTGAATGCAAAATGCATATGGCTCAAGATGAAGGGAATATTTTAACTAGTCTGAATCCATCAATCAAATGATGATTAGATATTAGACCTACAAATTTTGAGCCCTGAGGGAAAAGTTACATCATTCCTTAATATCTTTATTTGAAGAAGTTACATAAGGTAGGGTTAATAAGGAATTGTCAGTCAAGACAATAGAAGTGTGAAATTAAATTGCATTTGGTATTTGAAAGTTTTACATGGATTCATTTTGTTCCAGTAACTTTTTTTTTTAGGGCCACACCCACGGCATATGGAAGTTCCCAGGCTTGGGGTCAAATAGGAGCTGCAGCTCCCGGCCTACACCACAGCCACAGCAATGCCCTTTCTTTCTTTTTTTTTTTTTTGCCATTTCTTGGGCCGCTCCAGCGGCATATGGAGGTTCCCAGGCTAGGGGTTGAATCGGAGCTGTAGCCACCGGCCTACGCCAGAGCCACAGCAACTCAAGATCCAAGATCCAAGCCGTATCTGCAACCTACACCATAGCTCACGGCAACGGCGGATTGTTAACCCACTGAACAAGCGCAGGGATCGAACCCGCAACCTCATGGTTCCTAGTCGGATTCATTAACCACTGCGCCATGACGGGAACTCCAGCAATGCCTTTTCCATGCTGAGTCTGCAATCTATACCACAGCACATGGCAACATCGGATCCTTAACCCACTGAGCAAGGAAAGAGACTGAACCCGTGTTTCATGGATACTAGTTGGGTTCATTACCACTGATCTATGACAGAAATTCCTCCAGTAACTCTTTTTTTTTTTTTTTTTTTAATTGCTTTTTAGGGCTGCACCGAAGGCATATGGAAATCCCCCAGCTAGGGGCTCAGATTGAAGCTACAGCTGCCAATCTACACCATAGCCACAGCAATGCTAGATCCTAAACTCAGCGAGTCCAGGGATTGAACCCAAGACCTCATCGATACTAATTGGGTTTGTTACTGCTGAGCTGCAGTAGGAACTCCTAATTCCAGTTTTATTAAGATGTAATTGACACACAACACTCTATCAGTTTAAGGTGTACAGCATAATGATTTGACTTACATACATCATGAAATCACAATCACAATATATTTAGTGAACATCCGTCACCTCATATAGACATAAATTTAAATAAATAGAGGAGTTCCTGTTGTGGTGTGCAGTAGATTAAGAATTTGACTGCAAGGGAAAAAAAAAGGAGTTCCCGTCCTAAGCACAGTGGAAATGAATTCGACTAGGAACCATGAAGTTGTGGGTTCCAACCCTGGCCTTGCTCAGTGGGTTAAGGATCTAGCGTTGGCATGAGCTGTGGTGTAGGTTGCAGATGCAGCTCGGATCTGGCGTTGCTGTGGCTCTGGCGTAGGCTGGCAGCAACAGCTCTGATTAGACCCCTAGCCTGTGAATCTCCATATACGGGAGGTGCGGCCTTAAAAAGACAAAAGACAGAGAAAAAAAATTTGACTGCAGGTATTTCCCCTTGTGGCTCAGTGGGTTAAGGACTTGATGTTGTCTCTCTGAGGGTGCAGGTTTGATCCCTGGCCTCACTCAGTAGGTTATAGATCTGGAGTTTCTGCTGGCCACAGATGTGGCTCCCATCTGGTGTTGCCAGGGCTGTGGTATAACCCCTCGCTTAGGTACTTGCATATGTTGCAGGTGGCACGTGTTCAATCTTGACCCAACACGGTGAGTTAAAGGATCCGGCATTGCTGCAGCTGTGGCTCAGGTTCAATCCCTGGCCCAGGAACTTCCATATGCTGTGGTGTGGTCATTAGAAAAAAAAAAAGAAAAGAAATAGAAAAAAAAAATTTTTTTCTGTGATGAGAACCCTTAGGATTTATTCTCTTATGTTTCCTATGTTTCTTTTCTTTTTTTTTTTTCTTGGTCTTTTTGTCTTTTCTGGGGCTGCTCCTGTGGCATATGGAGGTTCCAAGGCTAGGGTTCTAATCGGAGCTACAGCTGCTGGCCTATGCCAGAGCCACAGCAATGCGGGATCTGAGCTGCATCTGGAACCTACACCACAGCTCATGGCAATGCTGGATCCTTAAGCCACTGAGCAAGGCCAGGATCGAACCTGCAACCTCATGGTTCCTAATCGGATTGGTTAACCACTAAGCCATGACTGGAATTCCTTTATGTTTCATATTTAACATAGGGCACTGTTAATTATGTTTATCATGTTGTACATTACATTCTATCATGCCTTACTGCTTCCTCCCAGCCCTGCACCAGGGTGGATGGTTGGGAGAGCACAGCTAGGGCTGGATTTCAGGTCTGCTCAGCACCTCTGCCTGGCAGTGCACAGTCACATGCCCCATCCTTCCTCGTGTTACTTCATACGTCTGTGACTTCCTTATCAAAATATTTCCCATATAATACACTCTAAAAACATACTTTTGTTTTTATATTTAAAGAGAAATCAATCTTAACCTTGTCATTTTAAAAAATTTTCTTTTTAGTGTACCACAGATGTTATCCATGTTTTCTAGTGGAAATGTATTTTTTTTTCCCCTCTAGGATGCAACTTTCAACTGCACTAAAAAAAAACCTGGAGAAAACTGACACCAAAACTAGGTACGTTTTTTGTTTATTTTACTTTTTCTAGTTTTGGTAAGGATGGAAGTAAGAAATCAGCATGATCACTAGTTTCATGAAATTGTTTTTTCTTTTTTTTTTTAAATTTATTTATGTATGTATGTATGTCTTTTTTTTTTTGCTATTTCTTGGGCTGCTCCCGCGGCATATGGAGGTTCCCAGGCTAGGGGTCCAATCGGAGCTGTAGCCACCAGCCTACGCCAGAGCCACAGCAACGCGGGATCCGAGCCGCGTCTGCAACCTACACCACAGCTCACGGCAACGCCGGATCGTTAACCCACTGAGCAAGGGCAGGGACTGAACTCGCAACCTCATGGTTCCTAGTCGGATTCGTTAACCACTGCGCCACGACGGGAACTCCGAAATTTTTTTTTCATGGAAAAGTTCTGTGGCTTTTTTTTTTTTTAATTACCTGTCAGTCGACCACCTTTATCTGAGGAATAAGAAAAGTGACAGAATCTTTGTGGGCCCTCCTCATCTTTACAACTTTATAGCCCCATTGACATCTTATTCTATGTGGATTAGGACTCTAAGAAACAATGGAGGTTTTATCCAGACAGGCTGGGAATTTTGAAGGAAGGTTTTGAAAGTTACTTTTGTTTAGGACTTATAAAACAGGAACAATGCCATCTCATTTAAGCCAGCAACAACCCAACGAGCTAGGAAGTGTACTCATTTTTCATTGGCAGAAATGAGCTTGTGTAGGTTAAAGAATTTGCCAAAGTAGCCAACATCAAATGCTATCACTTACATGTGGAATCTAAAAAAAAGACACAATGAACTTCGCAGAGCAGATACAGACTCACAGACTTTGAAAAACATGGTTTCCAAATGAGACAGGTTGAGGGATGGGGGGGCTGTGCTGAGGGTTTGGGACGGAAATGCTATAAAATTTGGTTGTGATGATTGTTGTACACCTATAAACATAATAAAGTTCATGAAGTAATTTTTTTAAAAAGGAAAGCAGAAATAAGAATTTGCCAAGGTATGTAAAATAAAGGCTCTGGCAAACAAGGACATCTATAATCTAATCCTAAATGCCTGGCCTCAGGGGCCTTACCTGGGGTATTATCTTCCAAAGCTCTATCTTATGATAAAAACCACCACCACCATCCACCCCTGACTGGCACCAGAAAAATGCCTTAATGGATCTGGCACCTTCTCTATCTGGACATCTTAGCCCAGACTGGTACCCATTTCCCCCATATTCCATTTAATTCTGGGATTACATAAATCCCCAATCTGAATGGGGACTCTCTAAATATTGCCGCCCCATAAAGGGAGGGCTGAAAACATTCATGAGTTAAAGGGGTACAGATTCGTGGTTCAGGGGCACAGATGACAGGTTCATCACATGGACACCCAAAGACAGCAGAAAGGCCAAGTAGGCTGAGGCAGTGCCTTTAGCTTATCTCCGAGTTTACAAGTTTGCACATATAGCTGTAATTAGTAAGAAATGAGTTCAGCTCTCACAGGTCTGTGCAACGTTTCCCCTTTCTCAACCTTCCCAGTAAACGCCTTCCACAGAGTTTCTCACGCTGGCTGATTATCAGAATGATTACTAGTATCAGAGTGAGTATACTGCTGGTCCCATCCCAAACCTACTGACTGAGAATCTCTGAGGACAGGGCGCTCGCTGGCCGTCCACACTTAACGAGCCTCGCAAGGGACCGTGGCACTCTGAAGGATGAGAACCACTCTTCTTTTCCAGTCTTATTTCTCACGCTTTTATTCCAGCCACACCAAACTGCTTCATCTAGGTAATCTACATAATTATAACTTGATCCTTGATCAACATGGATTTGAGCTGCACAAGTCCACTTTTGCAGGATGTTTTGCGTTTTTTTTTTTTTTTTTTTCAACACATGTATTTCCTGTATTTTCATTTTGTAGGTCTTTAGCTAATGTGGGGGAAAGTTTATGTTTTTAGAGATCACACTATGTGAAGCGAAAGAACTAGGATTTGGGAATTCCCTGGTGGCACAGCAGGAGAAAGGATCTGGTGGTGTGGGTTTGGTCATTGGCTCCAGAACTTCCACATGCCTCGGGTGCAGCCCAAACAAACAAACAAAAACAAAACTGTTCCTTTTTTTTTTTTTGGTCTTTTTTATTTCTATTTATTTTTTTAGGGCCACACCCAGGACACATGAAGTTCCCAGGCTAGGGGTGGAATCAGAGCTGTAGCCACCCGGCCTACGCCACAGCCACAGCAACACCAGATCTGAGACATGTCTGCAACCTACACCACGGCTCAGATCAACGCCAGATCCTTAACCCACTGAGTGAGGCCAGGGATTGAACCTAGTCTGGTTCGTTACCGCTGAGCCACAATAGGAACTCCTAATTCATTGTTCCTGAGGGAGACATAGCAGTACTCTCAACTGTAGGGTGGTTGGTGCCCCTAACCACCCACCTCCCATGCATTGTTCAAGGGTCACCTATACTTTACATCCTTTAAGACTCAAGGGTTTCTCCTGTTTCACTCTGTGTCCAACGCTTACATTGGTTCATATCCATTACTGGTTGTAATGAAACCATATTGAGGTTGTGGATTTATTTTTCTCTCCCATAAGATTCTTTCCCCTTCGAAAACAGGTACTGTGCTTTATTCTATTTTTATATTCTTGGTATCAGGCACAGTTCTTGGCTTGAATAGTCATTCAGAAATATTTGTTGAAGAAATGGGGATAAAAAGCAGTTTATTCAGTGAAACTATTCTATATGATCTATCATGGTAGGTACATGTCATGATACATTTGTCAAAATCCACAGAATGTACAACTGTAAGAGGGAATCCTAATGTGAACTATGGACTTCAGGTGATAATGATGTGTCACTGTATGTTCGTCATTTGTGACAAATGGACCACTCCAGTGAGAGAGGCTCTATAGGTTAGGGGCAGAGCGTATATGGCCTTACCTTCCACTCACTTGCTATGAACCTAAAAGTGGCCTAAAAACGGAAGTCTATTTCAAAAAAAAAAAAAAGGTACATATTAGCAAGTCATTAGTTTTTTTCCCCAAATAGAAGATTTTAGAAATGTTTCTGCATGCTTAAGGTGGATATTCTTTCTTGTCTGTGAGCGAAAATTTTTCTAGGAAATGCATCTTTAATTTTAAACACAAGGAAGTTTCCATTGTGGCACAGCAGAAACAAATCCAGTAGTATCCATGAGGACGTGAGTTTGATCCCTGGCCTTGCTCAGTGGGTTCAGGATCTGGCATTGCTGTGAGCTGTGGTGTAGGTTGCAGATGCAGCTTGGATCTGATGTTGCTGTGGCTGTGGTGCAGGCTGGCAGCTCTAGCTTTGATTCGACCCCTAGCCTGAGAACTTCCATATGCCACAGGTATGGCCCTAAAAAGCAAAAAAAAAAAAAAAAAAAAAAAATAAGCGCAAGTTTAGTTTACATCAAACTTTTCCAGATTTATTTTGTTAAAAAATGACTTTCTATTAAAGTGTACAATGGATATAAGGAAAGTAAATATATACTAGTTGATTCCTTCATTAATGAGTTTTATTATTTTTTAACTGTTAATAAATCCTTTTTTTTTTTATTCCTTTTCAGTCCGCTCATGGATAACATGAAACAGATATTAAATCTAAATAAATTAATAATGAAATCACAGCAGGTAACTTTGAACCTGAAGTTGCTTATGCATTCTCATTTCATTAACAACTGCTTGCTGGAAATTATATTATATGTGACTAAATAGGATTGCCCAAAGAGACTGGTATGGTTGGATTACCCTGTCCTTAAGTTTTTTCTCACTTTTTCATAATTCTGTTATTTCTTACTAATTTGCTAACTACTTATCACTTAAACTACTCTTCCTCTCCCTTTTGCTATGTGAAAATAGAGGAACTAAAAACTAGAGTTCTAGAAAATAAAAACTAATAGGTAAAATTCAGTGACTTTGATATTATAGATGTGTTCTTAGGTGACTGCTTTAACTTTTTTTGTTTCTAATAACAGGACACTTGGGATTTGGAGGAAAAAATGCTTGATATTAGAAAGAAGAGATTGCGTATGTAGAATACTTTTCTTTCTTGAGAACACACTTATGAAGATTGATAAGGGCAGATCTCTCAGTCACTGAAAAATTTTTTCATTTTCAAATTTTTTTAAATTGTGGACATGGCTATTTAAAAAGTAGTATATATAGAGTTTCCTGGTAGTGCAGTAGGTTAAGGATCCAGCGTCGTCACTGCTATGGCATGGGTTCAGTCCCTGCCTGGGAACTTCCATATGCCATGGGCATGGGCCCTCCCAAAAGAATAGTATATAAAATGCATTTTGCTTGATTTGTTGTTTTATAAGTTTAAATCATAAAAATTAATACATTCTCAGTATTGAAAAAAAATCAAATGGTATATATAGAAAAATATGATGTGAAAGTTAGTACTCCTTCCTGTGTGACCTGTTAGATACACATCATTCTAGGTCTTTTTTCCATATTTACATAAGTGTTTTATATGTACATGATCTTTCTTTTTTTCTTTTTTTTGTAGATAATTTTTAAATGACGACGATACATATGGTTCTATAGCTTTTTCACTTAATTCACATGAGATGGCTTTTTGGTTTTTTTGTTTGTTTGTTTGTTTTGTCTTTTTGCTATTTCTTGGGCTGCTCCCGCGGCATATGGAGGTTCCCAGGCTAGGGGTCCAATCGGAGCTGTAGTCTCCGGCCTACGCCAGAGCCACAGCAACGCGGGGTCCGAGCCGCGTCTGCGACCTACACCACAGCTCACGGCAACGCCAGATCGTTAACCCACTGAGCAAGCGCAGGGACCGAACCCGAAACCTCATGGTTCCTAGTCGGATTCGTTAACCACTGCGCCACGACGGGAACTCCGAGATGGCTTTTTGTATTAAAATGATTGAAATGATTGATTGAAGTGTATTTCAAAAGGTAATAAACATATTTGGGAGTTCCCTGGTGGCTCAGTAGGTTAAGAATCTGGCATTGTCACTGTAGCGGCTTGGATCATTGTGGTGGCTCGGGTATGATCCCTGGCCTGAAACTTTCACATGTGGAAGGCACAGCCAAAATAATAATAAAAATAACAATAATATACATCTTTTTTTTTTTTTTTTGCTTTTTAGGGCCGCACCCACGACATATGGAGTTTCCCAAGTTAGGGGTCTAATTGGAGATACAGCTGCCAGCCTACACCAGAGCCACAGCAACGTCAGATCCAAGCCTCACCTGCGACCTACACCACAGCTCATGGCAATGCCGGATCCTTAACCCACTGAGCTAGGCCAGGGATCAAACCTGCAACCTCATGGTTGCTAGTTTGGATTTGTTTCCACTGCGCCACGATGGGAACTCCAGTACACATCTTTGGTAAAGAATTTTGAAACAGGAGTTCGCGTCGTGGCGCAGTGGTTAACGAATCCAACTAGGAACCATGAGGTTGCGGGTTTGGTCCCTGCCCTTGCTCAGTGGGTTAACGATCCAGCGTTGCCATGAGCTGTGGTGTAGGTCGCAGACGCGGCTCGGATCCTGCGTTGCTGTGGCTCTGGCGTAGGCTGGTGGCTACAGCTCCGATTGGACTCCTAGCCTGGGAACCTCCATATGCCGCGAGAGGGGCCCAAGAAATAGCAAAAAGACAAACAAACAAACAAAAAAAAAGAATTTTGAAACAGAAAAATATACATAGGAAAAGTTAAACTTTTTATTTTATCATCAAGTGATAGTTGATCTTCAATGTTTATTTCTTGTAAAATAAAATTGGCACCATTTTATTATGTCATAAACTGCTTTCTTCATTTAACAGTATAGGCATGACTTACTGTTTTTAATTAACTTATGTATATTTTTTGCTATGCCTGCAGCCTGCAGAAGTTCCCAGGACAGAGATCAAACTCATGCCACAGCAGTAACCAGAGCCACAGCAGTGAGAACACCAGATCTAACCTGATGAGCCACTAGGGGAACTCCCAATTTATTATTTTATTTATTTATTTTCTTTTTAGGGCCGCATCTGCAGCATATGGAGGTTCCCAGGCTAGGGATCTAATCAGAACTGTAGCCGCCAGCCTATGCCACAGCCACAGCAATGTCAGATCCAAGCCGCATTTGCGACCTACACCACAGCTCACAGCAACGCTGGATCCTTAACCCACTGAGCAAGGCCAGGAATTGAACCCTCAACTTCATGGTTCCTAGTCGGATTTGTTTCTGCTGCGCCACGACGGGAACTCCCCTCAATTTCTCCCTCAATTTATAATTTTATTTTATTTTATTTTACTTTACTTTACTTTATTTTATTTTATTTTATTGTCTTCTTGCCGTTTCTTGGGCCGCTCTCGCAGCATATGGAGGTTCCCAGGCTAGGGGTTGAATCGGAGCTGTAGCCACCGGCCTATGCTAGAGCCACAGCAACGCGGGATCCGAGCCACATCTGCAACCTACACCACAGCTTATGGCAACGCTGGATCCTTAACCCACTGAGCAAGGGCAGGGACCGAACCCACAACCTCATGGTTCCTAGTCGGATTGGTTAACCACTGTGCCACGACGGGAACTCCCTCAATTTATTATTTTAAAAGATGATAAAGATTTGCCTTTTTGTAAGTTAGCTTAGTGTCAGAAGTAGTCCTGGTCACCTGATTAAACACCTTTGGATGTTTAATTTTTTTCCATTGCATTCCAACATACTTTTGGAACATTAGTGTCAAGGAACCAAGCTCAGAGTTCTTCTGCGGCACAGAGGGTTAAGGATCCAGGATTGTCACTGAAGCAGCTTGGGTCACTGTTATGGTGTCGGTTGGATCCCTGGCCCTGGAATTCCCACATGCCACAGACAGGGCCAAAGAAAAAAGGAACCAGGCTCTTCGGATACATCCGTTTATGTTTTCAAATACTATCTGTCCTCACCTTATTAGTGTTCGACTTACCATTTTTTGACTTTACGATGATATGCTTTCAGTAGAAATGAAATTCAGGTTTGAATTTTGCTATTTTTCCCACGCTAGCACCATACTTTCACATGGTGCTGGGCAGCAGCACTGAGCCACAGCTCCCAGTGCACCACGCGATCATGAGGGTAAACAACCACTACACTTACAACTATTATGTTTTTCACGTCCAGACCAGTATTCAGTAAATTATGTGAGCTGTTTAACACTTTGTTTTACACAGGCTTTGTATGAGGTGATTTTTTTTTTTTTTTGTCTTTTTAGGGCTGCACCCACAACACATGGAAGTTCCCAGGCTAGGGGTCATATCAGAGCTGTAGCTGCTGGCCTATACCACAGCCACAGCCACAGCAACTCGGGATCCGAGCTGCATCTGTGACCTACACCACAGCTCACGGCAATGCTGGATCCTTAACCCACTGAGCGAGGCCAGGGTCGAACCTACATCCTCATAGGTACTAGCCAGGTTCCTTACTGCTGAGCCACAACGGGACCTCCATGTGAGGGGATTTTAACTTAAGATGGGCTTATCAGGATGTTAGCCATCATAAGTCAAAGAAGATGCGTAGTCTAATTCTCAGAAGATTTCAGAAACAACAAAAAATTGTTGCTGATGTTTATCCCTAGAGAAGGGTATCTTACCTTTCATTAAAAATTCATCTCGTTGATAAGTCATTTTTGTAAATAAAGAGGGGAAAATATTTCCTTACATATATCTCCCCCCTATTTTTCTGGTAACTCAGAGTAAGTCCTCTTTGCCATGATGCCATGGCAAGTATTTGTAGATAATATCATTGTGAAATACATTCCTTGAACATCTCATAGAAGGCATTGCTAAGTATGAAGTTCAAATATTGGTGTTTGGCACCAGGGAAATCATTTTTAGATTAAAATGGAACTCCAACCTTAAATGCTGCTTATTAAAATGATCTCTTGCCTGAAATAATCCAGAACTGTTTGCTACAGAAGTTTTCAAGATTCTTGTTTATAGGAGTTGCAATATATAGTATATTGTTTTATTTTTAACCCAATAGAGTTAAAACAAGCTTCAGAAAGTAAACTTTTAGAAATACAGATCGAGAAGAACAAACAGAAAGATGATTTGGAAAATATGGAAAATTCGGAGAAGATGAAGACTATACACCGAAACCTACAAAGGGAGATACAGATTACTACAGTTATTCAACATATGTTCCAGGTAACATTTATATAAAAAGGAAGAGAGATAAAGAACTTTTTAGAAAATGATTGATTCTATTACTTTCAGGCTAATTTTCACTTGGTCTTTAATCTTACAAAATACTTCAGTACTGAATATTTGTCTGTATACATATATCTGGAATTCTTACCTATTTAATACAAGATTTTGATTTTTCATTATAGTTAGACCTTAGGCATTTATTTATTTATTTATTTGCTTTTTAGGGCCACATCCTTGACAAATGGAGGTTCCCAGGCTAGAGGTCCAGTTGGAGCTGTAGCTGCCGGCCTACACTACAGCCACAGCAGCGCCAGATCCGAGTTGCCTCTGCGACCTACACCAACAGCTCACAGCGATGCTGCATCCTTAACCCACTGAGCAAGGCCATGCATCGAACCTGAGTCCTCATGGATGCTAGTCAGATTCATTTTCACTGAGCCATACCGGGAACTCCACCTTAGGCATTTATAAATGGAATGATTTCAGCAGCTCTCTGGAGACAGAATGGCACAGTGGTTTAGAGCATTACATTCCAAGTTGGGAGAGGCGGAAAACGTGGATGGTGTGATGGGAATCTAGAGTTAAGGTCCTGATGACCGCTTAATATTTGCTGACCTCAAGAAAATTATTTAACTTTTCTAAGCATGAGTTTCTTTGTGTAGAAAGCATAGTCGTGAAAATTAAAGGTGACAGGTGTTCCTTTGTGGCTGTGGGTTAAAAATCTGGCATTGTCACTGTAGCAGCCAGGGTTGTTGCTGTGGCGCAGGTTCAGTCCCTGGCCTGGGAATTTCCACATGCTGCAGACGCAGCCAAAAAAATGGAAAATTTAAGGTGGCAATTCATGTTAATCTCTTTAGCATAGCATTTGGTGCAAGCAAATTCTCAATAAATATTGGTATTTAACCATCATGTCAATTTTTAAACTTTATGTGTTCCTTTATTCTAGAGGTTTTTTCTTTTTGAATTATAAAATGTCTCTGGAACTGTTGAACTCAAATTACTAGCTTTCAGTTATGAAGATACACAGTTAAAACTGCCTATTATGGGCAAGCTGGGGTGGTGTAGTTCACAGATGCAGCTTGGATCTGGCTTAGGCCAGCAGCTATTACTTCAGTTTGACCCCTAGCCTGGGGACATCTGTATGCTGTGGATGTGGCCCTAAAAAGACAAAAAAAAAGGTAAAACTGCCTATTATGTGTAAAGCATATCCTTGTAGAACATGAGGTCTTATAATCTTATAAAATGTCTTTTTTTTTTTTTTTGTCTTTTCAGGGCTGCACCCACAGCATATGGAAGTGGAAGTTCCCAGGCTAGAGGTTGAATTGGAACTTATGCCACAGCCACAGCAACATGGGAGCCGAGCCACATCTTCAACCTACAGCACAGCCCACAGCAATGACGGCCAAGTGAGTTCAGGGATGGAACCCCCATCCTCATGGATACTAGTCAGGTTCATAACCTCTTGAGCCACAACAGGAACTCCCTAGTTTTTTTTTTTTTTTTTTAGGGCCGCACACGTGGCACATGGAGGTTCTCAGGCTAGGGGTCCAGTTGGAGCCCCAGCTGCCAGCCCACACCGCAGCCACAGCCATGCAGGATCCGAGCCATGTCTGCCACCTACACCACAGCTCATGGCAACGCCAGATCCTTAACCCACTGAGCAAGGCCAGGGATCAAACCTGCAACCTCATGGTTCCTAGTTGGATTCGTTTCTGCTGTGCCATGGCAGGAACTTCCCAATTTTTTTTTTTGAATGAGAGTTGCAATGTTTATCTCGGGTTCTCTCAGTTGTGGGTTTTTTTTTTTTTTTTCATCTTTTTTGCCACACAGGCAGCATGTGGAAGTTCCTGGGCCAGGGATCGAAACTGTGCAGCGACCAGAGCCACAGCACAGCCTTAGCCCACTAGGCCACCCACAGAACTCCAGTGCAGAATAATTTTAATTTACTTTGGCACATGTTTCTTTTTCTTTTTTTTTAAGTAGTTTTTATTTTTATTTTATTTTATTTTATTTTATTTTTTTTGTCTTTCTGTTGTTGTTGTTGTTGCTATTTCTTGGGCCGCTCCCGTGGCATATGGAGGTTCCCGGGCTAGGGGTTGAATCGGAGCTGTAGCCACCGGCCTACGCCAGAGCCACAGCAACTCGGGATCCGAGCCACGTCTGCAACCTACACCACAGCTCACGGCAACGCCGGACCGTTAACCCACTGAGCAAGGGCAGGGACCGGACCCGCCACCTCATGGTTCCTAGTCAGATTCGTTAACCACTGCGCCACGACGGGAACTCTGGCACATGTTTCTTATGACGGCTTTGAGATTTCTGTTTTTCTGTGTTTCCTTTCTTTTTTTTTTTTTTGTCTTTTGAGGACCACACCCATGGCATGTGGAGGTTCCCAGGCTAGGGTCCAGAAGGAGCTGTATCCACTGGCCTATGCCACACAGCCACAAACAATGCACCAGATGCGAGGCACATCTTCAGTCTACACCACAGCTCACAGCAATGCTGGATCCTTAACCCTCTGAGCAAGGCCAGAGATCGAGCCTGCATTCTCATGGATCTTAGTCAGAATTGTTTCTGCTGAGCCACAATGGGAACTCCCATGTTTCTGTGTTTCTTAATTTTTATTCCTGACTTCTAAACTAGTGTTAATTTTGGTTTAATGATCCTATTGCTTTGTTAAACAATATAGCTTTGCCCTTCTTAGGAGTTCTCTTTGTTTCTGAATGAACATTAGCCCTTAGGGCTTCAGTCATGTTTGAATGCTTATCCCTACCTACCTTTGTAAATTTGACTGGACTATATTTACTTTCTTTCACTTATAGCAAAAAAATGCCTTCTATAGGCCAAAGATTTTTATATTTTTATACATAACAATATAACACGTAGGAGTTACCATCCTGGCTCATCAGTTAATGAATCCGACTAGTATCCATGAGGATGCGGGTTTGATCCCTGGCCTCACTCAGTGGGTCTGGCATTGCCGTGAGCTGTGTTGTAGGTTGCAGATGCAGCTCAGATCCTGAGTTGCTGTGGCTATGGCACAGGCCGGCAGCTGTTGCTCCGATTCGACCCCTAGCCTGGGAACCTCCCATATGCGGTAGGTGCCGCCCTAAAAAGACAAAAGACAAAAAAAAAATACAATATAACACATATATTCTAAAATATTTTGAAGCAGTATTTCATTTAGTAATTCAGCAATATTGAGCTGTAATTTTTCAAAGAATAATGATTAGAATTTTCATTAATCATGACCCTAATCATTCCTCCATTGTCTAGCACAAAAATGTTCTTCACCTTTGTCAGAGTCTTGAAACTTTCCAAGGGCTGAGTACCAAGCCCTCTTTTAACCGTAATGCATATTTCTTACACTTCAGTTGTTTTTTGCCATGGAAGTGCAAAATGAACTCCGATCCAAAGTTGTAATCTTTTTCCTTTAATCTAGGACACCACTACAATATCCTTAATGGGTAAAAACAGTCCATGGAAACTAGAGAAACATAAAAAAATTTTTGTAATTAACTATTGTAAATATGCTCTAGCACTATAGAGATCAATGCTCTCGCTTTATCAGAAATTCCCTTGTGGTGCAACAGGTTAAGGATGCAGTGTTGGTACAGCTGTGGCGCAGGTCGCAGCTGCGGCACAGGGTTGATCCCTGGCCTAGGAACTTTCACATGCTGTGGGTGAGAGGGTGGGGAGTGGGGCTGACTGAAACCTTACTGAAAGTGGAAATGGGGATACTAGAGTACATTCCTAACTTTTCTCATCATTGCAGAGGAGGTGTGCACACCAAGTTTCTGTAAATATTTGATAAGATCAGCAAAAGGAGATTTTTTTTTTAAACTCTTAAGTGTTTAAAAGTACTTAGAACTTTAATTTAAAACCTTTTTTTTTATTACAGAACCTCATTTTGGGGAGTAAAGCCAACTGGGCAGAGGATCCTGCCCTTAAGGAAATTGTTCTGCAGCTTGAGAAGAATCTCACCACGATCCAATGAGAATTCTCTTTTGACATTTTTTGTTTCTGTCTTTGATGTCATTTAAAATGCACATTTCAAGTGAAATGTTTTTTTCAGTGTTTTTGGAACTCTTCTACTACTTTTCTTTCTTTCTTTTTTTTTTAAGCTTGTGTTATCACTGTAACATGGAATCTATTGTTTTAAATATGATAATTAAAGTGACTGGCATACTCTAATAAAATAATCTGAAAGTCTTAGCCTTAAAAGCGTCTCCCAAACATCTAGTCCAGCTAGACTTTTCCACATTCATGGAAGACCCTATTCTCATTTGGGATATTTCTCTGTGTTTGTCAACAAAATATTGGAAAGTTAGAAAAGCATGGCCGCATCTTTTTTTCAACTATCAATTGTATTTTATTCAAATAAATCTCATTTTAGTTCTATCTCACCACAGCTTCTTTTTTCTCCTTTTAAAGAAAATTGAGAAATAATTGATATATAACGTTGTGTAAGTTTAAGATGTATGACATGTTGATTTGCCAACATGGCATTAGCTAACGTCTCCATCAGGTCATGTAATTGTCATTTCTTTATCACAGTGGGAACATTTAAGATTAGACTCTTAGTAACTTTGAAGTATGTCGTACAGTATTGTTTTTTGTTTGGCCACAGCAGCTTGACATGGGATCTCAGGTCCCAGACCAAGGCTTTAACTCAGGCTGCAGCAGTGAAAGTACTGAATCCTAACCATTAGACCACCAGGGAACTCCCTTGTGATATAGTATGTTGACTAGAGTCAACCTGTGGCTGTTTCATAATATCAAAATATGACTTATGAGCTGCCTGTTTCTGTAAATAGTTTTATTGGAACAAAGCCACACCCACAGGTTTACATATTACCTATTGCTAATTTTCCTCTATGATAGCATACATTGGTCCCCTGCTTATGGTGGTTTGACTTAAGATTTTTCAACTCTGACAGTGTTAAAGCTATATGCCTTTAGTAGAAACCATACTTCAAGTCTTGAACTTTGGAGTTCCCATCATGGCGCAGCGGAAACGAATCTGACTGGGAACCAGGTGATTGCGGGTTCGATCCCTGGCCTTGCTCAGTGGGTTAAGGATCTGGCGTTGTTGTGAGCTATGGTGTAGGTCACAGACATGGCTTGGACCTGGCATTGCTGTGGCTGTGGTGTAGATCGGCAGCTGTAGCTCTGATTAGACCCCTAGCCTGGGAACTTCCATATGCCTCAGGTGCAGCCCTAAAAGACAAAAAAACAAACAAACGAGTCTTGAATTTTGATCTTTTCCTGGGCTAGCAATACCTGCATGATGCTGGGCATCCAGCAGCAAGCCACATCTGTCAGCCATATGATCATGGGGCAAACAATCAATATACTTGCAACCATTCTGCTTTTCACTTTCAGTACAGTATTGAATAAGTTACATGGGATATTCAATGCTTTATTAGAAAACAGGCTTTGAGCTAGATGATTTTGCCCAATCGCAGGCTAATGTAAGTGTTCTGAGCACATTTAAAGTAGGCTAAGCTAAGCTGTAATGTTAGTAGGTTATGTGTATTAAATGCATTTTGACTTAGAATATTTTCAACTTAGGATGGGTTTATTGGGACGTAACCCCATCGTAAGGAAGATCTGTAGTTGAACTGAACTAAGTAGTTCCAACAGATTTTATGTTCTCCACCCCCTCACCTCTTATAGTCATTGACTTGAAGAAACTAGTTGCCCTGTAGAAAGTTCTCTGTTCTGATTTGTCTAATTGCTTCCTGGTAGTTTATGTAGCTTGTTTCACCTTTGTATTCCTGTAAACTGCAAGTTAGATCTAACTGCTTTACTAAATGTAGTTTTAAATTTGTTTTAATCAAGAAAATTCATGGAGTTCCCTCTGTGGTGCAGAGGGTTAAGTATCCTACTTCAGCAGAATCGCTCGGGTTTTATCCTCAGCATGGCACCTGTGATGTAGGTTGCAGCTGTGACTTGGATTCAGTTCATGGCTCAGGAACTTCCATATGCCACGAGTGAGGCCATAAAATTTAAAAAGAAAAAAGAAAATTCAGAAGTTGTGGTGGATACTTTGTATTGCATCACATCAGGAGGCTGTCATGTGGTGCTGGGTTCCATCTAACAGACGTACTCCCAATGTCAGGTACAAAGTACATGGAAGAAGAAAGGAGTCAAAGGCCAGTTAAGATAGAAACATGAAGGAGATGCAGTGTAAGAGGTAGGATCAGAAGGTGTGCTCCATAATCCATGAAAATAGCTAAATATTAACATTCAGGATATAGACTTTTGACTGAAAGAAAAATGCACAACCTAAGAGCTGTGAGTCGAGTTTTATTTAGTGTCTTGCCAAGAACTAGGACACAGCCTCTCAGATAGCTCTGAGGAACTGCTTCAAAGAGGTAGAGAGACAGACCACTATACATGTGATGTTGGCGAAGAAGTACGAGCAACCAGCATACATCTCAGTAGAAGGTCATTGCTAGTCAAGAGGACCAGATATGTCAGTTAATGATTTTAGTCCTTTTCCAAGTACAGGAATATGCAAGAATCCAGATGCATTAAAAATTTTCTTGAAATATGTCAAGAAAAGAAAGAACCTGTTTACCTGTTCTCCCAAAGCTCAGAGCGCCTCCTCCCGTTCTTCGTCCTGAATTCCTTCCAGGTTGTACTGTGGGTCAACAACTGCAGGGAATGACTTGATCCTTGTAAAGCAGGATGGTGGACAACATTCTTTATTTTACAAGACAAAAATCATGGGACCTAAGTGGGATGAAAGCAAATGAAGTGATGGCAGAAAGCTGATTGCAAATGAGTACCAGGACAATAAGATAGGATTTAGGGATGGAGGCAGTTTGCTGCCTCGGTTTCAACCAATTTTACCATCTTTATCCTAGAGAGAACTAATCAAGAAGGGGCCTGGATGAGAATTCTGTGGAGTATGAAAGCTAACACCTACCAATAAATTCACAAGTAGAGAAAGTTACAGAATTTTCCCGGTAGTCTCCCTAAAACAAAATTCATACTAATATGACCAGTAATTTGAACTGCATTTGATAATTTCTGAATTTATCATCAGGTGTTCCTGGGAGGCTTCTTTGTATTAGAGGACTTGGAAAGTTTATTTTTTAATAAAATCTCTAAAATATGGGAACTCTTTGCCAATTTTCATCTCTTTCTTAAATGTAATCATAAAGACGAAAAATATTTACAAAAGTAGCCGAGAAAGTCTGTGTCTCTTCAGTGACTTCAGAATGAGAATCTAATATCGTAGATTTTCACATAGAAACTTCTGGTTTCTCTGTATGTAAATGAAAAGTCTAGGAGTTTCTGTTGTGGTTAAGAATCCAGCATGGTATCCATGAGGATGCAAGTTTGATCCCTGGCCTCACTCAGCGGGTTAGGGATCTGGCATTGTCATGAGCTTTGCTTAGCTCCCAGATGTGGCTGGGATCTGGCATTAATGTGGCAGTGGCAAAAAATAAAATAAAATAAAATAAAATAAAATAAAATAAAATAAAATAAATAAAATAAAATAAAATAAAATAAAATAAAAAGGAGTTTCCGTCGTGGTGCAGTGGTTAACGAATCTGACTAGGAACCATGAGGTTGCGGGTTCGGTCCCTGCCCTTGCTCAGTGGGTTAATGATCCGGCATTGCTGTGGCTGTGGCTTAGGCTGGCAGCTACAGCTCCGATTAGACCCCTAGCCTGGGAACCTCCATATGCCGAGGGGAGCAGCCCAAGAAATAGACAAAAGACAAAAAAAAAAAAAAGTAGTGGCATAGGCTCGCAGCTCCATCTCTGATTCAGCTAGCTTGGGAACTGCCACATGCCACAAGTGTGGCCATGGAAAGAAAACTGCTTGTCGCAAAGTACTCAATAAATTTTAGTTATTATTTTAAAAAGAAAAAAATGTCTGGGTACTAGGAATCTAAGCTGCTTTTTGAGCTCCCCATCCCCAACTTTATTGAAGTCATTGACAAATAAAATTGTATAATATTTAAAGGTTACAGAGTGATGATCTGTATACACTGTGAAAGGATTCCCACAATCTAGTTAACACATCTATCACCTCAGATATTTACCTTATTTGTTGTTTTTTTGGTGAGAACATGTAAGTTCTACCCTTAGTAAATTTCAATTACACAATACAATGTCATCAACTATAGTCACCACTTTTGGGGAGCTCTCTTGTGGCATAGAGTTAAGGATCCAGTGTTGTCATTGCAGCAGCTTGGACCACTGCTGTGGAGAGGGTTTGATCACTGGCCTAGGAATTTCCACATGCCACAGGTGAGGCCAGGGGGGAAGAAAAAATCTTTACCACTTTTGAACTTTAGGAACACATTAGTTTATCTGGTTTCAGCAATGGTGACTTAGAAAGGATTTTAGTAGACTTTATCTTTTTTTTTTTTGTCTTTTGTCTTTTGTCTTTTTGTTGTTGTTGTTGTTGCTATTTCTTGGGCTGCTCCCACGGCATATGGAGGTTCCCAGGCTAGGGATTGAATCGGAGCTGTAGCCACCGGCCTACGCCAGAGCCACAGCAACGTGGGATCCAAGCTGCGTCTGCAACCTACACCACAGCTCACGGCAACGCCGGATCGTTAACCCACTGAGCAAGGGCAGGGACAGAACCCGCAACCTCATGGTTCCTAGTCGGATTCGTTAACCACTGCGCCACGACGGGCACTCCTAGACTTTATCTTTTAGAGCAGTTTTAGGTTCACTGCAAAATTGAGCAGAGAGTACACAGAGGTCCCATATACATACTGCCCCCACACATGTACAGCCACCCTCATTATCACCATCCCCTACTAGAGTAATACATTGGTTACAACGGAACCCACAGTAACATGTCACTACCATCCCAAAATTGTATATTCTATGGGTTTTGACCAATGTATAATGACATATACCCACCACTGTAGTATCATACAGCATCATGTCATTGTCCTAAAAAACCCCATGCTCTGCCTGTTTGTTCCCCCCTCCTTCCAACCCCTGGCAACCACCGTGTCTCTATAGTTTTGCCCCTTCCAGAATATGATATAGTTGGAGTAATTCAGTAAGTACCTTTTTCGAGCACCATGATTTACTCCCATGATTGACAAAAAGTCAATTATCAAGTTAAGAGGGGAAAAAATTTTTATTCAAGCCAAACTGATGATTATAACTGGGAGAGCAGATTCTCAGCTCTGAGAACCGTTCCACCTGTTAGAAGTCAAAGGCACAGTCATACACATTTTTGAGACAAAAGATCATACATCAAAATGACACTGATATTTTACATAAAGTTCATTAAGAATACACAGTCCAGGTAAGCAGGGACAGCAAGTCACCATGACCCCTAGAGAACTGGGACAGAACACTATTGTTTAAGAAGTTACACTGCTGGCTTCAGAAGAAAGGAAAAAAAAAATTGATCTTTCCAGTTGAGCAGGCACTTTCGTCTTTGAGGCGCTCTGGTTAATGTGTAATGCACATGCACACTGTACATTCTGGAGGGAGGAGGCCCCAATAAACACACGGAGAGAATTTTATGTTTAATTTTTTCTTGCCCTGACTTAAAACAAAAATTTTTATTTTTTATTTTTTGGCTGTGCATGAGGCAGATGGAAGCTCCTGGGCTAGGGATCAAACCACACCACAGCAGTGACCCAAGCTGCTATGGTGATGATGCCAGATCCTTAACCTGCTGTGACACAAGAGAACTCCAAAATATAAATTACCACCAATGATGTACATTAGTGTCACTTTACCTATAGCCTACCCAGATCATATTGTTCAAAGTTAATCTGTTAGCAATTTGAGAGATTGAAAATAGTGTTTTGGTATAGTATAAATTTTCATAGAATGAGGGAGTTTGAATATTTTATTTTTATTTTATTTTATTTTATTTTTTGCTTTTTCTAGGGCCGATCCTGTGGCATATGGAGGTTCCCAGGCTAGGGATCGAATTGGATCTGTAGCCGCTGGCCTACACCACAGCCACAGCAACGCAGGATCAGAGCCGTGTCTATGACTTACACCACAGCTCACGGCAACGCCGGATCCTTAACCCACTGAGCAAGGCCAGGGATTGAACCCGCAACCTCATGGTTCCTAGTTGGATTTGTTAACTACTGAGCAAGGACGGGAACTCCTGATATTTTAATATTATAAAATATATTTTAAAACATAAAATATTTTAATATTTTAAGGGGCAATTTGTATTTCTTTTCTGTATTTTTTTGGGGGGGGGAGGTTGGCTGTACCCATGGCACATGGAAGTTCCCAGGCCAGATTCTTAACTGCCTGTGCCACGGCAGTGACAATGCTGGATCCTTAACCCACTGAGCTACCAGGGAACTCCTGTATTTCTTTTCTGTAATCTGCCTGTTCATGTGCTTTGCCCATTTAGCCACTTTATCAATCTGATTTTATTTTTTGCTTTTTATGGCCACATCTGTGACATATGAAAGTTCCCAGGCTAGGGGTTGAACTGAAGCTGCAGCTGCCATCATTGCCACAGACACAGTAATGCAGGATCCAGGCTGCATCGGTGACCTATGCCACAGCTCACAGCAATGCTGGATCCTTAGCCCACTGAGCAAGGCGAGAGATCAAAGCTGAATCCTCTCAGATACCATGTTGGATTCTTTTTCTTTTTTTTGTCTTTTTTAGGGTCACACCCTTCGCATATGAATTAGAGATGCGGCTGCCAGCCTACACCACAGCAATGCAGGATCCCAGCGGAGTCTGCAACCTACACCACAACTCACCGCTAAGCCACAATTATCTGATTTTAGAACATGTACTCCTAAAACAAGCTTTGAAAGATTTTTTTTTTTTTTTTTGGACAAGCCCAAAGCCTGTGGAAGTTCCTTGGGCCAGAGATCGAACGCACGCCACAGCATTGACCCAAGCTGCAGCAGTAACAACACCTGAATCCTTAACCTGTGCCACAAGAGAACGCTTGAAAGCTTTTTAAAAATAGATTTCTGGGAGCTCTCTGCTGTGGCACAGGCAGTTAAGGATCTGGCGTTGCTGCAGTTGTGGCATAGGTCACAGAGGCTGCTTGGATTTGATCATTGACACAGGAACCTCCTTATGCTTTGGGTGCAGCATAGAAAGAAAAAAAGATTTCTGCTCTCCTCCATAGACATACTGAATCAGAAGGACCCATATTTAGGCTCAGTAACTTCTAGATTTAGAAACCACTAATCTAGGTCATTAACAAATTTGTCACTCTATTTACAATAATGTAAGGTTACATTACCTACAAGGTTAAGTGGTTGCAACATATTGCGTGTTAAATTTTTTTTTTTGTCTTTTGTCTTTTTTGTTGTTGCTGTTGTTGTTGCTATTTCTTGGGCCGCTCCGCGGCATATGGAGGTTCCCAGGCTAGGGGTCCAATCGGAGCTGTAGCCACCGGCCTACGCCAGCGCCACAGCAACGCGGGATCCGAGCCGCGTCTGCAACCTACACCACAGGTCACGGCAACGCCGGATCGTTAACCCACTGAGCAAGGCCAGGGACCGAACCCGCAACCTCATGGTTCCTAGTCGGATTCGTTAACCACTGCACCACGACGGGAACTCCTAATTTTTTAACATTGTAAGTATTAATATTTACCTTACAATTTAATATAACTTGGGGGAATGATATGGATGGCTCATGTTTCAAAAAGAAAAACTTGAACTTTTGAATTTTCTTAAATTTGAAGCAAGCAGCAGTTTAATATCAGGACTAATGGTAGAGAAAGCAAGCAGAATACCAAATCAGGCAATGCTAATAAGCAAAGGAATAAGAGGTGGCCTACTACAGACCTGGAACTGACCACTCTTTCTGAGCTTGCTACTTATTCCTAAATTTTAACAAGATTGTTCATTTTATTTTATTTTATTTTGTCTTTTTACCTTTTTTAGGGCCTCTCCTATCCCAGGCTAGGGGCCTATGCCAGCGCCACGGCAACGCCGGATCCTTAACCCACTAAGCAAGGCCAGGAATCGAACCTGAAACCTCATGGTTCTTAGTCGGATTCGTTAACCACAATGGGAACTCCCAAGATTGTTCATCTTAGGAAGCCACAAGAATTTATATTACTTACTTGGTTTCAGATTAAATTTTGGACTATACTGAAATTGGAAACTGGGTATCTGCAGAGGAACTGTTCCTAAATCACTCACTGGCTGATGAGCAAAATATATCCAACACCACAAACCTCCAGCGGCAAAACGAAACAATGGAAAACACGTGGATCAGTTTCCACGCGGGAAGTGAGGAAGGGCGGGGGCAGGCACAAAGGGGTGGAGCTAGCTCCAAAGTGGAGGCGGGTCCGGCTCGAGCGTCCGCTCCTCCTCAGTGACGTCACTTGCAGGGCCCGCCCCCAGCCGCCCAGGACTCCTGATATAGCCGCTGCTAGCTAGTGCCCCGGAAGCTGCCCCTCCTCGGGGGTCATGATGGGCAGTAAGATGGCGTCTGCCAGCAGGGTCGTTCAGGTAAGGAGATTCGGTCGCTTTTCCGCGCCATGGGCGGTAGGGGTGGTGCTGAGGATAGCAACGGCGCTGAGGAGGAAAGGCGGTGGCGGAATCTGCGCCGTGACCACGGCCCTAGATAGGGCCGGCAGCGGCGCCCCTGGGGTGTGTGTGAGAATTGGACCTTGAGCTCGTTGGGTCGGGCACTGAGCCGGGCACTGGAGCCGAGAATCGAGTCAGGCCGCGAGAGTGCATCTCCCCAGGTAGGCACGTCGCTGCTCCAAAGTCCCTAGACTGCATTCCCACTAGGACCTCGTTAGCCTCTTAGGAGTCTGCAGCCTTGGCTGCCTTGGCAATAGCGTGGCCAATCGGCGACTAGTGTTATCCGTGTTGTAGCAGATCAGCCAATCGGAAGGAGGGCGGTAGCGGTGACTGAAAGGAAGCGAAGCTGGCTTCTGACCCAGTGTCCCTTCAAGGTCTTGGGAATGGCCGGGGAACTGGCCCCACCGACTGTGTCCTTGCCCGGGGCGGTATCTCCCCCCACCAGTGCCCCCGGCAGTCCTATCGTCTGGTTACAGGCCGGAATGGGGGGGGGACTGTAAAAAGATATATATATTTATCTTTTAATATATGCCTTAGTGTTGGTTTCCTAAGCTTTTTTACCCCTGAGTTTAGATTGGTGCTAGAGGAACTTTATAGTTACTCCACACATCAGTTACTGACTCCTGATAGCTTTTGTATTTGCTTCTCCAGCTGTAGTCTCTAGCTTAAATAGGAAGGGTAAAATTGGCATATAAAGGACCACAGCCTCCACTTCTGCGGTTTCTTTACGTGATCTTTTTCAACTCTTAAAAGTGTATTAGTGTATAATTAACTTTTAACTTTGATATGAGAAGTTCATTTCTCTTTGCAAAAGTACTTACCTTAAAAGACTCTTAAAGTTATTTCACTCTGAAGGATAATCCTGCATCCCAGTCCTTAGCCTCTTTGCATTGAATGGTCCTCACTTAGTCGTTGAATGGGTAGTTATTGAACACTTGCTAATTAAAGACGCTGCGAGGACAGGAGACTATCTGACAAGAGACTAGTATCCATAATAGATAATCACATATTCCCAAGGCATATAGCCCAATTTTTTTTTTTTTTTTTTGCCTTTTTGCCTTAGGGACCTCCATATGCTCCTGCGGCATATGGAGGTCCCCAGTCTAGGGGTCTAATTGGAGCTGTAGCCACCGGCCTACGCCAGAGGCACAGCACGGGGGATCCGAGCCGAGTCTGCAACCTACACCACAGCTCAGGGCAACACCGGATCGTTAACCCACTGAGCAAGGCCAGGGATCGAACCCACAACCTCATGGTTCCTAGTCGGATTCGTTAACCACTGTACCAGGGCGGGAACTCCCCAATTTTTAAAATGGGTAAAAAAGGTTGATATTGCTCAAAAGAAGATATCTAGATGAGCAATAACCCTATGAAAAGATCCTCAACATCATTACTTGCCAGGAAAATACAAATTCAAACCGGAAAATACTACTACACACACCAAAATTATTTAAAAGACTGACAGTACCAAGTGGTTACGAGAACATGAAACCCCTGAAGCTCTCATACACTGCTGGTAGGAATATAAAATGGTACAGCCCTCTGGAAAACTGTTTTGTCGTTCTCTAGTACTAAACATACCTGTTCTGTGTCCCAGCAGTACTACTTAAAGGTTTATACCCCAGAGAAATGAATGCATATACCTAGAAAAACACTGTATAAAAGTGTTCATGCTTGCTTTATTCATAATAACACCCAATCCAGAAAATATCCAAATGTCCATAAGCAAGATAAATTGTGGTAGAGTTGTTAAAATGGAATAGTACACAGCAGTAATAAATGACTAACTACTGATATATGCAAATTAAAAAAAAGATATTATGAAATACACAATAAGGAACCATCTGACTCCTTTTAACAGAACTGCAAAGACTTGTATTCACATTCATAATACAAAGCAGTATGTGGTGGTGTTATGTAATAATTACACTTTAGCAAAATATATTTAGTATTTCTGTGGCAGGCCTACACTGCTGGGACTGCAGTGCCAACAAGGTAATATATGGTGCCTGCACAGAGCTTAGAACTTGGCTGTTGATCTGTATCTTGAAGTGTAGTATTTCAAGAGACTGGCAAAAACTGATAGGAATTAACAAAACATGGTGTCACCACTAAGTAGAGAAATTTGGCTGGACCACAGGGTGTTCAAAAGTAATTTTAGAAGAGTAAGTTCTAAGTATTCATCAAATGCCTGCTGAATGCCAAGCAGTATGTCTTTGATATGTTTGAGATGCTGCAAAATTAGAAAGGAGATAGTTACTTATTTAGGAAATCATTTGGCTGCTTGAGACATAGGGGAAGAAAATAGGTGGTTGGATTAATTCAGGGTTTAAAGTTTACAGGTGAGGTGAAAACAAACCTCCAGCAAGGCAATTGAGAGTGCTATTTTATTTTTTGTCTTTTTGCCATTTATTGGGCTGCTCCCTCGGCATATGGAGGTTCCTAGGCGAGGGGTCCAATCGGAGCTGTAGCCACCACCCTAGGTCAGGGCCACAGCAACGCTGGATCCAAGCCACCCACTGAGCAAGGCCAGGAATCAAACCTGAAACCTCATGGTTCCTAGTCGGATTCGTTAACCACTGAGCCACGGCAGGAGCTCTGGCAATTGAGAGTGCTAAAAGGATGTTGAATGAACTGTGGGTTCTAGGCTAGATAAGAAAGTAAAGTCAGGATGGAACCAGTTAACTGAGAGAAAAGGGAACCATCAAGGAAATGAAGAGCTTGGAGTGCCCATCGTGGCTCAGTGGTTAACAAACCCGACTAGAATCCATGAGGATGTGGGTTCGATCCCTGGCCTCAGTGGGTTAAGGATCTGGCATTGCCACGAGCTGTGGTGTAGGTCGAAGATTCAGCTCGGATCCTGAGCTGCTGTGGCTGTGGTGTAGGCGGGCAGCTGTAGCTCTGATTGGACCCCTAGCCTGGGCACCTCTATATACCATGGATGTGGCCTTAAAAAGACAAAAGACAGAAGGGAAAAAAAAAAAAAAAAAGAAGGGTTTGATGAAACAGATGGTGGGAAATAACAGAGAAGAGAGTTATAGGTAAAAATGTTGTGGTTGAGGTTAGATTTTAAATCCCTAAGATTTAGGGATGGTACAGCTCTGAACTCAGTAAAGAATTAAGAGTAAAAGAAAAGAACCTTTCAGTAACAGACACTAAACTAGAAAGAACATAAAGGTCAACCAGCAGCTTGGAAGTTTTGCTGTAGAAAATAGTGGAGGAAGAGAGAATGATTTTAAAAATCACAGATAATGATTGAGGCCTGCGCAGGTCCCAACCTGTCCGTGGTTTGGGGTTGCTATCTGCCTCATAAAGCAAAGTAGAGGGTTTGTCTTCTGGGAAGACAAAAGTTGTCTTCTCCTCTTTAAAACACTCTTACATAATTGGCTTTGGCATCTTCTAGGAATAGCAGGGCAAGGATTGAAGCTTCATGGGTCTGGATTTTCTGCTGAGGTAGAGAAAGAAGGCAGTGATTATGACCAGAAAGTCCAGAGTGGGGTGTCATTACCTCCAGAACTCATCACTGTTTACTGAGCTTGGGCTTCATGAGTCAGAGACGTGGCTTCCTTAATAAAATAATTGTTTCAATTTAAAAAATCACAGATAAGAAAAGAGATTGAAGGGATTCAAAGAAAAACACAGAAGACAGGACAGTGCAACTTTTGTATAATAAGTAGACTCTGAAATAGTGAAAGCAGTTAGAGTTGACCAAATCTCAAAATAAAAAAAGTTTAATAAAACTTTCCTGATATGAAAGAAGACTTAAAGTTATACCCTGTAGTTGAAAGAAATGACCCAGTATGCTTGACCAGTGGATATATTCTGGAAAATCATTCAATTTTAAAGAAAAAATTATTTGGTGATCCAAGCAACAAGACTAACCACCTAAAACAGAATGGAAGGGAATTCCCTGATGGCACAGCAGGTTAAGAATCTGGCTTAATCACTGCTTTGGCTCAGGTTCGATCCCTGGGCCAGGTACTTCCACAAGCTGGGGACATGGCCAAAAAAAAAAAAAAGAGAGAGAGGATGGAAGTTATCAGAATTTTCAAAAATAATACTATAATACTTTATAAAGGAAAACAGGTAGATAGCATATTACTGTAGTTAGAGAAAGAAAATGTGAACCAAAGCTTTAGCTACACTGACCTTCAGGTACAAAGGCCACAAACTCTTCTAAACCTTTCATTACTCAGAGATGTTGTTCCCTGAAGCTCTTCCTTCTAGCTCTCCCAGAGAATGAGCTTTAGACACTTAAGGAATACTTAGTTGTTCTTGGATTTCTTTTAACATAGGAATTGGATATAAGCAATGAATGTATTTAACTATAGAACTAAGACATAATGGAGATAAAGGCAAAAGACTCATTGGTAGTATTATTTGTTCTGACAGTATAAGATCTAATAAAACTTTTATTTAAAAAAATTTTTTTTTAATTTATGACTGTACTCCTGCCGCATCTGGAAGTTCCCGGGCCAGGGATTGATTCTGAACCATAGCTGCGACCTACACCGAAGTTGTGGTAATGCTAGATCCTTTAACCCACTGTGCCCGGCTGGGGACTGAATCTGCGTCTCTGCAGTGACCTAAGCCACTGCATCCAGACTCTTAACCCACTGTGCCACAGCAGGAACTCCTGCTAAAACTTTTAAAACGGAAGAATAAGGGAAAGAGTATACAGAAGGGAGAATAGGGAGTTGCTGTTGAGGCGCAACAGAAACCAATCTGACTAGCATCTATGAGGATTCAGGTTTGATCCCAGACCTTGCTCAGTGGGTTAAGGATCCGGCGTTGCTGTGAGCTGTGGTAGAGGTCACAGATGCAGTTTGGATCTCGCGGTGCTGTGACTGTGGCATAGGCTGGCAGCTGTAGCTTGGATTTGATCCCTGGTCTAGGGACTTCCATATGGTGTGAGTGTGGCCAAAAAAGAGGATAGAATAAATGTGCTAATTGCCTCTGCTTTTTAACCAGCAGTAAGCTATGGGGAGGGAACCAGAGAAGAGATTACTATCAACTCTTTCATTCTTTCTCAGAATAGTGAACCAATAGATAGTATCTCAAAAAGAGGCAACTAACAGCATTATCTAAAGGTAGCAACATAACAAAAGCGTTATACAAAAGTACAAATCTCTCTAAAGACAAAAAACAAAAACCCAAAAATGAAAACAAAGACAAAGGAATTTATATTTAAATAATCATACAATGATATGACCCTGCAGCATATGGAGCTCCTGGCCAGGGGATCAGATCTGAGCCGCAGCTATGAACTATGCCACAGCTGTAGCAACATTGGATCCCTAACCCACTGTGCCAGGCCCGGGACTGAACCTATGTCCCAGTTTTCCCAAGAGGCTGCTGATCCCATTGCTCCACAGCAGGAGCTCTAACAGTGATTTTTTTAAAATACAAGACCAAAGGCACAATCCAGGGAAGAAGTAATTGATAAATGGATGTCGTTAAAATTGAAAACTTCTGGTCTGCAGAAGACACTGTCAAGAGAATGAGAAGGCAAGCCACAGACAGGTGAGAAAATATTTGCAAAAAAAAACAAAGGACTGTTACTTAAGATATTCAAGGAAATCTTTCTCTCTCTCTTTTTTTTTTTCTCTTTTTAGGCCTGCACCCGTGGCATATGGAGGTTTCCAGGCTAGGGGTCAAATTGGAGCTGTGGCTGCTGGCCATGCCACAACCACAGCAACACCAGATCTGAGCTATGTCTGCAACTTACACCACAGATCGTGGCAATGCTGGATCCTTAACCCACCGAGCAAGGCCAGGGATCCAACCTGCGTCCTCTTGCATCCTAGTCAGATTTGTTTCCTCTGAGCCATGGCAGGAATTCCTCAAGGAAATCTTTAAATGTCACAATACAAAAAGAGTCTGATTGAAAAATGAGCAAATGATCTGAACAAACACCTCATCAAAGAGGAAATACAGGAGTTCCCATTGTGGCGCAGTGGTTAACGAATCCAACTAGGAACCATGAGTGGGTTCGATCCCTGGCCTTGCTCAGTGGGTTAAGAATCTGGCATTGCTGTGAGCTGTGGTGTAGGTTGCAGACATGGCTTGGATCCCACGTTGCTGTGGCTCTGGCGTAGGCCGGTGGCTACAGCTCTGATTCGACCCCTAGCCTGGGAACCTCCATATGCTGCAGTAGTGGCCCTAGAAAAGGAAAAATGACAATAAATAAATAAATAATAAAGTAAAAAATATGTTTTTTAAAAAAGAGGAAATACAGATGACAAACATATGAAAAGATGTTCAGTGTTATAGTCACTAGGGAATTGCAGACAAGGAGACACTTCCATGTACCTATTAGAATGGCGAAATCCAGAATTCTGATACCACCAAATGCTGACAAGGATATGGAGCAACAGGAACTCTCATTGCTGGTGGAAATGCAAAATGGTGTGGCCACTTTGGAAGGCAGTTTGACAGTTTGTTACACAACTAAACATACTTTGACCATATGGTTGAACAGTTGCACTCTTTGATATCTACCCAAATAAGTTGAAAACTTAGGTCCAGAAACCTGCACGTGGTTTTTTTTTTTTTTTTTTTTTTTAAATAGCAGCTTTAGGAGTTCCCGTCGTGGCGCAGTGGTTAACGAATCCGACTAGGAACCATGAGGTTGCGGGTTCGGTCCCTGCCCTTGCTCAGTGGGTTAATGATCCGGCGTTTCCGTGAGCTGTGGTGTAGGTTGCAGACACGGCTCGGATCCTGCGTTGCTGTGGCTCTGGCGTAGGCCGGTGGCTACAGCTCCGATTGGACCCCTAGCCTGGGAACCTCCATATGCCGCGGGAGCGGCCCAATAAATAGCAAAAAGACCAAATAAATAAATAAATAAATAAATAGCAGCTTTATTTATAATTGCCAAAATTTGGAAACAACTAAGATGTCTTTCAGTGGGTGCATGGGTAAGTAAACCGTGGTACATCCAGATAATGTAATATTATTCAACACTGAAAAGAAGCATCAAGCCATGAAAAGATGCGGCTCTGACCCTATATTGCTGTGGCTGTGGTGTAGGCCTTCAGCTAGAGCTCTGATCTGACCCCTAGCCTGGGAACTTCCATATGCCTAAAAAGCAAAATAATAATAATAATAATATTAATAATAATAAAAGGATAGGTGGAGATATGTCAGACCAATGCAAATATAAAAGAAGGAGTTCACAATCTCACCAAATAAGGGAGAATTCAGACCAGAAAGCTCTAAAAAAGACAAAGCACACTTTATAATGTTAAGGCTACAATTCACAGTTAAGATTTAATAGTTATTAATTTTGTACTCAATTACTCAGCAACTTTTTTTCTTTAATTTTATTTTATTTTTTACTTTTTAGGGGCACTCCTGCAGCATATGCAAGTTCCTGGGCTAGGGGGGGTCGAATTGGAGCTGCATGTACTGGACTACAGCCACAGCAACTTGGGATCCAAACCACATCATCGACGTGCAGCAACAAGCTGGATCCTTAATCCACTAAGCAAGGCCAGGGATTAAACTGACATCTTCATGGATACTAGTGGTTCTTAACCAACTCAGCGACTTCTTTCATAAAACACAAACACTAGAAGTTTAGAAGAGAATTCAACACAACTTTTGATGACAGATTAGTAGATTAAAAACTTATTAAAGGATTTAGAAGAACATAAAGAACATAATAAGATTGATCTCATAGTTAATATGTACTTGCACCTTTATAGTTATATATATATATATATATATATATATATATATATATATATACTTTTTTTTTTGCTTTTAGGGCTGCACTTGCAGCATATGGATGTTCCCAGGCTAGGGGTCAAATTGGAGCTACAGCTGCCAGCCTATGCCACAGCCACAGCAATGTCAGATCTGAGCCACGTCTGTGACCTCCACCACAGCTCATGGCAATGCCAAATCCTTAACCCACTGAGCCAGGCCAGGGATCAAACTCACATCCTCATGGTTACTAGTCAGATTTGCTTCCTCTGTGCCACAACGGGAGCTCCCTTTTTTTTTTAAGAAAGTTCTTTGTCTCCCTTAGTAAAATCAAGAACAATATAAGGATGCCCCATATTTCAATTACTGTTTAACATTGTATTGGAAGTATCAGCAAATGTGACTATGAAAATTGAGCATATGATAAAAGGTAGCATCTCAAATTAGGAAATGAACTTTTAACAAGTATGAGTTGATAGCCTTTTGGAAAAAGACTAAACAAGACCCACTGTTCACACATTATACGAGGATAAGTTTCAAATGAACCTGATACCTTTTTTTTTTTTTTTTTTCCCTTTTCGAGGGCCACACCCACAGCACATAGAAGTTCCCAGGCTAGGGGTCAAATCAGAGCTGTTGCCGCCGGCCTATGACACAGCCACAGCAATGCCAGATCCTAGCCGAGTCTGCAACCTACACCATAGCTCATGGCAACGCCAGATCCTTAGCCCACTGAGTGAGGCCAGGGATCGAACTCTCGACCTCACGGGTCCTAGGCGGATTCATTTGGGCTGCACCATGACAGGAACTCCCAAATCTGATATCTTACTGTCAAAATTGTAAACAAATTGCAATAAACTATCCACATGCACAAATGAGTGCATATAAAACTGATAAAATCTAAATAATCTATGTAGACTATACCATCTTCAGTTTCCTGGTTTTGATACTGTGCCGTAGTTAGGCCAGATACTGCCATAGTGGTAAATTGAATGACAGGCATGTGGGACCTCCTCGTACATTTTTTGCAAGGTCCTGTGAAGCCATAATTATTTAAAAATAAAAAGTTAAGCAAAACCATGCAAGCTCCAAATGAAAACATGAGCTGCTTTATTACCTGAGAGTGGGGAAAACTTTTCCCAACTATGACACAGGAGCAATAAGGGGGAAAATTCATCATTTGGACTACACTAAAAGAAAAACTTGTACTCACCAAAATATACTGAAAATTTTTAAAAAGCAGGTAAAAAAAAATTGCAGCAAAGGGTCAATAGCCATGCCATAGAAAAAACTTGTGACGTTCCCTGGTGGCTTAGTGTGTTAAGAATTTGGTGTTGTCACTGCTGTGGTGCCAGTTCAGTCCCTGGCCCTGGGAACTCCTCATGCCTCAGGTGTGGCCAAAAACAAAACAAAACCAAAAACTTGAGCATAGAAAAACGAGCAAGAGCTGTAATCATATTTTTTTCTTTAATTACTTTTTTATATTACTCAATGAATTTATTACATTTTTAATTGTACAATGATCATCACAACCCAATTTTATAGCATTTCTGTCCCAAACCCCCAGTGCATCCCCCACTCCCCAACCTGTCTCATTTGGAAACCATAAGTTTTTCAGAGTGTGTGAGTCAGTATCTGTTCTGCAAAGAAGTTCATTGTGTCCTTTTTCAGATTCCAGGTGTCAGTGAAAGCATTTGATGTTGATGTCTCATTGTCTGACTGACTTCACCTAGCATGATAATTTCTAGGTCCATCCATGTTGCTAAAAATGCCAGTGTTTCGTTCCTTTTAATGGCTGAGTAATATTCCATTGTGTATATGTACCACATCTTCTTGATCCACTCCTCTGTCGATGGACATTCTGGTTGTTTCCAAGTCTTGGCTATTGCAAATAGTGCTGCAATGAACATCAGAGTACGTGTGTCTTTGCAAGTCATGGTCTTCTCTGGATAGATGCCCAGGAGTGGGGCTGTTGGATCAAGTGGTAGTTCTATTTTTAGTTTTCTGAGGCATCTCCATACTGTTTTCCACAGTGGTTGCACCAATTTACAATCCCACCAGCAGTGTAATAGGGTGTAATCATATTCTTCACAGGTAAAATGACTCTTAACCACATGAGGTGATGGTCAGCCTTACTTATAATAAATGAAAATGTCAACTACATGGAGATAACATTTTATCAATAAGACTTTATTTAAAATGTACAAGTTGCGCAGTTCCCGTTGTGGCTCAGCGGAAACAAATCCAACTAGGAAGCATGAGGTTGCTGGTCAGATCCCTGGCCTCGCTCAGTGGGTTAAGGATCCGCTGTTGGGTGTGACTGTGGTGTAGGTTGCAGATGCAGCTCGGATCCTGCGTTGCTATGGCTGTGGCGCAGGCCAGCAGCTACAGCTCCGATTCCTAGGGAGCCTGGGAACCTCCATATGCCATGGGTTCGGCCCTAAAGAACAAAACAAAATGTACAAGTTGGATCAAGTAAGTCTGTTGGGAAGGCTGTGGAGAAACAGGCACTCATTTGTTGCTGAGGGAATGCAAAATAGTATAACCCCTATGAAGGGAAAATCTGGCAGTATCTCTCAAAACTGTGTTTTTTTATCTTTTGACCTAGCAGTTTTTTTCCTTGGAATCTATCTCACAGGTACACTGGCAAAGATAAGAATAGTACAAGACTATTGATTCTACGCATTATTTGTAATAGAAGAAAGACTGGAAACAACTGATATTAGCAAATTAATAAACAAGTTAACGAGGCTGGTTGAAGAAATTCATGGCTTTTATCCTGAGTTCCTGCTGACCCCTCAGATTCTAATATTACCACTACAGTATTCTTCCTTGCCTTCTTCCATCCTATATTTGTATTTTCTTTCTCTCATAGGGAAATCCCTGGCTCCCCCACATATCAATATATGTAGTACTCATTTGTATTTACAGAATGGTTTCAGAATAGCTATATCTACACAACCAATCTACCAAGTAAAAAGTTTGAGGTATCTTTATATTTCATTAGTCTTTATTTATTTAACTTTTTTTTTTTTTTTTTTTTGCTTTTTAGGACCCCACCCTAGGCATATGGAGGTTCCCAGGCTAGGGGTCTATTCAGAGATAAAGCTGCTGGCCTACACCACAGCCGCAGCAATGCCAGGTCCGCCATGTCTGTGACCTACACCATAGCTCACGACAACGCCAGAGCCTTACCCCACTGAGTGAGGCCAGGGATCAAACCGGCTTCCACTGAGCCACGATGGGAACTCCTCTTTCAGTCTTTAGACTGAGGTATATAGTCTAAGCACTGTGAAAGTTATTTGGATTAGCTCCCTTTTTTCCCTTAGTTATAAAGCTACCCAACTAATAAGTGTTAATGTGTGTGTGTGTGTGTGTGGAGATATATATAGTGTGTATGTATGTGTATATATATATATAGTTCAAAAAAGACAGTTTGGGGACAGGAAAATTTGAGCATAAGCTAAATATTAGATGATATTAAATAATTTTTTTATTTATAAAGTGTAAAAAGGTATTGGGATCATGGCTTAACAAAATCCTTTTCTGTTTGTGATGTGTACATGGTATTAACAGGTAAGATTAGATGACGGGGATTTTTTTTTTTTTTTTACTGTGTGAAGTATTAATGAAAATAGCCAATACTAAAATTGTTGATGAGTTCCCGTTGTGGCTCAGTGGGTTAAGAACTCTACATAGTGTCTATGAGGATGCAGGTTCAACCCCTGGCTTCGCTCTGTGGGTTAAGGATCAGCTATTGCAGCACAGATCACAGATGCAGCTTGAATCTGGTGTTGCTGTGGCTGGGGCATAGGCCAGCAGCTGCATCTCCATTTCATACCCTAGCCTGGACACTTTCATATGCTGCAGGTTCAGTCTTAAAAAAAACATAAATTTTAAAAATTAAAAAACATTTTTGGAAGTCCTAAAATGTGTTTATCAAGGTATATTTTACTTCTGTCTTAGCTCTACATTTTATTTTATTTATTTATTTTTTGGTCTTTTCAGGGCCACATCTGCAGCAAATAGAGGCTCCCAGGCTAGGGGTCCAATCGGAGCTATATCTGCTGGTCTACACCACAGCCACAGCAACGCCAGATCCAAGCTGCGTCCTCAACCTACAGCACAGCTCACGGCAACGCCGGATCCTCAGCTGACTGAGCAAGGCCAGGGATCTGACCCGCAACCTCATGGTTACTAGTCGGATTTGTTTCCGCTGTGCCATGACGGGAACTCCCACTTAGGTATTTTTAATTTTTTGTCTTTTTTTTTTTTTTTTTTCCATATGGAAGTTCCCCGGCTAGGGGTCGAATCACAACTGCAGTTGCTGGCCTACGCCACAGCCATGGCAATGACAGATCCCAACCACATCTTCGACTTACACCACAGCTTAAGGCAACACCAGATCCTTTTAACCCATTGAACGAGACCAGGGATTGAACCAGCATCTTCACGGACACTATGTCGAGTTCTCAACCCACTGAGCCACAATGTGAACTCCATACCACGTCCATTTTTTGGGTTTTGTTTGTTTGTTTGCTTTTTACAGCAACACCCGAGGCATTTGGAAGTTCCCAGGCTAGGGGCTGAATCAGAGCTACAACTGCCAGCCTGTTCTACAACCACAGCAACGCCAGATCTGCCCTGTGTCTGCAACCTACACCACAGCTCATGGTAACACCAGATCCTTAACCCACTAAGCAAGGTCAGGGATTGAAAACACATCCTCATGGATGCTAGTTGGGTTCATTACCGCTGAGCCATGACGGGAACTCCTCCATACCACGTTTATAGGTGTACAAAAGCAATGTTTAAATGTTCTTTCTAGTGTATGTATGTTTGTATGAGTGTGCATATACATACTTAATTAAAGGTCTATATAGTTAGGCCTATACAGTTAATCCTAACTTAAAAATGGTCTTTTTGAAGTTCCTGTGTGGCCCAGTGGTTAATGAAACTGACTAGGATCCCTGAGGATGTGGGTTGGATCCCCGGCCTTGCTCAGTGGGTTAAGGATAGGGTGTTGCTGTTAGCTGTGATGTAGGTTACAGACGTGGCTGGGATCCCAAGTTGCTGTGGCTGTGGCTGTGGCCAGCAGCTGCCGCTCTGATTCAACCCCTAGGGAACTTGCATATGCTGCGGGTGCAGCCCTAAAAAGACAAAAAGACCAAAAAAAAAAACTCTTTTCACCCATTTGGCAGATGCTTGCTGAGCACTTACTGGGTACGGGGTACTGCTGCAGAGTACATAATTTTCCAACTCTGCCTTTCCAGGAGCTTTACTTTCTTGTAGTCATTGGCTCATTTATCTGCTCCTCTACATAGTATTCTTAAGATGTTCACGTTACTGTGGAAACACAGGAGAAATTTTAAAATCAGATTTAAGAATCAAGGGAGTCTTTTTCAGAGTGACATTTGAACCGTTTAAAGACTAAGCAATCAGGGAGTTCTTGCTGTGGCCTAATGGGTTAAGAATCTGACCGCAGCGGCTCAGATTGCTGCAGAGGCATGGGTTTGATGGGTTAAAGGATCTGGTCCCAACAAACCTATATACTTCTGTACAAATAAAGTGTGTAAATATGTAGTATATATATATACATATATATACACACACACACAGATATATTGCAAATAAACACACCTTGATCTCACTAGTTACACAGCAACTTACAGATTACTTTAGTGGGAAAACCTGCTCTGTTTATTAGACTCTCAGCATCATATATTCAGGACATCTCATGCTGAAAGTTCTGTTTAAGCTTCTCTTTAGCCTTTTTTTTGAACTTTAGGGATGAAACATTAATACTCTTCAAATATCTTATTAAAAACTATATTTTACAGAGCTCCTTTGTAGCACAGTGAGTTAAGGATCTGGTGTTGTCACTGCAGCAGCCTAGGTCTCTGCCATGACACAGGTTTGATCCCTTGCCCAGGAACATGCCACAGGCACAGCTAAAAAAAAAAAAAAACAAAACAAAAAACAACCCCCAAACAAAAAAAACGCAGCATTTATTTTTTTTCTTTTACGGACGCACCTGCAGCATATGGAAGTTCACTGGTTAGGGGGGCGAATCAGAGCTCTAGTTGCTGGCCTACACTGCACTGCCTATATGACCTGCCCTGCTTTTTATTTTTTAATTTTTTTTGTCTTTTTGCCTTTTCTAGGGCTGCTCCCGCAGCATATGGAGATTCCCAGGCTAGGGGTCGAATCGAAGCTGTAGCCGCCGGCCTACACCACAGCCACAGCAACTTGGGATCCAAGCCGTGTCTGCAACCTACACCACAGCTCACGGCAACACCAGATCCTTAACCCACTGAGCAAGGGCAGGGATCAAACCCACAACCTCGTGGTTCCTAGTCAGATAAGTTAACCATTGAGCCACGTCGGGAACTCCTGACCTGTCCTGCTTAATCCACTGAGCGAGACCAGAGATCGAAACCACATCTTCATGGACCCTGTGTTGGGTTCTTAACATTCTGAGCCACAATGGGAATTCCAAACCAAGTATTTTAAAAACACTGATTTCTATGAGTATAGGAAAAAGACTAAAGTAAAGGACTAACAAATGTTTAAAACTATTTTATGTGGCTTTTGGGCTTACTGATATTTTTGGTTTTTGTGCTTTTCTGCATTCTTTTCAAATTTTTTACACAGAACATTTTTTACTTTTGTAGTCAGGAAAAGGTGTTTTGTTTTGTTTTTGTTTGTTTGTTTGTCTTTTGTCTTTTTAGGGTCACACCCGCAGCATATGGAGGTTTGTTTCCAGGCTAAGGGTCCAATCAGAGCTACATCTGCCAGCCTGCGTCACAGCCACAGCAATATGGGATCCAAGCCTTGTCTGCGACCTACACTGTAGCTCATGGTAACACCGGATCCTTAACCCACTGAGCGAGGCCAGGGATCGAACCCCCATCCTCATGGATACCATTGAGCCATGACGGGAATTCCAGAAAAAAATTTTTTTTTGATTGTCTACTTTTCAATATGCTTTTTATCTTATTCTAAACTGCTAGGTATTAACATAGTAGAGAAACAACTCAATACGAGTCAGGAGATTTCCAGTTGTTACCTATCAGCAAGGCAACGTAGAGTCATGCAACATAAAATTCAGGTCATCTTCATCAGGTTGTATGGAGGTCATTTGGCAGTACAGAAAAATGTGATGTATAAAGTACAAAATTATTATGAATAGATAAGATAAACATGTTATAGGTCAGAAACTAGCTTTCCTGGTTAGGGAGGAATAAAGTAGTAAAATTTAAAGTTGCTAAAGTAACAAGTTATTTTAATCCAACAAAGGTATCTGCTTGTGGGGTTCAGTAGATTATTTCTTAAGCAGTTAATGTTATTTTAGTACTTCATTTCTTTTTCATGCATTTTATTTTTCCTTTAGGTAGTCAAGCCACATACTCCATTAATAAGGTTCCCAGACAGAAGAGACAATCCTAAACCCAATGGTAAGCTGTACTTTCTTTAGATTAAAAAAAAAAAAAAAGATGTAAGGAAAAATATATGTACATATGGATTTATACAGGAATATTCTACTAGAAACAATATTTCTCATTTTACGGAGTTCCCATCATGGCTCAGTGGTTAACAAATCCAACTAGGAACCATGAGGTTGCGGGTTTGATCCCTGACCTTGCTTAGTGGGTTGAGGATCTGGCGTTGCCGTGAGCTGTGGTGTGGGTTGCAGACTCGGCTTGGATCCCGAGTTGCTGTGGCTCTGGTGTAGGCTGGTGGCTACAGCTCCGATTAGACCCCTAGTCTGGGAACCGCCATATGCCGCGGGAGCGGCCCTAGGAAAAGGCAAAAACAAAAAACAAAACAAAACCAAAAAAAACCCCACAGTATTTCTCATTTTAAAATCAGGTAAACTATTGTCCCTTAGAACAAAATGGTATGTGAGGTTGTATGTAAGTAGAAATTAACTTTGTCTTACCTCCTTTTCAAAAGGTGGTAATTCAGTAATAGATATTTCTGATTTTTTTTTTTTTTTTTTGGTCTTTCTAGGGCCATAGCCACGGCATATGGAATTTCACAGGCTAGGGGTGGAATCGGGGCTGTAGCCACCCGCCTACACCACAGCCACAGCATCGCCAGATCTGAGCCACGCCTGCGACCTACACCACAGCTCATGGCAATGAAGGATCCCATGGCGAGGCCAGGGATCAAACCTGGGCCTTCATGGATGCTAGTCACACTCATTTCCACTGAGCCACAATGGAAACTCCAGATATTTCTGGTTTTTTTTTTTTTTTGTCTTTTGTCTTTTTAGGGCTGCACCCTCGGCATATGGAAGTTCCCACGCTAGGGGTCGAATTGGAGCTACAGCTGCCAGCCTGTGCCACAGCAGCGCAGGATCCAAGCTGCGTCTGCAACCTACACCACAGCTCACAGCAACACTGGATTCTTAACCTGTTGAGTGAGGCCAGGGATCGAACCCGCAACCTCATGGTCCCTAGTTGGATTCGTTTCCACTGTGTCACAGCACGAATTCCTTGTTCTTTCTTTTTGTTTCTCCTTTAGTAGACTCTCTCATGCTTATATTTGCAGAGATTATGATCTATAACCACCATTCTTGTATTTTTCTCCCAGCTAACTTTATTTTCTTTCATTCATTCATCTGTCTGTTCATTCAAGCAGTATTTCTTAGATGGAATTAAACCTTAGCAATTACTGCTTGTCAAGTAATTGAAAATCTGAACAAGTTCTGTTTTGCTCTCACTCCTCCTTTGTTTCTTTTATGGCCACACCCCAGAGTATATGAAAGTTCCCAGGCCAGGGACTGAATCAAGGCATAGCAAGGCCAGATCCTTTAACCCACTATGCTGGGCCAGGGACTGAATCTGTACCTCCACAGCAACCTGAGCCCCTGCAGTCAGATTCTCAACCCACTGCATCACAGTGGGAACTACAACTTACTCCTTTTTACTAGATTCTTTGTCACTGACTTTATTATAAGATATTTGACCTTTAATTCAGGGAGAATTTTAACAAATTTTATATGGATTTTTTTTTGGCCATGGCTTACAGTGGCTTGATCTGGATCTCAGTTCCCAGACCAGGGATTGAACCCAGGGCCATAGTGGCGAAAACAACAAGTCCCAACCAGTAGACCACCAGGGAACTCCCTGTATATGGATATTTTTAACTTACTGTAACTTGCAGAATTAGGATATAGGTGACAGACAAGTATAAAGGTCTTGAGAAAATGAATCTTAGCTACATTTACCAAGTTTCTTATTCTCCATTTTGAGATATTACCTCTAAACGCTACCACATGACAAAATTTAAGTAATGTAGGTTATATAAATGGGTTGAACTTCACAACCTAGGAATTTTGTTACCTTATAAACTTATTCTTCAATATAGAATTTCACTCAAAACTACCTCATTTGCTTTAAAAAGAACTTTCTGAAATTATGTAACTTATAACCAAGTTACTCTATAATACTTGTCTCTTAGAATTATAATACTTAGCATTTTAAGAATAACTCATTTATTCAATAATAGATAACTTAAAATAGTATTTTAAGACATTGAACAGTCCCTCCATGTCCTTTTTTTTTTCTTCTTTAATTGCAGTATCAGAAGTTTTGAGATCAGCAGCACTACCATCTCACCCTTCAATTTCACAGCATTCTAAGGGAAGTAAATCGCCAGACTGGCTGAAGCATCAGGGTCCACCAGACACTGCAGAGATAATAAAAACATTACCTCAGAAATACAGAAGGAAACTTGTGTCTCAGGAAGAAATGGAATTTATCCAAGTATGTTATTGCTCTTTATCACGATAGAGCATTATTGGCTTTGGAGTTTCAGATGCTGATTAGCATGTCCTTCCCTTTGTCTTGTCAAGGTGTGTCCATAGCTAAGACAAGGATGGTCAGTTAGGCGAGGACTATGAGGAATAAACTATGTTCAAGCAATTAGTAAATGTGCGTGAAGGAAAATATGTGTAGAAGTATAGTATAATAAATAGCAAAATATATATACCCCATGAAGAAAAGCTCTTTAGAGTCCTCATTAATTTTTTAGAGTATCAAGGATTTCTGATACTTGAAAACCATTGATCTGGGTCAACCTTGAGTCCCTTTCAGATCCAAAATTCTTTATATAACATTGAATATAAGTGCTCAAAAAATGAGTGCTATAAAACCTGAAATTGTTTTTAAAACCTAAAGATCATTTGCTTAAAATGTTGTAAATTTGCATAGTAGCCATGAAAACATTTCTTTGTAAATACAACACCTAATCTTATGCTTTTTTTTCTTTTCAGCGTGGAGGTCCAGAATAATTACTACCAATGTGGCTGCTGTTTGTCATCAAACAAAAGAATAGTCTTTACAGTAGAGGACTTCAGAATGACAGATGAAAAATTGTACATTAAACAACTTTAATAAATACTCTGTAAAAAAAGAAAATGAAGTATAGAAAATTTAGATGGACACTTGTATCTCCTAATTTATGTATCTGGGTCAGCTTCTCCACAAGCTTACCTAATTGTTTATATACTTTATACTTATTAAAGTATACATTTTTAAATGTTAGCCTATTAATTTACTCTTGATTATCAAGCATTACAGTGTTGAACTATTAAAAGCACACAATGTCTACTGAAGTATCATAGGTTTCCTA
Source organism: Phacochoerus africanus (assembly GCF_016906955.1). Classification (NCBI taxonomy): domain Eukaryota; kingdom Metazoa; phylum Chordata; class Mammalia; order Artiodactyla; family Suidae; genus Phacochoerus; species Phacochoerus africanus. Next base: position 32,576,959 of record NC_062544.1, on the reverse strand, counting down.
TAATTTTACTTTTCTTTCAATTTCTGTTTACACATGGAAAGAATATATCAGGCAGAATTGTAGCTTTCTGGGAAGTAATCTTCCTGAAATTGAAGGAGGATCAGTGAAATAATGACTCCATTATTTGTTCTTAACTCTCTTAATATTTTTGCATTCACAGAGTTAAACTGAAATATAACTGGCTTAATAAGCATATGGTACTCTAAATGATAAAAATATAGCCAAAGTAAAACAGGTGTGGTATTAAGACTAAGGAGTTAACATAAAAGATTATTTGTAACCTATATTCAGAAAAAAAAATGTCAGTAGTTAAAATGGAAAATAAGAGATCAAAATGAATATAACATAGGAATAATGTTTGACCAGAAACTGCTTTTGTTTCTAGGGATGTTAAGAAAGTCTTGTTCTTTGGTTTATTTTACTGTTTTGATTGTGATCATGTATATGAATCCTGATAATCATAAAACTTTCTCAAACTTATTGAAAGCCTCATAAAATTAACCTATTTACCTTTTTATGCAATTTATGCAATTTTAATAGGGTCTTCCTTTGCCAAGGGTATGTATTATTGTGAAAGTAAAGCCTCACAAAGTGAAATAAATTCTATTGCATACCTTTAATGACTTCTAGAATATGCTTTAAGGAAGTCATCCCTAATAGTAAGGGTCACTCATGAGCAATAGACAGAGTAGAACTGTTGAGTATGTTTTTATATTTGTCCAGGTGCCTATGGGTTAATCTTTCCACTTTAAAAAACAAAAAACTGTTTAGGAGTTCCCATCATGGCTCAGTGGTTAACGAATCCAACTAGGAACCATGAGGTTGCAGGTTCGATCCCTGGCCTTGCTCAGTGGGTTAAAGATCCCACATTGCTGTGGCCATGGTAATAGGCTTGCGGCTGTAGCTCTGATTCAGCCCCTAGCCTGGGAACCTCCATATGCCGTGCGTGCGGCCCTAAAAAAAAGGCAAAAGCAAAAAATTAAAAACTATTTCAGAACTATTTATCTGTTTCTCATGTAAATTCTGTGTTGTGGTCCAGTAAAAATGTTCCCCAACTTGAATATGAGATAGGAGTTTGGTGCTAGCAATAAGCTGTTTCGGCGACTCATGAGAAATGCATGACTCGTGATTTTATTTTTTATTATTTAAAAAATATATTTGGGGAAATTTCTTAAAAACTAGCACTGTTCTCTTTTTTCTCCTTAGCTTTCCCATTTCAGTAAAAGGAAACCCAAGGCAATTTTTTTTTTTTTTTTTTTGCTTTCAGAAACTGAGTAGGTTCAGGAAGTGAAGAGTGGCTTGAATAATACTGTGGACCAGCAGGTAGAAACCCCTAATACTGGAACTTTCTGTGGGCCACCTTCATTACAGCTGCTGCCATGAAAGTTCCAGTGGAAAAAAAAATGACTTTTACAGAATTTGTATGGCAAAACAGTGTTAGTGGGAATTGCTCTCACAGGATAAGCTCCCAAGAAGGATGGTGTCATAGAAAGAATTTGGGTTTGGCTTGGAGTACATAGATTGGGTTTTTATTTGGGAGTCAAAAAAAAATTTTTTAAGTATCTGTAACCATTAGCAAATTTCTTAGTTTGTCCAACTTAAGAGTTTTTTCTCCAGTATTATACAGTGTGATAGGATCTAATCAGTATATTATTAGGAATTTGTAACATATCACCCCAAACTTTAGTGGCTAAAAACAACAATAATCCCTTAATAGCTCATGGTTTCTCTGGGTCAGGAATTCTGAAGCAGCTTGGCTGGGCAGCTGTGCTCATTGCTTCTCATGAGGTTGAAACCAGATGCCACCTGGGGCCAAAGTTACCTGAAAGCTTCCCTGGGGCTGGACAGTCTGTCTCCAAGATAGCTCACTCACTTGACTGGCAGGTTGATGCTGGCTGCTGGCAGGAGGCCTCAGTTCCCCTCCAAGTAAACCTCTCCAAGGGCAGCCTGAGTGAATTTATGACATGATGGCTGACTTCACCCAGCGTAAATGACCCAGATGTACAAGTAGACGCAGCAATACCTCTTTATGTTCTAGACTCAGAAGGTACATTCACTTCTATAGAGCAGTCTGTTTCATTGTATGAGGAAACTAAACAAGTGCATCAACACTGGAAGGCCAAGAGTTATTAGGGCCATCCTGGAAGCTGGCTACTACTGATGTGTGAAAGTGCTTTGCTAACTGTAAAATGCTAAATGGTATTATATTTACACAGTGACCTAATGAACCCAGAATATTGCTTAAATGTTGCCTTTGATTACTCTATTTGGAATGTCACCTGGAGTTCCTGCTGTGGTGCAATGGGATCATTGGCATCTCTGGAGCACTGGGATACAGATTTGATCTCTGGCCTGGCACAGTGGGTTAAGGAACCAGTGTTGCTTCAGCTTTGGCATAGGTCAGTTCCCTGGCCCAGGAACTCCATATGCTGTGGGGAAGAGAAAAAAGAAGTCCCAATATAGGAATTTACCTGTCAGCAGCATGGTATAATGTGTTTATCAGTTCATATGTGAGGACATGTGTGGGAACCTCAAATTTAGCTCACTAGTTTTTTGTTTTTGTTTTTTTAGGGCTGCACCCATGTCATAGAGAAGTTCCCAGGCTAGGAGTCAAATTGGAGCTGTAGCCACCAGCCTAAGCCACAGCCATAGCAATGCCAGATCCAAGCCACATCTGTGACCTGCACCACAGTTCATGGCAACACCAGATCCTTAACCCACTGCAGGCCAGGGATGAAACCTGCATCCTCATGGATACAGGTCAGATTGATTCCCGCTGAGCCACAACAGGAACGACAGCTCACTATTTATTTCTATAACAACTGAGGTTAGAGTACTGTTTCAGTGATGTCTTTTATTTATTTTTTGTTTTGTTTGTTTGTTTGTTTTTTTGTTTTTTTAATTTGCCATTTCTTGGGCCACTCCTGTAGCATATGGAGGTTCCCGGGCTAGGGGTCGAAACGGAGCTGTAGCTGCCAGCTTATGCCAGAGCCACAGCAACGCAGGATCCGAGCCGCGTCTGCGACCTACACCACAGCTCACAGCAACGCTGGAACCTTGACCCACTGAACAAGGGCAGGGATCGAACCCGCAACCTCATGGTTCTTAGGCGGATTTGTTAACCACTGCACCACGACGGGAACTCCTCAGTGATGTCTTTTAGAAGGAACTGTGACCCAAGTAATGTGACAGCATGTATCATTAGGTATGACTTGCCACTATTAAGAGATATAAGTGGCATAAATGTGTTTTCGGTGATGTAGGAGAATTTTGCTTAATGAAATATATCAGTGCTCAATAAAGACCCAAGTAGTGATAAGGAGCTGGGTGACCAATAATAGTTATGTGATAGCTATCATAAACTGAGCACTGTCAGATGCTATCCTAAGGGATTTTGCGGTGTGCACTCATTTAAGTCTTGCAGCAACACAGTTTCCACCTCCTATTATTCTTATTCTTATTTTTGGTCTTTTTGCCTTTTCCAGGGCTGCACCTGCGGCATATGGAGGTTCCCAGGCTAGGGGTCGAATCGGAGCCATAGCCACCAGCCTACGCCAGAGCCACAGTAACTCGGGATCCGAGCTGCATCTGCAACCTACACCACAGCTCACAGCAACGCCGGATCCTTAACCCACTGAGCAAGGCCAGGGATCGAACCCGCAACCTCATGGTTCCTAGTCGGATTCAATAACCACTAAGCCACGACGGGAACTCCTCCACCTCCTCTTATAGAGGAGGAAACTAGCAACAGAAAGGTCAGTTTGCCCAAATCATAAATCTAGTGAATGAATACTTGTGGAGCCAATATTCATATGCAGGTAGTCTAGATCCAGAGCAAGGACTCAACATTTATATTACCTTGAATAAGTTATGAGCTTTTGTATTCTGTTTTCAATATAACTTTAAAAGTCAGGATTCTCAGTTCTTAGAAGCATGAAATGTTCCAGCTCAAAAGCTTAGAATTATCCTTCTCTTCTCCCACAATCTATGTTGTCTGTCAGCAAATCCTGTTGGCTAGAAGCAAAACTGGTTCTACCTGGTACAGCCATTTGGATGACTGCAATAATTCTTTAATTAGCCTTCTTGCTTTTCCTTGCTTCTCTAAGTCTGTATCGTGGTCTCTCACAACAGCAAAACGGAACCTTTTAAAAGTCAGCTATTACTTGTCCACTCAAAACTCTGTATTGGCTTTTCAGTAACGCTACCCTGTTTAAAACCTCAAGCCCTACTAGATCTATCCCCGTTCATTGCTTTATTATTTTTGCAGCACTTAATCACTAGGTATCATAGCATATTTCACTTGTTATTTCCTCCCATTAGAAGGCAAGTCTTTTTTTTCTTTCCCTGCTTATTTCTCAGCGTCACCAAAAGAGCCTTGCACATAGTAAGCACTCAATATACATTTGTTGAATAAATGAATTAATGTGTTTGTTTGTAGATTTGTATAAAAACTTATGAGAATCAGGAAGTTCCCATCATGGCTCAGCTGTTAAAGAATCCAACTAGTACCCATGAGGACACAGGCTCTCTCCCTGGCCTCGCTCAGGGGGTTAAAGGATCCAGCGTAACTTTTAACTGTGGTGTAGGTCGCAGATGTGGCTCATATCTGGTCTTGATGTGGCTGTGGTATAGGCTGGCAGCTGCAGCTCCGATTTGACCCCTAGCCTGGAAACCTCCATATGCCGTGGGGGCGGCCCCCAAAAGACAAAAAACAAAAGAAACAACAACAACAAAAAACTTATGAGAAAGTTGGGTACTGATCACAGATAACAATTGAGCACTTTGGCTAAACTTTGTGCAAGTTTCATCTAATTCTTGCAACCACCTATGATGTAGTTTATTACTTCACCTTACAGAGTCAAAAACTGATGACCAGAAGCGTTTTCCACAGAACAAACTTGTTTAGTTGACTTGGAACGTGTCTGCCTGGGCGTGTTTCTTCATAAAGGATTAAAAACGCCTTTGGACCAGCCCTTAAGAACTGGGCATTCGCTTAGGTAATCTAAAATTGTCGGTTTCTGCGTTCACAGTAACCATGGAGACAGGACACCCTCCAGCAAGAACCAAAAAGTGAAATCAGAGACAAAGCAATACACCCTCATACACACCTACTAAGTTCTTAACTGGAACGTCGTATCAGAGCGCCGGCCCGTCCTCGGTAGGGAAGAAAATATCCAAGATAAAATAGAGTACAGTTACCCATCATCGAGAAAACCCCCCCTTCCGCTACAATGGGCGATCACATGCTAAGGCCAGGCGGAGCGGGGCGGGGCGCAGCGCAGAATCTCACAGGAGCCCGACCAGGCGCAGCTTCCGCCTTGCGGCCCTCGGGCCGGCCTTACTTACAGCATGCCCCGCCCACCCCGGAAGTGGGGGCGGAGCTAAGCAAGCGTCGGTGCTCGGTAGACGGAAGTGGCTGTTGAGGGGATTTAAGGAAGCTTTAAATTCCTGCTGTCTTGAAAGTTCAGTCTCTTCAGCTGGAGTAGGGCTCCGCGCAACGGATGGCTGTGGACGTGAAGTCGCGAGCAAAGCGTTATGAAAAGCTGGACTTCCTCGGGGAGGGACAGGTGAGGCTCTCAGGCAGGGTTCGGTGGGCCCTGAGCCGGGAACGGCGCACCGCCTCACACCCTCGCAGGTTTTCGCGTGGAAGCCAGGAGACGGGCACGCTGCGTGTCCTCTTTGAGGAAGCTGCCCAGACGCCCTTGCTGCCCTGTGTCCACCGTGGCGGTGAGCCCCTGAGTAGCTCTCTCCGAAGAATGGTCTGGAACGGAACGTGGACGGCCCTACCACGTTTCAAGCCGCCGCGAGTTTGCTCCAAGAACCCTAGAGTCCCTTGCTTCGCAACTTCTAAAAAAAGTAAAAAAGCAAACACAAAGCAAAAAACTTAAAAAACTGACATTATTCCCGTATTTCTCTCTAGTTTGCCACGGTTTACAAGGCCAGAGACAAGAACACCAACCAAATTGTCGCCATTAAGAAAGTGAGTTAGTTTGCTCTTTTTCCGTGTCTCCTTGAAGATGTGTCTATGTGTGAGCTAACGGCTGGCTTTTTTACGACTGTTGACCGTGCTCTGCTAGTGAGGAGGTCACTTATGTTATTTTCAAAGAAAAGAGAATTTCTTAGTGTCTTGTGTTCCAAGATGGAACTCGGGTTGAACCAATGTTTTTGTTCCGTTAATTAAAATGAAGAGGAAGCTCTATATTATGTTGCATTGTAACTCAAACCTTCGCAAAGGGGACAAGTACTGCTAGCCTGTCGGGTCCTTATAATTACTTAATAATCTTTCCAGGCCCTATTTCTGACTTACCTGCATCCACTTTCTATATATCTGTATTTTCTGAGTACAGACTGACTGTGAAAGGCTTTTGCCAGCATTAATGGCATTGATGTGGTGCCTTTTTAAAAAATGATTTTAGTGTTTTTTTTTTTTAACTTGCAGTCCTTCAAGAAACTTGGGTCATGTTTCGCTGACTTGGTGTATGCCGAGCACGTTAATCCACATTTTTTTCATTTAACCCTCATAAAAGCCTAGTGACGTAGGTAAAGTATCCCTGATTTACACCTGAGGTGTCTGGGAAGAGATTAGGTGACTCAATAAGATGACACAGATAGTAATTGCTAAAGCTAGGATTTAGATCCAGGTGTCCTGCTTCCAGATTGATTGCCTTTTCCCAAGCTGCTGAATCAGTAACCCTCCTAAGAGAGGCTGTTTTTCTTAGATTTCAACAGCTGTGATGCAGGTGACCTCCATGTTCCTATTGCTGCTGCTGTTGCTTTGAATCTGGTTCTCCTTTCAGATTGCTGACTCCATCAAACCATATCCCTCTCGTTCACCTAGCACCTGGTTCCTACTCTTCCTTTCCACAATTATTCCTGCCATGGTTATCTTTCTTTACTTTTTCTGACTTCTCTCATCTCCAGTTCATGTTCTGTAAGCCAGTGCCATAGCTGCTGCCTTGTAAAACCTTTAACTTTCCTTATCCTTTTTATTTATTTATTTATTTATTTTCCTTTTTGCCTTTTTCTAGGGCTGCTTCCTGAGGCATATGGAGGTTCCCAGGCTAGGGGTCCAATCGGAGCTGTAGCCACCGGCCTACGCCAGAGCCACAGAAACGCAGGGATCCGAGCTGTGTCTTCAGCCTACACCACAGCTCACAGCAATGCCGGATCCTTAACCCACTGCGCAAGGCCAGGGATGGAATCTGCAACCTCCTGGTTCCTAGTGGGATTCGTTAACCACTGAGCCACGACGGGAACTCCTCCTTATCCTTTTTAAAGTTAACTTTATTAAAGTTTCATTGAAGTATAGTTGATTTATAATAAATAAAGTTATCTTTTCGATTCTAACCCTTTATTCTAGCCACACTGACCTTCCTGTCCCTTGAATATGTTAAACTCATTCCAGCCCCAGGATCATTACATTTCCTCTGCCTTCTGGTTAGTATATTTTTACTCGAAAAACTTGACAGGGCTGATTCCTTACTTATATCTCACTCAGGTATCTACTGCACATAGAGGTCTTGCTGGTCATTCAGTCTAAAACAGGTGTGCCTCCCTTTTCCTTGTGTTCTTTGCCATACTTCTCTGTTATCTTCATAGCATTTATCAAAACCTAAACTGCTTCTATCTATGAGTTTATTTTCTATTTACTACCACTCAAATTATTTTAGGACTGTGGCTACATTTGCAGACACTCATTAAAAATGTATTTGACTTGGGAGTTCCTGTGTAGTGCAGTGGGTTAAGAATCCAGCAGTAGCTGTGGCGCAGGTTGCAGCTTCAGCATGATTCAATCCCTGGCTCAGGAACTTCCACATGTTGTGAGTGTGCCCCCCTGCCCCCCCCCCAAAAAAGTATTTTGACTTGACTGACCGATACAATCTCTTCGCATGGTTGGCATGTTGAGTTCTGTGGTTTTCTGAAAATCCTAGTGGTTTTCTTGTTTGTTTGCTTTTATGATAAATTAGAATTTAGACTCCCATCTTTTTTCTCAGTGATAGACTTTTACCCCTTGAAAGTGACTCATAGTGGAATATCCTTTAACTTTTAATTTTTATTTCAAATAGTATATCTTTGTGGTTTTATGGAATGTAACCTTTATATAAATGGAATAAACCTTTAAAAATTGTGAATCACTATGTTGTACCCCTGAAACTTATATAATATTGTACATCAACTATATCTAAAAAAAAAAAGCAGAAATACTTCTCCTTCTACCAAACCAATTAAATTATTTCTCAAAGTATTTTTTTAATAAAGTCAGTTAATAGGCCAAACATTCCTTTCTCTACTCCTGGTTTTTACTCCTTTGAGCAATCACTTTCATCTCCAAAACTGTTTCTTGGGGTATTTACCTCCCTTTCTTTAGATAATATGCTTATATCATCATTTCTTGAGTGGTCTCCCTTCCCAACTTGAGACATTATTTATTTATTACTGTAAACGTTGTCACCTCCCTCCCAACACTTACTGCCTACTCCCACTCATTTGCCAACATGTTTAACTTTACAAAAAAGAAAAAATATGCTACATATTCTGCAGTCTTTCAACCATTACATCTTGGACTTTTAAAGCATCATTGATGTACCTTATCCTTTTAAAAGAGATCATGTTGAACTTATGTTTTCCATTTTATTTAACCAGTCCCTATTGGCCTTTTGGAACAATTCCTCATTTTTCAGTGTTTGTTTTATGTATCTCAACAATATATAGTATTGCATACCTTTAAACGCTTTCTCTGTCTCTCTCTCTATATATATATGTATAATATATATTCTGCAACTTGTTTTTCTGAATCAGTATTTCTGAAATCTTCTGTGTTGATATATATAGATTTGTTTTATTCATGCTTATGGCTGATTACATTTTGTTATATGACTATACTAAATTGGTCTAGCCACAAGTCTAGTTGATAAACATTTAGGCTTTTTTTTTTTTTTTAATGTTTTCCTGAAATACAGTCCTTCTGCAGACATTCCTATACATGTGTGAATTTCTCTAGAGAAGGTATCTATAATTGAAACCAGTTATGAATCATTGCTACATAGAGAATACGCAGCAGCAACATCACCACATATCGTCAAATTGCTCTCCAAAATGGTTGGATCACTTTAATCACCCACCACGTTCTCACCCTCTTTGTATGGGCAGACTTTACGACATTTGTCAATTAGATGGATCAAAAATGGTATGTGGTTGTTTTTTCAGTTAATAGTTCTCGGATAACAGTGAGGTTGATCATCTTTTCTTGATTTAGGTGTTTTTAGATTTTCTCCTACCTGTTTTTCTCTTACGTTGCTTACATTGTTTTTCTTGTTGATTTGGTGGAACTCCTTACATATTCTGATTATTGGTCCTTTGTCAGAAATGTCATTGCAGATCATTGTTGACAGAAATAATCAATAACCAAGCTATAAAAGACTATTATAAATCTATAAAAGAATAAAAGAGAGTGCTATTCAAGCCAAACTGAGGATTATAGCCCAGGAGACAGTCTCCCAGTTAGCTGTAGCTGAAAAAGTACGGTTTCCAGTATAGTTACATATCTTGTCAGAACAGAAAAGGTCAAGCATGACGGGGTACATTCCTTCAAAGTTTAAAAAATAAAAAATTAGCATGTACACAGTGAGTCAGGATGGCCCTGGCTCCCCAGAAGGGAGTCTTATCAAAGGAGTACTACCCTTGAAAGAGAGGAATTTGTCTTTATCTTCAAAGCCAACGTTCCTTACCTTTGGACAATGCACCTTTTAAAAAAATGGTTAAAGCAGAAATACAGTGTATGTCTGATAGGCCACAAAAAAGACTGTCCTAGTTAGCATGAAGTTTAAGTTAAATCATCCATAAGTCAGAATGACCTTCTCATACCTCAGTACCTTATCACCTCCCAGTCTTTGACTGGGCTTTTAGGTTTATTTATGGTATCTTTTGTGGCACAGATATTTAGAATTTTAATGTGATTAAATTTGTCATTTTTTTCCTGTATTGATTTCCTTGTGTGTTTCTCTACTGCCAGAATATAAAAGATTTCCCGTATTTGTTTTTTGTGTTGTTGTTTTTTTTTTCTTTTTTTAGGGCTGCACCTACAGCATGTGGAAGTTCCCGGTCTAGGGGTCAAATTGGAGCTGTAGCTGCTGGCCTCCACCACAGCCACAGCCACAGCAATGGGGGAATCTAAGCCATGTCTGCAACCAAAACCACAGCTCACAGCAATGCTGGATCCTTAACCCTCTGATCAAGGCCAGGGATCGAACCCGCAACCTCATAGTTCCTAGTCGGATTTGTTTCCACTGTGCCACGATGGGAACTCCTCTTCTAAAAGTTTTAAAGTATCACTTTTCACTTAGAGGTCTTCATTCTATTTGGAATTAATTTTTCTATGTTGTGTAATGTGAGGATCCATATTTTTTTCCAGCCCCCAACACTATTGATAGTATGTCCTTTTCCTGGTGAGTTGTAATGCCAGGTTCCAGTTGCTACTTGGATCTGTTTCTGGGCACACAGTTTCTTTTTCATTGTTTAATTTTTCTCCTTGTCCCTGTTCAAATACTATAGTGTCTTTAATTACTTTTGCTTCTGCTAAGTCCCACATACCTATTTTTCTTCAAAATTATCTTTGCTTACTCTATGAATCAGTTGAGAAATTTGAAACAAATCAGGAGAATTTGAATATGAACTAGTTGTTATATGCTGTTATGGCATTATTAATTTTTTTAGGTAAGAGAATGACATTATGGTTATGTAAGAAAATGTCCACGTTTTAGAGATGCCTACTTAAGTACATAGGAATTAAAAGACGTGGAGGAGTTCCCATTGTGGCGCAGTGGTTAACGAATCCGACTAGGAACCATGAGGTTGCGGGTTCGGTCCCTGCCCTTGCTCAGTGGGTTAACGATCCGGCGTTGCCGTGAGCTGTGGTGTAGGTTGCAGACGCGGCTCGGATCCCGCATTGCTGTGGCTCTGGCGTAGGCCGGTGGCTACAGCTCCGATTCGACCCCTAGCCTGGGAACCTCCATATGCCGCGGGAGTGGCCCAAGAAATAGCAACAACAACAAAAAAAGACAAAAAAAAAGATGTGGAGTCTGGGACTTAAAAAATTTATATTATAGATGACAAAAAGGGGAGGATGAATGAAGTATGGCAAAATATTGTTAATTCTTGAATCTGGGTGATAAAGTAAGATGGCTTCATGAAACTGATCTTTAATTATGTTTAGAAAATGTAATAATGTTTTACATTTTCTGTTCGTATAGCTCCTTTTCCATATAAAGTTTAGAATCCATTTGTAAATGTCCATGAAAAATACTGTTGTACTGTTCATTTAGTTGCATGGAATTTAAAGAGAACTGACATATTTGACATACTTACGGTATTGAGTTTTCCTGTCCATTAACATGCTGTGTTTATTTTGGTCTTATTTTTAAGCATGTTTTAAGTGTGTCTTACAATGTTCTTGGAAAGCTTCACATATCTCTTGTTGACTTTATTCCTAGGTGCCTTATATTTTTTGGTGCTGTTAATAAATGGGCTGCTTTTAAATAAAACGTTCTGTTTGTAGTATATAGATGAGGAATATTTTTAAAGGTAGAACAGCTAAGAGTTCCTGTTGTGGTGCAGCAGGTTAAGATCTGACATTGTCTCTAGTGGCACTGGTTTGATCCCCAGCTTGGCACAGTGGTAAGGAACCAGTGTTGCTGCAGCTGTGGCATAGGTCACAGCTGTGGCTCGATTTCTGTCCTTGGCCTGGGAACTTCCATATGCTGAGATTGTAGCTGAAAAAAAAAAAAAACCAAAAAAACAGTAGAATAGATGTTTTTCTGGAGTAGGTTTTTAAAATTTTTTTCTGGTATTCTTTTTTTTTTTTTTGTCTTTTTGCCTTTTCTAGGGCCGCTCCCGCAGCATATGGAGATTCTCAGGCTAGGGGTCTAATCAGAGATGTAGCCGCCGGCCTACGCAGGAGCTACAGCAATGCAGGATCCGAGCTGCGTCTGCGACCAGCTCACGGCAACGCCGGATCCTTAGCCCACTGACCAAGGCCAGGGATCAAACCTGCAACCTCATGGTTCCTAGTCAGATTCGTTAACCACTTGAGCCATGACAGGAACTCCTTGGTATTCTTGATTACGTTTAGTCATTGTATAAGGTAGTGAGTAAGCCCTTGTTCTTTAACCTGGCTGAACATATTAATGCAATTTGATGTGCTTATTCACAGTAACAGCAATTTAACTATTTTTTATATTCATCACAATTTGTAAGTTTTCTTTTGGAAAATGTAGTCCCTGAGAGCTTATTATTAGCCATGTTAAACATGTAATTTTATATGTTACCTATTTCCTCACAAGTAGGCTAACTTGAAGTGCTTTTTTGTTTATTAGCTGGTATGCCTTTAATTATTTGTTTCATATTTAATCTTAAGATCAAAGGCATTTGTTTTCTTAATTCTATTTGAATATGTAATTTAGAATTTAAGGGGCAGGGAATATTAGGCACTTGATCCTTTCTTGTTAATTTTTCCTTTCTGATTCTCACTCCCTTCTTGCCTGCATAGCTGTATGTGAGTTGCTGCATGTATTTGCTATGACTAAATTTTTGAAGTGTTTGTACATTATGCTAGGTCTGAACAACTGAATATATTTTTAATGTGTTGTTTTTTCCTCTACTAGATCAAACTTGGACATAGATCAGAAGCTAAAGATGGTAAGTGTTTCACATAATGTGACAGAATGGGAAAAGTTTATATTCTCATGGAGGAAAAGAAAAAAAATATTAAAGTTAACGATGGTTCTGGATAGTTTTTGCAGGGTCTGAGAAGAGTAAAGATAGGTGCAAAATAGAGCCTGGATACTTGTGCTTTCCTCAATTTGGGTGTTCAGACAAACATTCAATATCACCCAAGTAAATGGAAGACCACAAGGTTATTGGTGGCTTGTCTTGGTTTCTTCATTACTGTTTTAGGTGTCATTACAAGCCATCATTTCTTCATTTGCTGAGATTCTGGTTACTTTGAAAAATTCAAGATTCACGGAAATACACAAAGCTCTAGAATACATGCATGAAGGCAAGGATTTCTTTATTCCTTCTTCCAAATGTTTGTTTGCTGGAGTGCTAAGTCCTATTTAGTCATCAAGAAATAGTTCTATAAAAAGGACCCATCGTCTCTGTAACAACTAGTACCAGATCTTATTTAAAATTTTTTTTTTTTTGCTTTATAGGGCCGCACCCACGGGAGGTTCCCAGGCTAGGGGTCGAATGGGAGCTAAAGCTGCTAGCCTATGCCACAGCCACAGCAACGCCAGATCTGAGTCACGTCTTCAATCTACACCACAACCCACAGCAATGCCGGATCCTATTTTATTTTATTTATTTATTTTATTTTTTGTCTTTTGTCTTTTGTCTGTTGTTGTTGCTGCTGTTGTTGCTATTTCTTGGGCCGCTCCCGCGGCATATGGAGGTTCCTGGGCTAGGGGTCGAATCGGAGCTGTAGCCACCGGCCTATGCCAGAGCCACAGCAACGCGGGATCCGAGCCTCGTCTGCAACCTACAGCACAGCTCACGGCAACGCCGGATCGTTAACCCACTGAGCAAGGGCAGGGACCGAACCCGCAACCTCATGGTTCCTAGTCGGATTCGTTAACCACTGCGCCACGACGGGAACTCCAATGCCGGATCCTTATTAGCCCACTGAGCGATGCCAGGGATCAAACCCACAACCTCATGGTTCGCAGTCGGATTTGTTTCCCCTGCACCACAACGAGAACTCCTTGTTTAAAATTTTGAGTTCTATCTTTCGCTTTGGGAAAATGCTATTTAAGCACTAGTTTGCTGTTTAAAGAATCTGCCACTGATGTTCATAGGACAGAAGAGCGAAGCTGTTAACTTACCCCTATACGCCATATATTTGTACATGTTATTCCAGGAGTCTTCAGATCCGATATCGTACAAAGTGAATACCTTGTCATCATTTATCATAGTCTGTGTTAAACTTTGTTAAAAACAAAGCAATATAAATGGAAACAAGTATGTCATAAAACTTGTTAAAATAGCCCCTATTTTTCTGTAGAATATTCATTGCTATTTCCTCAGAGACTGACCTTTCCCCCCAAAAAATATGCTTGTAGGAAGGTTTGAGATTTCATAGTTATTTTTCACTGTTTTCTTTGACTTTTTATGTAGGTATAAACAGAACAGCCTTAAGAGAGATAAAATTGTTACAGGAGCTAAGTCATCCAAATATAATTGGTGTGAGTATGATCTAAGTTTGTTCTGGGATTTGGGACCCTACCTTGTTTTTTTTTAATTTTTACTTATATAAATTTCATTTTATATTTTTTGTCTTTTGTCTTTTTAGGGCCACACCCGAGGCATATGGAGGTTCCCAGGCTAGGGGTCAAATTGGGAGTTAGAGCTGGCGGCCTATACCACAGCAACACCAGATCGTTAACCCACTGAGCAAGGCCAGGGATCGAACCCACGTCTTCATGGATACCAATCGGGTTCATTAACCACTGAGCCACCACGGGAACTCTACCTTTTCTAAATGTGGTAGATGTTGATTGAAGGCTCAGCAGTGTGAGTCATTCTGGGTGAGCCTTTCAAAAAGGCTGAAATGTTTTGTCTATCCTGATTATTCCTGTAGGCAGTGTTTTTTAAACTATACAACTGATGAAATAAATACTCGAATATAGACTAATTTTGTCAGAGATTTTGAAGCCTAGAGAGCTCTACTCTAGTATGTGTTAGACCTTGAGCGAAGTTCCCTTGAACTCTGTGCTATATAGTCCCTATCTCACTGAGTTGTTGAGACTGGCTCACTGAATATACGTAAAGTGCCTGCCATAGAATGCACTCTTTCAGTGAATGATAGCTGCTGATGCTATTCCGAGAGTTTTCTTAAGTATCAAGGGTGGGAATTTTTCTGGATTACAGACTTAGATGAAGTTTTCATTAATTCATTTCTTAATTTAATTAACTCCCAAAATTGGTGGGGGTGGGGAAGGTTAAGTACTTAGTGATTTTTTTAAATAAAATTATTTAAACTTTACAAAGAATTATCAATAGTCCAAATGCTTGTAAAAATTTAAAAAATGACCTCAGTCAGTATAATATTGCTAAGTATTTAATAGAGAATCACTTTTTTTTTTTAAACTTTGATTTGCAGCTCCTTGATGCTTTTGGACATAAATCTAATATTAGCCTTGTCTTTGATTTTATGGAAACTGACCTAGAGGTAAGATTAAGATTCCTAGAGGAATTTTTTTCTTCCATTTATCAAAAGAGAATCTAAATGGTTTATTCTCTACCTTTGAAGTTACTGGTAGTCAAAAGAATGCTTAATTTTGTTGAAATGTGGGTGTACCTTTTTATTTTTGTTTGGGCCCATAGCATGCAAAAATTCCTGGGCCAGGGATCAAACCATGCCACAGCAGTGACAATGCTGGATCCTTAACTTCTAGACTGACAGGAAATTCCTGGATGTACTTTTTTTTTTTTTAAGGGCCACACCTATGACATATGGAAGTTCCCAGGCCAGGGGCTGAATCCGAGCCACAGCTACCACCTATGCTGCAACAGCACTGGATCCTTTAACCCACTCCGTCAAGCTGGGGATTGAATCCACAGTTCTTCATTGACTGAGTTACCTCAGTGAGGTTCTTAACCCACTGTGCTGCAGCGGGAGCTCCTACATTTGGCTTTTTAGGGCTGTACCTGCAGCATGTGGAAGTTCCCAGGCTAGGGGTTGAATCAGAGCTATAGCTGCCAGCTTATGCCACAGCCACACCAATGCTAGATCCGAGCCACATCTTCTGCCTACATCACAGCTCATGTCAATACCAGATCCTTAACCCACTGAACAAGGCCAGGGATTGAACCCACATCCTCATGAATATTAGCGGTTCATTACCACTGTGCCACAGTGGAGGTACTCTTAAGTCAAGGATCTTCTGAATCAATTACGCTTATTCCAGTGTTAAATACACAGAGTTGGATTTCTATAGAGTTTGTGTCTACCACATTCCCTGTACCTTTACTGACATTACTTTTTAGGAAAACAAGTATTTGTAATAAATGGCACAAATGAATGCTTCTACAGAAAAGAAACTCGGATTTGGAGAACAGACTTGTGGTTGTCGAGAGGGAGAGAGTAGATGGACTGGGAGTTTGGGGTTAGTAGATGCAAACTATTGCATTTGGAGTGGATAAGCAATGAGATCCTGCTGTATAGCACAGGGAACTGTATCTGGTCACTTGTAATGGAACATGATGGATGATAATTTGAGAAAAAGAATGTATATATATGTGTGTGTGTGTATGAGAGACTGGGTCACTCTGCTGTACAGCAGAAATTGACAGAACATTGTAAATCAACTATAATAGAAAAAATAAAAATCTTACCAAAAAACAAGTATTTGACTTTTGAGAACTTAAAGCTTTGTAGTATTATTACAGAATATCATTCTTTTGAAAGCCAAGTTTCTTTTTGAGAAAAATAAAATTTTATGCTTTTCGTTAATACTAAATTTCAAAAATGTATAATTTGAGAAGTTCTTGTGTGTCGCAGGAGGTTAAGCACCCAGCGTTGCTGCAGCTGTGGCACAGGTTGCAGTTGCAGCGTGGGTTCGATCCCTTGCAGGTGCGGCCAAACCAAAGGTGTGGAACAGTGGGATTCTCATACACAAAGGATATAGCCACTTTGAAAAACAGTTTCTTATAGTAAGATATACACTTAGGTATGATCTAGTAAATATCACTGCTCTGTGTTTATTCAAGAGAAGCAAAAACATAGCTATACAGGTGTTTAGCTGTGTTCATAATTACCCAAAATGGAGATAACCCAAATATTTTTCATCAGGTGTATGTATAAACAACCTGGTGCATTCATACAACAGAATAGTGTTTGAGAGTAACAAGAAATGAACTACTAAGATATGTAACAGTATAGATGAGTCTCAAATACAGTATACTAAATGAAAGAAGCCAGACTCAAAGAGCTCTTTATATTGTATGATTTCATGTATATGATTTTCTGGAAAAGGCTGAACTAAACATAGATCAGTGGTTGCTGGGGTTGGGAATCAGGGGAAGATTGAGTAGAGAGGGACCCAAGGGATTTGGGGGGGGGTCATAAAACTGTCTTGATAGTGGTGATTGCACAAACTGAGGTGTTTGTTAAAACTCACGGAACTGTGAGCTAAAAAGGGTGTATTTTACCTAACTTTTTTTTTTATAAAAGGGAATGTGAATTTTTAGCTCACGTAAGGATAGGTCTAGGAATAAACTGACTTGAGGCACAGCTCACAAGTGATGCCAACAGAACTGTTTTGCACTTAAACTCACTGTTTTCTTCTCTGTTGCCTTTTTGTTCATGGATGTAATTTCTCAGTGTAGTGGCTCAGGCCACTTGCAGACTTCTGTCCTTAGAATTTAATAATCCCTGAGGGAAGTTCCCGTCGTGGCTCAGTGGTTAACGAATTTGACTAGGAACCATGAGATTGCAGGTTCGATCCCTGGCCTTGCTCAGTGGGTTAAGGATCCGGCGTTGCCGGGAGCTGTAGTGTAGGTTGCAGATGCAGCTTGGATCCCATGTTGCTGTGACTAAGGCGTAGGCCGGTGGCTACAGCTCCGCTTAGACCCCTAGCCTGGGAACCACCATATGCCGTGGGAGCAGTCCTAGAAAAAAAAAAATCCCTGAGGAAAAAAAAGTCTTTTGTTCCTTTGATAGTGCAAGTATTTGGTGTGCCCTGCCTTACATATTCATCCCTGAATTAGTCTTCTGGGAAGTGGGTTGCAGTGTGGTAACTGACCATGCCTGGGTCATGAGTCTATCTCTGGAGGCCACAGGTAGTGGCCAGTCCTGTTTGAAGCATGTGAACTGAGCTGGGAACAGGTGGTTTCCCAAAGGAATGTTGAATGCCATTATCAGAAGGGGCTCCTTATCCTGGGGCAGGTGAAAACCACAGAAGTCTGCTATGTGGATGCCTAAAAACAGCAGTAGGTGGGAAAGCACTGCTTTCTTTCCAAACCAAAGATACTTTCCCTAACCACAAATTCTGATAGTGCTTCCTAGGGAGAGTTAGGCAGCCTCTCTTGAGGTTCTCCTCAATGAATAAATCCATTTTATGTCTCTAAGTGATTTTATATAGTGGAGTTTATTTGGAATAATAAAGTACCTGCACATTGTATGCCTGCCTTATAGGTTATAATAAAGGATAACAGTCTTGTGCTAACACCATCACACATCAAAGCCTACATGTTGATGACTCTTCAAGGATTAGAATATTTGCACCAACATTGGATTCTACATAGGGTAAGGTTTTTAGCCAAGTAGGATTGCTTTTTTACATTGTAGTCAAATTTTATGTCTCCCGTTTATTACACGAATGGTTAATGTCAATAGCTGATAACTGAGGACATTGTTAGAACCTAGCTCTTCTGGATTTAAGTCCAGAGTTCTTTGTGCTATGCTGTTTTGTGGGGGAGGAAAAAAAGCCAAAAAAAACAGTTGGGATTAAATTTTGCAATGCAAAAATGTCTGGAAAAATAGTGTTTATAGAAGCTCTGAAATTCTAGGAAGTAAATAAAATTTCTGAAATGGCTGAGTCATTGTTAGGAACACTGAGCTGTAGAACAAGGCTGATAATTTAGATAGATGTGCCTAGGTGCCTAAATACCTAAAAATGTATATCATTTATATTTAGTAAATCTCATACTTAAGCTAGGAATCCCTTTTAGGTTTTTGCTAGATTTTGAGGGCCATATTCCTCATCCTTTCTAAATGCATAATGTGTTTATTTACTAAAATTCATGTGTATTATTATTAAATTAGTAGCAGCTGTTTATTGAGTGCTTACCATGAGCCAGTCATTAGACTAGGCTTTTTATAGGAAATAAATTTAATCCTCACAGCAGCCTCAGGAAGTAGGTAAATTAAAGTTCAGAGAAATTAAGTACTTTGACCCAAGGTTTCAGTAATATGTCCAGTTTTTGTCCAGAATTTTGCATCAATGAAAAGAATTGATGGTAATTTAAATTAGGGGGGGGGTTACTCTGTTTCTGCTAAGCTTAAATTTAAGCCAACTAAATGTATCATTATGATATTCTCCTCTACCCTGCTTACTTTTTGTTTAAAACTTCCATAATACAGGATCTAAAACCAAACAACTTGTTGCTAGATGAAAATGGAGTTCTAAAACTGGCAGATTTTGGCTTGGCAAAATCATTTGGGAGCCCTAATAGAGCTTATACACATCAGGTTGTAACCAGGTAAGAATTCCTTAACTAACTGAAAGCTTATATATGTAGGGTATTCATCGTAAATGAGCATTATTTGGCTTCCCTGAAATTTTGGCACAGTTTCAGGGATTATTGTTGGAATTTATTAAAAATACAGCCCTTGGCATTCCCTGGTGGTCTGATGGTTAAGGATTTGGCATTGTTAGTGCTGTGGCTCGGATTCCATCCCTTGCTTGGGGACTTCTGCTTGCCAAAGGCATGGCCAAAAAAAAAAAAAAAAAAACCCAACCTGGCTCTTTTAATATGTGTATCTTACCACAGTGAAAAAAATAGTTCTTATTTCAAAAGGAGTTGAATTAACTCATTCCTCAGATATTTACCTAGTAATTTTGGTGTCTAATTTATACTTCTTTTATAGTTTAATTAGGTATGTTGAAACTTTAGTGGCTACGTAATCACCTGGATTTGGGGGCCTGTGTTTATTGATTGGTTATGATTCCATATTTTATATCATTCAGTGTGAATGAAAATACTCTCGACGAAGCAGTGCATTTATGTATATTTGGATTTTTTATATTAATGATATTTTCTTTTTTAAAATTTTTTTTTGGCTTTTTGTCTTTTCTAGGGCCGCACTCGCAGCATATGGAGGTTCCCAGGGGGTCTAATCGGAGCTCTAGCCACCAGCCTGTGCCAGATCCAAGCCACATCTGCAACCTACACCACAGCTCACGGCAACTCTGGATCCTTAACCCACTGAGTGAGGCCAGGGATCAAACCCACAACCTCATGGTTCCTATTCGGATTTGTTTCCACTGCGCCACAAAGGGAACTCCTCTTTTTATATTTTTTGTGTATAAAAACTAAAAATCAGGAGTTCCTGTTGCAGCTCAGTGGTAAAGAACCTAACTAGTACCCATGAGAATGCAGGTTTGATTCCTGTCCTTCCTCAGTGGGTTAATGGGGTTAAGGATCCAGCATTGCCATGAGGTGTGGTGTAGGTCACAGACTCTGCTCGGATCCATGTGGCTGTGGCATAGGCAGCAGCTACAGCTTCGATTCAACCCCTAGCCTGGGATCTTGCATGTGCTGCGGGTATGGTGCTAAAAAGACCAAAAAAACCCCTAAACCCAGAAAACCTAAATTTCACGTTAGATAGGAATGAAGACTTGATAATTCTTATCAGGATAGCATTTGTTAATTTCCCAGACTCTTAAGGATCTGAGAGATCTTGAGATTCTCTATCCTTTTAAATTACTCCTTCCAAATAGATTTTATTGAATATCAATCCCTGAGTGCTGAGTAAGAAGCAAGAGTTGTAAGTAGTAGTTCATGTAATTTTTGGAGAGTTTAACCCCACCGTTCACGAGGTCTGGGAACTCAGGTAAACAGGCACTCAGATTGCATACCCATGCTTTTCATCTACCAGTTTCTCATACTTCGTGCAAATCAAATGCTACTAATAGGTCACATTAATGTGAGAACTGAGGATTAACAGTTTAGATCAGTGATGTGGACATCTTGATAACCTAGGCAAAAGCAGTTTAGCTGGAGTGGTAGAATAAACGCCTGACTGAAAAGGGTTTAAGAGGATGAGAAAGAGGATATAAGAACTGACAACCAGAGGGTGAGGAGGGTAACTTTTCAGGGAAGTAGGGTCCATTTTCTTGTTAGTTTCTTTATTTTTTAGTTTATTCTCTAAGGCTAGAATAATGTATGTTTGTATATTGATGATATTAAAAATCTAGTAAAGAACAAGAAGTTGACATAGGAGAAAGAGGGTAGAGAGTTGCAGGAGCAGTGTCCTTGGAAATAAGCAAGAGAGCCTGGTATTTGTGCCCAGGCTGAGGGATTGGCTTTAAAACAGGGGTAGCTCATCCCCAATTACAGGTGGGCAGGCAGGTTGTGAGAGTACACATGACTGTAGGTGAGTCTGTAGAAAATTTCTTTCATTACTTGCATTTTTTCAATGAGGTAGGAATTAAGATCATTAGCTGAGAGGAGGAACGGTATTGAAGTTTTCTGGAGAAGGAAGTTGTTAATCATATAAAAGGGTGGGAGAGGAGTGGACTAAGGGTCTCTGTCATTTCCTGGCAGTAGTATGGGACTATTTGGTCTTGTAACCAATTTTTCTTTTTCTTTTTTTTTTGCCATTTCTTGGGCCGCTCCCGCAGCATATGGAGGTTCCCAGGCTAGGGGTCTAATCGGAACTGTAGCCACAGGCCTACATCAGAGCCACAGCAAGTGAGATCCGAGCCGTGTCTGCGATGTACACCACAGCTCACGGCAACGCAGGATCGTTAACCCACTGAGCAAGGGCAGGGATTGAACCCTCAACCTCATGGTTCCTCGTCGGATTCGTTAACCACAGCGCCACGACGGGAACTCCTTTTTTTTTTTTCTTTTTAGGGCCACCCTTGCAGCAGATGGAGATTCCCAGGCTAGGGGTCAAATCGGAGCTCCAGCTGGCAGCCTACACCACAGCCACAGTCACGCCAGGTCCAAGCTGCATCTTTGACCTACACCGCAGCTCACGGCAACACCAAATCCCCAATCCACTGAGTGAGGCCAGGGATTGATCCTGAATCCTCATGGATCCTAGTCGGGTTCGTTAACCACTGAGCCACAAAGGGAACTCTGAATTAATATATCCATAAGAGTGAATTTCATCAGTGGATGTTGTTTCACTGAGTTTTCTCTAAGAAGTACTTTAATAATTCATTCTTAAAATGACAATATATCTTGTTGTTCCTCAGATGGTATCGGGCTCCTGAGCTACTATTTGGAGCTAGAATGTACGGTGTAGGTGTGGACATGTGGGCTGTTGGCTGTATATTGGCAGAGTTGCTTCTAAGGGTAAGTCTTAAATTGATGTACACATTTCAGTATTGTTCTAGAAGTTTGTTCTTACAATTTGTATAAGAATTATCTTCCCAGAGGTAATTTCCAGAGAGGGACCATCCTAAAAACAAAAAGGCAACAGAGAGAACAATTTTAAAAAAACAAAAACAAAAAACCTCTGCAAAATGCAGCCTTTTTATTAATACTAATGCGAAATGAGAGGCCTCCCATTTAGGACCATAGTTTTATTGTAGATCATTTCTATGTTCTGAGATAGACCTAGAGTAAAACTCTCACTGAGTTGTATGTAATATGGTACTATCTCTACAGTAACTAAATGTGTGTGGATGAACGTCTGTACTCCTTTTTTGGGGGGCTGTTTTAAAGGACACTTTAAGAGATGTAATACCAACCACAGCAGCTGCAACTCTGCATCACTTTAATGTATGAGGGGAGCATTTCAGTTCTCTTTAAGCAGAGCAGACATAGTGGTCCTAAGACCATCTTACAATGAAGCATTTTCTCACTTCCTTTTACTAGAGAGAAAGGTGCCATTTTGGAAAGTTTTTTTTTAGCCATAAAGTTTAGTTTAGCCCTTCTCAGTGATGAAGGTAGAGGAATATTGAGGAATCTCACTAAGGCTGACTTTTTTTCTCCCTAAATTCCAGATTCTAGCTCTTACTCTCCCTCTCCTCAAGCTACATATATTTAAAGAAATGTGAACCCAAAACATGAAAATCTACTTATTTCCTTGAACACAAAAAATAGCTTTGCTACACCAGAGAGAGAAGTTACCTTCTTAAATGTCTTTTTAGTTTAGTGTACGTTTTATGCATCATCTTGAGAAGCTCACCCCTCAGAATACTTGTATGTAGAAGAAAGTCTCACATTTAGGCTTGGAGGTAATATCAGTAATCCCTGTGCTAGTAATGGGACCTTTTGAATCATCTGGTGTGACAGCTCCGCTACTCAAAAGAACATAGAGTTTACTAGAAGTTTACATTCAAGAATCTATGAACTCTCAAAAGCATAGTTCACGCATGACCAAGACAAAATGGAATTCCATAGCCCCTAGTCATGACTGATCATTCCATTTAGAAAGTCAGTGGAAACAAATAGCAGTTGAGAATATTCTTCCATGGTTGTTTTGTTTTGTGGTCTGTGCCTGCGGAGGTTCCTAAGCCAGGGATCAAACTTGTGCCACGGCAGTGACGATGCCAGATCTTTAATCTGCTGAGCCAACAGGAAACTCCCAGTGATTCATTTTTTAAAAGACAGCTTTTTTTTTTTTTTTTTTTGCTTTTCAGGGCCACACCTTCAACATATGGAGGTTCCCAAGCTAGGGGTCTAATCAGAGCTACAGCTGTCAACTTACACCACAGCCACAGCCATGCAGGATCTGTGCCGTGTCTGCAACCTACACCACAGTTCATGGCAATGCCAGATCCTTAACCCACTGATTGAGGCCAGGGATTGAACCTGAAACCTCATGGTTCCTAGTCAGATTCGTTTGCACTGTGTTGTGACAGGAACTCCATAAATATGTAATTTAAATAGTGGTTGTATTAAGTCTGGGTCCAATCACAATATTGAAGCCACACATTTATTTGAAAAGGGAAGCGTAATATAAAGAATTATAAAAAATAAACTATGACAAGAGGTTGGAATAATGAGGGACTGACTTATAAAAAGTAAAGAGAACTCTAAATATAGGACTAGCAGATATAATGAGCAGCCCCTCATACCTAGGGGTAACCCTAGGACTAAGAGCACCCAAAGAAGAAGACCCACAGGGCTGAGATCTAGATCTCTTGAAGAGGGCTCAGAGGATGGCAGAGAAGCTGCCGTAGAGCTGTGCTGGCAGAACTTGCCGAAAATCTGCTCTCCAGAACGTGGAAATCTATTCTCTTGGGATGTGGAGGAAAGCATTTCTTTGGAGCTGCTCTGCCGCAAGACCATCTCCCAGGGGTTCTAGAGGGAAGCTGCTGGCTTCTGTGCACTGTTGGAGCTGGGCACTGGAAAAACTGCCCACACTGCAGGAACCTGGTATTGATTCTAGAAGCTGAGAGTGCTGCAGGAGCCTGCCAGGCAAGCAGGCTGGAGCCAGGAAGCAAAACTCTGTTCTTCCTATAATGTCTCTCCAGCATTCTCTACTGACAAAATTTAACTTGCAAAGGAAAAATATTTAAAGGGCCCAGATCCACTATTACAAGAAGTCAAAAAGGGTGACTTTGGAATATATTGATAACTGGCAGAGGTTGGTTTTGTTTTGTTTTGCTGGTAGAGTTTCACAGTAATAAAAATGTTGGATACTTGGTACTTAATCTCATGTCTTCCCAGTAATTCTGTAAATTTTCATAGCCCTTAACAGTGCCAGAAGCCTCACAGAGTAGCGAAAACTCCTTTTTTCTTTTCGGTATATTTACATGTCTGAGAATGGTTTGAATATAATGTCTTTGTACGGCAGAATTTATCATTTTGTATCAGCTTACTAAATATTTAACTTGTAATTATTTATCTCCTTAAAGTTGGCCCATATAGCTCTTTAGAGATAGTATTTGCAAAGAGGTCATTTAAATAAGATTGGGATATAGATGTATTCTCTTGCTTCCTAGCACTTGCACCTGCCCTTTTACTGGAATAGTTTTCTTCTTCCGTCTTAGATTTTTCGTTTGCAACTCTCCTCTTTGCTCTTCGGAAACTTTCACGACCACTTCTGTAGGAGTCTTCCCTGCCCTGTCTAGAGTGTCTTAGGTGCAGTTCCTGTGTGGGCTGGGATCCTATCCTGTGCTCTCACTAAACATATCGTCTTGTTTGGTGGTAGTAGTAGTATCACTGTGCGCCATGTTCACTCCAAGGGGGAGTGGGGGCTGTCTTGTTCCCTTGTTTAAATGCCTATGGCTTAGCACAGTGCCTCTTACATGCTAAGTATTTATTAACGATTTGAGGAGTGAATAAAATGGGCAGTGTGGTGGTACTCTTGGTTATCAACAGCAAGATCTAATGCCACATTTGGTGTATCTTAGACCACATTTAAGTTCCTGTTAGTTTAGTTGTTCTTTCTTTGTTTTTTTTTTGTCTTTTTGCCATTTCTAGGGCCGCTTCCTGCAGCATGTGGAGGTCCCCAGTCTAGGGGTCTAATCAGAGATGCAGCCACCAGCCTACGCCACAGCCACAGCAATGCGGGATCTAAACTGCGTCTGCAACCTACACCACAGCTCACAGCAACGCTGGATCCCTAACCCACTGAGCAAGTCCAGGGATCGAACCCGCAACCTCATGGTTCCTAGTTGGATTCGTTAACCATTGCGCCACGACGGGAACTCCAGTTTAGTTTTTCTTACTAAGTTTTTAGTATTGTTTGTGTAATAGCTATCACAAACCATCTTGAATTACCTGCCTCTCGCTTTCTCTCAGGTTCCATTTTTGCCGGGAGATTCAGACCTTGATCAACTAACAAGAATATTTGAAACTTTGGGCACACCAACTGAAGAACAGTGGCCTGTAAGCCATCATACATTTTCTTTGAAATTTAGTTAGGATTCTGTATAGTACTGTAATGTAAATATTACTTAAAGAAATGTGTTAACGGTCCTAATTTGCTAGTAATATGTACTCACTGCAAAATTTATACAAAGTTAAAGTTGTGATATACCATCCAGCCTCATATAAACATTATAGCCCTCCCCCATCCAAGGGTTAATCACTGTTTCTTGGTGTGATTACATAAAGAATTGTTTTTTTTTTCTTTTTTCTTTTTTTTTCCTTTTTTCTGATCAAAAATGGGATCACACCATATGATTTTTATTGTAACCAACTTGTTCTTTTTTCTTAAATTTACTGTTAATGTTTTCCTTTTTAGGCCATATATATAGTATTTCATTTTATGGATGTTCATTTTTGTTTATCAACATCTTGATGGATTTAGTTATATTCATTGAATTTTCACTAACACAATCAAGATTTTTTAGTATTATGATTATTTTTAACCCGTTAGATTTTTTGCAAAAGAGTAATACTAAATCTCTGATAAAAAATTTGCAACACTGTAAATTGCTACATTTTACGTATTACAGTTCAGTAAAATTTTCACTTGTTTGTTCTTAATATTGTAGACTTTTTGATTTTCCTTCCCTATATATAGCCTGAGGAAAAAAAAAAATACTGGAAAAGAAAATTTTTAATCAGCCTCTTTACCTTCTGATTAAAACTGTAATGAAGTTTCTTTTATGCAGAGTTCTGTGCCTGCCTGCTTGGACCTCTCACAAGTGTCCTAGCTTAATAAATCTATTTCTTCCCTAAAAAAAAAAAAGTTTCTTTTGTGCTATTACTTCCTCAGCTTTCCAATTGAAAGTTGACTGTGAGTTCTAATAGCTATCATTTATCAGACACTTAGCTCTATACCATTAGTATATAAGGTAAAGTTATCATAAGTTATGTTTAATTTTCCTAATAATCCTATTAAAGTACTGTTATTCCTATTTTACAGATGAGACAACTGGGTTTTAGTGAGATTAAATAACTTACCTGAAGCTACCCAGGGTCAAGAGCTAGGACTCCAGTCTGAATCTGTCTGACTTAAGAGCTGTATTTATACTATTCTGTACTTTTCTCTCTGACATGATTTTCTAAATAGTAGTTAGTTACTGATGTTTCCTTCAATTTTTAAAAATTCTTTTCTTTGTAATTTAATTTTATTCTATTTTATATAATGATTTTTATTTTTTTCCATATGGCTGGTTTACAGGGTTCTGTCAATTTTCAACTGTACAGCAAGGTGACCCAGTTACACATACATGTATACATTCTTTTTTCTCACATTATCATGCTCCAGCATAAGTGACCAGACATAGTCCCCAATGCTACACAGCAGGAATTTAAAAATTCTTGTTTTTATTACATGCAAAAAGAAATAACAGAGGTATCCCTTGCACCCTTTACCTCTCTTCCCACAATGGTACCATCTTACAAAATTGGTATAATGTCACAACCAGCACGCCAACATGTGAATGTACAGGACCTCATGTTGCCCTTTTACAGTCACCCACTTTCTTTCTACTTCCACCCCTACCTTACCCCCTGCCAATCACTAATACGTTCTCCATTTTTATAACTTTGTCATTTCAAGAATATTATAAATGGAGTCATATAATATGTAAACTTTTGAAATTTACTTTTTTTTTCCCCCACATTCAGTATAATTCTCTGCAGATTTATCCAGGTTGTTGTGTATCTCAGAAATTCATTGTACCAGTTTGCCTAACTATTTGCTCATTGAAGGACATCTGCATTGTTTCCAGTTTACTATAAACATTCATTACAGGTTTTTGTGTAAGCACAAGTCTTCTTTTATCTGGGATAAATGCCCAGGAGTGCAGTTGCTGAGTCATGGTAGTTGCATATATAGCTTAAGAAACTGCCAAACTACTTTTCAGAGGGGCTGTATTCATATTATAGTCTCACCAGCAGTATGTGAGTAACCCATTTTCTCTGCATCCTCTCCAGCATTTGGTGGTGTCACTTTTTTATTTTAAGCATTATGAGGGGTTTGTAGTGATAGCTCATTGTGATTTTAATTTTTTCTTCCTTAATGACTGCTGATGTTGAATATCTTTTCATATGCTTATTTGTCATCTGTGTAGCTTTTTTTTTTGGTCTTTTTTTAGGGCCACACCTGTAGCATATGGAAGTTTCCAGGCTGGAGGTCTAATTGGAGCTGTAGCTGCTGGCCTAACGCCACAGCCACAGCGACTCAGGGTTGGAGCTGTGTCTCTGACCTACAACACAGCTCACAGCAATGCCAGATCCTTAACCCACTGAGAAGGGCCAGGGATTGAACCCTGTGGCCTCATGGATGCTAGTGAGATTTGTTTCCACTGAGCCACAATGGGAACTTCTCATCTGTGTAGCTTTTTTTTTTGGTCTATTTAGGGCCACACCCTAAAAAACATTTATACAAATTTGAGAACTCTAGACCTCCTTACAACATTGAATCCTCTAATCCATACGATAGATTTTAGCATTTATTTGGAGCTTTGATTTTGTTTCATCAGAGTTGTACAGCTTTCATTATATGAGTCCTACACATTTTGTTAGACTTTCAACAAAGCATTTCATTGTTTTCCAGTGGTTCTAAATGGTATCCACATGTTTATTGTACAGTTGATTTTTTTGGAATTGTTATCTTACTGTAACATTGTTCACTTAGTTCTAAGAGATTTTAAATAGATTTCTTGGGATTTTCTGCATAGATCATTGTATCATGTACACGGCCGTTTTATTTTTCACTTGAGGTCTATATACCTTTCAATAGGTATGTTCTTAATGAATTATAAAAATATTTTTACAGGACATGTGTAGTCTTCCAGATTTCGTGACGTTTAAGAGTTTCCCTGGAATCCCGCTACAACATATCTTCATTGCAGCAGGAGATGACTTGCTAGATCTCATACAAGGCTTATTCTTATTTAATCCATGTACTCGAATTACAGCCACACAGGTATTTTAACATATCTTTTGATTTCTTAATGTTTTCTAATATTCTTAAAATACTGAAAAGATGTGGTTCTGTTTTTTTTAACTTAATTTTTTATTGAAGTATAGTTGATTTATCTGTTTTGTTTTAAGGAATAACAGATTCATCTTCTCCCTAAGCTACAGACACTGTTCAAGACTGGTATTAAATAATATAATGCACATGCAGGTGCAGGAGAGTTTACTCTTGCTTAGGAACATATAAATACACTTCTATTTGATAATTAATTTGCTTTCAACTTGAAAGTTTACTTAGGAAAAATATAAGGTTTTTGTATTTGTAAAGATACTGGTATATTTCAGTTAAATTCTTATGTGTTAACTTAAATCTCGTGCCAAAGCCTGTGCCAAAAGTATTTTGTTCAGTTTTTTCCCTATAAAATGCAGTCTAGATGTGCATGCTGGTCATTGTGGCAGTCCAAAAGTGATAATGGGAGTTCCCACCAGGGCGCAGCGGAAAAGACTCCAACTAGGAACCATGAGGTTGCAGGCTCGATCCCTGGCCTTGCTCAGTTAAGGATCTGGCGTTGCTATGAGCTGTGGTTTAGGTCACGGATGCAGCTCAGATCCTGCCTACAGCCTGTGGTGTAAGCTAGCAACTGTAGCTCCAATTTGACCTTTAGCCTGGGAACCTCCATATGCTGAGAGGTGAGGCCCTAAAAAGCAAAAAAGAAAAAAA
Source organism: Phacochoerus africanus (assembly GCF_016906955.1). Classification (NCBI taxonomy): domain Eukaryota; kingdom Metazoa; phylum Chordata; class Mammalia; order Artiodactyla; family Suidae; genus Phacochoerus; species Phacochoerus africanus. The sequence goes on along the minus strand of NC_062544.1, from coordinate 32,547,678 downwards.
AAAGAAAGTGATAATGGAAAAGTTTTTTTTTTCTTTGTTTTAAAAGCCACACACACAAAAGAAAAACAAGCACACACAAGTGGATGGAGTTAATAACACTTAAAATTGAGGCAGGGAAATGCAGTGCAAAAATGCAACACAGTACAATGATTTGGCTTCATAAAAGGAGAGACTGAAATGTCTCAGATCTTCATATCTGGCAGAACATGTTAATGCACCATATATCAGGGATACAAAGTGGATTTTTTTTCACTTAAATTTATTACAGACTCATTGTTTAACTCATTTATTTCTATTATTAGCCTTCTATTCTTAGCAGCATGTGCTACATTGATGCATGTATACTATGTATTTTACCATTGGAATTACCCTTCTAATTTCAAACAAGTAACTCATTTTTACTTTTTCACCCAGGCGTATATACATATTATCTCCAGCATAAGAAACTTGAGGCCAGATAAGATTATCTAGAAAGTTATTATCATTAACAGTAAAACTCAAAATTTATAGAAAAATGCTAATTGTGATAACTTGTTTGGGTTGTATATTGATAGAATGAATTTATTTTAATGGGTTTTGGCTTGTGGATATTTAAAAGTTGAAATGAGATATTCTTTCTTTCTTAGATCTCTTTGTAGCTCAGAATTAGCTTAATTTACTTAGGGAACTGCTACGATTTGGAATTAATGCTTTTTGTAAGTGCAACTCTTTTTTTTTTTTTCCCCATTTCTTGGGCTGTTCCCTGTTGACATACGGAGGTTCCCAGGCTAGGGGTCGAATTGGAGCTGTAGCTGCCGGCCTACACCACAGCTCACCACAACGCTGGATCCTTAACCCACTGAGCAAGGCCAGGGATCAAACCCACAACCTCATGGTTCCTAGTCAGATTCGTTAACCACTGAGCCATGACGGAAACTCTGAAACTCTTCTAAAATAAGAAATCTCTAAAGTATTCCTGCAGATAATATTATGTTGACTGGTGGAAGGAGGTATTAAAGTTTATATGACTTTTTTTTTGTTCCTTAGAGAATTATCCAAAAGGAAATGTCCTAAATTAATGTGGCTCTTGAACAGTACTACGATGCAAATAAAGTATGAACTTGACAATTTTGTCATCTAGAATAAAACTTTTTATTGGAATTTTGGACCTGAGTGAAAATATCATATTATAGAATATTGGACTGGTAGTAAATAGAAATAACCTTGGGCAAGTATTTCCAAGAAAATTACTGTCAATTTGTAGTGGATTATTGGATTTTAATCCATTGTTTCCAACCTATTGCATCTTTTAAAAAGTTTTATTTCTAAGAGTTTAGATGAGATGGTGAGTCCCCTATAGCACAGCGTGTTAAAGATCTGGTGGTGGTGTCACTGCAGAAGCCTGAGTCACTGCTGTGGCGCAGGTTTGATCCCTGAAACATCCATATGCCATGGGAGCAGCCAAAAAAAAATATACATGATTTTGAATTTGAATACATATAGATGTTCTGACAGATAAACTTGAGAGTTCTTTTTAAGCAAGTTTCTCTCTTTGTGTTTTGAACTGTAGAGCATATAATGTGTAGAGAGCTGAATTATGCAATATCTTATTAAGGATATTTCATGTTTAGTACATGCTATTTATGGAAAAATTTGAAGGTAATCTTTTTCTTATCATGGAATTGTCAGTGAATCTTAGGCTGCTAGATGTTTTTTCTTTCTTTTTTTCAGAGGAGGTGGGCAGCTGCATGCCTGGCATATGTAAGTTTCTACACTAGGGAGCAAATCCGAGCTGCAGCTGTGACCTACAGCTGTGGCAGTGCTGGATCCCTAACTCACTGTGCCACAGCAGGAACTCCTGCGAGATGTTTATTTGTATTAATTTGCATGTCCAATACTTGAAATTAAGTTTGTGAAGGGGATTGTTCACATAGTATTGTTAATGCTCCTTACAGTTTTGGAAGTTAGATTTTCTTAAACACAATTCAGATACTCACTTAAAGCCTTACTTTCCTTGTTACCTTTTCTTTCGAAAGGCTTTGAAAACTAAGTATTTCAGCAATCGGCCAGGGCCAACACCTGGATGTCAGCTGCCAAGACCAAACTGTCCAGTGGAAGCTTTAAAGGAACAGTCCAATCCTGCTGTGGCAACAAAACGGAAGAGAACAGAGGCCTTGGAACAAGGTAAAACTCTTGTTTTCATGGGAAATGAGTGAACTCTGAAAACTCCAGATAACTGATACATAGGTAGTAGCTGAAGGGCAGCAGAGAAATGGAGACTGTTTATTTGTTCAAAACTTCAATTACGTAAAGTAGAATGTGGTATTTTAGCTATATTTGCTTCAATTGAGAATATTTACGTAATGCTTTTTAAAAGGACAGTTTTGAGTGTATCTCAGAATTATAAGAAGAACTGTCAGTGTGTACCCTATTTTATAAAATTCCTACTGGTACATTGTATTAGAAAACCAAAGCAAGTAAAAATAAATGTAGTTGGAATGCAGTGACTGGTTAAAATCGCTATAAGATGAAATGTAAACAACCTCATTTTTTCCCCCCCCAGGAGGATTACCCAAGAAGCTAATTTTTTAGTTACAGAGAACACTGGACAATATTCTACTACTGAAGGAAATAGTGGAAAAGGCAAATTAGTAGAAAAATAGTAAACATTAAGTAAAAAAGGAATTTGTAAATATTCTACCTGTGTAAAATATGTAAAATTGGGTTATTTTTATTAAATGTATTTTAAAACAAACAATTCTGATTTTTCTGATTAGAGTGCAATGTAAGATAAATTCAAGTTTCTGAAATGTAGAATTGAAAATGCAAATGCATTAAGGAAACCTTAATAAGAATAATTTTCAGTTATTTTAGTGATCCGGCCCAGATAGCATTACAGATTTGTAGTAAAGGGAGTAGTACTGAAAACTAGGAAAACAGTAGTGATGTAGCAAATACCTACTACCCTGACTTAACAAATGTTATATATTAAATGGGGGAAAAAAAAAAGGAAAGAATAACATTACAGATAAAATTGAGTTCCCTTTACTGTGTCGTTCCGTTTTATTTTTTTCCTTTTCACCCTCCCCAAAGGAGAATGACTCAGGAAATGAGTATGTCCTCCCATCAGTTAATAGTGCTATTTTAGAAGAATGCCTGTGGTAATGTACAGCATTTGGGTCTCAAAATTTTATGAGTGGTAGACTGTACATCTCATACAGCACTTTTTTTTTTTACTCAAAATTTTAATATTTTATGTTCATATGTATAAATCTAGTTTTTGTTTTAACTGCCATGTAATAGTAATATATATATTATATATACATACACACACACATATAATACCATATGTATAAACACTATGGCATGCTCTATTTATGGATTGTTGTTATTTTTCTTTTGTTGCATAAAAATTGCCATAAGTGTAGCAGCATAAAGTAACACAGATTTATCCTGCAGGTCATATGTCTGGCATGGCTCACCTATATTTTTTTGCATAGGCCAGTATCAAGATGGCAGTTGATTCCGGGTTCTTATCTGAGGCTTGAGGGAAGAATTTGCTTCCAGGTTCATACAGTTCATGTCATTTTAAGCACATGCCTCCTATCCTTGCTAGCGGTCAGTCATTGGTCCCTCTTGGCTTCTTAAGGCAGTCCAGTTGCCTTATTGCAGGGCACTCTCTATCTGTAAGCCAGCAAAACTGTCAAACTGGCTTCCTCATCTGTTACCAAGAGAAATCTTTTTTTGTTTTTGTTTTTGAATTTTTTAGGACTAATATCAGCTCACTTAGGTCTTAATTATACATCTTAAAACTCTCTTCATAGCAGTTCCTAGGTTAGTGCTTGAATAATCAGTACAGGAGTCTTTTTTCCATAGTATATATTGATGACTTTTTAAAAGTTTTTATTAGTATAGTTGATTTACCAAGTTATATTTCTGCTATACTGCAGAGTGATTCAGTTATATATACATATATATATTCCTTTTTTAATTACTTTTCCATCATGGTTTATCACAAGATAGTGAACATAGTTCCCTGTGCTAAACAGTAGGTCTTGTCTATCTATCCTATATATTATAGTTTGTGTATGCTGATCCCAGAGTCCCAATCCATCCCTCCTCCACCCCGCTCCCCCTTGGCAGCTGTAAGTCCAGGATAGGAATCTTGAGAAAGCCATCTTTAGGATTCTGCCACATGGACATTTAGGTTATGTTTAGTTTTTCACAGTTATTAAAAAAATGGAATGTTGATTTGCACATGCAAGAGTTTCTCTAATGTACATACTCAGAATTGTAGTTGTGTGTTTTCGGTTAGTGTTGATATTGCCATGTTTCTCCAGAGTAGTTATTACCTATCAGTTTATATTCCCAGTAGCTGTTCGATAGTTCTTAAAAATGAAGGAGCCCCTGGAGTTCCCGTCGTGGCACAGTGGTTAACGAATCTGACTAGGAACAATGATGTTGCAGGTTTGATCCCTGGCCTTGCTCAGTGGTTAAGGATCTGGCATTACCGTGAGCTGTGGTGTCGGTCACAGACGCGGCTTGGATCTGGCGTGGCTGTGGCTGTGGCATAGGCTGGCGGCTACAGCTCCTGTTAGACCCCTAGCCTGGGAATCTCCATATGCCACGGGAGTGGCCCTAGAAAAGGCAAAAAGACCAAAAAAAAAAAAAAGAGCCCCTAACCTTACACCGTATACAAAATTAACTTAAAATGGATCAAAGACCTAAAGTTCAAAGATCTAAAACTATAAAAATTCTTAGGAAATAACATAAGAAAAAAAACTTTATAACATCAGATTTGGCAGGGACTTCCTGGATAGGACCTCAGAAGAACAGGCAACAAAAGTTAAAAATAGACAATTTGGACTATATCAAAATTAAAAGCTTATGTGTATCAAAGAAACAGTAGAGTGAAAAAGCAACCTAAGGAATGAGAGTAAACATTTGCAAATCATCTATCTGGTAACGTGTTAATAACCAGAATAAAGAATATAGTTGTTACAGTTCAACAATTTAAAAAAATCCAATTAAAAAATGGATAGTGCTCACTTTGGGAGCTCATATACTAAAATTGGAAAGATACAAAGAAGATTAGCATGGCTCCTGTGTAAGGGTGATATGGAAATTCATGAAGCATTCCATATTTTTACAAATGAATATCTACAAAACAGACATATAGAGAACAGACTTGTGGTTACCAAGGGGTGGTGCTAGGAGGTAGGGAGTGGGTGGACTGGGAGTTGAGGGTTAGTAGATACAAACTGTTACATTTAGAATGGATGAGCAATAAGGTCCTACTGTATATAGCCCAGGGAACTATATCCAGTATCTTGGGATAGACCATGATGGAAGATAAAATAAGAAAATGAATGTTTATATAGATGTATGACTGGGTCATCTTGCTACACGGCAGAAGTTGACACAACATTGTAAGTCAACTATACTTTCATTTAAAAAAAATAAAGGGAGTTCCTCTTGTGGCTCAGCAGTAAAAGCCACGAGGACATGGGTTTGATCCCTGGCCTCACTCAGTGGGTTAAGGATCTGGCATTGCCATGAGCTGTGGTGTAGGTTGCAGATGCAGCTTGGATCTGATGTTGCTGTGGCATAGGCCGGCAGCTTCAGCTCTGATTCTACCCCTAGCCTGGGAATCTGTATGCTGCAGGTGTGGCCCTAAACAAAAATACCAAAAAAAAAAGAGCGATGGACAAAGGACTTGAGTTGACATGTCACCAAAGATGGTGTAGAAATGGCCAAAAAGCATATGAAAGATGCCCAACATCACTAATTATTAGGGAAATGCAAGTCAAAAACCACAATGAGATATTACTTCACAGTTTTTAGGATGGCTACTATTAAAAAAAAAACCTACAAAGAGTTCACTGGTGGCATAGCAGTTAAGGATCCAGCATTGTCATTGTAGCTTGGATCAATCCCAGGTGCAGCTGAAAAAAAACAAAACAAAACAAACAAAAAGCCAGAAAATAATGTTAGCATGTGGAGAAATTGGGACTGTAGTGCACTGTTGGTGGGGATGTAAAACAGTGCAGCAGCTGTGGATAACTGGTACTTCCTCAAAAAATTTAAAATGGAATCACCATACGATCCAGGAATTTCATTTCTGAGTATATTGAATGGAGTATCTCAAATGTATACAAATGTATACATTCATTAACCTTTATGTAAGAATCTGTTTCACCTCATCATCTCTAGCACTCACAGAATCTTTGGGGTCTTTGCTAATTTGATACCTTATTCTTACTTTTTGTTGATTTTTACTGTGGCTTCTTTACACTTGCTAATCATATGTAATCCCTCCTTTGTGAACTGTTGATTCAGATTCTTTTAAAAATTAAAAAGAAAAAATTTATACAGGAGTTCCCATTATGGCTCAGCAGGTTAAGGACCCTAGTGTCCCTGAGGATGCAGGTTCAATCCCTGCCATCACTCAGCGGGTTAAGGGTCTAGTGTTGCTGCAAGCTGCAGTGTAGACTGGCAACTGCATCTCTTGATTCAACCCCTAGCCTGGGAACTTCCATATGCCACAGGTGCAGCATTACAAAAAAAAATTCACACAACTTTTAAAGGCTACACTCCTTTTACAGTTATTACAGAATATTGGCTATATTCCCCATGTGGTACAGTATACCCTTGAGCCTGTCTTTCACCCAATAGTTTATATCCCCTACTCTCCTACCCCCTATTGTACCCTGACTATAATCACATCAATGAGTATCCTTTTTTTCTTATGTTCACTAGTTTTATGTATTTTTTTAGATTTCATATATAAGTGATATCATATGATACTTAGATTTCTCTGGCTTTTTTCACTTAGTATAATAGTCTCTAGGTTCATCTCTGTTACTACAAATGGCAAAATTCATGCTTTTTCATGCCTGAGTAATATTCCATTGTGTATGTGTACATCTTTATCCATTCACCCGTTGATAGACACCTAGGTTATTTTCCTTTCTTAGCAATTGTAAATAATATTGCTGTGAACATTGGGGCGCATATCTTTTTGAATTAGTGTTTTTTTTTTTTTTCTTCTGTCTTTTGTCTTTTTAGGGCTGCACCTGCAGCATGTGGAGTTTCCCAGGCTAGGGGTCTAATCGGAGCTACAGCTACTGGCCTACAGCCACAGCAACGCTAGATCTGAGCCACTCCTGTGATCTATACCACAGCTCATGGCAATGCTGGATCCTTAACCCATTGAGCGAGGCCAGGGATCGAACCCAAAATCTCATGGTTCCTAGTCGGATTTGTTTCTGCTGCACCATGACGGGAACTCCCTGTTTTTGTTTTCTTTAAGGATGTATAGCCAGGAGTGGAATTGCCAGATCACATGGCAGGTTGTTTTTGGCCACACCCTTGGCATGTGAAAGATCAAACCCACACCACAGCAGCTCCGTAAGCTGCTACAGTAACAATGTCAGATCCTTAACCCTCTGAGTCACAAGAGAACTCCTTGTAGTTCCGTTTTTAGTTTTTTGAGAAACCTCTGTACTGTTTTTTACAGTGGCTGCACCATTTACATTCCCACCCACAGTGTAGGTTTCTGTTTGTTAAACATCCCCAACATTTGTTGTGTTCTTTTATGATAGCCATTTTGATAGGTATGAGGTGGTATCTCAAGGTATGAGGCTTTGACTTGTATTCCCCTGATCCTTAGCAATACTGAGCACAGAAATTTCTTTTCATGTGCCTGTTGGCCACCTGCATTTCCTCTTTGCAAACATGACTATTCGGTTCTTCAGCCCATTTTTAAAATTGGGTTGTTTGATGTTGTGTTGTATGAACCATTTATATATGTTGGATATTAAACCCTATCTCATCATTTGTAAATATCTTATCCCATTTTGTAGTTTATCTTTGTTTTGTCAAGGGTTTCCTTTGCTGTGCAAAAGCTTTTAAGTTTAATCAGGTCCCACTTGTTTAATTTTGCTTTTATTTCCTTTAGGAGACTGATTCAGCTTCTTTGTGCATCTATCAATTGTAATATTACTAATTTTATCAATTATGTGAGTTTTTTTATACATAACACACACTAAACAAGAACCTTTCTAGGTTTTGTAATTTGATTTTTTTTTTCTTACATACCCCATTTTGGTATTGTTAAATAATTCCAGATCCTTCCTTTCCTTACCTCTTATTTTATATTAAATTGTTATATATACTAGATCTGTGTATGGTCTTTATCCCATTGCTATATCCTATTACCACAGTGCTTTAAATAATGTAGCTTTGTATTACTATCAAGACAGTGCATTTTATTTATGCCACATCCATGGCATGTGGAAGTTCCTGGGCCAGGGATCAAACCTACACCACAGCAGTGACCCAAGCCACTGCAGTGACACCACCAGATCCTTAGGCCACTGTGCCACAAGAGAACGCCAGGACAATACATTTTAATATCTTGTAACAGTAGATGCTCACCATTCTTCCTTTTTTCAAAATTTATTTGCCAAGTTTTTGACTTTTATTATTAATGCCAAGCAGTGCTGTTCCTTTAACACAACTATAAATAGTTTGTTATATTTTATTACTCTATTTTTGTCTCGTCTGTTTAAGTAGTAGTTTCTTTTCAGTAGAGATTAATAAAAGTTGTATTAAACTGCTGACAATGTAATGTGTCCTTGTGATGCTGTTAATACAGCAGTATTAAAGATTACTGCTATGTAATATATGGAAAATAAAAAATCCTGAAAAACGCAAATAAAACAAGATAAATCTATTTCAAAAATTAAGTCATTCCTATTGTTTGAGCCAGCCCAAGAGCCCTATAGTCAATCTTAATAGTTAGTGATTTTTGAGGAAAAAAATTGTTTTTTGCTTTTAAGATATTGGCAAATACCTAAAACCTCGTAAAATATGGTGATATCATTTATAAGTAAAACACATCAACACAATACTAATAAATTTCTTGTAGAAAACATTTATTTAAGCTGCCTCCTAAATTTTAGAAATACCTGGAAAACCTACAACTTCCAAAGTACCAACATTTACACGTCCCTTTTCAAAGTCTTGATGTACATAGTTCTCAGTTCTAATTTCAACTGGTTTGTCTTCAGTACATGATATTTGATGGCAAAGAACAGGATCTTTTAAGAGTCCTTGTATAGTTTTGATCTTTAATACAGTGCTTAACTGAACAAATGAAGCTTGCAGAATTAAAAATTTGAACATCTGAATGTACAGGATCATGCAAAAGGGGAAATTCTGAAGTTTTCTGCCAGGGTTTTTTTAATGGCAAAATGTCTTTCGCTGGATTTTTTTCTTTATTCTCTTTTGAGGTGGTGTCTTTGTCTTCCAAAGCCCGAGCAAGCATGTAACTAACTTTTCTTTGATGAGCCAGAGCTTCTTCTTTATCATTTAACTGCATGTATAGAAATTAAAAATGTACCAGTTAGTAAGTCAGAATATTACCGCTACAGGCAGAAGTACTTCATGGAAATGTTCAATCCTTTATTTTTTTTTGTCTTTTTGCCTTTTTCTAGAGCTGCACCCGCAGCATATGGAGGTTCCCAGGCTAGGGGTCCAGTCTGAGCTGTAGCCGCTGGCCTACGCCAGAGCCACAGCAACGCGGGATCCCAGCCACGTGTGCAACCTACACCACAGCTCACGGCAACGCCGGATCCTTAACCCACTGAGCAAGGCCAGGGATGGAACCTGCAACCTCATGGTTCCTAGTTGGATTCATTAACCACTGAGCCACAACGGGAACTCCCAGAAATGTTCAGTCTTTAATGTCAAGTTAAATCACTACGAATAATCAGGTGTCCAATGATTCCTAAGCATTATGCTAGTTACTGAGGTTTTTTTCTTTTTGAAAGAATAAAAAACAGCATTCCTTGTGTTGAAAATGTTTTAAGTCATCTGGAGAGAAAAAAGTCTGTATATATATATATATATATATATATATATATATATACACACACACACATATATACACACAATATCAACAGTTATCTCTGAAAGAATTTTGAAGTTATTGTAAAAATTGGTTATATATTTATATGCAAATAAGTAACTCACTCTTCTATATATAAGTATGTTCATTTAACATGAGTTTCTTAGTCTTATGAAATTGGGGATAACAGGACTGATTTCAGGGTTGTGGTAATGATTTAAGCATATAATGCATGAGGAAGTGCCTTGAACAGTTAAATTCCTGAATAAGTAGAAAGTCTCGTCATGAACTGTGTATATAAGTGCAGATGACAGAGATGCTTAGACCTAATTACAGGGGACCTCCTCTTTTCAGGGGTGGAGCTTTAAGCTTGCACAGGAGGAACAGGGATGGGCGAAGTGGGATGCAGGTGTGGGGTGTTTAAGGGGATGAAGATCATAATTCCAGAAAATGGTACCTAAACTGAGAACACAAAAGGACAAAGCAGTAAAGTGTTGAATTACTAGGATGCAAAAGGATTAGCTTATCCACAACCTCTAACAAAAAGAAAGCAAAGATACTAACCAAATCTGTCAGCATTTTAAAGACTTCCCGAGCATCATCCTCATCAGTACTCTTAGAACTGTTTTCTGAAGGGAGCATAGCCAGCAATTTCTGCCCTAAGCTCTTCTTACTCCTTTGTGATGGTAACCCTAAAATGGAACGTGAATATCCAGCTGAGATATAAAAAGACACTCACCGATGTAGTTCCAGGAAAAGAGGTAAGTGTGAACCAGGGCTGATTCATTCCTCAGTTAGTCAGAACCTTGTTTTCCTCAGGAGACCTCTAGCATGAGAGAGGCAAGGAGCATAGTGCAGCAGGACGAGCAGACTTTAGAGCCAGGACGGCAGAGGCAGGTGAGAGGAGCCAGAGCAGCGCCTGCCACTGCCTTATCCGCATAGCTGCTCCTCAGTCCCAACAGTGGTGGCCCCGTGGGAGAATACAGGCGGTGCTACCATCATCTCAGCCTTCCAGAGGGGCCCACAATCCAGATTTGCATGTGCTATCTCCCACTTCCCATGTCAGCCGCCTACCCACATTGAGAACATTATTCACTCCCAACAAAACTTGCCTGCAGACAGGTGACCTCTAAACCATTCCCACACTGCTTTAGAGCCAGAAAGACCTGGACTTGAACCCCCAGGTAGCCATTTCCTAACTGTGTGATGTTGAACAAGTTCTCCGAGCTACATTTCCTCACCTCCAGAATGAGAATAATAGTACCTGTGCTCTATTGTTGGGTTGCTGTCCCATTAAATACTGGAGCATGGGCTGGGGGAAGGGAGTGAGCAGTTAGTATAGGAAACGGTACAGTGTTTCTGTTTGCAAAGATGAAAAAATTCTGGAAATGGATGGTGGTGATGGTTATACAACAGTGAATGTACTCAGTGTCACTTAATGGTTAAAATAGTAAGATTTATGTATGTATGTTTTATCACAGTTATGAAAGCTCCCAGCCCAGGTACATATTGTTTAAGCCTACAGTGTATTACATGGACACCGATACTCTTCATCCACAGAAAGGATGCAATTTGTAGCAGAAAAGAAAATGTGTAGGTTGTTTTTGTTTTTGTTTTGGCTTTTCTAGGGCCGCATCCCTGGCATATGGAGGTTCACAGGCTAGGGGTCTAATTGGAGCTGTAGCTGCTGGCCTACGCCACAGCCACAGCAACTTGGAATCCAAGCTGCATCTGCGATCTACACCACAGGCTCATGGCAACACCAAATCCTTAACCCACTGAGCGAGGCCAGGGATTGAACCTGCAACCTCATGATTCCCAGTTGGATTCGTTAACCACCGAGCCATGACGTGAACTCCGAAAACATGTCGATTTATATAAAGAAAGTTTCAAGATACTTTTGGAATGCTCTGCAAATGGTCTGATGATCAGATCAAGTCTAAAGGGACAATCCTGATAAACCACGGTAACTGGAGCCACACCTGACTTTTCCATAGCCACCTGTGGCAGAGGAGGAAAAACCAGACAAGCTGACCAGCTCACCAATTGAGTGGACGAATGTCTCTATTTCAGTCTTTAAACAAAAAAGAAAGAAAAATACGCTTATAAGCTAGCTATCCCTCAGAACTTGTCTAAGCTGCCACAGCAAAAAGCGTGATATGGTGCTACCTGCACATAAGAAAATGACCAGTAACAATCATCCTGCACCAGATCATTGAAATATATTAATAAAATGAATCAAAGTGTCGGCACTAAGAAATTCTCAAAGAGCTACTAACACTTGTAGGGACTTGTAAAGGCTTCTCAGAGATTAATCAATTATTTTAAATTCTGTTTCCAGTCTCTCAGCACCTCAACTGAAAGCACAGATTGGGAGCTGTACCTCTCATCATATTTTCAATAGAGTTTAATTAAATGAACACATTTAATGTTGGGTTTCACTGTCATTTTCAGTATTCCTTCTTGGCAGTTTCCCTTTAATCATCTAGTGCTCTGATTTTTTTTCCTGTTAAACATGGCCTTGTGTAAATAGAAGAGTACTATAAAACAGAGACTCTCCTGCCACATGGTTTCATCTGCATAAGTAAGACCCAGTGGGCCCTCTTTTTCCATAGTTGCCGAATTTTCACAACTATGTGAAATATCAGTTATATTCTCCATCATATTAACTGTGCTTAGTTTATTGATTATAACCAAAACCAACTGAATTGATACCTGATCACTGCCATTATAATTCATACTTACCATCCTCTTTAAGGTGCTTCCAATTTATCCATTTTGTTGCTCTCTTACGCATTTTATCCATTTGTGTCAATCTTAGTGCCTGATCATTTTTCCTCATTAATTGTTGCTCAAAGGCAATTCTGAATGCATCAGCCATTATGTAGGCTTCTTCTTTACTCTTCTGCATAAGTTCCAGCTGGTTTTGAAAGAAAGTTTGAGAGGTGTTGGGGCAAAACCAGAACAGTTCTGGCCTGAATGCTGAGTCAGATTAGTAAATGCCCTGCCTAAGTTAATCAGTACTTGCCATTCTCTCCTGCAGTTGCTGCCCATTCAGAACTAAGTGACCAGGTTTCCTGTGTGGTGCCCATCACTTCCCTGTTAGTGCAACTCTTGCACCTCAGTACTCCAGACAGGCCCTGTGTGTGTCCTGCCCATGGAGGTAAAGGGGAGGATGCCAAAGGCTGCATTTTAGTTTTGCCTTGAGCCATTCCAGACAGTGCCACTGAAAAAAATTACGAATACCATCTCTCAGGCCACTCCCATAGCTGCCTCTGATCTTTTCATCTTAGGCTTTTCCTAATTGCTAATGTTTAGATGTTAGCTTTCATATATACTCTGAAGACTTTAAATTCCATGTCTTCAATAAGAGAAAAATGTTTTTAAAGCTATGGTCCATTCTGGTTACTAAAGCCTGCTTAGAATGGCAGCCCTCATTTTATGAAATGCCAGGCATGGCCCTGTACTAAACATCATGTCTACTATCTTTCTTTCTCACAACAACCCTCCAAACTAGTTATTACCCTCTGCTTAATATTTGTGTCCAAAGCCACACAGCTAGAAAAGGATGGTGCTGAGAGTGAAACCTAGGTCTGGCTGGCACAAGGGTTCCACTGCACCTTGCAGCTTTTCTAAGTTTTTTTTTTTTTTTTTTGCTTTGCTTTGCTTTTTAGGGCAACACCTGAGGCATATAGAGGTTCCCAGGCTAGGGGTCGAATTGGAGCTATAGCCACTGGCCTACACCACAGCCACAGCAACGCGGGATCCAAGCCAAGCCTATGACCTACACCACAGGTCACGTCAGCACCAGATCTTTAACCCACTGAGCGAGACCAGGGATTGAACCCGCATCCTCATGGATACTAGTCAGATTCATTTCTGCTCAGCCACTACAGGAACTCCCCAGCTTCATGTTTTTCTCTCCATTAATCAGTGTTGCAGATCCTAGTGATTTTAAGCATGTGGGACTCTGCCTCTAAAATTTAGTAATTCTAGGGCCATGTATAAACAAAAGAAGTGTGAACTTAGGAGATACTGACTAAAACATAGGCAAACAACTTTTCATGGCTACAATACTGTTTGTATTTTGAAACCATGTAAACAAAATCCAGCTTATAAATTAACATTATATAAAATTAGGAAGGAAGGGAAAATTAAAAATTAAGTCCCATAGTCAGTGACTACCAAATTAAGCTAATTCTTACAAATAATTCCATTTATTCTTCTACTAACAGAAACAAAACTAAAGCTTTTACTGTTCTGATAATCCAGTACCTCCTGTTTGAGCTGAAGGACCATCGTCCCAGTGGACGCTGCCATTTTGGCACAGGCACAGGGGCTCCCTCCAGGACCATGGCAAAGGCAGACTCCCAGGACTGCAAGCTTTAAATCCAAAAGCATTAGCCCATTACTAAGGGTCACACTGCTTAGTCATACACAGACACAGGGGCACACACATAGACCCAGGCACATTTTATTCAAGCATCTGATGCAAAGAAACTGCAAAGGAAAACAAATTTAGTAGGAAACTGAGACCATGATTTCAGGATCCAAGTGGAAATTAACTACAAATGAGGAGAGAATGTTATTATTTGGAACAAAAACATAAAAAATTCTACCTTCCTTTTCACTCTCCAAAAAGCCTACACTCTGAGTCCATGGCAGGAACTTGACCTAGTGAGTAAACAGAAACATCTACAATATGGATTTCCTGTGACTGGGTTTGGCCCTGCTGCCCAGCATTCATTACTGTCAGGTCCTGCTGAGAGGAGATGACATGCTCAGAAAAGAAGAGTGAATTTTAATGTCAAGGAGGCAAACAGTCAACTCCCCACTGTTCTGGAATTGCTTTTGGCCCCAGTCCTTCGAAAAACTGTCTTTGGATCACAATGAGGGAAGCAGTCCGTTTGGGTCACTCCTGATTGACCATTATAGCCAGAAGAAAATTAAGAACTACTGTAGCTTTTTTTTTTTTCTTTTTAGGGCCGCACCCATGGCACATGGAAGTTCCCGGGGTAGGGGTCTAATTGGAGCCACAGCTGCAGGCCTACAGCACCTTCACAGCAATGCCAGATCTGAACCTGCAACCTACTGCACAGCTTGCAACAATGCTACTGGATCCTTAACCCACTGAGCAAGGCCAGGGATCAAACCCACATCTTCATGGACACTGTTGGGCTTTTATTTTTTTTTTAATTATTTTATTTTTTCCATTATAATTGGTTTATAATGTTCTGTCAATTTTCTACTGTATAGCAGAGTGACCCAGTCACACAGAAAAATACATTCTTCTCACGTTATCCTCCATCATGCTCCATCACAAGTGATATAGTTCCCAGTGCCACACAGCAGGATCTCATTGCTTATCCATTCCAACTGCAACAGTTTGCATCTATTAACCCAGGATTCCCAGTCCATCCCACTCCCTCCCCCTTTGCTATGTTGGGTTTTTAACCTGCTGAGCCACAAAGGAAACTCCATGTTGTACTTAAAAAAAAAAAAAAAAATTTTGGCAACTAACTACAAATTGCTTTCCCAACGTATTCTAACAGCTACCAATTTAATGGGGAGAGTTTTAAAGTTTCATGAGGAACTGAATATAAAATTATTGTCTAAGCTTCCTATTGCTGTAAATTTCACATGAATGGACTGGCTTAAAATAGAATCCTGTTTTAGAGACTGTTTAGAAAGGAAGATTCTACTGTCATTGAGTGTGAAGGTTATTTCAGAAAATTCCTTCTCACATCAAAAATAATTGTAAAGCACATAGTTAGCTTTCAGTGTACAAGCGGTGGCCATGTGGGGATTGGTCTCTTCTCTTTTCAGCTTCTGGCTCCTTCCTGATAATTGTCCCTGAGAAAGTTGCCGAAAGTACCTTTAAGACCAAGGTAGGGCTAACATAAAAATGCAAGATTTCTGCAAGGATCTCTGAATCCCAGTTCCCCTTCCTTACCTCAGCGCTCCATCAACTGGCTCACAGCTCTTGTTCGTGCCTGCCAAACACTAAGGTTGGTCCCAGAGCTGACTTAAGATTATAACAGCATGGAGTTCCCATGCAGCTCAGTGGATTAAGAACCCGACATCTCTGTGAGAATGTGGGTTTGCTCCCTGGCCTTGCTTAGTGGGTTAAGGATCCGGCGTTACCGCAAGCTGTGGTGTAGGTTGCAGATACAGCTCAGATTTGATGCCATGGCTATGGCATAGGCTTCAGTGCAGCAATGATTGAAGCCCTAGCCTGGGAATTTACATATGCCACAGGTATGGCCCTAAAAAGAAAAAAAAAAATTTTAATTATAATAGTGCACTCTTTCTCCGAACTTTCAGTTCAGTTCTTTTTTTTTTTATTGGTCTTTTTGCCATTTCTAGGACTGCTCCCATGGCATATGGAGGTTTCCAGGCTAGGGATGGAATCAGAGCTGTAGCCGCTGGCCTACGCCGCCACAGCAACTCGGGATCCAAGCTGTGTCTGCAACTTACACCACAGCTCACGGCAACACCAGATCCTTAACCCACTGAACAAGGCCAGGGACCGAACCCGCAACCTCATGGTTCCTAGTCGGATTCGTGAACCACTGAGCCATGACGGGAACTCCCTTTTTTCTTTTTTCTCTTTTTTTTTTTTGCTATTATACACTAGTTTTCCACCCAGGCAGTAGAGCATGGTCATCAAAAGCACAGGTGCTAAACTCTACCTGATTGTAAATCCCAGCTCCACCACTTAGTGTGGCTTTGTGACTTGGGGCAAATGACTTAATCCTCTAGTTCCTCCATTACCTCATTTGTAAAGTGGGGACCTAATAGTACTCGCTGTATGGTGCAGTTGTGAGAATTAAATACGTTAATCTACATGAGACATTTAGAAAGCTGTCTGCACTAAGGACTGTGTATTTGCTGTTAGTAATAGCTGCTTTCTTTGAAGTTCTATAGTAAGTGAGTGGCAGCCTCCTCTCCACTGTTAATGCTTATTTTTCATCAGTCCTCAGGACCCTTTTTTTTTTTTTTTTTTTTAAGGGCATATGGAAGTTCCCAGGATAGGGGTCAGATGGGAGCTGCAGCTGCCAGGCTACCCCACAGCCACAGCAACACTAGGTCTTTACACCACTGAGTGAGGCCAGGGATGGAACCCAGGTACTCATGGATACCAGTTGGGTTCATTACCGCTGAGTCACAACAGGAACTCCCTCAGGACACTTTTTATTTTACCAGACGAACTTCCACCCTGTAAGCCATTTTACACTTTAGCAAGTAATTAGTGCTGTGTCAGATCTTTGTCCTGGACTTGACTCAACCCCAGACTGAGCACAAAACTTTGGGAAAGTAATTGAAACTATCTGAGCCTGAGTTTATTCCTCTGTACAGTGGGGATAATACCTGCTTTGCAGCCCTCACAAGACCATTATGAAAATCAGATTTTAAAATGTGGGGGGGATGACAGAACACTGTCAACCAACTGTAATGGAAAAAATAAAAATCATTTAAAAAGAATGTGGGATGGGGGCAGAGTTTTTGCTGTGGTACAGTAGGTTAAGAATCTGCAGTAGTCACTTCAGAGGCACAGGTTCAATCCCCAGCCATGCTCAGTGGGTTAAAGGATCCAGTGTTGCTATAGCTCTGTCTTAGGTTGTAGCTGCCACTCAGATTTCAAACCCCGGCCTGGAAACTTTTCATATGCTTCTGGTTCGGCCAAAAAAAGGGAAAATGTGTGGAGAAATACCCTGACACTGTAAGCCCCTACCCAAGGAAGACACTGCTAACACAATTTCTGCTAAAACTAGAAATAGGAAATAAAAGGGCAAGAAGTGGCTAGCGCATCCCCTCATGTCCAAGAGTATTGTGCCTGAAGGGTTATGTGCCAGCAAGGCTGAAGAATGGACCTGGGCCTCTGTCACTCTCAGTCTCAAATTGCCAATCTGCTATCCTCGACACAGAGCCAGTGGTCATAGCAGAAAAGGAAAGTGGAAAATTTCCCTCCTGCTAAACTTTCGTACCTGCGTACCTACCTCAAGACTGGAAACCTCTGGAGAGCCACTTGAACCCTGGCATGTGTTTTCCTGAGTCACCTTCTGTGCAGAGAGGGCCTCCAAATACTGCTGATTCAAAACTAGGAAGGGCCATGTAACAAAGTATTAGTTATGAGGTCTAACCCCAGCCTCACCTAAGCTACTTACAGCAACATCATATTTCTTTTAAGCAAGGCATATACATCAACTGTCCACAAAATCTGGCCCCATCCAGAAACCAACCTGATAGAATATTGGGTATCAATGGAGATAATACACATGTAACCCTAAATAAAATGTTATTTTTAATGTGGAAGGATCTTAACTTTGCAGGCAAAGTCTGGTCTTCTTTCCTCAAAGAAAATTTATGGAATTTCCAAAAAGAGAATATACAAAGGCTAATGGATTCACACTAGATAGTGAGATGAGGAGATCTCATATATCGTATTAACGTCAAATGTACCAGCTCTCCAAACTCATCAGCCTTTTCTGTTGACAGTTTTCACAAGAGACTCTCAAACCCAAATGTTTAGAATAAGAGGGGTCCTGCTATTTACTGGAGAACAACAACAAAAAACCCCAGTAACTTTTCCTCTCCTGTTGAAAAGCAGAAGGGTAGGGAGAAAAGGGCAGGGATAGTGGTTATTAGCACCATCTTAAAATTCTTTCATTTACTGATAAAGCCACAAAAGATACTTTATGAGAAAAAAATAAAAGTTGAACAACTATACAGGTTTATACTTTTCCTATTAGTGTCCCAATAAAACATACTCACATTCAGGCTCTTCAAAATAATGGATTCTACCATTTTTACACTGAGTATAAAAAACTAAAGACAGATTCGGGAGAAATTGCTTAAGGAATATGAGGTTTTATTTTGGAGTGACGGAACTGTTTTAGAACTAGATGTTTGTACAACACTGTAAATGTTATAAATTGTTTAAGTGGTTAATTTTATGTTATGTGAATGTCACCTCAAGTTTTTTTTTTTTTTTTTTTAATTAAAAACCTAATTGGAGGAGTTCCCATTGTGGCTCAGTGGTAACAAACCCAACTAGTATCCATGAGCACTTGGGTTCAATCTCTGGCCCTGCTCAGTGGGTTAGGATCTGGAGTAGCCTTGAGCTGTGGTGTAGGTTGCAGATGCAGCTTGGATCTAGTGTTGCTGTGGCTGTGGTGTAGGCCAGCAGCTGCAACTCTAATTCACCCCCTAGCTGGGGAACTTTCATATGCTGCAGATGCAGCCCTAAAAAACTAAAACTAAAACAAAACCTAATTGGAGTTCCCACTGTAGCACAGTAGGTTAAAATCCAACTGCAACAGATCAGGTTGCTGTAGAGGTTTGGGTTCTATCCCCAGTCTGGCGCTGTGGATTAAAGGATCTGGCATTGCTGCTGCTGTGGCATAGGTTTCAATGGCTTAGAGTCAATGCCTGGCCTGAGAACTTCCATAAGCCATGGGTGCAGCCATTAAAAAAAACCAACCTAACTGATGCATTTCTTTTCCTGTTTACCCTTAAAATATATTACTTCAAAATATGAGCACTTTGTCTATTGATATGTATGTTCTTAACATAGGACATTCTACATAAAACTGATCTTTGAACTTTTTTTTTTTTTTTTTGGCTGCACCCATGGCATGTGGAAGCTCCTAGGCCAGGGACTGACTGTACCACAGCAGGATCCTGAGCCACAGCAGTGACAACACTGGATCCTTGACCCACTAAGCCAACAGGGAACTCACATATTTTTATTTTATTTAATTTATTTATTTATTTTGTCTTTTTGCCATTTTCTTGGGCTGCTCTCGCAGCATATGGAGGTTCCCAGGCTAGGGGTCGAATTGGAGCTGTAGCCACCAGCCTACGCCAGAGCCACAGCAACGCGGGATCCGAGCCACGTCTGCAACCTACACCACAGCTCACAGCAATGCCGGATCGTTAACCCACTGAGCAAGGCCAGGGATCGAACCCGCAACCTCATGGTTCCTAGTCGGGTTCGTTAACCACTGCGCCATGACGGGAACTCCTCTCATAATATTTTTAAGGAATTATCAAAAACAACGCTTCACTTACTTGCATTTTCAGACTTGAGCATTTTAATTTCTTCTGTTTTCAATTTTAAAGTTTCCTTGAGGACTGCATTTTCACAGTTTAGCCTGGAAGAAAGTACCCTCCAAATAACTAAAACATTAACACTTTGTAGTTGAATATTTTTATCCCATGATTTCCTACTTCAGTCTACAATTTATAAATGTTATAAAATAAGAACAGTTTAATCAGAGCTATAGTAGTGTCAATGCTGGATCCTTAACCTAATGAGCCACCAGGGATCTCCTAAAATTTTATTTAGTATTATTATTATTATTATTATTATTTATTTTATTTTTTTTGCTTTTTAGGACCACACCCGTGGCATATGGAGGTTCCCAGGCTAGAGGTCCAATCCGGAGCTACAGCTGCTGGCCTATGCCACAGCCACAGCAACACCAGATCTGAGCCGCACCTGTGACCTCCCTCCCCCACAGCTTGCGGCAACGGCGGACCCTTAACTCACTGACCGAGGCCAGGTATCAAACCCGCAATCTCATGGTTCCTAGTCAGATTCATTTCCGCTGTGCTATGATGGGAACTCCTCCAGAACTTACTCTTAACCCTTCTGTATACTTAGCTGAGAAAGAATTAGGACCAAAAATATGTCTAGGCATCTATTTTGAACACTTGTTCTCTTTACTAAAATTTCAATAACCATTTGAACATCAACTCTATGCTTAGGCCAAAACTTGCAATAAAAGATATATAGGAAGTACAAATTTGCAGACAAAATAAATCTTGGGGGTGTAATATACGGCATGGAGATTATAGTTAACATTATTATTATTTTGTCTTTTTAGGGCCACACCCGTGGCACATGGAGGTTCCTAGGCTGGGGATCGAATTGGAGCTGCATCTGCGACCTACACCACAGCTCACAGCAATGCCGTATCCTTAACTCACTGAGTGGGGCCAGGGATCAAATTCATGTCCTCATGGTTACCAGTGGGTTAACCACTGTGCCACCATGGGAACTCCACAGTTAACAACTATTGTACACTATCTGAAAGTTGCTAAGAGAACAGATCTTAAAAGTTCTCATAAGGAAAAAATTGTAGCAATATATGGTGATGAATGTTAACTGGAATATTATGTGATCATGATCATTTTGTAATATACACAAATATCAAGTTATTATACTGAACACCTGAAACTAATACAATACTGTATGTCAATTACACCTCAGTTTTAACAAAAGATACATAGGGGGCTTTATCTATTGAATAAAAGCTAGAATTTCACTTACAAGAGTTCTTAAAGTGCTCAATATCAGAGGCTTAAAATTTTTTTGGAATTAAAAATAGTGGCCAGAGCATCGGGTCTAATTTGTAACTTTAAATTAAATACCCAAGAGGCTATTTTGTGGATTTTGTGATATTTGTGGGGAATGTTCAATGCTGTGCTCAGGATGGGCCTCAGATTATTAAAACAGTAGTCATAAAGTTAGTTTCTCAAGTAAAATTGAAATATTCTCGTTATCAGACACAATTGAGAACAGATTTACAAGGAGATCCTGCTGAGTAGCATTGAGAACTATGTCTAGATACTCATGTTGCACAGAACAAAGGGTGGGGGAAAAATGTATACATGTAATGATAACTTGTTCCCCTTGCTGTACAGTGGGAAAATAAAAGAAAAAAATAAATAAAAGCAAGAAAAAAAAAAAGAAATGTTCTAATCACAAGAGAAACAATTCTTGGAGTTCCCGTCGTGGCGCAGCGGAAACAAATCCGACTAGGAACCATGAGGTTGCAGGTTCCATCCCTGGCCTCGCTCAGTGGGTTGAAGATCTGGCGTTGCCGTGAGCTGTGGTGTAGGTTGCAGACGCGGCTCGGATCCCAAGTTGCTGTGGCTCTGGTGTAGCTGGTGCGGCCCGAAAAAGACAAAAAAAAAAGAAAAAAAGAAAAACAATTCTGTAACCATGTATGGTGATGGGTGTGGACTGGACTTAATTGTGGTGAACATTTTGCAGTACATACAAGTGTTGAGTCATTGTGTT
Source organism: Phacochoerus africanus (assembly GCF_016906955.1). Taxonomy (NCBI): domain Eukaryota; kingdom Metazoa; phylum Chordata; class Mammalia; order Artiodactyla; family Suidae; genus Phacochoerus; species Phacochoerus africanus. Next base: position 32,525,695 of record NC_062544.1, on the reverse strand, counting down.
ATATACCAGACTAATGTAATGCTAATGTCAACTGTACCTAAAAAATACAAATATAAATCTAAGGCATCCCTTTTCCATGAATTGCCTGAAAAATAAATAAAACGTGAAAACAGTTTCTCAAGCGGTGTCTAAAGCACCTTTGTTAGAGTAACCTCTTCCTAAGACTCTAGGAAGTCTTAGTGATTTTCAGACTAAATTATGAATAACTATAGTCATGAAGACAATTCAGATGCTCACAGACATTTTACTAGGTGCATGCAAACTAATTTATAAATATAATTTTAAAAACAACCTACTCAGGGAGTTCCCATCGTGGCGCAGTGGTTAACGAATCCAACTAGGAACCATGAGGTTGCGGGTTCGATCCCTGGCCTTGCTCAGTGGGTTAAGGATCCGGCGTTGCTGTGAGCTTTGGTGTAGGTTGCAGACGCGGCTCGGATCCCAAGTTGCTGTGGCTCTGGTGTAGGCTGGCAGCTACAGCTCCGATTAGGCCCCTAGCCTGGGAACCTCCATATGCCACAGGAGTGGCCTTAGAAAAGGCAAAAAGACAAAACAAACAAACAAAAAACAACAACCTACTCAGTTTGGGAGTTTCCCTTGTGGCACAGTGGGAATGAATCCAACAATGCTAATCCATGAGGATGCAGGTTCGACCCCTGGCCTCGATCAGTGGGTTAAAGGACCTGGAGTTGCCTCAGGCTGTCGTGTAGGTCTCAGATGCAGCTCAGATCCCGTGTTGCTCTGGCTGTGGTGTAGGCCGGCAGCTGTAGCTCCAATTCGACCCCTAGCCTGGGAACTTCATATGCTGTGGGCACAGCTCTAAAAAGCAAATAAATAAGTAAATGGAATAAAAACAATCTACTCAGTCAAACGCATTAATTTTGCCATCTGGTTAACTACTTTTACGCAGACCTCACAATTAAAGCATCCTTTGATAGCTCTGCCTAGTCTAGTCGAAGAGCATCTTAAGAGGTAAGCTCTTGAAACAAAATTTTCTGGATTCTGTGCAGCCAAAACAAAATACAAAACAATCAAACTAGGTAAACAACCTTGTCCCACTGGCAAAAACTAAAACATCTGACATATTCTCTTGCTTAGGCTACAGAAACCAGCCCTCTCATGCATTACTGGTAGGACTGCAAACTGGTACAAGTCTTATATGGTGGAATTTGGCAACATCAAATAAATCTACATGTGCATTTACCCTTTTTTTTGGCCACATGTGCAGCATTGTGGGCCAAGGATCAAACTCAGGCTTCAGCAATGACCCAAGCCACAGCCTGACAACACTGGGTCCTAGTGGAACTCCTTCAATTACACACATTTTAAAGAGTTCCAAAGAGAAATTATGTAATGGCATTCCCCTCGTGGCTCAGCGATTAATAAACCTGACTAGCATCCATGAGGATGTGGGTTCGATCCCTGGCCTCGCTCAGTGGGTTAAGGATCTGGTGTTGCCGTGAGCTGTGGTGTAGGTCACAGATACGGCTCTGATCCCGAGTTGCTGTGGCCCTGGCATAGGCTGGCGGCTACAGTTCCGATTGGACTCCTAGCCAGGGAACCTCTATATGCTGTGGGTGTGGCCCTAAAAAGATAACAAAAGAAAAAGTATGTAATAATAACATACAAACCTGTCATATTTTTGGATCCAAGATTCCTCTATATTTTTAAATCTATTCTGATCAAATTCTATTTCCCACTGCAAGGCATTTATTTCCTATAGAAAGAAAATAGCACTTCCATGGAAAATTACTGTAAATAAATCATTTCAGGACATAGGAATATCTGAAATAAATCATTTAATCATTTCACATAAATAGGTGCAAAAGAAAAAAAAAAACTATTGCTCTAAAAGAGTCTTTGATATTTGTAAACACATGTAACATGCCTCTCTAGTACTCAAAAAGGCTTTGTTGAAGCTTACCTATTATAGGAAAAAATTTAAAGCTTCAAAATTTGCTGGCATGAACCTAGATTTCTCATCACCCTCAATTCATGCAGGCCCCAAAATACATTCCTGGAAAATCTAAGCCCAGGACATTCCCATCAAGGGAGGGTACAACAGGTGCAGAATGAGACCAGGGTGAAAATGAGATGTCAGAAAGAGGCAGGCTCTGCTGGGCAAGCAGAGAAAAAAAAATAGGAAAAGAAGAAAAATAGGAAGTGTCGATTTGGCAAGCTTTGCCGATGTGACAATCTGTTTTGGATTATGAGCTCCAAAAGGGAGGGGACTGTATAACATTGAAGCACGTCTAACAGACGGTAGGCACAAATGACATATCTGTTGGCGTGGTGATTTTTAAGGGAATTCTACTTGAAACTTACTGGATCAAACAAGTCCACACTAAAAATGGCAAATACCTTCTCCAAAGATTTCTTTTGTTCCACAGTTTTTTGAAGCACTGCCTGGGTATGACTTGTGGCTTTGTCAAATATTGCCTAAGAAAAAGAAAGAGCATGTCAATATAAGTTAAATTTCTTTTCTTTCTTTCTTTTTTTTTCTTTTTTTTTTTGCTTTTTAGGGCTGCACCCACGGCATATGGAAGTTCCCAAGCTAGTGGTTGAATCAGAGCTGGGAGCTGCAGCTTCAGCTGAATCGGAACTCCAGTATAAGTTACATTTCTTTTTTTTTGTCTTTTTGCCTTTTCTAGGGCTTCTCCCGCAGCATATGGAGGTTCCCAGGCTAGGGGTCTAATTGGAGCTGTAGCCCCGGCCTACACCACAGCCACAGCAACACAGGATCCAAGCCGAGTCTGCAACCTACAACACACAGCTCATGGCAACGCCAGATCCTTAACCCACTGAGCAAGGCCAGGGATCGAACCCGCAACCTCATGGTTCCTAGTTGGATTTGTTAACCACTGCGCCATGATAGGAACTCCAGTATAAGTCACACTTCTAATTCACTCCCACATACAAGGTGAGGTTCACATTTGTGTGTGTGTGTGTGTGTGTCCTTCTTGGATTGCACCTGTGGCATATGAAAGTTCCCAGACTAGGGGTCAAATCACAGCTGCAGCTGCTGGCCTACACCATAGCAACACAGAATCCAAGCTGCATCTGCAACCTACTCCACAATCACACACAGCAGTGGATCCTTAACCCGCTGAGCAAGGCCAGGGATCGAACCCACATCCTCATGGGTACTAGTCGGACCGGTAACCTGCTGAGCCACAAGGAACTCCCACACGTTTACTTTAAGACAATAGAAAATTACCTTGGGACGAGAATTTCCACAGAGATTGACTTTTGTAGAGAGTTTGACAGCTCAATGTCAGAAGATTTTTGGTTTGGTTCTTTCCCAATGCATGTGCAAATGAATGAATGGATTTCTCACACAAAGATTTATACAGGAATGTTCACAGCAGTTATTATTCATAATAGCCAAGAAATAAAAACAACTTAAAGGCCTATCAACTGGTAAATGGATAAACAAAATGTAGTATATTTATACAATTGAATATTATTTGGTAAAAAAAAAAGGAAGAAAGCACTAGAATTCAGGTTAAGGATCTGGTGCTGTCCCTGTGGCAGCACAGGTTTGATCCCTAGTCCAGCAGCGTGGGTTAAGGATCCCACATGGCTGCAGCTGTGGCTCAGATTTGATCCCTGACCCAGGAACTTCCCTATGCGTTGGGAGTGGCCAAAAATGAAAAAAAAAAAAAAGAAGAAGAAGAAGAAAGCAATCATACATGCTACAGCATGCATGAACCTCAAAAGCATGCTAACTAAAAGAATCCAGAGTCTAAAGAATCTAGACACATAGTGCATGATTCTACTTATGAAATAGAATAGGCAAATATATAAAACAGGAAGTAGATTAGTGGTTGTTGGGATTGAGGACAGGAATGGGAATAACTGCAAACGGGTAACAAGTTCCTTTTGGGGGGCGATGGAAAGGTTCTAAATTAGATTGTGGTGATGGTTATGCAACTCTAAGTTTAGTAAAAATAAACTTTATGCCTTAAATGATTAAAATTCAGGACATGGGAGTTCCCATTGTGGCTCAGTGGTTAACAATCCGACTAGGAACCATGAGGTTGTGGGTTTGATCCCTGGCCTTGCTCAGTGGGTTAAGGATCCGGCGTTGCTGTGAGCTGTGGTGTAGGTCCCAGATGAGGCTTGGATCCCAAGTTGCTGTGGCTCTGGTGTAGGCCGGTGGCTGCAGCTCCGATTCGACCCCCTAGCCTGGGAACCTCCATATGCCGCGAGAGCAGCCCTAGAAATGGCAAAAAGACAAAAAATAAATAAATTAATTAATTAAATTAAATAAAATTCATGTCATGTAAGTTATACCTTAATAAAACTGTTTTAAATATCTATAGCTCAAGAGTTCCCATCATGGCTCAGTGGTTAACGAACCTTGACTAGCATCCATGAGGACACAGGTTTGATCCCTGGCCTCGCTCAGTGGGTTAAGGATTCAGCACTGCTGTGAGCTGTGGTGTAGGTTGCAGATGTGGCTCGGATCCTGCATTGCTGTGGCTGTGATATAGGCTGGCAGCTGCAGTTCGGATTTGACCCCTAGCCTGGGAACCTCCATATGCTGCCAGTGTGGCCCTAAAAAGACAAAAATAAAAATAAAAATCTATAACTCAGGAGTTCACATCGTGGCTCAGTGTAACGAACCCAACTAGTATCTGTGAGGCTGTGGGTTTGATCCCTGGCCTTGCTCAGTGGGTTACGGATCTGGCATTGCCATGAGCTGTGGTATATAGGCTTACAGATGCAGCTCCGATCTGACCCCTAGCCTGGGGATCCTCCATATACCACGGGCGCGGCCCCTTAAAAAAAATAAAGAAAAAAAAAAAGGACAGGAGAAAAAACTATATAAGCACTAATGATTTTGTATTAAAAGCTAAGCCATATTATTTATCACTGGAATGTGTACCTGAAGAAAGTTTAAAAATAACTTCTTACCATGCTCTGAAGAATTTTCAATGCTGCTTCTTTACCTTCAAGTTGTCTTTGAGATACCTCAAGTTCAGTTTTCAAAATTTCTACCTCCTGAGGAGAAAAAAGACAATTAGCCTTCCTATCTGCAAGATCTGTAACCCCAAATGATCAATTTAGACAGTTTCTTTCTTTCTTGTCTTTCGTCTTTTCAGGGCCGCACCCGCTGCCACAGCATATGGAGGCTCCCAGGCTAGGGGTCTAATCAAAGCTACTGCCGCTGGCCTACGCCACAGCCACACCAGATCTGAGCTGCATCTGCAACCTCCACCACAGCTCCCGGCAATGCTGGATCCTTAACCCACTGAGCGAGGCCAGGGATCAAACCCACAACCTCATGGTTCCTAGTTGATTCGTTTCTGCTGCGCCACGACGGGAAGTCCCAATTTAGACAGCTGACATTTAAGCTCAACATTCACTTTGACTCAAAGGGCTCTGATCGTACAGATGAGACTGGAAATTCCTCCAGATTTTCTAAGTAGACCAGAGACCCTCACTGTCAGGTGCCAGTTATGACCAAAAGCCCCAATCTTCTGCTGTCATTCATCTAGGCCACACAGTTAATAATTTGGAGAACATTCTTGAGACCACGTAAAATAAACACATGATCACCCACACAGATACTGTAGCCATTGTGGGTTGAACTGTGTCTCTCCCAAAAGAAATGCTCAAGTCTGGAACCCTGGGACCCTGAATGTGACTTTATTTGGAAAGAGGGCCTTTGCAGATGTAATCAAGGTCATACTAGATTAGGGTAGGCCTCAGTCCCGTGACTGGTGTCCTTCTTCTTCTTCTTTTTTTTTTTTGTCTTTTTGTCTTTTTGCCATTTCTTGAGCCGCTCCCGCGGCATATGGAGGTTCCCAGGCTAGGGTTCCAATTGGAGCTGTAGCCCCCGGCCTATGCCAGAGCCACAGCAACACGGGATCTGAGCCATGTCTGTGACCTACACCGAAGCTCACGGCAACGCCGGATCCTTAACCCACTGAGCAAGGGCAGGGATCGAACCCACAACCTCATGGTTCCTAGTCGGATTCGTTAACCACTGAGCCACGATGGGAACTCCTGGTGTCCTTCTAAGACGAGGGAACTCTGGACACCACCACACAGGGGAGAGAAGGCCCTGTGATGGTGAAGGCAGGGACTGGAGGGACACAGGTACGAGCCAAGGCCTGTCAGGGGCAGCCACCAAAAGCTAGAAAGAGGCAAAAGATTCTCCTCTAGACCTGTCAGAAGGAACGAACCTGCCCTCCCCACCCCCTACACACCTGGATTTCAGACTCCTAGCCTCCAGAACTGAGAGGGAGTCAGTTCAGTCTGAGGTTTTAAGGCACCAGTTTGTCAGGGTATCCCTAGGACACTAAGAGAGTCGCTTTCACCAGAAGAGTCACACATGCACACTCAGAGGAGCTTCCCGTTCCTGGAAAGGACAGGCTCCCTCCCAGAGACCCCTACTCTCAGCCAGAGGGATGGCCTCCTCAGACCACATGGGGTACTTCCTGGTCCTCTGGTCCTCAGACTTTAAGGAGTTACATTTTCAGGTTAAGGAGTTCCTGTTGTGGCTCAGTGGTAATGAATCCGACTAGTATCCATGAGAATGTAGGTCTGATCCCTGGCTTCACTCAGTGAGTTAAGGATCCGTCATTGCTGTGAGCTGGGGTGTAGGTTGGCAACTGCAGCCCCCATTTGACTCCTAGTCTGGGAGCTTCCATATGCTGCAGGTTTGGCCCAAAAAAGAGAGAAAAAAATTGTCAGGTTATTTCAAGCCACACAGACAGAGAAGACAGATGCAAGGGAGTGATCACTCTTTTCTCCAGGAGGAGACTAGAGAAGTTCGGGGGAAAGGAGAAGGGGAGAGTATGTTTATATAAATAGTCTTCTTGAGAGAAGAGGAGGCCAAGTCACAGAGGAGGCCAGCTGGAAGCTATTAGCTTGATACTGTGGCTCATGGAGATCATCTGGAAAGCCAATATTTGCCTCCCATGCCATGTTAATACTATTTTTTTTTTTTTTAACCCCCACAGTGGAGGTTCCCAGGCTAGGGGTTGAATAGGAGCTGCAGCTGCCGGCTATGCCACAGCCACAGCAATGCAGGATCCGAGCTGCATTTGCAACCTACACCACAGCTCACAGCAGCGCCGGATCCTTACCCACTGAGTGAGGCCAAGGATCGAACCCACCACCTCATGGTTCCTAGTCAGGTTCGTTAACCACTGTGCCACAACGGGAACTCCATGTTAGTACTTCTTAAACGAAACTTATCAGTGGACTTTGTTCATATGAGAATATGTGTATTAGCCAGAGTACCTACCTCTAAAGCGTCATGAAGATGTTGCCTTAATTCCACATTTGACAACTCTGAATTCGAATCTATTAGGGAGGGAAAAAAAACAGGTATTTTCTTTAACTAGTTAAATATAGGACATTTGTCTGACAAATACATCAAATACAGGCTTTCCCTAAATTGAAAAGAAAAAATAATTGTAATAAACCAAATGATGATAAAATAGCCTAAAATATTCCAAGAATGAAAAGACAAACTTTTGAATCAAAAGACTCTTTTAAAAAAGGACTAAAAAAAAAACACTATTAGTGAATTGGTTAATTAACACACCCAAACACAATATAAAAAAACATGAATGCTGGTAGTGAAACAAACTCTGGTGTTTGGTTTAAGCTTGTGATCAGCATCATGATACGAATATCTAAGAAATAACCTGAATTTAATTTCTTTCCAAGGAGAATTGCTAGAAGTCTCCTGTAACTTCAGTTATTCTCTCTTTAATGTGATCAATTGGGATATTAAATTGGGCTTCCCAGGAACTTCATTTTCATTGCGGTCTCACTGGCAATAGAAAAACATCAAAATGGTAAATGACAGCAAGAGGGTAAGTAAAAGAGGCAAAGTGATTTTAGAATACTTTCAGGGACCTTGAAACGTTCTCACACCGATTTTGTCTTTGCTCTTCTGAACTTCCATCAACATGACAGTATCCAAGGGCAAACCTAAGCCATGTCTTCACTCTGATGGTTCAGAGTTCCAAGGAGGGACAAAAGTGACACTGGTGTTGACCATGATAAGTTCTATTCTATTCATACTTGTGGGAAGCAAAATAATGGCCCCCAAAATATCCACCTCTTCATCCCAGAACTTCTGAATAAACAGCAAAAGGGACTTAGCCGGTGTAATTAAATTAGGTACCTGGAGGCAGAAAGTTATTCTTTTGTGTGTTTGTGTGTGTGTGTGTGTGTGTGTGTGTGTCTTTTTTTGCCTTTTCTAGGGCCACTTCTGCGGCATATGGACATTTTCATGCTAGGGATCTAATCAGAGCTGTAGCCACCAGCCTACGCCAGAGCCACAGCAATGCAGGATCCGAGCTGTGTCTGCGACCTACACCACAGCTCAGGGCAATGCCAGATCCTCAACCCACTGAGCAAGGCCAGGGATCCAACCTGCAACCTCATGGTTCCTAGTCGGATTCGTTAACCACTGAGCCACGACGGGAACTCCATGACTGATTTTTTACAGCCACACCTGTGGCACAAGGAAATTCCTGGGCTAGGGATCCAGTTGGAGCTACAGCTGCCGGCCATGGCCACAGCCACAACCACACCAGATCCGGATCCAAGCCACATCAGCCACCTACGCTGCAGCTTGCAGCAACACTGTATCCTTAACCCACAAGTGAGGCCAGACATGGAACCTACATCCGCACAGACACTATGTTGGGTTCTTAACCGGCTGAGCGACAATGGGAATTCCTTATGTTGTTTTAAACCATTAAATTTCTGGCAATTTGGGAATTACCCATTACCAAGAAGAAACTAATACAATTTTTTTACCTATGATCAAGTCAACTTTGATAAAAAGACTAAAGTCCATAACCCAACAAATAGGAGCTCATACCATTACTTTTACATCTTGTTTCTTTCCCAGTGGTTTCCTATGTTTTTGTAAAGGCATATAGCGTAATGCCTCAGTTTTCAACATCTTGCTTGCAAGACAGTATCCATCCTCTAATGCATGATAAGGACTTGGAAGAAAAATATATCGATACTCCCATCCTACTTCCTTTCTTTCTTTTTTTTTTTCTTTTTTTGGTCTTTTTGCTATTTCTTGGGCCGCTCCCTCGGCATATGGAGGTTCCCAGGCTAGGAGTCGAATCGGAGCTGTAGCCACCAGCCTACGCCAGAGCCACAGCAACGCCAGATCCGAGCCACGTCTGCGACCTACACCACAGCTCACAGCAACAATGGATCCTTAACCCACTGAGCAAGGCGAAGGATCGAACCCGCAACCTCATGGTTCCTAGTCAGATTCATTAACCACTGAGCCACAATGGGAACTCCTCATCCTACTTTCAAGAAGGATTTTGAAGGACAGAGATCAGTCCCCAGCTTCAACATGTTTTTTAATTTGAAACCACCTTTTTTTTTTTTAATTTGGTCTTTTTGCCTTTTCTAGGGCTGCTCCCGTGGCATATGGAGGTTCCCAGGCTAGGGGTCTATTCAGAGCTGTAGTTGCCGGCCTACACCACAGCCCCAGCAACACCAGATCTGAGCCGTGTCTGTGACCTACACCACAGCCCATGGCAACACCGGATCCTTGATCCGCTGAGCAAGGCCAGGGACTGAACCCGCAACCTCATGGTTCCTCGTCGGATTCGTTAACCACTGAGCCACAACAGGAACTCCTGAAACCACATTTCTTAAATTATTTTTGTGTTGTTCGGATTTGTGTTTGTTCCACTTTGTTGGGAGCTGTACAACACAGATTACAAAAGATTCAGCCATACAAGAGCTGTGCCATTGTGCAGGCTATGACTTGTCCACCAGCTCCCAATCCCTTTGGAGTTGTAATACTCTATCACAATAGGATTCTGAATTTTATTCTCTCCTTAGGATACAGAATAATCCATTTTTAGTTATGGTAAATTAATTTTCTTTTGGGAATTTTATGACATCCCTAAAATAACTTGAATAAAGATAAGTTTCTAAAATCCACCCAGTTCTCTGGTGTCTCGGTGGGTTAAGGATCCAGCATTGTCACTTCTGCAGCAAGGATTTGATCCCTGACTCTGGAAATTGTACATGCCACAGATGCAGCAAAATGAAAATAAAATCCATGATGGCGACCCATCTCTGTGGGTTGGAAGGGTGACACAAAGGAGAAGAATAAAGAAGAGAACACTGGGCATTCTTACCAGTGCTACTTTGTTGGCTGTGATGCAGGATTCGGGACCCTGCAGGATATGTTTCTTGCAAGTTCTTATGCTTGGAATACTGAAAAATGGCACCATTTCTTTCTTCCTCATTTCTTGAAAATGGGAGAGGACTAAAGCTCTTTCCAGCTGACTTTTTCTAGATGTAAATAAATGTGAAACTTGCACTTCATAAATGCCGCCGGGCCTTCTTCCGAGGCCATATCCTAAATCGCCTTCTGCCATGTCATCGTCCTCTGTTTCCCAGGCCTGCTCCTCTGCCTTACTCGGCGGCCTCACTACCCTGCTCATCAGCCACGTGCCTTCTTTACCATAGGGATAAACAGGTTTTCTGTAATTAAGAAAAACAGTAGTTAAAAAGCCATCAGTAGATACAACCATGTTCTCAGACTGGAAGAATAAATACTGTCAAAATGACTATACCACCCAAGGCAATCTACATTCAGTGCAATCCCTATCAGTTTACCAATGGCATTTTTCACAGAACGGGAACAAAATTTTTTAAAATTTATATGGGAATACAAAAGACCCCAAATAGCCAAAGCAATCCTGAGAAAGAAAAGCAGAGCTGGAGGAATCAGGCTCCCTGACTTCTGACTATACTACAAAGCTACAGGCACCAAAACAGTATGGTATCGGCACCAAAAAAACCCAGAAATATACATCAATGAAATAGGATACAAAGCCCAGAAACGAACCCGCACACCTATGGTCAAAGCAGGCAAGGTATACAGTGAAGAAAAAGACAGTCTCTTCAATAAATGGTACCGGGAAAACTGGACAGCTAAGAGTGAACGAATGAAATAAGAACACTCTTTAACCCATACACAAAAATTAAGTCAAAATGGATTAAAGACCTAAACATAAGACTGGATACTATAAACTCTCTTTTTTTAATTTAATTTCTTTTTTTTTTTTTTTTTTGCTTTTTAGGCCACACCCATGACATATGGAGGTTCCCAGGCTAGGAGTCAAATCAGAACTATAGCAGCTGGCCTACACCAGAGCCACAATGCCAAATCCGAGCTGCATCTGTAACCTACACCACAGCTCACGGAAACACCAGATCCTTAACTCACTAAGCAGGGCCAGGAATTGAACCTGCAAACTTATGATTACTAGTCAGACTCATTTCTGCTGCTTCACAATGGAAACTCCCTCTAAAACTCTTAGAGGAAACATAGGAAACACTCTCTGACACAAATCATAGCAATATCTTTTGGATCCACCTCCTAGAATGATAAAAATAAAAACGAAAATACAGGTGATGTAATTAAATTTAATGGCTTTTGCATACCAAAGGAAACCATTAAAAAACCAAAAAGACAATCCACAGAATGGGAGAAAATCTTTGCAAATGAAGCAATTGACAAGGGATTAACATCCAAAATATACAAATGGCTCATACAGCTCAATTAAAAAAAAAAAAGTCCAATTAAAAAATGGGCAGAAGATCTAAATAGGCATTCCTCTGAAGAAGACATACAGATGATCAAGAGGCACAAGAAAAGATGCTCACCATCACTAATTATTAGACAAATGCACATTAAACCACAGTGACTTACACTGGTCGGAATAGCCATCATCAAAAAGTCTGCCAGTAATACATGCTAGAGGGTGTGAAGAAAAAGGAAACCCTCCCATACTACTGGTGGGAATGTATACTGGTACAGCTACTATGGTGCTTCCTTAATAAGCTGAAACAGAGCTAACCATATAATCCTGCAATTCTACTCTATCTGGAGAAAACCATAATTTGAAAAGACACATGCACCCCCAACGATCATTGCAGCACTATTTATAATAGCCAAGACATGGACTTCCTGTGTGGCTCACAATATAATAGCCAAGACATGGAGCAACCTAAATGTCCATTAACGGAGGAATGGATAAAGAAGATGTGGTACATATACACAATGGGATATTACTCAGCTATAAAAAAGAATGAAATAATGCCATTTGCAGCAACATGGATGGACCTAGAGATTATCATACCAAGTGAAGGAAGTCAGAGAAGGACAAATTTCATATGATGTCATTTATATGTGAAATCTAAAAAAAAAAGATATAAATTAACTTATACATAAAATAGAAACAGACTCATAGACATAGAAAACAAACTTAGGGTTACCTGAGGGAAAGGTGGGGGGAGAGATAAATGACAAGTTTGGGATTAATATATACACACTACTATACATGAAATAATTGACAAGGACCTAGTGTACAGCACAGGGAACCCTACTCAGTATTCTGTGATAACCTATATGGGAAACGAATCAGAAAAAGAATGAATAGGAGTTCCCGTCATGGCACAATGGTTAACGAATCCGACTAGGAACCATGAGGTTGCAGGTTCGATCCCTGGCCTTGCTCAGTGGGTTAAGGATCCGGCGTTGCCGTGAGCTGTGGTGTGGGTTGCAGACGCGGCTCAGATCTGGCATTGCTGTGGCTGTGGGGTAGGCCAGCGACTACAGCTCCGATTGGACCCCTAGCCTGGGAACCTCCACATGCCACAGGAGTGGCCCAAGAAAAGGCAAAAAGCCAAAAAAAAAAAGGAAAGAACGAAAAAGAATTAATATAGGCATAACTGAATCACTTTGCTGTACACTTGAAACTAATACAACATTGTAAACCAATTATACTCTGGTGTAAAATAAAAATTTTTTAAAAGCATCAGTATAATCAAAGTTGAGTTTGCCAGGGATTCTGTATTATGCAGGCACAGGCAGCGATACACAAGCATAAACATGCCCATTGCAATTTAACTCAAGCTATTTAATATTTCAGGACTTTTTTAGGTAAGAAAAGATCCAACCCCTTATTTCCAAGGAAATGGGAGAGGCTTTTACTGAATCCAGTAATCTACTGGTCAGGATAAGAAGATTGGCTTTTGCCAAGGAAACAAAACATGCTTGGCCTACAAGCTTACAAAGGAAAAGGTTCCGTTTTCACCAGACTAAGAGCTGTATAAAATTCAGAAAAGCCTCTGAAAAACCAGCTTCCAAGGACCAAGACCATCCCTCCTCTGTCTCTCAGGGCCCTTTATCCATTTCAGGTACTCGGGGTTCTTACGTTCTTACGCTCGGGGTTCCTACAGCTTTGCCTGGTTCATTTTCTGTTTCTGTGCAGACACAATTAGGAGAGTTTGTGGAGACACCAGGAGGTGGGAGGGAAGACCTTCCTCCTCCCCCTTCCCCCCACCCCCATCCCGTCATCCCTCCCTCTCCTTCTTGCTCAAATCATGCCACACCTGTGTGCAAAACCCTCCACTAAGTTCCTGCTGTGGTGCAACAGGATCAGAGGTGTCTCTGCAGCACCAGGTTGCAATATGATCCCCAGCCCGTTAATGGGTTAATGCATCAGGCGATGCCCCAGGTCTCACCAGGAACTCCATAGGCCACAGGATGGCCGAAAGAGAAAACAAACAAAAAACCCTCCACTGTTTTGCAATACAGTGCAGAAGCCAAAGCCCTTCCAATGGTGAGAGGCCCACCCTCATCTCTGCCCCATGCCATCACCTGGGCTGGCCACCCTGGCCTCCTGGGTGTTCTTGGCTGTGTCAGGCATTCCTGCCCCAAAGCAGCATTCCTCTGCCTGGAACTCTCTTCCCCCAGCCAGAATCTGTTTCCCTCGCCCCCGGGGTCTTTCCTGCAGGATCACCTTTCCTGGCACCTTGCACAAACTGCCAACTCCTCCTTCCTATCCCACTTCTCTATTTGGTTTTTCTCCTTGGCACTTATGACCTTCTTTTTTCTTTTTTGCTCTTTAGGGCCAAACCTGCAGCATATGGAGGGGTCAAGTTGGAGCTACAACTGCCAGCCTACACCACAGCCACAGCCACAGCCACGCCAGATCTGAGCCTTGTCTGCGACCTACACCACAGCCCACGGCAACGCCAGATCTTCAACCCACTGAGCGAGGCCAGGGATCGAACCCACACCCTCATGGTTCCTAGTCGGATTCGTTTCCGCTGTGCCCCGACAGGAACTCCACTTATGGCCTTCTAACATATCCCTCGTATTTTTCAGAGCACACCACTGAAAGGGGGAAGGTGGTACAAAAGAGAGTCTAGGGAAGCAGAAGGTGACTCTGCCCTGAGTTCAAGGTACCACGACCAGGCAAGTGCTTCCTAGTGATGCTTCCTTGTAGGGCAACCAGGAAATTTCCTCTGCCTGAGTCCAAACCTGCTCCCAAGGGCCCCAAGTGGAATGCAAGCTCCACAAGTAGGGATTTTTTGTCTGGGTCACACTGCATGCCCGATGCCCAGACAGTATCTGAGACATAATCAGTGCCCAATATATGCCTTTTTTTTTTTGGCTGCGCCCCCATCATGCAGAATTTCCCGGGCCAGGGATGGAACTAGGGCCATAGTAGCTACCTGAGCCACTGCAGCAACAATGCTGGATCCTTAACTCAATGAGCCACAAGGAAATTCCCAATACATACTTTTATGAATGAATAAAGGAAGGAATGAATAAACAAAGAAACTGAAATATTTGCCTCCAGGGCAGAAAACAAAACAGTCACCTCAGCGAGCCTTCATACTGGATAACCTGCAGTGGACTGCAGGTAAAAATGCCCTACAGAGAAATCCCAATCACCAAGCCCTCCCATGTGTGGAGGCCACTGTGGGTGCCTACCTGTGACAGTGGCCTCCTTGGTGGCTGGAGAGCACCTGAAATGCTCAGCCTTTCCCTCCAGTACAAGTGCAGTTATGAGGGACTTTCACCACCAGCATTTCAAAACAGCTGTTTTGCTAAAGTTGGTTAGAAATAGCTCAAGACTTTTTTTTTTTTTGTCTTTTTAGGGCCACAACCGCGGCATATGGAGGTTCCCAGGCTAGGGGTCAAATTGGAGCTGCAGCTGCTGGCCTACGCCACAGCCACAGCAACCCAGGATTCTAGCTGCATCTGCAACCTACACCACAGTTCACGGCAATGCCAGATCCTTAACCCACTGAGTGAGGCCAGGGATCAAACCTGCGTCCTCTGAATACTAGTCAGATTCGTTTCCGCTAAGCCATGACAGGAACTCCAAGACTCATTTTTTTTTTTTTTAAAGGAAAATACACACATCTGACATCCTTTCTAATATCTCACTGTTTATGTACTTGCTTACCAGAATCTTCAAAAATAATGAAATTTCAGTCTTGCATTTCTGTTGAAGTCTCCCACTATTAAAATCACACATAGATGCCATATAACTCTCTCACATTTGAAAGGGTTTCTGAAGTTTTTAGTGTCAAGGTATCGTACATTTTCTCTTCCTTTTTTTTTTGTTTTGTTTTTTTTTTTTTGGCCACATCCACAGCATGCAAAAGCTCCCGGGCAGGGATCAAACTCACGTCACAGTTATAACCAGAGCCACAGCAGTGACAACATGGCTCTACGTTGCCACCTAGGAACCCCACGCCTCTCTCTCTTTTAATTTCATTTTCAGTATATACACACAAAGATAGGAGTTCCTGCTGTGGCACAACAGGATGAGTGAAGTCTTGGGAGCCCTGGGACGCAGGTTCAATCCCCGGTCTGGCACAGTAGGCTAAGGATGTGGCGTTGCCACAGCAGTGGTTTAGGCCACAACTGTAGCTCTGATCTGATTCCTGGCTCGGAAGTCCATATGCCACGGGGCGGCCAAAAAAAGGAAAAAATTAAAATTAAAAAAATAAAATAAAACAAAGGCCCTTAAAAAATGTTTATAGGAGTTCCCATTGAGGCTCAGCAGGTTAAGAACCGGACTCGTACCACAAGGAGGTGGGTTCGATCCCTGGCTTCACTCAGTGGGTTAAGGATCTGGCATTCAGTGTAGGTCAAGGATGCGGCTCAGATCTGGTGTTGCTGTGTCTGTAGCACAGGCCAGAAGCTGCAGCTCTGATTGGACCCCTAGCCTGGGAACTTCCATATGCTGCAGGTGGGGCCCTAAAAAAAAAAAAGAATTTTTTTTAACTGATGCAACCAACAAGAGACTAATCACCAAAATACACAAACAGCTCATGCAAACCAACAACAACAACAAACCAAAAAATGGGCAGAAGATCTAAACATTTCTCCAGAGAAGACATGGAGATGGTCAAAAGGCACATGAAAAGAAGCTCAATATCACTATTATTAGAGAAACGCAGACTGAAACTACAATGAGGTATCACTTCACACCAGTCAGAAGGGCCATCATTAAAAGTCTACAAATAAGGAGTTCCCATTGTGGCTCAGTGGATTAAGAACCTGACTAGTATCCAAGAGGATGTAGGTTCCATTTAAGTTTGATCCCTGGTCCTTAGTGGGTTAAGGATTTGTCACTGCCATGAGGTGCCGTGTAGGCTGCAGATGCAGCTCAGATCCTGCATTGCTGCTGTGGCCGGCAGCTACAACTCCAATTCAACTCCTAACCTGGGAACTTCCACATGCCACAGGTGTGGCACTAAAAAGAAAAAAAAGAAAAAAGAAAAAAAAGTCTACAAATAATAAATACTGGAGAGTGTGCAGAAAAGGGAACCCTCTTACACTGTTGGTGGGAATATAATTGGTACAGCCACTGTGGAGAACAGTATAGAGCTTCCTTAAAAAACTAAAAATAGGAGTTCTCTGGTGGCTCCATGGGTTAAGGATTCAGTATTGTCACTGCTGTGGCGAGGGCTGCTGCTATGGTGAAGGTTCAATCCCTAGCCCAGAAACTTCCACATGCTGCAGGCATGGTCAAAAAAAAAATATTTGAGTAGATATATCATAAAAGAAGACACATAGATGTAAAGAGGCTCAACATCAAACGTCATCAGGGAATGATAGATTTAAACTACAAAGAGATTCCACCACATACAACTGCCAATTCCAGCTGTGGGATGGATGTGGACAACCACAGACACTTCTTTTTTTTTTTGGTCTTTTGGCTCTTTCTTGGGCCGCTCCTGTGGCATACGGAGGTTCCCAGACTAGGGGTCGAATTAGCCACTAGCCTATGCCAGAGCCACAGTAACTCGGGATCCGAGCCTCGTCTGCAACCTACACCACAGCTCACGGCAACCCTGGATCCTTAACCCACTGAGTGAGGACAGGGATCGAATCCACAACCTTATGGTTCCTAGTAGGATTCGTTAACCACTGCGCCACGACGGGAACTCCCAACCACAGACACTTCTGGTAGGAATATAAAATGGCATAACCACTCTGAAAAAGTCTGACAGTTTCTGTCAAACAAGCGATCCAGCGTTTGCATTCTTAGTATTTACCCAAGAGAAATGAACTCATCTTCATACAAAGATGTGTGCATGAATGGAGTTCCTATCATGGCTCAGTGGTTAACGAACCCATCTGGTATCCATGAGGACGTCGGTTTGATCCCTGGCCTTGTTCAGTGGGTTAAGGATCTGGCATTGCTGGGCTGTGGTGTAGGCCGGTAGCTACAGCTCGGATTCAACCCCTAGCCTGGGAACCTCTATATGCCGCAGGTGTGGCCCTAAAAAGACACACACAAAAAGATGTGTGCATGGAGTTCCCCTTGTGGTGCAGTGGTTAACGAATCTGACTAGGAACCATGAGGTTGCGGGTTCGATCCCTGGCCTTGCTCAGTGGGTTAACATTCCCGCGTTGCTGTGAGCTGTGGTGTAGGTAGCAGATGTGGCTCGGATCCCGAATTGCTGTGGCTCTGGTGTAGACCGGTGGCTACAGCTCCGATTAGACCCCTTGCCTGGGAAACTCCATATGCTACAGGAGCAGTCCTAGAAAAGGTAGAAAGACAAAAAAAAAAAAAAAAAGATGTGTGCATGAATGTTCATAGTCGTATTCAAATTAGGCAAAAATCTGAAAACAATCCAAATGTCCATCGACAAGAAAAGCGACAAATTGTGGCATATCCATACAACAGAATACATTCAAGAATAAATAATAAATGTCTGATACATGCAGTAACATGGATAAATCTTACATTATGCTGACAGAAGAACCATGTACAATAGGAAATCCGAGCAAACACGACAGACAGCAGATCAGTAGGCATGTAGGTTAAGGCTGCCACCAAAGGGCATGAGGGAGCTTTTCTTGGGTGATGAAAGGGTCTCATATCTTGACTGGAATGGTGGTTTGTCAAAACTCATCAAATTATATACTTCCAAAGGTACATTTTATTATGTGTACATTGCACACCAATAGTAGGATATTAAAAGTTTTTAAACACAGAAAAAAAAGGGGATCTTTTAACTGGATTAGGGGAAAAGAAGTATGCAAATCAGTTGTACCCTCCTAGATAAGAAAATTAATAAACTGGATGCCCTAAATTTGCAACAATTTTAAAAACATGATATAATAACAGCCTGCACTTGTTGCTTGCTTTCTATGTCCCAGGCACTATTCTAAGTGCTCTACTTAGATTATTCTAGTTAATCTTCACAAACACTTTACAAGACAATACTACTACCGTTTAAGTCTAGACAATTAAACTGAAGCACAGAGAATTTAAGTAACATAGCTAACAAGAGATAGAGGCACATTCTGAATCTAGACCCCTGATGTCAGAGACACTGTGAAGACTCTTAGCCATTGCCTTCTATCTTTTGAAGAATTTCAATGAGATTAACATCCAAATAAACCAAGTTTCTATTTTTTATGCCATCAAACAGAACTGTGAGTAAAAGGCTAAGACAGCTGGTTTTGGCAAAATTCGACACAGTATACTGGACCCATTTTCCCCACAATTTTTTATAAAATCATCTTGGTTCCTTTACGAATAAGTTCCTTCATTAAATAAATACGTTTGTCTATTTTACCTGTCAAGGTAGATAGGAAACTGCTTACTGAATCAAGGAATAACCCCTAACAGTCTGTGTTTTCCCTCTAGTGCAGATTCAAATCAAAGAACAACCCCTAAGAAGCTGTGTTTTACCTCTAGTACAGATTCCTGCTTATAAATGCAATTTCCTGCCACTGTGAAGAAGGGTGAGGTCAGGGTCAGGCAGCCAGCAGTGAAGAAAATGGAATTGGTCAATGCAAAGGGAAAAAGCAGTAAGAGGAACGAGTAAGCAATCACAGGAGCAGCTAAGAGTATTTTTCAATGTGTCGAATATATTCAGGCATTGTGGGTCTGTCTTCCCACTGTTCACAGAGTTGAGCATAATGAGCTTTCACATAGTCTAATGCTCCAGTATTTTTTCAAATGTAACTTTGGCAACTG
This sequence comes from Phacochoerus africanus, assembly GCF_016906955.1. NCBI lineage: Eukaryota > Metazoa > Chordata > Mammalia > Artiodactyla > Suidae > Phacochoerus > Phacochoerus africanus. The sequence continues at coordinate 32,506,364 of NC_062544.1, read as the reverse complement.
TTGGCTAGGTACTCTCTGACTTTTACATCCTAATATTCCTAGTAATGCAGTCAAATTAAATGACTTCTGCAACACATTTCTTTCAAGAAAGGGGAAAGAGATGAAGTTACTGACATTCCAGTCAACTAGTTTTAAATGCATTTTAAACCTTTGCTTTGATTCAAGGTTGACAACCAGGGAGGAAGCAGGATGTGTGACACAGACAGCCCTGACTCAGGAGGCCTGGGTTCAAATCTCACCCCACCACTTGCTACTCTGAGATCCCGGGCAATTCATGTAACTTCTCAGAGCCTGTTTTTTGTTTTTATGTGTTTGTTTTTTCTTCTTTCGCCATCCTGTGGCATATGGAGTTCCCAGGCAAAGGATCAGATCTGAGCCATAGTTGTGACCTGCACTGCAGCTGTGGCAAAGCCAGACCCTTTAACCCTGTGCCAGGCCAGGGATCAAACCTGCATCCTGGTGCCGCAGAGACACTACCAATCCCCCTGCACCACAGCAGGAACTCCTCTCAGAGCATGTTTTTGAATCTCCAAAATCTGTTTAAGCATAACTACTTTACAGGGGTATTTTGGGTACCATCAATATACTTGAAATCAATGTTCAGTAACTTGGAATTTAAGTATTAGTTTCTTCATTTGTCAAGTGAGGGGGTTGGCTAAGAGTCTTTGGTTCTTGGAGTTCCCATTGTGGCTCAGCAGTAATGAGCCTGACGAGTGTCCGTGAGGACATGGGTTGGATCCCTGGTTCCGCTCAGTGGGTTAAGGATCCAGTGTTGCTGTGAGCTGCAGTGTAGGTCACAGTCAGCTTAGATCTGGTGTTGCTGTGGCTGTGGTGTAGGCCAGCAGCTGCAGCTCTGATTTGATCCCTATCCTGGGAACTTCTATATGCTGCAGGTGCAGCCCTAAAAAGACAGAAAAAAAAATCTTTGGTTCCTTAGGCCCTAAAACTCTGGCTCTGTATCAGCATTTTCCAAAGTGTGCCCCATGGCACCCTGGCTCTATGAACTATTTGGTGTTGCTAGGAATACAAGGGTCCCTTTGGTTTTACTAAGGCATGTGTCTTCCTATGCCAGTCCAAGCATACATGACTTGCCCAGAATTACACAGGCAGTGGGAGAGCCAGAACTCGAAACCACATCTCTGGCTCCCGGCCCACTTGGGAAAGGCCATTGGATGAAAAGACTACTGTGAGCAGTCTTCTACTTTCCCACTAAAACAACTTTGAAAAGCGACAAGTGTTTTCCTAATGGCTAAATCCCAGGTCTAGTCTCATCCCTCAGGCTGCTCCTCTGCAGAAGCTGTGAGAGTGCTGAGTAACCAGGTCCAGGGCCCTGGTCCATGCTGACCCCTCAATCCCACAGGGATCCCTGAATGCTTCCTATCTGCTTGCTCTGGCTCCCTTTCCTCTTCCCAGCCCTTCCTCGGATGTTTAGCATGCAATCCCAAATACTCTTGAATACATGACTCTAGCTGTTCAAGCACAGCTTGTTCAAAAGTAAATGCATCACCCTTCCAACCACCCCACCCCCAGATCTCGTCCAGAGTCCTCTCTTTCTGCAAATCCATCAACCATGCTCCAAAACACCCAGGGCCAAAATTTTGGAATCTGAGGCTTTTTACACCCCTCTCTTGCCCCAAAACATTCCATAGCTCCCATGGCATATGATTAAAGTAGGCGTCACCCTTGTTTTCTGTAAGGAAACTCCAGTTTTCACTTCCTGTGCCATCTGCCGTACTCCCTGCACATGATCTGTGCTTCCGTGTAACTCGGATTGTTCCTGCTCCCAGGTGCCCTCTGCCTGGCGTCCTTAAAGCCTCTGCTGGAGCCACTCTGGAATGGCTTTCTTCTCTCAGGCCTCCCTCAGTTCATGACAAACTCTCCTGGACCAGCAGTGCTTTCTCGTACCTTTGAACCCTCCTAGCTCTGTGTCATACCTTATGGCTGCTCCATGGGCAAATGGAGTTCCCAGGGCCAGGGATCAGATCTGAGCCACAGGTGCAACACCAGATCCTTAACCCACTGTGCTGGGCCAGGGAGCAAACCTGCGTCCTAGTGCTCCCAAGACACCACTGATCCCGTTTCGCTCCAGCGGAAACTCCTGTGTTGTACCCTTCTCATAGTCCTTACTTCCTACCTGACTTGTGTTTTTATTGTACACACCCCTAGTGCAGGTAATACATGTGTCTCAATGACTGTGCACAGCAGGTGTTTCAAAGACATCTGATGGATGAACTTGAAAGAGAAGAGATTCCTGCCCAGAAAACTTGAACTAGAAGCATCCACACCCACTAGCTGGCCAACCCTTTCCTTAGCAAACAAGTTGATCAAACAGACACCTAATTCCTGTCAGGCTTGGTAAAAAGGAACTAATTTCAGCCCATTCTTTTCTGTAAACACTGGCCTGCTACATATCGCTGTAGGATTTCGTTTCAACTTTTATATTAAAATAACTTTAGATTTACAGTAAGTCGCAAAGATAGTACAGTGAACTCCTGTATACCCCCGACCCAAATTCCTGTAGTGCAACATTAGGGTACATTTATCAAAAATAAAAAATTAACATTGATACACGCACTTAACCAAACCACATATTTTATCAGGATTTCCCCAGTTTTTTTTACTGATACCGTTTTTTCCGTTCCAGGTTCTAATCCAGGACACCACACGGCATTTTGTGCGCTATAGCTTTAAGGCTTAAAATTGGTAGAAAAAAAATAATAGAGGAGGAGGGGAGAAGAGGTAGAAACAAAGTCTTTCAAACCTATTTCTTATTTCTGCAATATCAGATGAGGCCACTAAAGTAGCATTCGGCGAAAAAGGAGCCAGTTTGCCAGCTCGCCCACTCTCCGCTGTGCTTTTCCGAATCTGCAAAGCCCCGCCCCGAGGTCTGGCCGCGCACCCTCCCCAGCCTCCTCGGAGGCTGTGCGAGCCCCGATCCCGCTCCAGGAGCAGGACCCCCCGCCGCCTCGTGCCGCCCCTCCCCCCCGTCTCCTTAGCGCGCTCACCGAGCACCGACCCTCCAGGCCGCGCGCGCCGCCGCTCTTCCAGCCACGTGACCGACCTGCGCGGCCACGACCGGAAAGGCGGGCGCGGCCGGACTTTAGATCCGCCAACTACCCCCGGGCCACGGCCCGAGCTCACCTGGTTCGTGTCGGGCTGGTAGCGCTGCACAACGTGGACGCGCATAACTTACCCAGCTGCGCACAACCGAATTACAAATAATAGTTGGAGACCTGGAGAAATAGGAGGCCGAGTGTGCGGCTCAGAGAAGGTAAAATTAGTTGGTTCCAACATGAAGCGTCTCGGAGTCGCGTAAGAGAAGGATAGAGCTGAGCTATGGCTCAGCGGGGGCTGCGGGCCTTGAAAGGCAGGCCCTCAGCGCTGAGCATTGAGGTCGCCTTGTGGGCCAAGGAACTGCTGGGGCGAAGGCGAAACTGGACCTGGAAAGCTGCTATTCGGGCCTCCCACGCTTGTGGGTTTCACGGGAAGGGCCCCACCTCCCTCTAACCCTACCCAAAACGTGCTGGGTCATTAGCTTCATCACCTGGTGCAGTGATGTGGGTATTATTTCCTAATAGCCGACATCTCTTGAAATAATTGAAGGCATTTCATAGTGGTCAAAAAACTTGGCAGGATTTAATGATTACTCACTTTAGAAATAAACTAATGTCGACGAAAATTCAGTTAACAGTGAAGGGAAGGGAAAAAGGGAATTTTATTCAAGCCAAATTGAGGATGATAACCTGGGAGGCAGACTCTTAGAAAGCTGAGAACGGTTCCACCTGTTAGGAGTACAAGGCACAGTCATATGTTTTCAACACATAGGCTCAAACATCAAAATGATATACTGGGGGAGTTCCCGTCGTGGCGCAGTGGTTAACGAATCCGACTAGGAACCATGAGGTTGCGGGTTCGGTCCCTGCCCTTGCTCAGTGGGTTAACGATCCGGCGTTGCCGTGAGCTGTGGTGTAGGTTGCAGACGCGGCTCGGATCCTGCGTTGCTGTGGCTCTGGCGTAGGCCGGCGGCTACAGCTCCGATTAGACCCCTAGCCTGGGAACCTCCATATGCCGTGGGAGCGGCCCAAGAAATAGCAACAACAACAAAACAAAAAGATATACTGGGGGAGTTCCCTTGACAACCTAGGTCTGAAATTAGTATATTAATATTCTTTAAGATTCCCATAATGTATATAGCTCTCTGTTACATCCCACTATATACCTTCTGTTGAAGGAAAAGTTTATTATGAGCAGTGTTAGCAGTAGGATAATTATTAGCAGTAGCTTGATAAGCAAGAGAATTTAGTGAGTCCCAGTAGTGAAAAGAATATTGTCTTCAAAACAGCCATTCATATTACTAAAAACAATAATGAACACATAAGTGGCGCTTAGTGTGTGACAAGCACTGTTGATTTAGTCCTTACAATAGCGCTATGAAGTAGTAATTGTCACTAGAATGTATGTGATTTAACCCCAGGTAGTACTGGGTAAAAACACAGTGGTATTATCCTACTACTCTGAGTCATCTTTCTTCTCTGCCTCATGCCCATCTTTCAATGCCCTGCATCCTACATCATTTATCCTTTTCTGCTACTCATTGTAGGTTATTCTCTCATTTTGTTAGAATCTCCTATAGGGCATGCATCACAATCTGTTTGTTCAAAGTGTCCATTTGTGTGTTTATCCTCTTTGTATACTTGACTAAGATCATCTGGAGGGCAAGAATTTATCTTGGGAGGCCTTCCCCTCAACAGTGATTTGCATGAAGTCTTACATATACATGATAGGCAAGTTTATTTAAATGAAACTTGTAAAGGTTATGCTTGCGTACATTTCATCTTCCAGGAATTTACTCAATAAACTTGCATGTGCAAAGTTAAATATGCATTAGGCAGCACAATTTAATGGGTAAGAGCCTGACTCTTATACTTCCTAGTTGTGATTCTGAGTAAATCATTTAACCCTATGAAGCTTGGTTCCATCACCTATAATGGAAATAATAATAATACCTACACCTCAGGTAGTAGTCATATGAATTCAGAGTTCACCACTTTTGAAATGTGTTTGAAAGAGTGCCTGGCACATAGTAATATATGTTATCCTTTCTTATCATTCTCATAAAATTAAAAACAAAAAGCTGGAAACAACTTAAATGTCCATCAGTAGGGGACTCAATAAACTACATCCTTAATGGAATTCTGTGCAAACATCATCAAAACCAAAATGAAATACGACTGTACATCTTCAGGATGGCTGTTGTTGTCAAGGATATGGAGAAATTAGATCCCGAGTACAGGGATGATGAGAATGTAAAGTAATGCAACGACTTTGGAATACAGTTTGGCATTTCCTGAAAATGTTAAACTCACTTGTAATATGATCCAGCAATTCCCCTCTTAGCTATATCCAAGAGAACTGAAAACATTATATCCATACGAAAATCTATACCCAAATGTCTGCAATTCATATTGTCCAAAGTAGATGCCACCCAACCGTGCCATTGATAGAATGGATAAACAAAATGTGGAATAGCCACACAGCGGAATATTATTCAATCATATAAAGGACTTAGGTACCCCTAAGTCTACAACTTGGATGGCATTGAAAACACTGTGCTAAGTGAAAGAAGCGAGACACAAAAGAACACATATTGTATGATCCCATTTATATGAAGATGTCTGGAATATGCAAATCTATAGAGACAAAGTACATTAGTGATAGCAAGGGGCTAGGGGAAGGGAAGAATGAAAAATGACTGCCAACAGGTAGAGGACTTCTTTTGGGTGGGATAATGAAAATGTTACAGAATGGAAAAAAAAAAAAAAAAAGGAGTTCTCGTCGTGGCACAGTGGTTAACGAATCCGACTAGGAACCATGAGGTGGCGGGTTCGGTCCCTGCCCTTGCTCAATGGGTTAACGATCCGGCGTTGCCGTGAGCTGTGGTGTAGGTTGCAGACGCGGCTCGGATCCCGCGTTGCTGTGGCTGTGGTGTAGGCCGGGAGCTACAGCTCCCATTCGACCCCTAATCTAGGAACCTCCATATGCCGTGGAAGCGGCCCAAGAAAGAGCAAAAAGACAAAAAAAAAAGTTTAAAGATCCTAAGTTGAACCAATAGTAAGCCAGGCACTGTCCTTTTGTTCCTTTTGAATTTTTTTTTTTTTGTCTTTTTGCCTTTTCTGGGGCCACTCCTGCGGCCTATGGAGGTTCCCAGGCTAGGGGTCTAATCAGGTGACCTACACCACAGCTCACGGCAACGCTGGATCCTTAACCCACTGAACAAGGCCAGGGATCAGGGATAGAACCTGCAACCTCATGGTTCCTAGTCGGATTCGTTAACCACTGCGCCATGACGGGAACGCCTGTTCCTTTTGAATTTTATACAGAGTGCCAGTATTAACCACTTCCATTTTCTTTTAAATTAAAAAAATAAAAATGGAAAACTGATAATTTTAAGTTTTATTTTAAGAGATCATCTTCATTTTCTTCCATAATAAACTTAAAAGATAGCAACCCATTTGGTCAGATTTATCTATTCTTTAGCAACTGAAGCATTAAACAATGATAGTTTTAACTTCTAATCCTTAATAATATTATTATTATTCATTATACTTGAAATTGTTTAGCTTTCTCATGGAGGAAAAAAACCCCAAACATAAACTTTTAACTATCCACAATTTCAATGCAAAAGTTCTACTGATAACTGAACAATTTATAGGATAGGGAAGATATCAAGAGTGAGTATAAAGTGTCCATTCTTGTAAGTCAAGAGCCATGATCTTTGACCCACTGCTCAATCCATTTCAATATCTGATTAATATTATCCTCCAGATCTTCTGGTTTATCACTTGGTAGCTGATGCACTATTTCTTCCTTGTAGGATGCTAAGGCTTCTTCATAGAGAACTTGAAAAATTTCACACTGAATATTGTCTTTTAGTTTCTTCTCGTTATAACCCCTAGAAAGCAAAGAAAAGATAAGGCAAACTGAATGGCATTAACTAGAGTTTTAGGAACACACCAGAAAGTGGACACTTTTGAAACTATATTCTTTTGAACACATGAAAGATCATGCAAAAGTACTTCCTGTAGTCTCTTTACTAGAGAAAAGAGACTGCCACTAGTCAATATGAGAGACCTCTTTGACAAGAGGGTTAAACTAAGGACCAAGGTTTAGGTTTGTCTGAAATTTTTTTCCCTATGATTTGTTAGCCACTCTACCTACCTCAGTCCAGATTCTGAGCCATGAGATAAACAGTCTACAGCTATGGTCCTGAATTTCAGAAGAGTTAGAGGAGTTAAGTTATAGACAGGTAAAACGAATAGATGGCATTTAATAAAATGCTTATGATAAGAGAATATCATACATTAGTTGGGTACTTGATAACACAAATGTATCTGTACCAATTCCAAAGACATTGAAAAAAAATTATGTAATCTTTACGTAGATGTAAATTAGCCAACTAATGAAAAAGATAGGGAAAATTCAGGAGTTCCCATCATGGCTCAGCGGAAAGGAATCTAACTAGGAACCATGAAGTTGTGGGTTTGATTCCTGGCCTTGCTCAGTGGGTTAAGGATGCGGTGTTTTGGTGAGCTGTGGTTGCAGACGCGGCTTGGATCTGGTGTTGCTGTGGCTGTGGCACAGGCTGGCAGCTGTAGCTCTGAATGGACCCCCTAGCCTGGGAACCTCCATGTGCCGCAGGTTCAGCCCTAAAAAGACAAAAAAAAAAAAAGGAAAGTTCAAACTCAAACTTTGTAACAACCAAAATTAAACTGAACTACTTTGAAGGTGATTAACTTTTAGAAAAGACAACCCATAGAATGGGAGAAAATTTTTGCAAGTCATATATCTGATAAGGGACTCACATCTAAATACATACACAACTCTTATAACTTAATAGAAAAGGAAAAATAACCCAATTAAAAAATTGGGCAGTGAGTTCCCGTCGTGGAGCAGTGGTTAACGAATCTGACTAGGAACCATGGGGTTGCGGGTTTGGTCCCTGCCCTTGCTCATGTGGGTTAACGATCCGGCGTTGCCGTGAGCTGTGGTGTAGGCTGCAGACGTGGCTCGGATCCTGCGTTGCTGTGGCTCTGGCGTAGGTGGGTGGCTACAGCTCCGATTCGACCCCTAGCCTGGGAACCTCCATATGCTGCGAGAGCAGCCCAAAGAAATAGCAAAAAGACCAAAAAAAAAAAAAAAATTGGGCAGGAGTTCCTGTCGTGGCTCAGTGGTTAACGAATCCAACTAGGAACTGTGAGGTTGCGGGTTCGATCCCTGGCCTTGCTCAGTGGGTTAAGGATCGGGCGTTGTTGTGAGCTGTGGTGTGGGTTGCAGACATGGCTCAGATCCCGCGTTGCTGTGGCTCTGGTGTAGGCCGGTGGCTACAGCTCCGTTTGGACCCCTAGCCTGGGAACCTCCATATGCCGCGGGAGCAGCCCAAGAAATGGCAAAAAGACAGACACACACAAAAAATTGGGCAAAAGATTTGAATAGATATTTCTCTGAAAAAGATATACGAAGGGCCAATAAGGACATGAAAAGATGCTCAACATCACTGGCTATGAAGGAAATGCAAATCAAAACCACAATGCCATACTACTTCACATCCACTAGGATGGCTCCAATAAAAAATACAGATAAGGGTGCCTTGGGAGACTCACCTAAGACAAATACCGTATGATATCACTTATATCTGGAATCTAATATATGGCACAAATGAACCTTTCCACAGAAAAAAGCAAATTCATGGACATGGAGAACAGACTTGTGGTTGCCTAGGAGGAGGGAGTGGGATGGACTGGGAGTTTCAGATACGTGATGCAAACAATAGCATTTGGAGTGGATAAACAATGAGATCCTGCTGTATAGCACAGGGAACTATATCTAGTCACTTGTGATGGAACACGATGGAGGATAACGTGAGAAAAAGAATATGTATGACTGGGTCACTTTGCTGTACAGCAGAAATTGACAGAACATTGTAAATCAACTATAATAAAAATTTTAAAAATTAAAGCTTAATAACAAGGATGTGAAAATCCTGGAGGTTTCATACACTACTCTTGGGAATGTAAAATAGTACAGCCACTCTGGAAAACAGTTTGACAGTTCCTCAAAAGGTTATGACCCAGCAATCCTATACCTAGAGAAATCCAACACCCAAGATAAATGAATGAACGCATGATGTTTACACAAAAACATGAGCATGAATGTTCATAGCAAGCATTATTCATAATTGCCAAAAAGTGGAAATAACCCAAATATTTACAATCTGATAAATGGATAAATATTATATACCATACAATGACTATTATTTGGCAATAAAAAGAAACAAAGTACTGATACATGCTAAAACAGAGATGAACCCTGAAAACATTATGCTAAGAAGCCAGATACAAAAGATCATGGTTTGCATTATTTCATTTATGTAAAATGTCCAAAACAGGCAAATCCAAAGAGATCCATTGGTTGCCTAGGACTGGGGATTGAGGGGAAATGGAGAGTGACTATGAATGGGTATGGGGGGTGGTTTGTGTGGGAGACTGGATTTTTAAAAACTGATTATGGTAATGGACATACAACTGTGAATATATTTAAAACTACTTCAAATGGGAGTTCCTGTCATGGCACAGTGGAAACGAATCTGACTAGGAACAATGGGGCTGCGGGTTTGATCCCTGGCCTTGCTCAGTGGGTTAAAGATCTGCCGTTGCCGTGAGCTGTGGTGTAGGTTGAAGACGTGGCTCAGATCCTGTGTTGCCGTGGCTGTGTGTAGACCAGCAGCTGTAGCTCTGAATGGACCCCTAGCCTGGGAACCTCCATATGCCATGAGTACGGCCCTGAAAAAAGCTACTTCAGATGGATGAATTATGTGGTATAGGAATGTATTTCAATAAACCTTTTTTTAAAAGGTTGATTAACTTTATAGTATCTTCAATGGTTAAAAACAAAATACTAGCTCTCAGTTTTTTCATACTTTAATTATTTGCATAAAACAGTAATTTTGTTTTCTTTTTAGGCATATGGACCTGCGGCATACGGAAGTTCCTGGGCTAGAGGTTGAATCAAAGCTGCAGCTGCCGGCCATAGCAATGCCAGATCTGAGCCGCATCTGTAACCTAGGCCACAGGTTTGTGGCAACACCGGATTCTTAGACCAGGAACTGAAGCTGCATCCTCAAGGATACCAGTTGGAGTCCTAACCTGCTGAGCCAACGGGAACTCCAAAATATTTATTTATTTATTTATTTAGGGCCGCACCCATGGCATATGGAAGTTCCCAGGCTTGAGGAGCTATAATTGCCAGTCTACACCACAGCCACAGCAATGCCAGATCCGAGCTGCATCTATGACCTACACCACAGCTTATGGCAAAGTCAACTCCTTAACCCACTGAGCGAGGCCAGGGATGGAACCCGCAAAATAGCAGTTTTTAATAAAAATTTTAAATGGTCTTTGAGAAAAGGTGATATGTACCATACTGTCTATTACTTCTCTGTTCAAATATTCTTAATTGCTTTGCCCTGCCTAAAGAAAGATGATGAAAGTTTCAGGCTGGAGTTCCCATCGTGGCTCAGTGGTTAACGAATCCAACTAGGAACCATGAGGTTACGGGTTCGAACCCTGGCCTCGCTCAGCAGGTGAAGGCTCCTGCGTGAGCTGTGGTGTAGGTCGCAGATGTGGCTCGGATCCCCGGTTGCTGTGGCTGTGGCACAGGCCAGCAGCTACAGCTCCAATTAGACCCCTAGCCTGGGAACATGCATATGCCGCAGATGTGGCCCGAGAAAAAGACAAAAAAAAAAAAAAGGTTTTCAGGTGTAGCGCCAACCTAATTTTCCCTATATATTTGCTACGATACCTTTTTGTGCAAGGATTATGCGAGTATCCCACCAAATGGTGCTTGGTCAGAGCTGAGTACAGTTAGTGAGAATCACAAACTCTGAACCTGACCTTAGGCAAACTTCTCGAGTTTTCCTTTGAGTCAGCTCTCTAAATTCTTCTAAAATCCCTACTCGTCCACCTGAATCAAAAGAGTGGGAAAATGCTTTCTATGAAATTTTATTTTTTTGGTTATTCTGGATTAAGTCTGATGCTCTCTTGAAAGGACGAACTCAAATATAGCGTGAAATGTTAATTTATCCTGTTAAAAGTTAATGTTATTAGTGAAATGTTAATTTACCTTGTTAGTTTTTCATAACTTTTCTCATTCCTGTTGTGAGGATAATTTGGGTGGGTAATGTTCATTCCATAGCAATGACTATGTGATTGGCTTGGCTGTTTTCCTAGAAAAGGTTTATATTAAAACGCGTGACTAAATAGAGTTGCTATAGAGACATTTTACTGACTCAAACTGTCAGTTGAGGTATTCATTTACTCAGAAACTACAGCCTGTGTTTTACAAATGCATCTTTTTGTCTTTGGTTTAGAATGTTGGTACCAAACAGACTTGGTTTTCAATGAGACCAAAATAAAGTAGTTACATTTTCAAAGAGAACCCTTTATGATGACAGTGGGTCAACTTCAGGAATCTGAGCAAAAATGTATATAATACTTTAAAAAGTCAGCATTTTTCCTTTCTTACCTTGTTTCAAGTCTTTTGTACAAAACACTGTTATCTGTTTTCAGCACAAAAACTATATGAAACCAACGTTCAGGGAAAAAATCACAACCATGGTAATCAACAATAACTCCACCTTCACTCATTTGGTTTTCTAACTCATCAACAACCTGAAAGAAAGGAAAAGAAGAGTGCTCCTTAAAAAAACTGAAGTCAACTTTCCTATTAATTTTGCTTTTTTTTTTTTTTTTTTTTTTTGCTTTTTAGGGCCACACCCAAAGCATATGGAGGTTCCTAGGCTAGGGGTCCAATCGGAGCTGTAGCTGCCGGCCTACACCAGAGCCACAGCCACACCAGATCTGAGCCACATCTGCAACCTACATCACAGCTCATGGCAATGCCAGATCCTTAACCCACTGATTGAGGCCAGGGATCGAACTCGTATCCTCGTGAATACTAGTCGGATTCGTTTTGGATGCAGCATGACAGGAACTCCTATTAAAATTTTTAAAATGCATACTTGGTAAAAAAACAAAACAAAGCTGTACTTACTCTATCTTCATCTAAAATAGGACAGTCATACTCTTCATCATAGCCGTCATAAAGCTGCCCTAAAAGAGATTCACATGGGCCTGTCAATGTAGTATTTTCTAGTATTTTCAATGAATTCTTGACTTTAGGAAAGAAAATTTATATCATCAACTACTCTTTTTATTTTTTTCACTGTCTTTATTTATTTTGGCCGTGCCCGTGGCACGTGGACATTCCTGGGCCAGGGACTGAACCTGAGCCACAATAGCAACCTGAACAGCTGCAGTGACAACGGATCCTTAACCCGCTGCACCACACGGGAACTCCAGTTATTCTAAGAGGAAAAAGGAAAGCACTAACACAAGAGATGTCACATGGACACCAAATATAAAGAGTAATACTGATAGAAGAATTTTGTCCAAAGGAAACATGGATAGCAATATACCTGAAAACATTTTAGCCATCAATTGAAACCAACTAAAAGGAATGGGTAGTAGACAACTTTAGGACCTGTGGGGCTATGACTAGAAGAGAACTGCATTATTTTTGCTGAGCTACAGATTGGTGGCAAGAGGAGACGCATGGATACAAACACTCTCACCCACATGAACAGCAGATTAAGTTCCAAATTTATTAGATCAAGGATGGGAAACTTATTAAAAACACAGATTCTTGATTCCAGAAATGAAACCTGTCACCTGAGGGCACATCTTCATGGGGTTTGGGGAAGGAGAGTCAGACCTAGATGCTCCTTTACTTCTATGTTGCCAGCATCCCCAAAAGCCAAGGGCTAAGTATATCTTATTTCAGAGGGTAAAACAAGAATGATGGGGCAGGGATAAAGAAGGCAGATTTAAATCTAACATAACTTCCAACAAATTAAAACCTGCTTTCAAAGGAAGTCTGTCCTAAAGAGCTAAGACACAGCAAGCACACGCTCACCTTGTTCTCTAAGGAAGGCTTACATCATCCTTTTAGCTATCTTAACAAGCATCTAAAGTGACAAAAAGGTAGTCTTGAGGGGGTGGCAGAAGGCACAGAGGCAGTTTTAACTATCTTTCCTTGGAGGGTCTGTGGACTGATCTTGGGCATGTAAGCCACCTCCTGAGCACCATACTGTGGCCTCTGCCTTCTTAAGTTACGATTGAGTTACCAGAAACTCTTATCAGCTAAAAAAGTTAAGCTGTCTTGGTGTGGGGGAAACTGGCTAACAATTTAGAAAACAATCTAAACTCTTAGTGTATACCACAAACTTTAGGTGGATTACAAAGCTAATTTCTCAATTCCAAAGATAATTAATGGAAAATTAAATCTACAAAGGAATGATTCATTTGAGTCTGTGAAAAAAAAATAACTGGTTCAAACATACAAAATGTTAAATCCGTTTGATGAAAAATTATATAACTTCTAAAAAAGAAAAACGGCAGGGAAAAATATTTATACTAGAACAAAGCGCTGAAATACCTTAATCAAAATAACAGTTAAGTAGCTTAACAAAGAATATGACAAAAATTCACACAGGCTGGAAAAGATAATTAGTAAACAATACATGAGAAGAGATGCAATTGAAATGAGCTCTTTTTTTTTTTTTTTTTTGGTTTCTTTAGGGCCGCATCTGAGGCATATGAAAGTTCCCAGGCTAGGCGTTGAATCAAATCTGTAGCCACTGGCCTGTGCCAGAGCCACAGCAATGCCAGATCCGAGCCACGTCTGCAACGTACACCACAGCTCACAGCAACGGCAACACCGGATCCTTAACCCACTGAGCAAGGCCAGGGATCGAACCTGAAAACTGGTTTCTAGTCGGATTCGTTAACCACTGAGCCACAATGGGAACTCCCAAATAATTTTTTAAAGAAAAATGTCTTATCTGTTCAGAGATTTCTTTAACCATTTAATTTCTAACCAGAAAAAGTTATAAATAATGAAATGATAAAACATGATCAACAATAGCAAATTAGTTAAACCTTGGTTTACTAACTTGTTGAAATATTATATAATTAAATAAACGTAAGTAAATATTTTTTTACAATACCATGATTTTTTTAACAATGCCACAAAATCTAAGAATACCTACAGTTTTGTACTATATGGGAATCTAGAGTAGATGAATGTTCTTTCATATTTTAAATCCAGACTAGTGAAATCTTTAAAAATATATGCTGTCTAGGAGTTCCTGCTGTGGCTCAGTGGGTTAAGAACCTGACCAGTATCCATGAGGATGCAGGTTCAATTCCCTGACCTCAATCAGCAGGTTAATGATATGGTGTTGCATCAAGCTGCAGTTTTGGTCACAGATGTGGCTTGGATCCGGCGTTGCTGTGGCTGCGGCGCAGGCCTGCAGCTGTAGCTCCAATTCGACCCCTAGCCTGGGAATTTTCATATGCTGTGGGTGTGGCCCTAAAAAGCAACAAAAACCCCAGCGAACAAATTGAACAAACTCAATCCTTCCCTCGAAGAGTTTACAGTAAAATTGGAGATGACAGACAAGTAACCTGGAAATGATAATATTTTAACATTATGGATCATAGTGGTATGGGAGCAACAGGATGGGCACCTTTTAGGTTAAGACCATGAACTTGGCATATTAGGGGAGGCTTCCTGGAAGAGGTAACTTCTAAGTGGAGACTTGAAGGGATTAGCTAGGGGTAAGATTCCTTTTTTTTTTTTGTCTGTTTAGGGCTGTACCCATGGCATATGGAAGTTCCCAGGCTAGGGATCTAATTGGAACTGTAGCCGCCGACCTATGCCAGAGCCACGGCAGCACCAGATCTGAGCCACCTCTTCGACCTATGCCACAGCTCACAGCAATGCCAGATCCTTAACCCACTGAGTGAGGCCAGGGATCGAACCTGAAAACTCATGGTTCCTAGTCAAATTCGTTAACCACTGAGCCATGTAGTAAAGATTCTCAACAGAGAAAACAAGATATTCAAAGGCAGAGAGACATGGTAAGGCAGGCCTTTCCAGGGAGGAAAAGTCTTTCAGGTGATGAGGGGTCAGCTGAATTGAGGCCAGATTAAAAAGGGTGCTGAAGGCTGTGCTGTTTAGACTTTATCTCAGGGCAAAGGAAAATCATTAAGCATTTTAAGAATGAAATGTCATGAACAACTTCAAATTTTTAAAAATCATTTTGATTTCCATGTGGAGTTGGAAGGAAGCAAATCCAGGAGAAGTACAGATACCATATAATCACTACTGCAGAATTCTAGGTGAGTGATAATTATAACAACCTGTACTACGGGGAATGGAGAGAAATAGATGGATTCTCAACTTCATTTCAAATTTCCAAAAAGAGGAAAAATTTATGCTACTTTAGAAAGTTTCAGTTAGAAGTCAAATTTATAGTTGTCTACACAGAACATCTTCGTATGGCAAAGACAGAGGAGAAAGAAAAAAGAGCTTGGTGTGATTAAACTACCAAAAGCTTAGAAAATTAAATCAGGTTCCTAAACAAAGTTTTATGATTTAGAGATGTATTACTTGCCAGAAAAAAAGTCAATTGTGGAGCCAGTTAAAAGGCTTAAAAGACCTTCCCAGCTGTTGTTAGTCAAGCTATATAAAATCATGACCTTTCCAAAAGTTCTTTTTAGTTAATGATAAAGGGATGCTAGTTATCTATTTTGAGGCGGCCACCAATACTTTAAAACATTTTCAGATTTCCTTCTTTGGAAACAGTTGCCTCGATTCAACAAGAAGCTTATAAGTGTAATGCAATTAGTACAAGTTAATTGGTTTAGGATTGGAAGGTTTGATACCTGGCCTTCTGTGCAGAGGAGAGCAATGAATTCTGCCTAGAGAAGCTAAAGAGCACCAAAGATGTGGCAGTTGAGTTTGGCCTTTTAAGGAGCTAGGTGTTTATAAGGCAGATTAGGAAGGGTATCTACAGGTAAAGAGAACAGCAAGTATAAAGACATGGAGATGGAAGATTGCTCATGTGTTTGAAGAACAAACGTGCACTGTGGGTGGCCTGAAGGGGACGTGGGGGACAGTGGCTGCAGGGAAGGCTGAAGGTAAACTGTGACCAGTTCATAATCTCCTATACTCCATTAAGGAGGATAGACTTTTTATTTATTTGTCTTTTTTGCCTTTTCAGAGCCCCTCCCGAGGCATATGGAGGTTCCCAGGCTAGGGGTCTAACCGGAGCTGTAGCTGCAGGCCTACGTCAGAGCCACAGCAACGCAGGATCTGAGGCCACGTCTGCAGCCTACACCGCAGTTTACAGCAATGCCAGATCCTTAACCCACTGAGCAAGGCCAGGGATCGAACCCGAAACCTCATGGTTCCTAGTCGGATTTGTTAACCACTGAGCCACGATGAGAACTCCAAGGAGGATAGACTTTTTAATCACTAAAAAGCTCAAGTCATGACATCCTCTCCACCTCCCTTTTTAAAGGATATAAGGGGGAGGAAGAATTCTGAAGAATAAGAGATTTAGCACAAATGGTCTTATGAATGGTACCACTGGGATACAGCAACAGTTTTAAAAATGGGTTGGGATATTAATGGGATTTTGCAAACCTTCAGTATCAGGAGCCAAGTGCACCTGTGTAGAGTATAAATACATTTGTACATGTGGCGGACAGGAATCAGGAGCAGGCAAGCAGTCAGAGATGACTTCAAAGATGTACTTTTTTTTCTTTTCCCTTTTTAAGGCCACACCTGCAGCATGAGTTCCCAGAGCAGGGGCTGAATGGGAGCTGCAGCTGAGGCCTGCGCCACAGCCACACTGGAACTGAGCCATATCTGCAACCTACGCCGTAGCTTATGGCAATGATGGATCCATAACACACTGATTGAGGGCAGGGATAGGACCTGCATCCTCACAGAGATAACATTGGATCCTTAACTCACTGAGCCACAATGGGAACTCTGAATGGACTTTAAGAACATGCTTTTTAAACATATTAATTTTGAAATATGTTAACTATCCAGATGGTTACATTTGGTAGGTGTCTAGAAACTGGGCTAAGTTTCAAATATAAATTTAAGAATTATCATGAGTAGTCTTGAGTGAATGAGATTACTAGAGGGAGGGGCAGGATTACAAATTGGCTGCAATGAAATCAAGGGAAAAAGGTTTATGGTGGGAGAGAATAAGAGCAAAATTTGGGAGAGCAGTGTTGGAGAGGGCAATGGAAAAGCTAGTTTCACAGGCTTCCAGTGGTAGATTAAAGTGAAGGGAAAAAACGGGATGTAGAGGTTAGGGCAGGTATGGCAAGGTTTTTCTGCAAAGGGTCAGACAGCAAATACTTCAGGATTTGCAGCCTAGTTTTAAGCTAATGGCTCTCAAAAAAACAGTAGGAGCTTCCCACCACTGGGTTATAAATATTAAGATTTTAAGTGTTGAGGGCCAGGTATTTGAAATGTATCCAATGTCAACAATTCTATTACTTTGTTTTGACCTATAAGCACCCTGGGGCTAGGAACAGAGGCTGAAGCCTAATAACTGGTGGCAGGAAGGTTAAGGATCCTGGTAAAAGTGTAATTAAATGGTTACATATGGAAAGGGACATCAAGTGAGGAATGTGAGCGATTAGAACAGGGGTAAAAATAGCATTCTTAGTCATTCCACATTCAGGACTCTCCATACTTTTAAACTTAATTCCCCACCTAATTTTTCCTGCTTTGGTTCTGAATGGCAAAATGATCATGTCTTACAGTTAATACAGCAATTAACACGACTACTACAATGGCAATAAAGTCCATTTAGACTTTAAAACCAGTTTGTTTTTAAAAGTCTCATTACTTATAGCAGTTTCTCAACCTGAAATACTACTGATATTTTGAGCTGGATAATTCTCTTAAGGGGATGGAGGGCTGTCCTGTGAATTGCAGGATGTTCAGCAGAACTCCTACCCATTAGAGGTCACTAGCAACACTGCTCCCCCCTCTCCCAAGTTATGACTACCAAAAACCTGAGAAGTTGCCAAATGTCCCCTGAAGGGCAAAAATCCCCCCCCCCATGTGGAACCACTGCTTTGTAGATGGTTGCAGGGTTTCCCTTAAAATACAGCAGCACCATTTGGAAAAAATGAGGAGGCTCAATGTCTCAAATTATTTCCTAGTAAGATTTTTAGATATATCCATATGGTATGTGGGAAAAGAAACCTGGTACATTTTGAAAAACCTTACAGGAGTTCCTGTTGCGGCTCAGTGGTAACAAACCTGACTAGTATCCATGAAGTTCGATCACTGGCCTCACTCAGAGTTGAGAATCCGGCATTGTGGTGAGTTTCAGTATGGGTTGCAGACGTGGTTCACATATAATGTTGCTGTGGCTGTGGTGTAGGCCAGCAGCTGCAGCTCTGATTCGACCCCTAGCCTGGGAACTTCCATGTGCCCCGGCTTGGGTCCTAAAAGAAAAAAAAAAGAAAGAAAAACTTGTAAAGTACCTCATCTAACACAAGACCAGAAATTCTTTTATCTGGCAAAATGCGAGAGGAAAAAAACCCCCACTTTTCCTTAAAGGTAAAGTCCATCTCAGGAAATAATCTCATTAATAAAACACAAAGGATGGTCAGGACTATGCACCATCAGGTAGGCACACAGCTAAAATGGTGCGAGTACAAGAGGACAACTCGGTGAAGAGGAAAGAGTGTCCCACAGCGGATTATCCTTGGTCTGGTGTTCTCTCAGTGCAATTCATGACAGGTTATAAAGCAACTTCATTAAGTTCAGAAATATTATATCAAGTGGGTGAGATTAGAACTGGAAGACACAACTGAATATGACTACTCTATGTGACTGAAATCACTTGTCAGAACTAGTAAAGTTCAGGAGTTCCTGTCACGGCTCAGTGGTAATAAACCTGACTAGAATCCATGAGGACTTGGGTTCAATCACTGGCCTTGCTCAGAGGGTTAAGGATCTGGTGTTGCAGTGAGCTGTGGTGTAGGTTGCAGACTTGGCTCCGATCCTGCAATGCTGTGGTTGCGGCACAGGCCAATGGCTACCTCAGATTCGACCCCTAGCCTTGGGAACCTCCATATATCGTGGGTGTGGCCCTAAAAAGAAAAAACAAAAAACAAAAAACACTGGCTTATTATAGCAAGAGCATGACTAGCAAAGATGCACAAAACTCATCCGCAAAAAGAGACACTAGAAAAAAATTTTTTTAAAAATTTTAAGTGGTGAGACACTGGGAGACATACCAAGGTCTTTCAATATAAGCAAAGGGATAGAAAAAATGGAACCTAGGAGGAAGTCTGGCCATTGAGAAAGATAAATCTAAATGGGTGAGGATTTTAATATGAATAAAAATCCTGACTAAGTGATCTCTCCACAAGAACAGCTCACAGAGTGACTTATACACCAGAGATCATTTTATGACCTAAACATCTGAAGACACTAGAAGTGACACACTAGTGGTAATGAACAGACTGTAACAACCTCAAGTTTTTCCAACTGTTAACTTCGGTCGGTCGGTGATGAGGCAAAAATTGCTTCTAAAAACATAACTGTCAAAGTATCAACAATCAAACTGATGAATTACAACTTTATTTTTCACACTTAAAGGCTGATAAAAACCATTACTAATCCTATTAACGTCCAACATATAGCAATTAAAAAATATGGTAACCACCTTTACTCATTAAATACTATTTTTCTACAACATAACTTAGAAACATCCAGCATGCATGTTTAATCCCAGTACAATGGATTCAAAACCAAGTATACATGCTACATGCATCGAGGCTAGATTACAAATTATCATAGTCGTCGTCATCATCATCATCGTCATCGTCATCATCTTCACGTTTTCTTTTCAATGCGTTTGATGATTCACTGGCAGTATTTTGTGATGACACCATGTTAGTGGTAATAAGAATGTTTTTGGACCCAATTAATGATGGATTAATTAGAACATTCTGAACTGCTGATGTTGCAGGAATTGATGCTTTTACAGCTGGGGACTGTGAAGTGGGCATCTGTACTGTGAACCTTTGCCCTGTGAGGGACACTGGTGTCCCTACTTTAGCTGGAACAGACATGGTTTGTTGGGTTGGTGTGCCAAGTGTGGGAGTACTTGGTCTGCTAGTAACTGAACCCACACTTAACCGCGGAACTGTTATTCTTCCCGCAGAAGTAGATGCCTTTTTTTGTAAAGACTTAAGTCTGTAATTTGGAGCAGTCAAACAGTATCTATCGGGTGGCAATCGAGGGCCTGAATACGGCTTGATCAATGGCAAAGGGGTTTGATTTCTTTGCCTTGCAATATCTAATAAAAAATCTCTTGGGGGAGGAGAGGTAAATGACTGGTCAGCACGACACTGGATTGCCAATCGCACATCATCTGCATCAACAGTCGCTTTCTTAGCATGACTTGAATAAATTTTTGCATCATCTAGAATTGTGGTCACATATCGGAAGGCAAACTCCAGCATCTGATTTATAACTCTTGGCTCATATTCCGTAATCCCCATATCCTTCAGGATTTGTGCCATCATCTGTGCATCTTTCGGCATGCTCTTGGGAGAAGCCATCTTGCCAGACTCCATGATATCCGGTGATCAGACTTTAGATCATTTGAAAAAAATATGTACATTAGATCAAACCTGAAATAGTTACTTTAGAAGCAACTGTCAGGAACTTTAAAAAATTGAAATACATGTTAAATTTTCAAAAATATAAATTTAAAAAATATGTTAAATTTTTTCCATTTTAATGAGACTCATTTAAAGTTCCCTTTACTTAAATTTACTGCATTTCTACCCATTATGGAATGTAAAAAGATGAAGACACAAATAAGAGAATAATAAAAGATTTGGGAAAAACAGGTTAAATAAATAAAAACATGTCACTTTAGAATATGTGCAGTTGCTTGCAGGCATGCACCTACCAAACTAATCTAAGAAAATCCCATAGAACACATAGGACAGCTATGTCCTGATGCCTGAGTTCAAAATAACATCCTTACAGTGAGCTCAAGATATTCACAGTCTTCAGATATACTTAGCAATACCCCAACCTTTAGGTTTTCACCCAACTCAAAATACTCTCATATTCAGATTCTATCTGTCCTAAGTCCAATCTTCATGGAAAATGTCCCAATCAGTACTGTCAAAAAGAACTGCTGGCTGACTGTGGAAGGGATGTAATGGTCAAAATAACCAGGTTACAGCATTAAATAACTTGTTCTATTTCTATGGGTCCCCAATAGAGCACAAATTCCTTAATGGGAATCTTCCTGCTTTATATACCCCCATACAAGTACAGCACCAACACTCTGTTACTTCTCCCGCCCTTATTAATAAGCAAATATAGGAGTTCCCATTGTGGCTCAGCAGAAACGAGTATGACTAGCATCCATGAGAATGCAGGTTTGACCCCTGGCCCTGCTTAGTGGGTTAAGGATCCGACGTCGCCTCGAGTTGTGGTGTAGGTCGAAGACGTGGCTCAGAATCACATTGCTACAGCTCCAATTCCACCCCCAGCCTAGGAGCCTCCATATGCCTATGGTGCAGCCCAAAAAAGACAAAAAAAAAAAAAGCAAATCTAACACTGAAGTGTCCCTTACCTTCTCGAGCTAAATCACCCACATTAATGTATTTCAATCCTGATCTTGATGCAAGTTCTTTGCCGAGTGTGGTTTTTCCAACCCCTGGTGTACCTGTAAGACAAGCCACAGAAAAAAACTGTTTATAAAATATTTATTAGATTTTTAGCCAATGATCTGTCCTTAAGGTCCTTAATAACTGAAAAGTTTCCTAATTAGCGATCCTGTACAAATTCACACCATAACCTAATGAAAACCACCCAAAGCCTGCTGGATGTGACAATCCTACTCAGTGTATCAGATTCTACCAGGAGTGAGGCTTGGGAGAATCTGATGACAATCAAAGGCTGTCTGCTACCACCATGGAAATCCCCAGATTGAAACTAGTTATCTCAAATAAATCACCATGACTTATTTGCTTTAATTTTATTTATTTATTTATTTATTTGTCTTTTGTCTTTTTTGTTGTTGCTGCTGTTGTTGTTGTTGCTATTTCTTGGGCCGCTTCCGCGGCTTATGGAGGTTCCCAGGCCAGGGGTTGAATCGGAGCTGTAGCGACCGGCCTACGCCAGAGCCACAGCAACGCGGGATCCGAGCCGCGTCTGCAACCTACACCACAGCTCACGGCAACGCCGGATCGTTAACCCACTGAGCAAGGGCAGGGACCGAACCCACAACCTCATGGTTCCTAGTCGGATTCGTTAACCACTGCGCCACGACGGTAACTCCCTGCTTTAATTTTATTTTTATTTATTTTTGTCTTTCTGCCTTTTCTAGGGCCGCACTCGCGGCATATGGAGGTTCCCAGGCTAGGGGTCCAATCTGAGCTATAGCCACCAGCCTACGCCACAGCCACAGCAACAGCAACATGGGATCCGAGCCGCGTCTGCGACCTACACCACAACTCACGGCAATGCCAGATCCCCCACCCATTGAGCAGGGCCAGGGATGGTTCCTCATGGTTCCTAGTCGGATTCGTTAACCACTGAGCCACGACGGGAACTCCTATTTGCTTTAATTTTAAAAAATTAAATTGTTCATGGGAAAAAGTTCAGCAGTATGAAAGACAAGTCTCATTTCCAATATGGACCCTCTGTACTCTTCCCTAGAGGCAACCAGTATAAACTGGTTTCTTTTATCTCTCTAAAGAATCATATGTATGTTTTTGTAAATATGTCCATATATAGATATATGATAGCATACTACATATGTGTACATATCTTCACACTGTGTGTATATATACATGCACACACCAAATACTCCCTTTTATGTAAGTGGCAATACTATATGTTGTTTTTCAACTTCCCTTTTTTTTCTTTCTGGCCATGACTATAGGCCAGGGATTGAACTTGCACCACAGCAGCAAGTCAAGCCACAGCAGTGAATAAGCCAGATCCTTAACCCACTGTGCCACCACAGGAACTTCTATCTTATTTTTTATATCTACTGTATTTCAAAATATATAACCAAACTCATAACTTTCAGCTGCTCAGGTTTAATACCACTGAAATTATAAAATTTAATCATTTTAATTGAAGATAACAGGAACTGGAGTTCCCATCATGGCTCTGTGGTAAGAAACTCAACTCGCATCCATGAGGATTCGGTATGGTTCCCTGGTCTTGCTCGGTTAGTTTAAGATCCAGCACTGCCATGAGCTGTGATGTAGGTCACAGATGCAGCTTGAATCTGGTGTGGCTGTGGCCAGCAGCTGCAGCTCCAATATGACCCCTAGCTGGGGAACTTCCATATGCTGCAGGTACGGCCCTAAAAAGCAAAAAAAGGTAATAGGAATAGATCTTCATGTAAGGACAGTAACAATCCTCTATAATGTACTAAATTTGAACTCTGAATTCACCATGTTTTCAATAAAACACATTTAGATTTTTGACGATATGGTTTAATGTTAAAAAAACCCCAAGACACTCACTATCTGACCCAAACAAATCAATGTTGTACAATCTTCCTCGTAAGAAATCGTCATGGCTAACCATTAATTTGTTGAGGTTAATCTGCAGCTTTCAGAAACAGAAGGATTTGTGTGCTGCCAATAAATAACCGCCTCAATTTTTATAATGCAATAGCATCTATCTACATCCATTAGATTTTTTTCATGAATGCCCTAGGATGCCATTAACTGCTACAGTCTAATAAACATTTTCAGAGTTAAACAACCAAAAATAATATTCTTTACAAGATCGGTATGAAGCATTTTACTATCCCTCATATATAACAAGCGCCCTCAGTATAGATCCAAAGACCCAGATGAACCCCCACAGCGAATCTTAGAACATCTCTACACGAGAAACGACCAGAGATACTCAGTAGATGCCTTTCCTTCTTAAAATAATGAAAAAAAAAAAAAGCCTCTGAAGCTAACTTCACAAGTATATATAGCAAATTAATCACCCCTCACCACAAACACCCGAATCCTTTCATCGAAATCTGCCAGAAAGAAAGGAAAAGCGAGAAACGGGCCCCGGAGGCCTAAAGCATCCACCATTAAGAGATCTACCAAAGGCCAGACACTGTCTTACATTATATTGCTAAAAGCCTGAAGACAACTCTGCCAAGAGGCAACGGCCATTTTGCAAACAAAAAGCTGATTGAGAAAGCTTAGGCAGCTTGCCAAAAAAGGAAGCTAGATACATCTACCTCTCTCCGCCTCACCGAAGGGCCAACCTCTGGCCAAACAAAATTCACGTTCGCGGTCCCCTCCCCCCGCAACCATCGCGAGGGCCGGTCACGAGGCCCCAACAAGTGCCACGCTATGCGACCCTTGTCGACCCCCGACACAGAACACTGAACGACCCCCCCACTTCGGGCGTCCCAGGCTGGCCCCACCGTCCAGCACCACCCCCACCGCGCGCCCTGACCGGTGAGCAGGATGTTCGGAAGCAACATGGTCCTCACCGCGCTGGCTCCGGACGCTTCTGCACAAGCGCCTTACACGCGACAGGGAGGGGCCGGAAGGGGCGAGGAGCGGCAAATGCCTGTGGCGCGGAGGTACGCGAAACCTTGAGTGGCGCTCGCGACCCACCTCTGCCGCCTTGCCACTGACCATTGGTTACCTAGGCTTCTATAACACGCTTCCATTGCAGGGTCCAACGTACGAAAACAGGTCATGTCCGCGCTTCGGGTCAGGCAGTGCGCTGGATGCCTAAGACATTCGCTCTTTTAGCGGCCCCGCCCTTCGGGCCGTGTCGCCGAAGCGCCGATGCTCTGAAAAGTCCCCGGGAGGCGGGACCTCCAAGAGGCTCTGCGCTGAGCCCGGTTAGGGCCGAGTGGCTTTGCTTACACCTGGAGCCAACCGTGGGCTCCACCACTGTTCTGCGCCCACGAGGGGATGCTGCTACCAGAAGGTAAGGCTTCCGTGGCTGTGGCTGCGGTGTATTTATGTTCTAGAGACGTTAAGTCCAGGTCTGCCTTCATGCCTTCTCAGACTCTTGTAGCCCCTCCTCCTGACCTGCCCATCCCATCTGTGGATTAGAGGGGTGAGCGTGCAGAGCTCTGGCCTGGAGCTGTGGCAGACCAGCTCATCTCCGCTTTGCCCTGACTAGCAGTATTACGTTGGATGATTGTAGGAGCTTAGTATCCCCTGTGCAGTGTATAGAGTGGTGGTGGGTCTGCTAGAAATACTCTTCGAGGTCTTTTCTCCCTCTGATGTCTCATTTCAGGAACCTGGTATCGTCAAAGACAGTTGCCTGCTTTTTAAAGGACGTAACTGTCAATCTTTTTTTCAAAGGGTTAGAGTCTAGATGGTATCAAGTTTACGTCTTTTATTTTGACCTGCCAACGGTATTTTCTGAAATAGTTGTTTTTTTTCCATCTTAAATACGTTTTTGACGCTGTAAAGCAAAAACCCCTCTAGACATGAACAGCTTATCTATATGTGTGTGTACGATTTGTTTTCTAGTTTTTAAAAGTATTTACACATTATAAATTACACGTGCTTCCAAACTATAAAAAAGCTGAGTTTACAGGTTTGTAGACGCTAAAAAAACTTTCTTTCTGGCTAACTTAAAACTGGTGAGTTCACTGGTTTGTGTAAACATTGAAGAATTATGACAGTTGGAAAACAGTGTTGCCCAAAAATGTGATAACGTTTAAATAAGGACGGTTATAGAAAAAGTTTACAGTAGGAGATAAAAATCTTTGTCTAAAGTGAGTGATATGTCTGAATTAATTTTTGGTGTCTTTTTAAAAAAAATCCTCTTTGAATTTTTGAAATTTATAATTTGAAATGAGGGAAATTTTAATTTTAAGTATAAAACTGCAGAAATAGAATTGTCTAATCTTTATTAATGACAAAAGGTAGATATACAAATGTTCGGGATTTTTTTTTTTGTTTCCTAATACACTGAGTTCATATGAAAAACTGAACACCACAGATAGATTATTTGACACAATTATAGTCGTTAAAATTTTAGTTATTTGGAATTCCCATAGTGGCTCAGCAGAAATGAATCCAAATAGCATCCATGAGGATGCGGGTTCAGTCCTTGGCCTAGTTCAGTGGGTAAGGATCCTGAGTTGCTATGGCTGTCGCTAGCTGGCGGCTACAGATCCGATTCGACCCTAGCCTGAGAACCTCCGCAGCTGCAGATGCACCCTTGGAAAGACAAAAAAAGAAAAAGAAAATTTATAGTTTCAATTTAAAAATAAAATTTATTTTAGCATTTTGAATTCTTGCTTCCCCTATATTTACTGTGTTCTCTCCCACTAGTTCTTAAGCCTTAACTTTATCATGTTCTTGACTTTTATCATGTGTATTAATTACTATACTTCCATTTTACAGTTTTTCTAAATTTGAGATTTCTTTCTTTTTTTCCCTAGGTGAATTGTACTTTAATGTGTTACAAGTTGTATACTCCGGATGGGAACTATCAAAGTTTATAATGTCAAAAACTTTTCTTAGACCAAAGGTATCTTCCACAAAGGTATGATACACTAAAGTGGCCATATGATAATTGCCTAAAAAGAATTAAAGTTTTTGTAGATACTTGTAATAACTTATTATTGCTAGCAAAATAAGGGAGCTCAGTATCTGTTGTAATTGATCTAACAAGTCTGGTAATAAACTATGAAACAACTGTACATTTAACATGATTTAATGAGACACAGATGTCATATGCTATCACTTATATGTGGAATCTAAAAAAAATGATACCGTGAACTTCCTTGCAGAACAGATACTGACTCACAGACTTTGACAAACTTATGGTTAGTAAAGGAGACACGTTAGGGAGGAGGGATAGGCTGGGGGTTTGGGATGGAAATGCTGTAAAATTGGGTATAATAAAATTTATTGAATTAACCCCCCCACCCAAGGAACAAAACTTCAATTTTGAAAAATATTTACAATCTCAGTCACAAAGAAAAGGCTAAAAACTCTTGAATGGAAGAGCAGTAGAAAAAAAAGAAATATACGTCT
The DNA here is from genome assembly GCF_016906955.1 of Phacochoerus africanus. Taxonomy (NCBI): domain Eukaryota; kingdom Metazoa; phylum Chordata; class Mammalia; order Artiodactyla; family Suidae; genus Phacochoerus; species Phacochoerus africanus. The sequence goes on along the minus strand of NC_062544.1, from coordinate 32,479,344 downwards.
TATAGCTTAACAACAGGCCCTGCCTCAGAAATTATGTGGTTCACTATATGCCAGTTTTTAGCAAGGCTGGCAGGTGGGTAGGACAGGTGTCATATAGTGCCATACTCATGAAAGTTAGCTTTTTTCCTAGTGATGGATCTCATTTTTCTCTGATCTTAAGCAATTTATTTCCCTTTGCTGTTTCTTTTTTTCATCTTTTTGTTGTTATTAAGGTAAATGGAAGTTCATATTTATGTAGGAAATGAAACTATAAAATGCGCAAGTAACATGCAGATCGGGATTGCTAGGTTAGACTTGCTGTCAACAGTTTTACTACTAATACTGTTTTAATATATTTTTTATTTTTTTATTTTTATTTTATTTTTTAAATTTTTTTTGCTTTTTTTAGGGCTGCACTTGCGGCCTACAAAGGTTCCCAGGCTAGGGGTCAAATCAGAGCTACAGCTGCCTGCCTGCGCCACAGCCACGGCAACCCTGGATCCTTATCCCTCTGAGTGAGGCCAGGGATTGAACCCACATCCTCCTGGATACTAGTTGGGTTTGTTACTGCTGAGCCACAATGGGAACTCCTAATATATTTTTTAAAATAGAAGAGAGAGTTCTCTTGTGGTACAGTGGGTTAAGGGTCTGGTGTTTTCACTGCTGTGGCTTGAGTTGCTGCTGTGGTGAGGTTTGATCCCTGGCCCAGGAACTTCCACATGCTGCAGGTGCAACCAAAAAATTAAAAAATGAAAAAATAAAATAGAGGAAAGGGACCAAAATTGTAATACTAGTGACAGTCTTTTTAAGAGGAGGAAGTGAATTGGGTAGCTGTGGCTGAAATATTTTTCCAAAGGTCTTCATTTCTTCCCTCACTGCTGATAATAATTCTGATCCTTTGTCTTTAAAGGAGGAGTGAAGCATGACTTTTGCATTCATAAGACACTTAAGTTAAGACTCCAGCTTACTTCTCCTGAGCCTACTTTCAGCTCCAACCTCTGATTCTTTTTCTCCCCTAAAGGAGCATTATCTTATTTACTACTAAATGGTTCACAACTGTGGCTGAGTATTCTTCAAGGAAAATAAAATCTTGGTTTCCCCTTGCTAGTGAGGCAGGGAATTTTAAAATTCAGGTACTAAACTAGATAGTTCTAAATTTATATTGTTTGTATGTTAAGGAAATCCACTTTTAAAATTCTAAATTTTTTTTTTGTCTTTTGTCTTTTCTTAGGGCCGCACCCCAGGCATATGGAGGTTCCCAGGCTAGGGGTTTAGTCGGAGCTGTAGCCTCAAGCCTACGCCACAGCCACAGCAATGCCAGATCCAAGCCACGTCTGCGACCTACACCACAGCTCAGGGCAGCACCGGATCCTTAACTCACTGAGCGTGGCTAGGGATTGAACCCGCAACCTCATGGTTCCTAGTCGGATTTGTTTCCGCTGTGCCACAATGGGAACACCTACAATTCTAAGTTTTTAAAAAGCCTTTTTAATCCTCCTAAATATTTGTATATTAAAATTGCTTAACAGTATCTTTCTCTGTGTATGCTTCAGAAGGATTTTTTTATTTTTTTAAAACCTTTTTTTCTTCGTCTTTTTTTAGGGCCTCACATGTGGCATATGGAGGTTCCCAGGCTAGACGTCTAATTAGAGCTGTAGCCGCTGGCCTACGCCACAGCCACAGCTACAGCAACGCAGGATCCTAGCCGAGTCTTCAGCCTACATCACAGCTTACGGCAACACCGCATCCCTAACCCACTGAGCAAGACCAGGGATCGAACCCATGTCCTTGGGTTTGTTAACCACTAAGCCATGACGGAACTCCCAAAAGGATTTTAAAAAAAAGGAAACGATGTAGGGAGACGTAGAGTGGTCAGTAGTTTCTATAGATCAGAAGACCGTAAAGTAGAACTTACTGATTTTCCTGCTCTATTATATAAATCTGACAAATCGTCCTCTCTGGAAAGCTGCTTCCTTTCCATAAATAAATTGGTTGCTTCATGGGCTAAAGTAAATATAATCAAATTGTAACTACAGATTATTCATAGTATCAGGATTCTTAGACCTTACCTTCACAAATCTTAAAGCTGGTAGGGATATTTTGAATGTATGAAATGGTTCTTAGTTTGTGAATACTTATGCCTGGTCAAGGCATAAGTATGACTTTTCTTACTGCTCTACAGGGTTAAAATGATACCATTTTTCTTTACTTCTTTTTGGTAGGTAATTTAAATATTTATGTTTCAGTGTTCCCAGTGAATTTTAAAGAATCAGCCTAGTCTTTATCCAGGAAAGATTATAATTAATAAAGAGAATCGAGTTTGTATTCTATATTCATTTATATGGCATTCATTGTAACCATGGTCAGGTAGACAAGTATGCATTTATACTTATTGTAAAGTAGAAAAATAACTAATACACATAGAGTTAGTTTTATTTAAAAGATAATACGTGAGGTTTTTATTTTAAATGATGCATGTTATTTATTTAAATGTTGCATGTGTATATATGAAATTTTTTTACAGAGTAATTTAGGTATATAGGGTAGATGCAAAAAAAATTTAATAGAATTTACATGATTTCCTTTTTTCAGGTAACAGACTGGGTAGACCCATCATTTGATGATTTTTCAGAGACTACAAACATTTCTACTATTAATGCTACATCATTAAGTGTGAATAACTCAAGCCTTAGAAGAAAAAAGGTGCCTTCCACGTTAGAAAGTAGAAGATCTCCAACTAGAAAAAGAGGAAACCTATCTTCTTCAAAACAGATTTATAGTCTAGAAAATTCAAAAGAATATGTGTCTGAAAATGAACCATGGGTGGATAAATACAAACCAGAAACTCAGGTAATAACTACCATACAAACAAACAAGTCTGTGTAATTTACTTTTAGGAAGGATGTGTATTTTCAGCTATTATTCATAAAAGTCTTTCTGTCTAAACGAATTAGAAAAAAATAATAATTTCTAAGTTTTTTATGTTCAAAGGCTTAGACTTTCCCAGGAGTTATTCTGAAGTTATATCATTATTTGTCTTCAATTTAATTTAACTCCAAAATAGACTTGATCCATTTAATTTTTTTTTGCTAAATATCATACCCCTCCTTATTTATTCCTTCCCAAAATGTATTTCAGGATTTAAAAAAAATTTATAATTGCAGAACTGACTTAAATTTTCATATATTAGTATCAGTTTAAGAACGGAATTTTGGAGTTCCCTCTGTGGTGTAGTGGGTTAAGAATCGACTGCAGTGGCTGTGGTTGCTGCAGTGGTGCAGGTTCCATCCCCTGCCCCATGCAGTGGGTTAAAGGATCTAGCATTCCCACCACCACCATTAGATTCAATCCCCAGGCTGGGAACTCTCCTATGCCCCGGCTGTGGCCGTAAAATTAAAAAACAAAACAAACAACAAAAACAGAATTTTTCCCCATCAATGTAAGAATTAAGTATAATCAACAGGACCTTTTAATTACTCTGTCATGTACTTGTATGCTACTTGTTTTGTTAAAAATGTTTAGATTAATCTGTGCTGACGTATCAAAAATTTTTGAGTTATAATGTTTTAAACTTGAAAATTTTAGCATGAACTTGCTGTGCATAAAAAGAAAATTGAAGAGGTTGAAACCTGGTTGAAAGTTGAAGTCTTAGAAAGGCAACCAACACAGGTAACTAAACTAAATAAGAAAGGTGTTTAAAAATATTTGGCCTCACATGTTTCTCTGACTTATAGTTGATGATAAGAAGTTGGAAACTTATATGTTGACTTTGTTCAAATAAGTCCAGGTCACCTATAGTTGAAAGCTCTCTGATGTTATTACTACTTCAGCCTCATAAAAAGCCTCTTTTTCTCTCTTATGTATAAAGCACAGTAAACCACTTAGGGTGCTGATATCTTAGCATTTTAGATTGTCTCACACTTAAAGCAAATTAGGCAAATTGCCTATTAGTTTTTGTACTAAATAAGCCTTAAAATAGTCATCATTCATTTTCTGCTGATGTTTTTTCTTTCACTTCCTAATTCTGTAATTACTCTCAGTGCCCAAGCTACAACTTTCTCTCTCTCTCTTTTTTTTTTTTTGCTTTTTTAGGGCCGCACCTGTGGCACATGGAGGTTCCCAGGCTAGGGGGTCAAATTGGAGCTGTAGCTACTAGCCTATGCCACAGCCACAGCAGTGCTAGTTCCGAGCCTCGTCTACAACCTACTCCACAACTCTTGGCAACGCTGGATCCTTAACCCACTCTCGAGGCAAGGGATGGAACCTGCAGCCTCATGGCTCCTAGTCAGATTTGTTTCCTCTGTGCCACAACAGGAACTCCTTTCTCTTTTTAAACTTTTTCTATTTTGAGAGTCTTCAAACATAAAGAAAAATAGAAATAGTAGTAAATGAATACTTGTATACTTATAGCCATGATTTTCCCCTATAAGTTATCTTGACATACATTTTAAACATTTGACATTTCAAAATTTTAGAAACTTCGGTATACCTCTATCAATAATAACAACAAAAAGGTATTTTCCTAATTAACTATATATACCATTATTTTAACAAAATTCTAATTCCTTAATGTTATCTAGTGGTCAGTTCCTATTTCATATTTACCTTTCTCCACTTGTCCACAGAATGTCTTATATCTGGTTTGTCGCAACCAGGATCTGATTGAGGACTATTCATTACATTTGATTGTTATGTCTCTTAGGTCTTTTTTTTTTTTTTTCCTCACATTATCATGCTTCATCACAAGTGCCCAGACATAGTTCCCAGTGCTATATAGCAGGATCTCATTGTCTGGGTTTTTTTTTTTTTTTTTGTCTTTTTGCTATTTCTTGGGCCGCTCCCGCGGCATATGAAGGTTCCTGGGCTAGGGGTTGAATCGGAGCTGTAGCCACCGGCCTACGCCAGAGCCACAGCAACTCGGGATCCGAGCCGTGTCTGTAACCTACACCACAGCTCACGGCAACGCCGGATCGTTAACCCACTGGGCAAGGCCAGGGACCGAACCCGCAACCTCATGGTTCCTAGTCGGATTCATCAACCACTGCGCCACAACGGGAACTCCTCTTAGGTCTTTTAAAATCTAGAACAGTCCTTTTTTGTTGTTGTTGTTGTTTTTTGTCTTTTTGCCTTTTCTTGGGCCGCTCCTGCAGCATATGGAGATTCCCAGGCTAGAGGTCCAATCGGAGCTGTAGCCACCGGCCTACGCCAGAGCCACAGCAACTCGGGATCCGAGCCGTGTCTGCAACCTACACCACAGCTCACGGCAACGCCGGATCGTTAACCCACTGAGCAAGGGCAGGGACTGAACCCGCAGCCTCATGGTTCCTAGTCGGATTCGTTAACCACTGCGCCACGACGGGAACTCCTAGAACAGTCCTTTTCATCCTCTCTTCTCTCCAAGACATTGACTTATTGAAGAGGCCAGGCCAGTTGACTTGTAGAAGTCTCATATTCTGGTTTTGTCAGTTTGTTCTCCCCCGATGATGACTAACTTCTTCTGTCCTGCATTTCCTGTAACCTGTGGGTTTGAATCAAGGACTTAGGTTGTACATTTTTGCAAGAATATTTATAGTCATAGTGTATATTTTATATTGCATTTTATCTGGAAATGTATCTGGTTCTCTTGTTATCTCTGATATTAAGTTTTATCTCTAGATTAAGGAGGTGATAGTCGAAAATCTTCATCATGAGGAGTTCCCATGTGGCTCAGCAGGTTAAAAACCCGACTAGTATCCATGAAGATTTGGGTTTGATCCCTGGCCTCATTCAGGTGGTTAAGGATCTGGTGTTGGTGAAAGCTGCAGTGTTCGGTCCCGGATGCAGCTCAGATCTGGTGTTACTGTGGCTATGGTATAGGTTGGCAGCTGCAGCTCTGGTTTGACCCCTAGCCTGGGAATTTCATATGCCAGTGCATCCATAAAAAGAAAAAAAAACTTCATTGTAATTTTCTTTTGCATTTGGCACATAAGTCTATGGGGAGATGCTTTGGCAGCGTGTAAGTGTTACTTCCAGCAGTCTTTCATCTAAGAGCCTTAGTGTCCATTTTCAGTCCTTGTCTGATCAGTCATTTGTTAAGATTGTGAAGTGGTAATTTTCTAATTCTGTTATTATTTTTTCTAATTGTTAGCTGGAGCTATTTAGTTACTTTTTCTAAATTAAAAACATTTTTTTTGGTCTTTTATGTTTTTAGGGCTACACCCACGGCATATGGAGGTTCCCAGGCTAGGGGTCTGAAATAGGAGCTGTAGCTGATGGCCTGCATCACAGCCATAGCAACTCAGGATCCAAGACAAGTCTGTGACCTACACCATAGCTCCCGGCAACGTGGGATCCTTAACCCACTGACAGAGGCCAGGGATCGAAACTGCATCCTCATGGATGCTAGTCAGATTCATTTCTGCTGAGTCATGATGGGAACTCCTTTATTTACCTTTAAATACATTTCCAACTGGAGTTCGCTGGTAGGTAGTAGGTAAGGATTCTGCTTTGTCATGGCTGTGGCTTGGCTTTGACCCCTGGTCTGGGAACTTTTGCATACTATGGGTATGGCCAAAAAAATAAAAAACAAAAACCCCACACATTTCCAACTGGAAAGAGAATAAACTTTCAATCATTTAAAAAATTTTTCAACCTTGAGATGAAGAGTTGGTGTTTTAATTGCCTCCAATGGTAAACAGGTCCTTTTTAAAGTCAGGGCCCTTTTTGTCTGCCCTGTGGATCTAACCTTTGTTAGGATAATGTACTTAAGATGGATTTTCCTTGTCAGTATTTGTGTTCCTCTGCTGGCTCTACTGTCCTCTCTCTTCCTGAGTACCAGTTCTTGGGCAGTTTCTCTTCTATCAAAGCTTTTTCTTATTAATTTGTTTGATCAGTTCAGCTAATAGTTCTTATTTTTTGTGGTCCATTGTGTTTTATCACTTCTCAGTATCTTTTTGAAAAATGTATGTAAACATTATCATGTCTTAAACCTACGCATGTGGAGTTCCCGTCGTGGCTCAGTGGTTAACGAATCCAACTAGGAGCCATGAGGTTTCGGGTTTGATCCCTGGCCTTGCTCAGTGGGTTAAGGATCTGGCGTTGCCGTGAGCCGCATTGTAGGTCGAAGACACGGCTCGGATCCCACTTGCTGTGGCTCTGGCATAGGCTGGTGGCTATAGCTCTGACTAGACTCCTAGCCTGGGAACCTCCATATGCCACAGGAGCGGCCCCAGAAAAGGCAAAAAGACTAAATAAATAAATAAATGAATAGACCTACACATGTGTTTTGTTTGTTTGTTTGTTTTACCAGTGGTATGAACATATGTGTGGACATATGCAGATACAGAAAAGTGTTTCCCTCCACCGTTTTATTTTTAATTTTATTAAAGTAGGGTTGGCTTACAATGTTGTGTTAACTTCTGCTGTATAGCAAATTGTTTGATTTATACATATATATTCTTTTTTCTTTTTTTGGTCTTTTTAGGGCTGCACATGCAGCAAATGGAAGTTCCCAGGCGAGGGGTTAAATCGGAGCTGTAGCTGCCAGCCTACACCACAGCCACTGCAGTGTAGGATCTGAGCCGTGTCTGCAAACTACACCACAGCTCACAGCAGTGTTGGATCGTTAACCCACTGATCAATGCTAGGGATCAAACCTGAGTCCTCATGGATACTAGTTGGGTTCGTTACTGCTGAGCCACAATGGGACTCCTATATATTCTTTTTCTTACTCTTTACCTTTGTGGTTTGTCATAGTGATTGAATATAGTTCCCTGTGCTCTACAGTAGGTCCTTGTTGTTTTACAAGCTTCTTCCCTCCAAGAAGTTAAAAATCATGTACTCTTAATTATACCAAAGTTTTAATTTCGGTAATTACAAGACTTTTATTTTTAAAAATTTTGGTAACTTCTGAACTTTTCCTAATGGGGCAGCTTATATATATATTCACACACATATATATTAGTTTATTGTAAGTGTTCCCATATACATTTCTTAAAGAATCTAATACTCAGACCGAGGTCTTCCCATAAGAATATTATACTTGTATAATACGTTTTGAAGTGTATAATCCAAAGAAAGTTCTGTGTTAAGATAAAATTTTATGAGTTCAGATAACCTCTAAAAATACTTGTTTTAGACATTACCTCTTTAATCGAGCTGAAGTTTAGTTAATTTAATTTGGCTTCTTTGTAATCTTTGGAAGAGACAGAATGCAAGAATTTTGGAATTTTCAAAAGCTATGTTTAGAAGTTCAAGAAATAAGATCCCCTTTTCTAAAGCTGACATTACGAAATTTAGTCTGTTTATTCCATACATTCAGTGTGTATAGGTAAAGGTAATTTATATTTAGAGAAATGCTCAAACACAATATTCTAGCATTCCAATTATGTGATTTTTAATTGGTCTTTATATTTGGTTTTAGGGTGGATCTATTTTGTTAATAACAGGTCCTCCTGGATGTGGAAAAACAGCAACCATAAAAATACTATCAAAAGAGCATGGTATTCAAGTGCAAGAGTGGATTAATCCAGTTTTACCAGAATTCCAAAAAGATGATTTCAAGGAGATATTTAATCCTGGTAAGGTTTGCTGTGAAGATAATGGAAATAGTGAGGAAAGTCTGTATTTACAAGAGGTTTAAAATGAGCCCCCATCTATATCTTTAAGATTTCCAAGATCCTGTTGGGCATGTATTTTGAGAGGAAGGTATATATTGCCGCTTCTATTCTAGATTGGCATCTCCCTGCTGTTTGACAAAGTCAGAGTAGCACTCAGATGAAACTATGTGGGTCTATTTTCTCACATACTTCCTATTGTCAGAGAGAAGTAATTTTAGGAGGAGGAAAGGAAGGCCCCTCCAGTACAGGAGAGTAAGATTTTTTAAGAATTATGTCTTAATTATTTTGTTAGATAACAAGCTAATTAGTTTGCACTATAATTTTTTGAAATGTTTATTTATTTATTTTTGCTTTTTAGTGCCACATCTGCAGCATATGGAGGTTCCCAGGCCTAGGGGTCAAATCAGAGCTACAGCTGCCGGCTTATGCCACAGCAACAGCAATGTGGGATCTGAGCCACATCTGCAACCTACACCGAAGCTCGTGGCAACGCTGGATCCTTAACCCACTGAGCGAGGCCACGGATCGAACCAGCAATCTCATGTATCCTAGTCAGGTTTGTTAACCACTGAGCCACAAAGGGAACTCCTTAAAAAATTTCATTGGTTGCACCATCGGCACATGGAAGCTTCCAGGCCAGGGATCGACAACTCAGATCCTTAACCCACTCTACCACAAGGGAACTTCCTCAGTTTACACTATTTATTTATTTTTTTTTGTCTTTTGGTCTTTTTTTTAGGGGCACACTTGCAGCATGTTGTTACTAGTTGGGTTCGTTACCCACTGAGCCATGACGGGAACTCCTGCACTATTTGTTTACTTTTATTTCTAGGTTCTGTCTGGGAAATTAATGTAAATAAGCTCTTTTTGTTTAAATATAAATCAAGGCTTAAGATTTGTCAGGAGTTCCCGTCATGGAGCAATGGTTAACAAATCCTACCAGGAACCATGAGGTTTCGGTTTCGGTCCCTGCCCTTGCTCAGTGGGTTAACGATCCGGCGTTGCCATGAGCTGTGGTGTAGATTGCAGACGTGGCTCAGATCCCAAGTTGCTGTGGCTGTGGTGTAGGCCGGTGGCTATGGCTCTGATTCGACCCCTAGCCTGGGAACCTCCATATGCCTCGGGAGCAGCCCAAGAGATAGCAAAAAGACAAAAAAAAAAAAATTCGTCAAAGTAACTTGCTTCCAAACTAGAGAGTTTAGATTAGACTTCCAGAATCAAATAAAATCAAGGTATAAGGGAAAGACTGTCTTTGGAATTTGGAAGGAAACTTTAAGACAAAAATCTAAAAGTGATGGTACCAATTGAAAGATGTGGTGTAGTACAACATAACTTCACATAGATGCTCATAAACACCAGCACAATCATTTTTAACTTTCATAACTTTCTTACTGCTAACTTTAGGTAACTAAGCTAGGAGTTTGCAAATTTCCTAGACCACTTTGAAGTGAAAGGGGTTCTGTAGTAGGACAGTTATATTTAATTGTGGAGTATTTCTCAAAAATCCTTTCTCTAGGCTCTTTAACATGTTCCGTGTATACTATATCATCAGTATGCACTCCCTTATGTTGCTGATATCTGGTACTCCTGAAATTTTTACTTCTCTCCAACAGTGACATTACTTTTGGCAATCTAGAAAATCTTTATTTACCATCTTTGTCATAAAATATTTTTTCCCTTATTCCCAAGTTCACAAATCAGTCATTCTGATGTGTCATTAGACATTATTATTGGGAGGTCCCTGCTGGTGTAGTTGTTAGGATCTGGTGCTTTCACTGCTATGCCCAGGGTTCAGTCCTTGGTCTGGAAACTAAGATCCCACTTCTAGTTGCTACATACAATGTCCAAAACAAACAAACAAAAATGTCATTATTGAAAATAACTCACTTATAGTCATACACTCATTTGGAGAGTTTTCATTTTGTAGGTAAAGTCAGATATTTTTAGCAATTTTACCATTGTTATACTAACAGCTGTGTTCTTAAGTCATTTGATGCCATAATACATTAATTGTACGGAAAAGTTACTAGTGTCCATAATCACTTTTGTCTTTTAAAAAGTGATATTCTATTTTAATTTTTATTAAAAAATTTTTTTTGGTCACACCCCAGGCCAGTGATTGAACCTGTACCACAGCAGCAAGAATGCTGGATCCTTAATTTGCTAAGTCACCAGTGAACTCCTGGCCCAGTTTTAGAGAATTCCCGTCATGGCCCAGTGGAAATGAGTCTGACTAGGAACCAAGAGGTTGCAGGTTTGATCCCTGGCCTTGCTGAGTGAATTAAGGATCCGGCGTGGCTGTGAGCTGTGGTGTAGGTTGCAGATGTGGTTCAGATCTGGCGTGGCTGTGGCTGTGGCATAGGCTGGCAGCTGAAGTTCCAATCAAACCCCTAGCCTGGGAATCTCCATATACTGCGGGTGTGGCCCTAGAAAGCAAAAAAAAAAAAAAAAAAAAAAAAATTGAGCAGTTTTAGAGTTCCTTTTGTTGCTCATTGGATTAAGAACCCAGTTTGTATCCATGAGGATGCAGGTTCAATCCCTGATCTTGCTCAGTAGGTTAAGGATCTGGCGTTGCTACAGGCTGTGGTGTAGGTTACAGATGTAACTCGGATCCCTTGTTGCTATGGCTATGGTGTAGGCTCGACGTGACTGTGGCTCCAATTTGACACTTCGCCTGCGAACTTCCATATGCCATGGGTGCAGCACTGAAAAGATAAAATAAATAAACAAATTCAAATAGTTTTGTCTAATAGAAAACAGGCTACAGTGTTGTGACTGAGATATGTATGTGTAAATATACTCAGTAATATATACATGTATATTGAAAACATACGTGTAGTATTAATGTGTAACTTATTGAAAATAAAAGTGTTAAATATGTTCCCTTTCAGAATCAAGCTTCCATATATTTCCCTATCAGTCTCAGATAGCAGTTTTTAAAGAGTTTCTACTAAGAGCAACAAAATATAACAAACTGCAAATGCTTGGAGATGATCTGACAACTGATAAGAAGATAATTCTGGTTGAAGTAAGGACAACTTTTGAAATTCTGCTATAATTATTGAGTAAACAGTTGCAAGCTACATCTTAAGTGATAATGACATTAACTGTCTTCATAGCATTAATAATGGTAAATCAGAACATAAAGGCCTTTGTGTTATAGCAGAAGCCTAAAGTTTCTTTCATTTAACTTGTACAGAGTGGCTCTAGATTAATAAACTTTAAAAATTTAATGGTATAAGTATAGAAAAGCAAAACATTTTTGGAAAATGACATCTTAGTGAAAACATAATTTGTAGTGACCCTAAGAAATTTGATCTGAAAATCCCATTGATGTATATTATTATTTAGGATATCAGTTACTTGAGGTTTCCTTTAATTTCTACAAAAATGCTGGTTATAATACATTGACATTGAATAGATAACATTTTTCTGCCTTGTTAAATGTAAATATGAAAATAGTGGAAATAAAATTGAGCTAACGTTTATCCTCTGTTTTTAATAGGATTTACCTAACCAGTTTTATCGAGATCCCCATATTTTGCATGAAGTACTGAGGTGAGTTTCAGTGAAGTTTCCTAAAACTCCAAATTAAATGGCAAGTGGCTTAAGTTTCAACCTTGCTTGCTGTCTCTTGTTATTTCAGGAGGTATGTGCAGGTTGGGCGATGTCCTCTGATATTTATAATCTCTGACAGTCTTAGTGGAGATAATAATCATAGGTTACTGTTTCCCAAAGAAATTCAGGAAGAGTGTGCTATATCCAACATTAGGTAAGAATGAAATTTCTGCTTAAAATTTCACATACATGTTTTAAATTTCATCACATAAACTGCTATCTTTCTTTCTGAAACTTTCAGTTTCAACCCAGTGGCACCAACAATTATGATGAAATTTCTTAATCGAATAGTGACAAAAGAAGCTAATAAGGTAAGTCTCTTAAAAACTGATTAATTTGAATCTTATAATTATAAAAAGCCAAAGGTGGTTATATATAAACTTGGATTACTTCAGTTTTTAAAATTAAAAAATTTTGGCGTTCCTGTTGTGGCTTAGCAGTAATGAACCCAACTAGTATCCATGAGGATACACATTTATCTCTGGCTTCGCTCAGTGGGTTAAGGATCCGGCATTGCTCTGAGCTGTGATGTGGGTCACAGATGTGACCTGGACCCGTGTTGCTGTGGCTGTGGTGTAGGCTGGCAGCTGCATGCAGCTCGGATTTGACCGCTAGCCTGGGAACTTCCATATGCTGTTGATACAGCCCTAAAAAGACCAAAAAAATAAAAAATAAATACAAAGTTTTAATATACATGAGACATGTCATTTTAGAAAATGTAGAAAATACTGATTTTAAAAATCTTTAACCATTTTCCTACTTTTTGTTTTTTAATCTTTTTTGTCTTTTTATTGATGGACATTTGGGTTGATTCCATGTCTTGGCTATTGTGGCTAGTGCTGCAATGAACATGAGGGTGCATGTGTCTTTTTTAAGGAAAGTTTTGTCTGGATATATGCCCAAGAGTGGGATTTCTGGGGTCATATGGTAGTTCTATGTATAGTTTTCTAAGGTACCTCCATACTGTTCTCCATAGTGGTTGTACCAGAATAAATGGAAATTAAAATAGATATATTAATTTTGTGATTATTATGTTTTAGATGATAGCGTAAGTAAATCACTATATCTTATTTATGTGAGAACTTTTCAGGTATACTATTACAAGTCCTAGAATTCAAAAATTGCTGATTACTATTATGATAAACAATAAACCCAGTGTTATTTTCTTAATTTTAAAATCTTGTTTTGACTTTTTTTGAATACAGTTAAATGGCATTGAATTTTATTACTGTTTTAAGATTAGTTATTTTTATTTTTAGTTCCTTTGTGGCACAGTGGGATAAGGATCTCGTGTTGTCACTGCAGCAGCTTTTGTCGATGCTGTGGCACAGGTTTGATCCCTGGCCTGGGAACTTCCATATGTCACATGCACAGCCAAAAAAAAAAAAAAGAAAAGGAATTGTTTCCTCACATCTAGGGCCATTAGTCATCAAGAGTTTAACTCTACTTTTGTCCTGTTGTCTCTTTTTAAGGATGTAATAATTTTTTATTATGGTAAAAAAGCCATAAAATTTACCGTATTAACTATTTTTTCCAGCTTTATTTAGATATAATTGACATATAACATTATGTCAGTTTAAGGTAGGTGACACATTGATTTGGGAAACTTACGTACTACAAAACGATTACCTCCATAAAAATTACCTAACACCTCCATCATGTCCTGTACGTGTGATTTCTTTTCTGTGGTGAGAACATTTAAGATTTATTCTCGGAGTTCCCGTCGTGGCGCAGTGGTTAACGAATCTGACTAGGAACCATGAGGTTGCGGGTTCGGTCCCTGCCCTTGCTCAGTGGGTTAACGATCCGGCGTTGCCGTGAGCTGTGGTGTAGGTTGCAGACTCGGCTCGGATCCTGCGTTGCTGTGGCTCTGGCGTAGGCCGGTGGCTACAGCTCCGATTCAACCCCTAGCCTGGGAACCTCCATATGCCGCGGGAGTGGCCCAAGAAATAGCAACAACAACAACAACAAAAAAAGACAAAAAAAAAGATTTATTCTCTTAGCAACTTTCAAATATATAATACAGTTTTATTAACTACACTATCTTAGCTGATTTTGGGGGGGGGGCCATGCCCACAACATGTGGAAGTTCCCAGGCCAGGGGTCATACCTGCGCCACAGTCTCAACCCAAATTGCTGCAGTGACAACACCATATCCTTAACCTGCTGCGCCATAAGGAAACTACATCTTAGCTTTCTTTTTCTTTCCCCTTTTTTGGCCTCCCCTCGGCACTTGGAGTTCCAGGGCCAGGGATCAGGTCTGAGCCATAGTCAAGACCTGAGCTGGGCTAGGGATCAAACCCACATCCCAGCATCCTCAAGATGCCACCCATCCCATTGTGCCACAGCAGGAACTCCCATCTTAGCCATTTTTAATTGTAAAGGTCAGTAGTGTTAAGTACATTAACCGGGTTCTGAAATAGCTATTACTTTTAACACATCGTTTTTTTCTATCTTTCAAATCACAATGATGTTCAAGTAAATTAATTGATGGAACTTCTCCCAGCAGCATGGCTCTAGGGAGCCCTACTGCTATAAATCAACTGGATTTTTGAAACTATTTTTTTTTTTGCAATGCTATTTCACAGGAACTGAAGGAAATCTCCAAAGGAGAGGTTGTTTTGAGAATTAATGTGTGTAGAGCACTTAGCTAAATAAATATAATTATTAATAGTGAAAACTTAGAGGAGTTCCTGTCATGGCACAGTGGAAACAAATCCAACTAGAAACGATGAGGTTGCGGGTTCCATCCCTGGCTTTGCTCAATGGGTTAAGGATCCAGCATTGTCGTGAGCTGTGGTGTAGGTCACAGTCACGTCTCGGATCCCACGTTGCTGTGGCTGTGGCATAGGACAGCAGCTGTAGCTCCGATTCAACCCCTAGCCTGGGAATCTCCATATGCTTCGGGTGCAGCCCTAAAAAGCAAAAAAAAAAAAAAAAAAAAAAAAAAGTGAAAAACGAGAAACAAATTGAGTCCAATAGAGGGAGCAGTTACTATGGTGAACTATTTTGTCATTAGTGTTTTAAAAATATTTAGTGACATGTGGAAATACAATTTAATATCAACTTAAAAATAACAAGATGCAAAGTTATATGATAATCCTAACAATAGAAATGATGTTTTCACCCCTAGATATGTATCAGATACTATGCAAAATATTTTTATCTTTATACGAATAAAGATCTTTTTTTTTTTGTCTTTTGTCTTTTTAGGGCCACACCCACAGCATATGGAGGTTCCCAGGCTAGGAGTCTAATTGGAGCTACAGCTGCTAGCCTACACCACAGCCACAGCAGTGCCAGATCCAAGCTGAGTCTGCGACCTACACCACAGCTCATGGCAATGCCAGATCCTTAACCCACTGAGTGAGGCCAGGGATCGAACCCGTAACCTCATGGTTTCTAGTCAGATTTGTTTCTGCTGTGCCACGACGGGAACTCCGGAAAAAAGATCTTTAGTCTTTCCTGATATCATTAGGTATATAAAGTGTGGAAGGAACTTCTCATCACAGGTATTGGCCACATTTGCATGTTCATAGTAATTATTACCCATGGTATTTCTTCAGCTACCAAGGATCATGATTTCCAACAAATTACATTTCCTTACTGGCAAATAATCCATATCTAGAATTTTTCAGAAACAAATATTCAAAACAACTTTTAAATGTATTCACATCACAATAAAAATGAAGTTAATTTGTAAGAGAAGGCATGAGCCAGAAAATTTTGTAAAAGAGTGATGAAGAGATACTTGCTTTCTAGGTATTAGAACATAATATAAAATTAGAAATTACAACAGGATGGTATGAGCATAGGAATAGACAAGAAGAAAATGTGAAAACAGCACAGAAATAGGTCAATATGTGTAAGTCGGAATTTTTTTTTAACTTTTTTTTTTTTTTTTTGGCCACCCTGCATCCTTTGGAGCTCCCAGGCCAGGGATCAGATCCAAGCTGCAGCTACAAACTAAGCTGCAGCTGAGGCAGTGTCAGATCCTTAACCCATTATGCCTGGCTGGGGATCGAACCCTCGTGCCAGCGATCCCAAGATGCTGCTGATCCCATTGCATCACATCGGGAGCCCTGGGAATTTTTAATATGATGGAAGTGTCATTTTACATCACTGTAGAAATGGTAGACTCTTATGGTCGATAAGCGGCGTTGGAACAATTGGATACCCACATGGAAAAACATAACTTTGCCTCTTCATACTATGCACAAAAATAATTTCCAGGTGGACTAAAGGTTTAAATAGGAAGAAAAATAGGAGAAAATTTTTCTTAAGCAGGAATCAAAAGCCTGAGAGTTCCATTGTGGCTCAGCAGAAACGAATCCATGAGGACGCAGGTTCAATACCTGGCCTCACTCAGTGGGTTGGAGATCTGGTGTTGCCAGTGAACTGTGTTGTAAGTTCCAGATGCTGCTTGGATCCCATGTTGCTGTGGCTGTGGCTGGCTATTATAGCTCTGATTTGACCCCTAGCCTGGGAACCTCCATAATGCTGTGGGTGTGGCCCCAAAATGACAAAAAAAAAAAAGGAAAAAAAATCAAAAGCCTAAAATTCGTGGATTTACTTCAAAAAAATGGAAAACTTAGGAAATAGCAGGTATGGTAAACAAAGTTTAAAGGACAAGCAGGAGAATGAAAGAAAACATTTATAGTTTTGTCACAGAAAAGCACTAACGGTAGTTCCTGCTATGGCACAGTGGGTTAATAATCCATTTTGTTTCTTTGGAGGTGCCGGTACTCCCAGCACAGTGGGTTAAGGATCTGGTGTTGCCTGTTGCTGCATCTGTGGGGTAGGTTGCAGCTGCAGCTTGGATTTGATCCCTGGCCTTGGAACTTCTGTGGCTGAAAAAGAAAAAAAAAGAAAACAGGGGTTTTTTTTGTTTGTTTTTTGTTTTAGAAAATAGTTTTTCTAATTTTAATATTCTCATTTTAGAATGGAGGAAAAATTATTGTCCCTGATAAAACTTCTCTAGAGTTGCTCTGTCAGGGATGTTGTGGTGATATCAGAAGTGCAATAAACAGCCTCCAGTTTTCTTCCTCAACAGGTTTGTGAAAGATACACTTATATTATTATATAGGTGACTAGCCTTTTCTTAATTGGTTATGAAATGAAATCAAACTGAACATATTTTAACTTAAAATTGATATATGCCTATCTCTACTTATTATCTTTTAATTGAGACATTGTAATAAAACTATGTGTATACACGTGCATACGCATATCCTTATGAATGTGTCACCGTAAATATCCATCTGAGACAAGAAGCTAATTCATTTATGTGGTTTGCCACTTTACCCTTTGAAGTTAGTTTGGAATGAGACTTGCTAGGAGAAAATCCTGGTTCTGCCACTTTGTAGTGATTTAATCTTGCAAGTGACTTAATCTTTCTCTGCCTTTATTTTCTTACCTTTCACATGAGAACCTTTCTTACTGAGTTGTGTGAAGAGTAAGTGAGATAATACCTGTAGAGTCTTTATTCCAGAGCTTAATACACATTAAGTGCTCAAATGTCCAACTATTAATGGACGTAATAATAGTTTATATAGGATATGTTTAACAAATACATTTCCACTTATTTATAAGGGTGCTATAGTAAAGAGCCCGCTAATGGCAATGAGCTAATTTTCCTCTTAATGATCGTAGTTTACTGCACAGCCCTCATGAGGAAGCACTTAAGTGACCTAAGGATGCTTAACACGGAAGAATTGACCTTAAAAAATTAAAAGTTCTTTGGAGCTCTCAGAGTCCACCTGAGTTCCTCGTTTCTATCCACAAGTATAACCTGTTCGTTTAGTTACATCTTTGTTTTTCAAAGTAACTGTACATAAATACAGAATTCTGCTTCTTCCTATAGAAATAAAAATGTAAATGTTGCTTAGGTTCACTATAGGAGTTAAGGGTTTGGAAGGCTGAAGAAGATCATTCTAGGATCCTAACTGCTCTTTATAACATTGTTCTGAGCTCAGAAATTTTAAAGGGAAGAAAGATAGTAATTTTTGAGTGGGTCAGAAACTATATTAACAGCTATATGTATTTTTTCATTTAATTCTCAGACCAGCCTAATGAGATAAACAACACTAGGATTCAAACCCAGATCCTGTGTTTTTCTGCCATTTCAGGCTGCTTGTCTGAAATCATGTATTCTGGGTTCTAAACAGTACATTTCCCAATGAAATTGGAACACAGACAAGTTCATAAATTAGAGACTGCCCAGATCAGTAAAGAGGCAATACAGCATCACTGTTAAGCACAAATTGCAGAACCAGACTGCCTGAATTCAAATCACTTAGAAGCTGATGACCTTCAGCCAGTTACTTTGACCTCTTTATATCTCATTTCCTTACACTGTGTAATAAGTTTTCCGCATTAGAGTTGTTATGAGAACTTACATACCGTGCACCGAGAACAATACCTTGTGCATCATACCCTGAGAAATCAAGGTGCTATGCCTGTATTAGAAAAATGTGTCATTGTGTAAGTGAAAATTTGAAATCTGTGTCATGACATACTTCTAGATGACATTTTAACTAGTAACTAAAAGGGCACTGTGACTCAGTTTGTATAACCTCATAATTATTTATTAGAAATGTTTTAATTAGAATACTTGGTGTAACTGTTCTCAGTTTTAATTTTCATACTTTAATTTTATTTTAAATATTGTTGCTTGGATGTATATTATTTAGGAAAGAACAATTTATGGCCAAGGAAAAAAGGAACGTCTTCATTAAAATCAGATGCTGCGCTGTCAAAATCAAAACGAAGACAAAAACCTGACAGGGTTTTTGAAAATCAAGAGGTCCAAGCTATTGGTGGCAAAGATGTTTCTCTCTTTCTTTTCAGAGCTTTGGGGAAAATACTATATTGTAAAAGTAAGAAAACTTCATATGCTTTTAAAAAACCTGCTATTAGTCTTAAAATAAAATAGCATGTTGTATATTTGGCTCAGTTACAAGACAGAGCTAGGACTAGGTCAGATACTGTTTGGTAAGGCTTAAGACATAGCAGGAAAATGTATTTAGATAGTTTTATTGAACTATGAGTGGGATTAAACATATCAAATGAGAAGTGGTATGTAATTATACGGATAGTGTTATTTTTAGTAATTCCAGACTTTTTTAAATAGGAGCATCTGTAACAGAATTAGACTCACCTCGATTGCCTTCTCATTTATCAGAGTATGAACGGGACACATTGCTTATTCACCCTGAGGTAAAGTCTTTAATAACACTTAGTACTGTTTACAGGATATATATTACTTACATTTATGTTCCTATACATTCAATCACTGAATTTTTACCAAAATTATTTATACTTTTTGTTATAGGAAGTAGTAGAAATGTCACACATGCCAGGAGATTTATTTAATTTATATCTTCACCAAAACTACGTAGATTTCTTCATGGACGTGGATGATCTTGTGAGAGCCAGTGAATTTCTGAGTTTTGCAGATATCCTCAGTGGTGACTGGAATGTAAGACCATTTGACTGAAATGTCTTTTTTTCTATTACCTCAGAATTGAGAAGGAATGTTTACTTTTATTATAAGTATTTGATGTTATTTTAAGTAGCTTCTTAATAATATGACAAAATTAATTCATCCACGTAGTGTTTATAATGAAGCTTTAGCAGTGAATCTGGGGGGTTTTTTGGTGGTGTTCTTTCTTTTTTCTTTCTTTCTTTTTTTTTTTTTTTTTTAGGGCCATATGTGTAGCATATGGACGTTTCCAGGCTAGAGGTCCAGTCGGAGCTGCAGCTTCTGGCCTACACCACAGCCATTGCAACGCAGGATCTGAGCCATGTCTGCGACCTGCACCACAGCTTACAGCAACACCAGATCCTTAACCCACTAAGCAAGGCCAGGGATCAAACCCGCATCCTCATGAATACTAGTTGGGTTCGTTACTGCTCCTCCACAACAGGAGCTCCTGGATCTGATTTTTCCATGGTGATGTAGCACTAATTTTTACTGTAGTTATTTTCTGATTATAAAAACTAATGTATAGTCAGAAAATTTGACAGCTGTTTAAAAAGTAGAAGGAAAAGAACTGTGCTTCTTTCTATACTTTCTGCTACTTAACATTTTAACACTGTTTTCTGACTGACAGAGTAGTCCCACTAGTTACATTTCCAGCATTTGATAGCTACATGTGACTAGTAACTACTACATTGAACAGCCCAGGTACAAAACATTTTCATCAGAGACAGTTCTGCTGGACAACACTGTTTTGATATATTAATGTTTCTCTGTGTTATAAATACTGAGATAGCATTAATAATCAGAATCAGGAAAATAATAAAAATATGATACAATTTCTGTGGTAGAGTTTCATTATTCAGCAGTTGTATTTGCTTAATTTTTTTTATGTTTCTTCTTATTCTTTTTTTTTCTTCTTAGTCATTTTGAAATTTTCTAACCTATTGACAAACTGAAAGAATAGTTCAGTGAACACCTATATATCTTTAATTTTTTTCACCAGTTTTTCACATTTTGGCACGTGTGCTTAATCTGTATGTATTTATACATTTGTTTTGGCTGAATAATTAGAAAGTAATTGCAACATGAGGACACTTGATACTTAAGCATGCCTAAGAACATTGTTCTGTTATAGCTATAATAGCATACATATCACACCTAAAATTAACATTAATTCAGTCACATACCGTCCTTGTTCCTATTTCCCCAGTTGTCTCAAAATACATTTAAAGTTGTTTCCACCACTCCCCAACCAACATCCAGTTAATATTCACACATTACATTATTGTTGTCTCAGTTGAATTTGCTTTAAGTAATTTTGTAGCCCTATTAATTTTAGGGCCATGGTCAGGTTGGAAAAAAAATGAACATATAGTACTAAACATAGTTAGGCTCTTTTTTGGTGTCAGTAGTACCAATAAGTACTATTTTATAAATCTCTTATTTTTTTATTTCACATCTTGTCTCCTTTTTTTAGACACGCTCTTTACTCAGGGAATATAGTACATCTGTAGCTACGAGGGGTGTGATACATTCCAACAGAGCCCGAGGATTTGCTCATTGCCAAGGAGGAGGATCAAGTTTTCGACCCTTGCACAAACCCCAGTGGTTTCTAATAAATAAAAAGGTAAAAAGAAAAAAAAATTGTACATTTTCAATAAGTAAACTATAAGTGAATGTAAATTATATCTCAATAAAGGGTTTTTTTGGGCTGCCCCTCACCTTATGGAGTTTCCAGGCCAGGGATCAGATCCAAGCCACAGTTGCAGCCTATGCTACATCTGTGGCAATGCCATATCCTTAACCCACTGTGCCAGGCTAGGGATCGAACTTGTGTCCCAGTGCTGCAGAAGTGCTGCCAATCCCATTGTGCTACAGCAGGAACTCTGGTGTTTTTTAATTAAAAGGCAGGGGGCAGTTCCCATTGTGGCTTAGCAGGTTAAGAACCCAACTAGTATCCATCAGGATGCAGGTTCGATTCCTGGCCTCATTCAGTGGGTTAAGGATCCAGCGTTGCCATGAGCTGTGATGTATGTTGCAGACGCAGCTCAGAACTGGCATTACTGTGACTGTGGCAGTCAGCTGCACCTCTGATTCAACCCCTAGCCAGGGATTTCCATATGCCACAGGTGCAGCCCTAAAAAAAAAAACCAAAAAAAAACAAAAAAACAAAAAAAACCACAAAACGATAAAACAAAAAGGACATGCTTCTCTTTTTTCTTTTTTTTTTTTTTTTTTGGTCTTTTTGCCATTTTCTTGGGCTGCTCCCATGGCATATGGAGGTTCCCAGGCTAGGGGTCTAATCGGAGCTATAGCCACCAGCCTACACCAGAGCCATAGCAACACAGCATCTGAGCCTCGTCTGCAACCTACACCATAGCTCACGGCAATACTGGATCCTTAACCCGCTGAGCAAGGCCAGGAATTGGACCTGCATCCTCATGGATGCTAGACAGATTCATTTCTGCTGCACCACAATGGGAACTCCAATTATATTTTTTTTTTTGTCTTTTCAGGGCCACACCAGCGGCATATGGAGGTTCTCAGGGTAGGGGTCTAATTAGAGTATTGCTGCCCGCCACAGCCACAGCCATGCCAGATCCGAGCCTCGTCTGTGACCTACACCACAGCTTATGGCAATGCCAGATCCTTAACCTACTGAGCAAGGCCAGGGATTGAACCCACAACCTCATGGTTCCTAGTTTGGATTTGTTTCCGCTGCAGCACGACAGGAGCTCTGATTATATTTTACTTTTAATTGAAAAACAAATCCTGGCTTTACTTCTAGCCATCTGGACAAGTTATTCACCTAACATGCCCTTAGTTTCCACAGCTGTAAATGTAGAGGTTTGAATTATTTGGAAGTCAAAAACAGATGGCCCACACAGATTTGTAAAAATTAATTGCCAATCTTTAAAAACTAGTATAATATTTAAAAGTTGGATAGGGATATTTGGCCTCAGAAATTCTGGAGTCTCCTCAGAACAAAAAAATGAAAGGAAGGCAACACTGGTCCATATGTTATATGGCAGCAGTCTTCTCCAGCCAAGTATTTTCTGCCTGTTGGAGATAGGACTGTCTCCAGTTGCTGTACTGCACTGATTTCTGTTATCTGCCTGGCTCCTATAGCATCTGAATTCGTAACCCCTGAAATTAGGTCATCTCGAAGATGTCTTCTAGTTCTAAAATCACAAAGCTAAGTATGAACCTATCATTTATTACCTAAGAAAAACATTTTTAATGGATTTCTTGGAGAATTTCATAACTCTTAACTAATCTGTGTCCCTTATTGACTTGCTTTGCTCTTTATAGCCATGTATATTAATTCTGCAATCATTACATATAAATAATCTCTCCAAGATTGTTAGCTCTTTGAAGGCAGAGATTGTGCTTTTCTTCTCATCACTGTAACGTCGTACCTTGTGTTAACTGAGGAAAATATATTCTTTCATTGAGAAACCATATCCTCACATAATTTGTGATATATGTATGTGCCCTCATAAACTGAATTCCTTTTTTTTTTTTTTTTTTGCTTTTTGCTTTTTAGGGACATACCTGCAGCATATGGAGGTTCTCAGGCTAGGGGTCTAATCGGAGCTACAGCTGCCGGCCTACATCACAGCCACAGCAACGGCCAGATCCGAGCCACGTCTGCAACCTACACCACAGCTCACGGCAACATCAGATCCTTAACCCACTGAGCGAGGCCAGGGCTTGAACCTGAAACCTCATGGTTCCAAGTCAGATTTGTTTCCAGTGAACCACGACGGGAACTCCTGAATTACTTTAATTTTTAAGTTTGTTTTTCTACTTTAAGTCTCTTAAAAAGTTCTTAATTCTGTCATATCAAATGTCAAACAGTTATGTAGGTAAAATAGTTTATTAGATACTGCTGGTCCTAGCATTAGTTATAAAGGACAAATTAGGTAAATGCTTAAAGTATATTTGTAGTATATAAACCCATATACCTTGTGAGATAATAAACTTAGTTCATCTAGGAATAGATATCCATATTTAAGTTTAATTTTCATTTCACCTTTTTTCCCCTACAGTATCGAGAAAATTGCCTGGCAGCAAAAGCACTTTTTTCTGACTTCTGCTTATCGCCAGTATGCCTCCAAACACAGCTGTTGCCATACCTTGCGTTGTTAACTGTTCCAATGAGAAATCAAGGTAATAACATGGGTTTTTATTATCCTCAAGAATTAATGTCTTATAAAATTTTTCTGGGGGGGGGGTCATCTCATTGCTATATACTAGAGGGACTTTTTTCCCTTTCCTTTTTGAACCAGAATTTACACATGCTTTTTGATTAAAAAAAGAAAGCAAATAATCTAGAAGTATGTAAAGTAAAAACTGAAAGTCTCCTATAAGCACAGGTAATTACTTTTGACAGGTTAATGTAAATTCTAGACTTTTTTCTGTGCATATCCTGATATGAGATACAAGCTTTAATTTGCTTTTGTCACCTACCATGGATAGTGTTCCATTCTTTTAAATTAGTGCAAAGCAGCCCTGGAGGCTAGCAGGTCCAAAGACAAGGTCCCAGCAGAGCCAGTGTCTGGTGAGGGCCTGCTTCCTAGTTGGAAGATGGCTGTCTCGTCATTGAATTCTCTCATGGTGGAGAGCAGAGCAAGAGAGAGCTCTCTCTGCAGTCTCTTGTATGAGGGCACTAATCCCACTCATGAGGGTTCTACCATCATGACCTAAGAAGCACCTCCCAAGGCTCCATCTCCTAACACCATCACCTTGTGGTAGTACCATTAACTCTGTGCAGTTAGCATTTCAAGATATGGTTTGGGGGTAAGAGAAACATTTAGTTGATAACAGCAATGCCAAAATGCCATTTTTCATAGCAAGTACACCATTTTATATCCCCACTAGCAATACACAGGGGTTCAGCTTTCTGCACATCCTTGCCAAACCTTGTTGTTTTGTGCGGGTTATTTTGATGGTAGCCATCCTAAGAGGGGTGAAATAGTATCTCACAGTTTTGATTTGCATTTTCCTAGCAATGTGTGATTTTAAGCATCTTTTCCTGTGCTTTTTGGCCATTCTTCTTTATAGAAATATCTATTTAAAGCTCTTTATTTAGGAGTTCCCCACTTACTCAGCAGTTTAAGCATCTATGTTGTCACTGCTGTGGCTTGGGTTGCTGCTGTGGCCCGGGTTCGATCCCTGGCCTGGGTTTGATCCCTGGCCCAGAACTTCTGCATGCCACATGTGCAGACTAAAATGAAATAAAATAAAACTTTTTAAAAATCTCTGTTTTAGCTCAAATTTCTTTTATCCAAGATATTGGAAGGCTTCCTCTGAAGCGACACTTTGGAAGGTAAGGTGATCATTTTAATTTTCAAAGAGCTATTCTGAAATGTCCACCAAATACATTACCTTTTTATTCATTATACAGTCAATAAATGTAATCTGTAAAGTCCAAGAAATACGTATAGTATGGGTGATTAAAGGTCATATGATTACATTATAGACCCATCTGTTACATTTATTACATACATAACTGCATATTTTCACCAGTTCAGAATGAAACATCAGGCTAAATGGAATCACTGAATCACAGAAGCAGAGGAACTTTTAAAATCCTTGAGTTCAACAAATCTTGCATATCTGAAAATCTTTTTTCAGTTTTCCTGCCAAGAGATATTATTCTTAGCCTGTATTTGGAGACTGTAGTAATCAGGAATTACCTCAAAAGACAGCAGTGTCTTTTTTATCTCTTTATCATAGAAAATTCAGACAAGTGGAAAATATATAGAAATCTACATCTTTATTGTTCATTTTATTGCAAAATGATATCTGGACTCATATCAGTGATTAGCGCAATGCCTAAATTTCATTTCTACTTGGCTTATTTATAAGGTCAAATTAAGCATTTAGGCATTCCAAAAAGGTTTAAAAAGAGCTTGCTTCCTGGTCGCAAGGACAAAAATAAATGATAGAAATAGCACCTGTTATCCCTTCTACTAGTTCTCCTATTCCTGGTCCCAGATGGAAAACTTGCTTATCTAGGTTTCTTTCCCCCCCGTCTTTCATAGATTATTAAAAGCTTTTGTAGTGTTCATGGTTTTTTCTGCCTGATGACTTAGCTGTGGAGACCCATCTTTCCTGTTACATAAAAGACGGTGGTGGATGTCTCTTACAGTATCATCCCACTCGGATGTGATCTGGACTCAGACCTTTTATAAGTTTTCTTTTCCCCTCCCTGCCCTCTGAATCAAAGAAAAACTGTCTTCACTGATTCCTTTCCTCCTAAAATGGAATAAAAAGAATGGGAGTCTTCACTGTTTTACTCTTGGTTCAACTACTTGATCTGAACTGGGAGACAGGATTTGTCAGCACTACTTATTACATGACTAGTACTGTTATCTTTCATTTATAGTGACCATATCTCTGATTTGCATTAATAATATTAAATATTAATAGTTAGCTTAATATTACTATTTAATAGATTCATAATTTCCTGTAGTTGAACCTACAACTTATTTATATACATTTAGCTTGTTCCCAAGTTTTATTATCACAGCCTTCTTTGAAGCTAAATCATCATGCCCATCAAATACTATTTATGTAGGATTAATTCCTAGAAATGAAATTCATGGATCAGTGGATATACACCTTTTTGAGGTCTTTGCTCTTTATTGTCACATTGCTTCCAAGAATATTTTACCATTCTTATGCCCATTTACAGTGTTTCAGCATGTTCTTTTCTTCTAACTCTTGCCACTACTGGGTTTTATTATTCTAACGGGTCTGCACTTTGAAAGATGACAATATTATTTTAATTTTCATTTAAAGATTAGAAATTAGGGGTTCCTGCTGTGGTGCAGTGGGTTAAGATCTGGCGTTGTCTCTGCCAGTGAGGATTTAGTTGCTGGCTCGGTGCAGTGAGTTAAGGATCTGGCATTGCTGCAGCTGTGGCATAGGTTGCATCTGCAGCTCTGATTTGATCCCTCACCCAGGAACTTCCATATGCCAGGGGTGCAGCCAAAAAAAAAATTAGAAATTAGGCTGAACAATTTATTTAGTAGACATAATTCTATAAACTGTTGATATTTTATACCTATTTTTTCTGTGCTATTCTTTTTGGAAGAACTCTAGAGATATTAACTTGTAAGTTGTAATGATTTATTCAGTTTGTCATTTACTTTGTAGTTTTGTTTATATTTGTTATATAAACCAGAGCGCCTAGCTAAACAGTGAGCCCAAGGAAGCTAAATGAGAGACTATAGGAGATGGCTTCAGATTCATCACACTTATGGTGTAATTAAAAGAAGTCTCCTCTTTTGATCATTATTAATGTCTGTGTTATGAATCTGGCAGATTGAAAATGGAAGCCCTGACTGACAGGGAACATGGAATGATAGACCTGGACAGTGGGGATGAAGCCCAGCTTGGTGGAGGGCAGCCTACAGAGGAAGCACTGGGTGAACCCACTCCATCCACTGAACCTGAACCTGAACTGCTGTCTCTTCCTTTGAGTCAGAATAGTGGGAGTGAACTGCCCGCCAGCCAACCTCGGCCCTTTTCAGCCCAGGGAGACATGGAAGAAGAAGACATGATAATAGAAGACTATGAGAGCGATGGGACATAGAAAGCAGCCTGCCCATGAGGTTGCTGCTTGACAGATTCATATTCATGTTATTCAGTACTTGAACAGAGATAACAGACTTCAGGTGAATTACAGTTTGTTAATTCTTTCCTCTTGTATTTCAGCATAAAGAACTGACTTCTGTGTGTTGAGGTAAATGGAAGATCAAACCATCAAATAATCTTTTTTTTCTCTAGTATTTATTTAGTCTTGTGAGTGGCTTTTGGAGAGGGGATCAGTGTGTTTATCAGAAAATGTGAAGGAATAGTTCAGAACACAGAAACTCTGGGTTGTAAATAAGAATTATAAAACACTTTAGGATGCAATTATAAGTGTAAATAAACTTCGTGCCTTAATCACAGTTTCTGGTCTCTAGCTTCTCAGATAACCATTTTTATATGTTGTACAGTGGATATTTTAGATGCTTTCTGGAAACTATTTACATAATTTATGTCAAAATTAAAATGTTGAATTTCTTTTTTGTTTCTCCTGTCTTTTAGTACTTCCTAACACTCAGGTCTATACCATGTGTTATTGGGCACAGTACACAAGACTCCATCTAGTGCCAAACTTTTTCAAAGATTGGGAAGGAAGGGGGTGGCAACCTTGCAAAGAGAACTAAATCACACCCTGGACGACCTTTCCATAGCTCTCCTAGCGGAGCCTGGCCCACAGCTATCGCTGGGAGGTGCGGTGCGGGTGGGGAGGGCTGGGGGCACCAACCCGCCCAGGCCCCGGGCGGGAGTCCAGCCCCACAAAGCCAGGCGGGGCGACGCTCGGCCCGGCCCCGCCCAGTGAGCCCGAACCAGGTTTCCGAGCCGCGGACTGTGCGCGAGCGCTTCCGCCAAGCAGGTGAGTGGGGAGCGAGGGCTGGGGCCCACGTGACCGCGACGCGGGCGGGGAGGGGCCGGCGGACCCCGGGGAGGGGGCTCTCGTCCTCCCTCGGCCCCTCGGAGCGTCGCGGGCGCGGCGGGCTTGCTCCTCAGCCCCGCCATTACCTGCGGCCGAGACCCGCCGCCGGCGAGGTAAGGAGTGCAGGGCCGGGGCGGGGCGGGGAGGGGCGGGACCGAGGGCCCTCGGCCAGCCTGCTTCCATTCGGCGGACACAGGTGCTACTTCTGGCTGCGAAGCCGCCGTCCTTCCGGCGCGGGGGTCCCTGGTATCCCGACCTGGGCACGTCCGGTCCGACTTAGTTCCGGCGACTCTAGGGCGGAATCTTGCAAGACGAAGACTGCAATTTCACTTAGAGGCGCGGGGACACTCACCTGGGTGGGCAGAGGTGCGAGTGAACAAGGTCGGGTGGGGCCGAGGGCGGGGCGCCGAGCCGCGGCTTCGGGAGAGACCCCCGACGGAGATGCTCGGTAGCCCGGAGCTCTCGCTCAAGGGTCCAGTTAAAACCGCGGGGGCTCACCCAGCCCCCTGGAAGCCCAGAGACTGAAATCCTCCCCTTCCTCAGGCCCAGCAAAACTTTAACGCCAGCCAAGCGGTGATTCTGGTGGTGTTAAAGGTGACCAAGCTGAATTCCCGTAACACCTCTCTAAGGAGAAACGTTTCTCCTCCCACTGCCACGGCTTTCTGAGATTTGTGTGCGGCGGGAGTGGAGTCACGGCCCGGGGCGGGGGCTTGAACTAAACAAAGACTCGCTGTGCCTCAGCAGCAGATTCTAAGTGGACTCTCAGTGACACCCGAAAAGATGCCAGGAGTATCCAGATACTGAAATGTGGTAAAATACAATTGACCATTCCCTTCTAAAATTACATAATTTGCTATTCCACAAGTCTTCAACTTTGTAAGTGTGACCTTTTATTTAAACACTGGTAAGGTGATCTAATTCAAATAAACTGCTTTTCGCAGGTGAAGAGCGTAATTAAATCCGTAACAGTAACATGCATTTTTGCCAGTGAGTTAAACGACTGTATATCAAAGATACTGGAAGATATATAAAATGTTCCAAAGTTATTTGTTGTGCTTTTGCCTCTACTAATTTTAGGAAAATATATTTCAAGAACTATAGTAATATTATGCATTCCTAGAATTTAATTTTTTTAGACAACAGATAAAGAGAAAAAAGACATAAGAATAACTGCTAATTGCTATCATTTAGAGACTTTTTCTCTATACTGTTTTTTTCCTCCTACTTTGCAATTGAGCACCATGCTGGGACTGAGTTAATTCTCTAAAATTGGAGTGCCCCATTAGAAGACTCCAGAATTTACACCTCTTCTCCATCTCCACCCGTTACCAAGGTGATTGTTTCTAGTCTTTGGTACCCTTCTGTGGGCAGACTGCCTGCTTGATATCTTCACCTGGACTTCTAAGAGGTATTTCAGACTCTCTTCAGGCTGCTTCTCCCATAGCTTAGCTGGAGGGATGGAGAAATGTTGCAAATGAAATAATCTAATGTGTAAATTCTGCTTTAAAGTAATCTCTTGACAGAAGGCATAAGGTAGGGAGTATGGAGTAAATAGAAGTGGTCATAAGTTGATACTTATTGAAAGTGGTTGATGGTACCTAAGGGCTCATAATACTTTATGTTCCACTTTTTGTTGTGTTTGAAGATTTCTGTAAGAAAAAGTTTTAATTCCTTGTCCATAGAATTTGACCTCTTCTTCCTGTCTCCATTGCTACCACCATGGTCTATTGGATTACAATTGGACCCTTGAACAACACAAGTTTGAACCATTTGTATGCAGGGTTGGTTTTTTTTTTTTTCCAGTAAACATGTACTATCGTAGCACATGGTCGCATTGGTTGAATGCCTGGCTTCTGAACTACAGCTGCAGAGTAACAACTATAAAATTATACTAGGATTTTTGACTTCAAGGAAGTGTGGGCGCCCCTAACTCTTGTGGTGGTCAAGGGTCAACTGTGTTTCAGTGGCCTTCTAACCTGTCTCCCTGTTTTTGCCCTTTTCTCCTGGAAAGTACTCTTAACACAGCATCCAGAGTGATCCTTTAAAAATGAGACAGCTCATGTCACTCCTCTACTCAAAAATCTTCCAGTGGCTTCTCATTTCATTCCCAGTAGAAGCCTTTCTAATGATTTTCAAGCCATAGCGATTCAGATGGCCTCGCTTCTACTACTTACTCTTTCACTCGCTCTGCTGCTACCACGCTGGTCTCCGTGCCTTCGTATTTCTGGACGTGGCAAATACTCCTGCTTTAAGGCTTTTGCACTGGCTGTTCCATCTGCCTGGGACACTTCCCCCTGATACCTACCTGCCTGCCTTCCTCCTCCATCTCCTTCGTTTCTATATTCAGATGTTATGTTCTCTCTGAAGACTTCTGTGGTCACTGTTTAAAATTATAACACTCTGGGAGTTCCCCTCGTGGCGCAGTGGAAACAAATCCGACTAGGAACCATGAGGTTGCGGGTTTGATCCCTGGCCTTGCTCAGTGGGTTAAGGATCCGGCATTGCCGTGAGCTCTGGCGTAGGTTGCAGACGCGGCTCGGATCCCGCGTTGCTGTGGCTCTGGCGTAGGCTGGCAGCTGCAGCTCCGATTCAACCCCTAGCCTGGGAACCTCCATATGCCACGGGTGTGGCCCTCAAATAAATAAGTAAATAAATAGAATTATACCACTCTGTCCACACTACATTCCTTATCCTCTTTCTTAATTTTGTTCGTTGGCATCTGGTATGTTTCATCTGTCTTATCTGTCACCCCCCCACTGGAACTTAAGCTCCATGAAGCCAGATAGTTCCATCGGCTTTGTTCACTGATACATCTTCAGCAAGTCTCATACATCTTACGCATGGCAGGTGCCCAATAAATACTTGTTGAGTGATAGGTCTCGTTTTAGGAAGTAAAACAAAACAAAGCCATAGAAACTTATAAATTGTTCAACACCATAAAGGTGGGGTTACCAACTTTAATTTTGAGAACTTTACAGTGTGAAGCACAATGCCATATGCCCAGTGAGTCTTCAGTAAATACTCACTTATGAGCAATTTGAAGGAGAAATTCACTGTGCCTTAAACCTAGTACTTAACACCAGCAAATGGTTTCCTTCATTTTGTGTATGTGTTCAGGTCATTGATTTCATGAAAGAAACCAAAAGGCTTAATAAAAGTTTTTTCTATGCTTTATTTTTTAGGTGGGTTGAATACCTTCTAGGATACTTTCTGAGTCTCTCCATGGCAACAGGACATCACCTCTAAATGATTGCTCCGGAAAGAATGACATTCGTGGCCATTGCTGCGGCTCTGGGTTGTACTTTCAGGGACTCTTAACCTATGGTGATTTTTTTTTTCCCGAGAATTCAGTTTTTAAAATCTAGTATCAAGGCTATTTATTTTAGAGTGGAAGAAGCAACTCGCCTAATGTGACTTCCCCAGTCAGGAAAGAAAGGGGATCTCCATAGCCTGTGTTTGTCAGACTGCTTCTCCTGGGCCATTCCAAAGCAGACCTGAGTTAATGAAAGTGAAGAGTATTTGCTGACCCATCAAATTCTGGTATGCTCAAGCTCTGAAGTATGTTGGTTTAGATGTTTGAGGAAAGGACTCAGAATGTGTTAGCATCCTGTGTTATTAAAATTTACTCTCCATTTTGATTTTTTACATTTTGTTGTTTATAGGGCTCATAGATAAATTAGGCTTAAATTTTTTTTTTTTTTTTTTGCTTTTTAGCGCTGCACCTTCACCATGTGGAAACTCGCAGGCAAAGGGTCCAATTGGAGCTACAGCTGCCGGCCTACACCACAGCCATAGCAACGCCAGATCCGAGCTGTGTCTGCAGCCTATACCACAGCTCATGGCAACGCCGAATCCTTAACCGACTGAACGAGGCCAGGGATCGAACCTGCATCCTCATAGATCCTAGTTGGGTTTGTTAACTGCTGAGCCGTGAAGAGAACTCTGACTTATAAGTGTTTAAATCCAGAGCTAAGATGGAAAATTTTGATTGCCCTTATAATCTCACAGAGTGATGACTGTATCCCTGGCTAACATAGTTATTACGTATGTGAACATATATTTATGTTGTCACTTTTAGAGATCATGATAATTAGATATGATCATATTGGCTTCCAGCATATGATCTTTTGCTACCGAGTGAATAAAATCAGCATCACTGAAAGGATAAATAACTAAGCATAAGTGATAGCTTTCATCTTGGCCCCAGGTGTGAACCTCGCAAATGTCGTCCAATGACGGAAGACCAAGGAATCGGGACAGGCACTACGACGAGGTCCCAAGGGAGGTGGACTCTCGGGATGGCACCGTAAGAACCTTCCAGACGCTTCACAACAGCGAGCTGGCCGTGAGCGCTGATCCGTTGCCACCACCCCCTCTCCCATTACAGCCACCATTCGGCCCAGACTTCTACTCAAGTGACACAGAGGAACCAGCCATCGCACCGGATCTCAAGCCGGTTCGGCGCTTTGTCCCTGAGTCCTGGAAGAACTTCTTCAGAGGGAAGAAAAAGGACCCCGAGTGGGATAACCCGGTGTCTGACATCAGGTACATCTCTGATGGAGTCGAGTGTTCTCCTCCAGCCTCTCCTGCCCGAGCAAACCACCATTCACCCCGCAACTCCTGCGAAGATCCTCACGGCGGGTCCCTGGGCAGCTGCGCGTCCCGGAAGGAGGCTGAGGCCATGTTTCCCCACGACCCCTACGGGTCCCTAGGGCGACACACGCACACCGCCCGCACCTACAGCGAGAAGGTGGAGGAGTATCACCTGAGGTATTCCTACATGAAGTCCTGGGCAGGCCTGCTGCGCATTCTGGGTGTGGCGGAGCTGCTGCTGGGGGCCGGCGTCTTCGCCTGTGTCACAGCCTACATTCACAAGGACAGCGAGTGGTACAACTTGTTTGGATACTCGCAGCCCTACGGCGCGGCAGGCGTCGGCGGCCTGGGCAGCATGTACGGGGGCTATTACTACAGTGGCCCCAAGACCCCCTTTGTGCTCGTGGTTGCCGGCTTGGCTTGGGTCACCACCATCATCATTCTGGTGCTTGGCATGTCCATGTACTATCGGACCATCCTTTTGGACTCGAATTGGTGGCCCCTCACTGAATTTGGGATCAACGTCTCCTTGTTCATTTTGTACATGGCTGCAGCCATCGTCTATGTGAACGATACCAACCGAGGTGGACTCTGCTACTACCCGTTATTTAACACACCAGTGAACGCGGCCTTCTGCCGGGTGGAAGGAGGGCAGATAGCAGCGATGATCTTCCTCTTTGTCACCATGATTGTGTATCTCATTGGTGCCTTGGTTTGCCTGAAGCTGTGGAGGCACGAGGCGGCCCGGAGGCACAGGGAATACATGGAACAGCAGGAGGTAAGGGCTTTCACAAACTTTGCTCTTTTTTCTGGCTCTGTACGCACCCTCCTGAAATACATATAGTTCTCAAAACAAAGTGCTTTTTTTTGTTTGTTTTGTTTTTATCAGTGAGCTAAAGTTCAAAAGGCTTAGCTCATGGTCTAACGTGTTCTGACTAGGGTGACTCTCTCTGGTGTGTCTGCACGTAGGCACCAGGGATGTTAAGATAATGTAGAGTTTGTTGGTTGCGTTATTGTCTGTCTGACACGTAGGGGGAAAACAGGCCTACTGAATTTCTACAAAAAAGAGTAATAACATATTCAGTAAAATGCACATCTCATTAAATGAGTTTAGAACTGTCTTGATTCTTTAGGATGGTGAGGTTTAATAAAAAAGCGTAATTGTTCAGTTATAGGAGGAAAGCACTCAGCTAAATTCTATGATGAGTCCTACTTTCTTCCAGGGAGTTAAATAGCAATATGATGACCCGCATTTTTCCGAGTCGAGTTTGTTAAGTATCAGGAAGTTGAGTTGTCATGGACATACTCCATGAAAACTCACCCAGGTGTTTTGATGTTTCATCCCTACTTTCCAAAGATAGGATGGGAGCCCTGCACTTATTTCTATTTCTAGGATTTAACTCATTAAATATAAGGAGGAGGAGAATTAATACTAATAGTGGTAATAAAACCTGGAGGGTAAGATTATATTAAAGCCATATTTTTTTTAAAATGTTTGAATGGCAACAAAAATATTAGCCAGTGTTCTGCCAACTAGATGATACCCTGAAATAAGTTTGATGTTTTGCTTTCTTCTTCTAAGAAGGAGTGTTTAATAGGATTTCCTGTGCCTCTGAAATGTCAGTATTACCTTAAATATTTTCTGAATTTTAAGTCAACTATACCATGCATTTTTTACCCCACTTTTCCAAAGATTTCCTAGATGCAATTGCATATAGTGTATATTGGGCAAAACTATAGCTAAAAATGAAATCCTCCTTATTTATTTAGTATTTACTTTACTGCTTTAAAAAAAATCTTATGCCAACTCTAATGGAAAAAATAAAATCATTTAAAAAATCTTATTCGGGGAGTTCCCGTTCTGGGCAGCAGAAATGAATCCAACTAGGAACCATGAGGTTGCTGATTCGATCCTTGGCCTCACTCAGTGGGTTAAGGATCCGGCGTTTCCGTGAGCTGTGGTGTAGGTCGAAAATGCAGCTCAGATCCTGCGTTGCTGTGGCTGTGGTGCAGGCCAGCGGCTGTAGCTCCAATTAGACCCCTAGCCTGGGAACCTCCATATGCCCTAGGTGCAACCCTAAAAGGACAAAAAAAAAAAAAAATCTTATTCGTAAAAACAACAAAACCTGAATAACTTTCTTTCAGGTACCTTATGTGTTCTGAAGAGAACCCTGTACTTTAGTATCATAAATTATATTTATCTTACTAGAATTCAACATAGATCTTAGTTACTTCTAAAAATTTGTCTCAGCACTGTAAGCGTATTTCTTAAATTTACATTTGTATGTACAAAGGAATTTTAAATTCTAATGAGTGTGAAAACCAGGTATTGAAACACACACTTCTTATAATTTTGTGTAAGTTTAATAACAATAGAGTTCTTAATATCTTCTCAAAATCTACATTAACATGACTGTAATTATCCACATAATACTTTTATTTCTTTTCCCTTTCTCACCCAAAACTTGTTGTTTTGAGACTTTGTGTAATGGTTGATTAGACTGGAATCACCTCTGAGGCCTGATTGTGTGTTGCTGTAACTTCTTACATGTTAAAAGATACAATGGTGTGTAGTTTTTTGGTTAACTTTATAATGTAACCATCCCAAATGCTTTAATTATGCAAGATATTGGGAGCCAAGAACAAATAAAATCTCTAGGTAAGTCAAAGCAACTCAGGAAATTCGGTATTTCCAGCTCTGCTCCCTGCTCCTTATTGACGGGGAATTACGGTGCTCCCTCCTCCTCTTGTTCTCCACTGGCCCGTCCAAACGCGGCCAGAGGAGTAGGAGGAACTTCTGTAAAGTCGAGAATCACCACCTGTAAAATTGAGGTTGGGCTGTACATGCTCATGGACAAAAATATTTGCACAGTAGCTTCACACGCCTCTGAAAAGTCATTTTAACTCTTTTTGTTCCAGATAAGTGAGCCATCATTGCTATTGAAAAGAAAAATGGTAAGAATGAAGTTCACATTATGTTTCATCTCTATAGTTTTGTTAAATATTTTCTCTCTTGTCTGTTTATCTTTTATCTCTCTTGTCTGTTTATCTACAAGGTAGATCATCTGTCTGTAAAAGTGTGTGTATCTATTATATTGGGTTTGTAATTGGACTTTCAGCTTTTTTCAGTACTGAAAGGACCAAGTTAGACAGGGCTATTTGTAGCATCTTTTAATTTCATCAGATGAAAGCTGCAAGTGAACGTAGCTGGTTATCTTCATATACTTAAGTTTTATTTTATTTTTGCCTTTTTTAGAGCTGCATCTGAGGCAAATGGAAGTTCCCCGGCTAGGGGTCGAATTGTAGCTACAGCTGTAGGCCTGCACCACAGCCACAGCGACACCAGATCCCCAGCCACAGCTCACAGCAAGACCAGATCCTTAACTCACTGAGCAAGGCCAGGGATCAAACCCTCATCTTCATGGTTACTAGTTGGATTTGTACCACTGAGCCACTACGAGAACACCTTAATTTTTTTTTTTTTTTAAATGAAAGTGATTCTCCCAACTTTTCTTTTGTCTCTTTAAAGTTCTTCTTTAAAGTTTATTGTTTCCTATCCTTCTCATCTTGCGTTCAGATGCCAAATCTGTTATGGCAGGAAAGAAATCCCTGTTCCGCAATTTACTAATTGTGTGACAGTAGACAGTAGACAAGGTACTTACCCTTCCTTCCCATGCCTTGGTTTCTTCATCCATAAAATTGGGATAATAATTTCTACCTGACAAGTTTGCTTGAGAGGATTAAATGAAAGGCTGTTAATAATAAATGATTATTTACATATATGTACTAATTTAATACATTTTCATCATAATTTTACCTCATTGAAAAAGTTCTTTTTTAAGATGTTGGGCATTATTTCTAAGCAAGAAGTTAAGACTACAGCCTTGGGTTTTGTTTGCTTCTTTGAAAAGGGAGTACATTCCCCTGGGTCAAAACTCGAAAGGGTCTCTCATATGATGTCTTCTCTCACGTCTGTATCTTGACTTCCCAGTTCTCCTGTGGAGCTGACCAGTGTCACCGATATCTTGTGTTTCCTTTCCGAAGTGTGTGACATATATCTGTTTTCTTTACTCCCCTTTTATACAAGTGGTAGCCTACTGTCCATACTGTTAGGCCCCTTAATTTTTTTCACTGAACGATATATTTCTAAGATGTTTCCTTATTAGCACACAGGACATGTCTGCAGTCTTTGTTTGTAATTACCTAGTATTGCATTTTTTGGATGTACCGTACTTTATTTGACCATATATTTCCAGTCTCTCACTGTTAAGAACAGTGCTCCAGCGAATAGCCTTATACATACGAGTACAGGCTTGTACATTCTTCCTTCTATATATATACACAAATACACCTCAAAGATAGATCCTGAGAAGTGAATTTCTGGATCAAAAGGGATGTGGATTTTGTTTTGACTGTCAGATGGCCCAATGAAAGTTCTGCTAATTTCCACCCCCAACAGCACTACAGGCTTCTTCCCGCCCCGTCACCAACGGGGAAACGTTGTATCCGCCAGCCTGATAGGTGAAAAACGGTACTAATGTAGTTATAATTTACATTTCTCTTATCAGGAGTGAGGCTGAGCATTTGTCATATGTTGTATTTGCATTTCCTACTCTATTAACTGTCTGTTCATATCCTGTCCAGTTTTTTTTACTGGGTTGCGACTTTGTACAGGTTCTTTTTGTTAAGTGCATTTGTTCTGAAAATACCTTTGATGAGCTTCTTTTTAACTTTATTCTCTATGTTGTAACATACAAATACTGTTTGAAAATGTTTTGTTTGTGTTGAAATAACGGATTTATTAAGCGTATGAACAGCAGCTTGTCCAAGGCATCATGATTAATATATCAGTGTCATCACTAATTCATTCAGTGAACAAACATGCCAATTAGGCTGTGAACCAGTGATATGGATTCAACAAGGAGTATTATCTCCAATTACCAGGGACTTAGCAATCTAGTGAAAAAGAAAAACAGGGAGTTCCCTGGTGGCCCAGTGAACATGTTAACAATTTGGCGTTGTCATTGCTGTGGTGCATGGTCGCTGCTGTGACCCGGATTCTATCCCTGGCCTGGAGAACTTTTGCATGCCGCAGGCATGACCAAAACAAAACAAAACAAAAAACCACAGACCAATGATTAGTACATGGTGATTGTGTTTGAGTGTGAGAGAGAAAGCAAGCAAGAACTACAAAATTAAACTAAGTCACTTGCTTCGAGTTTTGAGTTCCTCTGACATCTCCTGACATCAATTCATGGATTGTAATGTCTCAAATTCAGCATTGTTAATTGGTCAGAGCATCTTTGAGGATCTGTAATTAGCCATGGTTTTTAAAGGGTCAGTTGCATGAAGTGATTTCTGACATGTATGTGAAGTAACCTCAATTTACAGTTGAGTTTTGCTGTGGTTTTCTTGGATAGTCATAGAACTTTAGAAGTCAAGAACTATCTGACCAGTCCTGACTGGCCCTTTAAGGCATGGGACCGGTGAGGCTGGTGTGGGCTGGTCTATGAAATATTGAAGAGTTTCTCTCTCACCAGGCAGCATAAAGCTAGTGTTACAAACCTATACAGTTTAAACATTGTTCATAGAATTAGAGCAATACTGTTTTGTGTGTGTGTGTGTCTTGTTTTTTATTGTATTTTGTTTTAACTTACTGATTCCCTTGTGTTGTAGTTCGTTTTCTGTGTTCAGTTACTTATTCAGCATTTATTTTGTCAGGATCTACATTTCACTTAGACATATTCTAACTCTGATAATGACCATCAGAGTAAGCTAAACAAATGCTTACCTTTAAGTTATCTAAACTATACCTATCAGGCATACCTGAAGCTGTTAAATGGTAGCTGCCTTTAGGAGGGCTGCCTATGGGGGTGGGGCGGGGGGGGGGACAGGGGGAGAGGAATGCTTACTTTTCATTATGTACCCTTTGGCCCTTTTGAATGATATATCCTGTCTCTATATTACCTATTCATTTTTTTTGTTCCAAATAAGTTAATAAATATTCAGAATGCTGATATTTAAATAATTTATTAATTATTTATTACATTGGCCCTTTGAGATTTAAGTGCAAATTCCCTAACTCACCCTGTGCCTGCCTTCCAGTGTTAGTGCAGAGACGTGAATGAGTCTGGCCAGCTGGAGAGCACAGTCTTCCAAATCCAAAGTCATCGTAAGGGTGGCTTTGGCAGATCATTGCCAATACTCTCATTCAGGATTGCCATGCTGGAGTTCCCACTGTGGCGCAATGGGTTGAGAATCTGACTGCAGGAGTTCCTGTCATGGCGCAGCGGAAATGAATCCAACTAGGAACCATGAGGTTGTGGGTTCAATCCCTGGCCTCGCTCAGTGGGTTAAGGACCTGGTGTTGCTGTGGCTGGCATAGGCCAGCAACAACAGCTCTGATTGGACCCCTAGCCTGGGAACCTCCATATGCCACGGGTGCCGCCCTAGAAAAGACAAAAGACAAAAAAAAAAAAAAAGAATCTGACCGCCGTGGCTCAGGTAGATGTGGAGGTGTGGGTTCAATCCCTAGCCTGGTACAGTGGGTTAAAGGATTCAGCATTGTAGGTCAGAACTGCAGCTCAGATTTAGTCCCTGGCCCAGGAACTTCTATATGCTGAGAGTGCAACCATTAAAAAAAAAAAGTTCCAAAAAAGATTGCAGTGTTGCCATAACCTATTGATAAATTCTACTCTCTCAGGGGAACTGATTTGGAAACTCACAAATTTTAGCCTGGTCGGGAATGACAGCCATTACTACATTACAGCCCAGTAAGTGTCCTAAAATAGGAGTGTCCTGGTGGCTCAGTAGGTTAAGGATCTGGTGTTGTCAGTGCTCTTCTTTGGATTGCTGCTCGGGTGTGGGTTTGATCCCTGGCTCAGGATCTTTGCGTGCCATGGACATGGCCCCCCCAGCCCCCAAAAAAGAGCCCTAAAATAATGTTCAGTGCATGGAAAATATCAAGCTTACTCAGACATTGGTTTAGAAGATGGATTTGGGTTAGAAAGATTTCATAATGGAAAAGAGGCCTGAAAACTCCTATGTAAGTAAATTCACTTTCTAAAAGGTGACGCTCTTGTTAAGGTGATGTCAGAACCTGTGGTCAGAATGCTGACATCAGGAGTACACTTCAGAACACTCCCAGGGTCATAAGGGAGGACTCTCTTTACTTTGTGGGGGTTAAAGGGGGTGTGCACTCTGCAGATGTTGACTGCAGCACCCGGCTGGGCGGCGACATCTCACTGAGCTCCATGTGGCAGTGACGCGGCAACAGTGGTCCTTCTTGTCTGGGGTGGAATTTATGGGCCTTCTGGTCAGTCGCTGAGGTAGTGGGATTTATCAAGGGGCTTAAGTGCAGAGTAGAGTCAACCTGAAAGTGTTGGCTGAGTTGGAGGAAGTTGCCCCCAGTGGTACAGTGGTCTTTGCTGTTGTTTTTAGAGTGTGGCTGACTCAGCCTCCACAGTTGGGACAAGATTAAAAAGATCTGCCGGAGAGGTCTAGGCACATCTTTCGGGCTGCCCTGGAAGGCTGCCCTGCTGTGTCGGGGATGTGTTGCAGCAACTCAGATCCTGAGTCTTGGAATAACCAGGAATGACCTTAGGGGAGGTAGAATCCCCATTCCTAGGACTCTTTTGAAAATCATATCAGTGCAGTTAACTTCTGGTCTTTTATGATATGGGAGCTGAATCCAAAGAGCACCCTTTCACAGGCCTCTCTTTCTGGGAGAAGGATCACTGTGGATCAACATATTTAGGTGTATCCAGAGACAGAGGGGCTCTTGTGACTTAATTGAAGAATCAACATTGGGCTTACCAACAAGAAACCTTATGGAAAAGGTCGAATCTCCAGCTTCTCATTGGGTATGATTTTCTCCTGCTCCCTTCCCAGTTCTTAGTGGGGAGGAATCTTAGAAGATCACAGAAGAGGTAGCACAGTGTGGCGAAAAGAAAAAAATTCTTGGAGTTCCCGTCGTGGCTCAGTGGTTAACGAATCAGACTAGGAACCATGAGGTTGTGGGTTCAATCCCTGGCCTCACTCAGTGGGTTAAGGATCCAGCGTTGCCGTGAGCTGTGGTGTAGGTCACAGACGTGGCTTGGATCTCACGTTGCTGTGGCTCTGGCGTAGGCCGATGACTACAGCTCCGATTAGACCCCTAGCCTGGGAACCTCCATATGCCACAGGTGCGGCCCTAGAAAAGACAAAAAAAGAAAAAGAAAGAAAGAAAATAAATTCTGGAATCAGGCAGAACTGAATTTGAATACTACTCTCTGTTATTCTGAGGGAACTTATCCTCTCTGAACTTAAGTATCCTGTCCCAGAAGTTCCCGTCATGGCTCGGTGGAAATGAATCTGATTAGTATCCATGAGGATGCAGGTTCGATCCCTGGCCTCCTCAGTGGGTTAAGGATCCGGTGTCCCCAGGAGCTGTGGTGTAGATTGCCCACGTGGCTTGGATCCTACATTGCTGTGGCTGTGGCGTAGGCCAGCAGCTAAAACTCCAATTCGAACCCTAGCCTGGGAGCCTCCATATGCTGCAGGTGCAGCCCTAAAAAGACCAAAAAACAAAACAAAACAAAAAAGTATCCTGTCCCTTGTTTGGAAATAACTGCTAAGCTGTCCCTTCTTTTGTACTTTCATGAATAAAAATTTTAAAAAGCATATAAGCTCATTTTAAAAAGAAATAATATACAGACATAAAATAATTCAGAGACAGAAACAAATTCTAATAAGTCCCTAAGTGTGGAGTAGATTTTTTTTCTAAACCAGAAAGTCAGAATCTAATCTGTGCATGAAAGGTGACGGCGTGGGGTTGGAATTGGGGTCTATGTATCATTATGTCGTAGGCTCAAAGGAAGGAAAATCAGAAATTGGACAAAAGCACACTGAGACACATGTCTGGCTCTCCCTGTTTCTACCTTGACAGTGTATTTATTCAGCCCATTTTTAATTTGAAAAGCTTAGTAATTATATCTATAGCACTACTTATCCCATGGCTTAATTACTTTCTCTTGCCTCCAGTAAAGCTTTTCTGACATTTGCTGACAAGGCTGGTTTTTGCTAGGTGCAAGGAGAGGTCATATGACGTCTGGGGCTGTGTGTTTATCAGGAATGCTGTTCGAGAATGGCTTGTCCCAAGGCTGGAGCCCCATTGTATCCTTCCCATGAAAGCCTAAAGAGGTTTTAATTTTTTCTGATATCTAGTAGATTCCCCCCCCATAGGTTTTTCTGAACTGATAATCAGTGAGGTTCGCCCAAAAAGGATGAAAGAAGTGTTAAGACCATTTTTTTTTAAAATATAAAGCAGGGGAGTTCCCATCGTGGCGCAGTGGTTAACAAATCCGACCCGAATTCGGGTTCAGTCCCTGACCTTGCTCAGTGGGTTAAGGATCTGGCGTTGCCGTGAGCTGTGGTGTAGGTTGCAGACGCAGCTCGGATCCCATGTTGCTGTGGCAGTGGTGTAGGCCGGTGGCTACAGCTCCGATTCCACCCCTAGCCTGGGAACGTCCATATGCTGCG
Source organism: Phacochoerus africanus (assembly GCF_016906955.1). Classification (NCBI taxonomy): domain Eukaryota; kingdom Metazoa; phylum Chordata; class Mammalia; order Artiodactyla; family Suidae; genus Phacochoerus; species Phacochoerus africanus. The sequence goes on along the minus strand of NC_062544.1, from coordinate 32,437,040 downwards.
GGAGCAGCCTAAGAAATGGCAAAAAGACAACAACAACAACAACAACAAAATATATATATATAAAGCAGGTGAAAATGTCTGTGTGGAAATATCCTGACTCCTTAGAACTCCCTTTTCATATTAATAAGTAAATCTTAGAATTAGGAATAATCAAGTAAGGAAAATGAACAGTTTCTGCTTGAAAAGCTTTACCTGGAGTTGGGGAGAGGAACCTCATATGGACTCTCCTGCCCAACACGATTACCTGTGTAGAATTGAAGATTTTGACCAGGAAATGTGAGCTTGACACCTGGGGCTGCTGACCTAGAGGGTCAGTTGCTCCATGGTCACTCCTCAGGCAGCCTCAGGAGAAACAGATGGTTAAACATTTAGAAACTAAAAAGGGATGCCCTGAAATGGAAATCCACTTAAGCCAAAAAAGTTTCCTCTAATTTGAATACCATTTTTCATTTCCAAGGTTAAACATACAAGAACTCATTAGGCTGAAGAAATGGCATGACCATCGAGGAACAAGCAGAATTGATACTAGCCTCAGAATATGTTTCCTAAAATACTCTGGTTTGATCTCCCTTCCTCTGGGTTTTCTGCTTTTACTGAGGGTCCTTTCTATGCCAAGATGATCTGGTTCCCCTTCCAGCCAGAGCCTCAGGTGCAAGCCAACACCCACCCCCCCACCAAGGGCAGGAGAGCCAGCAGCATCCACGTCTTAGCTGTCTAATCCGTGAGCTGTGTATGCTGTTCTGTGAGTTAAACAGCTGTTGGTTTCTAGAATGAGCTAATGTTAAACCAAACCTCAAAGGCAGCCTCAGAGAGAGAGAAATCAGGAAACAAAGGATTTTAAAAGCTGCCTGAGGAGTTCCCGTCGTGGCGCAGTGGTTATCGAATCCGACTAGGAACCATGAGGTTGCGGGTTCGGTCCCTGCCCTTGCTCAGTGGGTTAACGATCCGGCGTTGCCGTGAGCTGTGGTGTAGGTTGCAGACGCGGCTCGGATCCTGCGTTGCTGTGGCTCTGGCGTGGGCCAGTGGCTACAGCTCCGATTCGACCCCTAGCCTGGGAACCTCCATGTGCCGTGGGAGCAGCCCAAAGAAATAGCAAAAAGACAAAATAAAAAATAAATAAATAAGTAAATAATAAAATAAAAGCTGCCTGACAAGGAAAAGTGCAAGATTCTAAAATCCTGTTTTATGTTCTGTTTTCAGTGGAGTAGGGGCCCTCCCGAGCCACTCTCAGTTTAGTTCAGTGAGTTTAATTCAGCAAGCAAGCAGGGACTGAAGGCCCAGGGGGTGCGTGGAGGGAGTTTTCTTCCCTGTTGTGGAATCTACATGCCCAGGTGATATGGCATTGCCCACGCTGCTCATCACAGACTCCTTTCTAGCATGCTCCTAGAACTTGAGGAACTTGAGGATTGAGCAATACACATTTAGAAATACTGGTTTTCTTGTGTTACTCAAAGAATCAGCAAGCCAAAAAGGTGCTGGGTTTTAATTGTGGCATTTCCTCTTCATAGCTGTTAGACCGTGGAGAATTTACTGAACCTTTCTGAACCTCGCTCTTTATGTACGACACGGAAACCCCTCTCCTGGAATCCATCAGCATCACCAACTTGGCTGGTGTTTGTAGGCGCCACCCAGTGGGGTCCCCAAGCAGTCTTTTCCCTGAACACTTGGAACTCTGAGAGACAGCAGTGAGTGATGGCTTGGAGCGAGATCTTAATTTTCTGCTCAGAAATTGAACCTGGGCTGCCTGGATGAAAACCAGGAGTCCCAGCCACTAGATTAGCTAGAGACTAGAAGTAGAATTGCCCTGATTTTTGCCCCCTGTTGAAAGCAAGAATGTTTCAAGAAGGCAAAGACTGAAAATAGGTATAAAGTTTATTGTTAGCAACACAGTATAACTTGTGGGAGAGCACACAGAGAAGTGGTTTATTTAAGCCAGAAGCAAAGAGGAGTGGGGGTGTGGGCATCCCCCTGAGTGAGGAGCTCGCCAGAGAGGTGATTTGACTCACTTACATAGGACGGTTCTTCTAGGTCTTTGTTTAGCCAATTGCCTTGTTTTAATTCTCACACCTGACTGGACACAGGATCCTCCATACGTGTGCGCATCTTTTGGCAAAGACGGATTCCAGAGCAAAGGCTGCCGGGACGGTATCAGGGTTTATGGCCTGGCACCGCCTCCCTTTCTGACCCCTAGGAGTCCCACTGCACATGTGTAACTGGGGAGGTCTCTTTGACCCCACGAGGGATTGATGTGGGCATCTTATCTTTCTACTCCAGCAGAGCTCAGCTCCTGCAATTAACTTTCTCTTTGATGTGACAAAGAGAAACAAGGCTCAATTTACTCCTCCTAACAAGTCCCAGCTGTTCTCAGCCCAGGGGCCCATCTACCTCCTGTCTCACACTCGGCTCAGCCTTCCCATTCTGCAGTGGGCTTCCCTGGGTCTTCCACCCCTGAGTCCGTTCTTTTGGCTATTTTAGCTCTCTGATAGCCCATCCCCTGATTCTTCCTCCCTGGGCCTCTTTGTCTTGTGTTCTTTCCCCATCTTTTGAATGCACCATTTTTTTTTTTTTTTTTTTTACTACCAAGCCCTCTGGAAGCTCTCCAGTGTAGAGGGCAGATGGCTTAAAACACTATCTCCAACACTTTTGTAGACTACTTCTGGGAACCACGGATTAAGAACCCCTGGGCACATAATGACATCCACCACCTGCCCCTGGATTTGCTTGCTCTCCTTTTCAGATCATGAAACAACGTGACTCATTTCCCTTTCCCACCTACTCAGTGGCTGCTTGTAATTGATTCATCTCAAGGTCCTGGTGTCATTTTTTTTCCCCTCTTTCCATTTAAGTAGACTTATTCCATTCCTATCCCGGGAATTTCTTATTTTGAATTAAATTTGCTATTCTTTCACAGTTAGTTGGGGTATCTGTCTTAAATGTTAAAAGTCCTTAAGAAACATGTACCATTTCAGTATCCACCTTTGAGGGTCTCACCATTGGGAACTGGAGGGCATTTTATCTATTGTGTACTTTGTATCTCACTGTGGTTCCCCTAACTGTTACAAAAGGGTTCAGAACAACTTTGTGACTATCAAATGTGTGGTTCTGGGAGTTTCTGTCAAGGTGCAGCAGGAAAGGAATCCTAGGAACCACGAGGTTGTGGGTTCCATCTCTGGCCTTGCTCAGTGGGTTAAGGATCCGGCGTTGCCATGAGCTGTGGTGTACGTCACAGACGCTGCTTGGATCTGATGTGGCTGTGGCGTAGGCCAGCATCTGTAGCTCTGATTGGACCCCTAGCCTGAGAACCTCCATATGCTGAGGATGTGGCCCTAAAAAAAAAAAAGAAAAAGAAAAACCCCCAAAACAACAAAAAAGTGTAATTCTGAAGGGAAATGTTTTTTTTTATCACTTAATGAATTTATTACATTTGTAGTTGTACAATGATCATCCCAATCCAATTTTATAGGATTTCCATCCCACAACCCCAGCGCATCCCCCTACCCCCAACCTGTCTCCTTTGGAAACCGTAAGTTTTTCAAAGTCTGTGAGTTAGTATCTGTTCTGCAAAGAAGTTCAGTCTGTCCTTTTTTCAGATTCCACATGTCAGTGAAAGTATTTGATGTTGATGTCTCATTGTATGGCTGACTTCACTTAGCATGATAGTTTCTAGATCCATCCATGTTGCTAAAAATGCTGGTATTTCCTTCCTTTTAATGGCTGAGTAATATTCCATTGTGTATATGTACCACATCTTCTTGATCCACTCCTCTGTCGATGGACATTTAGGTTGTTTCCATGTCTTGGCTATTGAAAATAGTGCTGTAATGAACATCGGAGTACATGTGTCTTTGCGAGTCATGGTTTTCTCTGGATAGTTGCCCAAGAGTGGGATTGCTGGATCAAATGGTAGTTCTATGTTTAATTTTCTGAGGAATCTCCATACTGTTTCCCACAGTGGTTGCACCAATTTACAATCCCACCAGCAGTGTACTAGGGTTCCTTTTTCTCCACACTCTCTCCAGCACTTATTGTTTGTAGACTTTTTGATGATGGCCATTCTGGCTGGTGTAAGGTGGTACCTCATAGTGGTCTTGATTTGCATTTCTCTAATAATGAGTGATGTTGAACATCTTTTCATATGTTTTTTGGCCATCCGTATGTCTTCTTTGGAGAATTGTCTGTTTAGATCTTCTGCCCATTTTTTGATGGGTTGTTTGTTTTTTTGAAGGGAAATGTTGATTGCTGTCTCTACCTTCTCTACCTTTCTTCCTCCTGCCCTCATCCGACAGCTTTCTTCTAAGAATAAAGTTGGGATTTTTTGTTGTTGCTGCTTTTGTTTATAAATTAACCCTCTTTTTCTCCCTAACCATAGTGTGACCTGGCCACTGCTTGTGACAGGCAGAGAGACCAAGAAGTTCACTGTAAAGAATTGAGAGCAACAAAAATGAAACCTGAACTACTGAGTGGACACATCCCTCCAGGCCACATCCCTAAACCTATCGTGATGCCGGACTACGTGGCGTGAGTGTCTATCTAAGGCCACCCTCAGGAGTTACTTTGTGTTGCAGTGACCTAAGGATTTGGTGTTGTCACTGCTGGGGGTGCAGGTTTGATCCCTGACCTAGAAACTTCCATGTGCCACGGGCACAGACCAAAAGAAAAAAAAAAGCTCTTCAAGGTGGAAATAGTTTCCAAATGGGTGCTTGTTTCCTGAGAGGTAGTACATTGAATTGGAGGTACAGTGTTTCACTGAGGAATAAGATAATAAGTTGATTTCCCATCTTTCTTGTTTTGGTGAAAAAGTTATCCCTTTGGTTTATTTTTATTATTTCCAGGTTTTTTTTTTTTTTTTTGGGCCGGGGGCAGGGGGGGAACATCCACAGCATATGGAAGTTCCTGGGCCAGGGATCACATCCCAGCCACAGCTGCAAGCTCTGCCACAGTGGGAACTCCCTCTTTCCAGTTTTAATAGATCATGAAATGATTATCACAGTAAGTTTAGTGAACATCCATCATCTCACATGGATATAAAATTCGAAAACGAAAATTTTTTTTTTCTTATGGCGAGAATTCAGGATTTTCTCTTAACAACTTTGATATATAACATACAGAAGTGTTAATTATATTTATCATGTTTGTACATTACATCCCTACTGCTTATTTATCTTCTAACTAGAGGTTGTACCTTTTTTTTTTTTTTTGCAAACAAGCAAAGTATTGAAGGAAAGCAGATAGCTCCCAGGACAGCTGGGAGCCAGGAGGAGAGCCCTCCTTTCTCTATTGTCCTCTAGAGATTTTTATCTCTTAAAGATGGTGAGGGGCACCAAAGTGGGATCCAGAAAGATGTGGTTTTCTCCCATTGGTGTGTTCAATTACCTATATCAGTCCTTGTCCAATAGGGTCTTAGGGGTGGATAGAGGCTGTACCTTTTGAATTCCTCCTCTCACCCCTTTTGTGTTTGTTTTTGAGGTATGATTGACCTGTTAAAACACTGGGTTAGTTCCTAACACACAACATAGTGATTTGATTTTTCTGGACATTTCAAAATCATGGCCAGTAAGTTTAGTTACCATCAAACAAAAAAGTTTTGTTTCTATTCAAAGATACCACATAGTTATCAACTACATTCCCCACCCTGTACATTTCATACCTTTGACTCATTTGTTTTGCAACTGAAAGTTTGTAACTCTTAATCTCTTTTACCTATTTCTTTACTTCCCCCTACCCCCTACCCCTCTGCCCTCTGGCAACCACATGTTTGTTCTCTGTACCTGTGAGTCAGTTTCTGTTATACTTGTTCAATTGTTTTGGGTTTTTTTTAGATTCCACATATAAGTGAAATCATGCAGTATTTGTTTTTCTTGTATGTGAACTATTTCAGTAAATAAAATACCCTCTAGGTCCATCCATGTTGCTGTGAATGGCAAGATTTCATTCTTTTTTTTCTTTTCTTTTTACGGCCACGCCTGCTGGCGTATGGGAGTTTCTGGGGTAGGGGTTGAATTGGAGCCGAAACTGCGAGCCTGGAGTTCCCGTTGTGGCTCAGTGGTTAACAAACCTGACTAGTATCCATCAGCACGTGGGTTTGATTCCTGGCCTTGCTCAGTGGGTTAGGATCCGGCTTTACCATGAGCTGTGGTTTGGGTCACAGATGAGGCTAGGATCCAGTGTTGCTGTGGCTGTGGTGTAGGCCAGCAGCTATAGTTCCAATTCACCCTCTAGCCTGGGAACCTCCATATGCCGAGGGTGCGGCCCTTAAAAGACTAAATAAATAAAATAATTATTGATAGATATGTGCTTATTGCCACTTTGCTGATTGGGGTTTGTTTTTATAGGGTTTTTTTTGTTGTTGTTCTCCTTTTCCTCTCTTCCCTTGTGATTTCTTTTGGGGAGGGGGAGGTGCATGCCCTCAGAATGTGGGAGTTCTTGGGCCAAGGAGTAAACCTGCAACCACAGCAGTGACCCAAGCCACATCAGTGACAACACTGAGTCCTTAACTGCTAGGCTACCAGGGAACTCCCTTCCCTCGTGATTTCATGACTCTGATATTTTGATTTCTTTCTCTCTTGTGCGTATCTATTATAGATTTTTGATTTGTGGTTATCATGAGGTTTATATAGAGCAAACCATATAAATGTGATTATTTTAAGTTGCTGGGCTCTTAAGTTTGAACACATTTTAACAATCACCCATTTTTGGTCTCCACCTCCAAAGTTTACTGCTTTTGACATTAAATTTATGTCTTTTTGGAGTTCCTGTCATGGCGCAGTGGTTAACGAATCCGTCTAGGAACCATGAGGTTGCAGGTTCGATCCCTGCCCTTGCTCAGTGGGTTTACGATCTGGCGTTGGAGCTATGGTGTAGGTCGCAGATGCGGCTCGGATCCAGCGTTGCTGTGGCTCTGCTGTAGGCCGGTGGCTACAGCTTCGATTAGACCCCTGGCCTGGGAACCTTCCACATGCCGCGGGAGTGGCTCAAGAAATGGCAAAAAGACCAAAAAAAAAAAAAAATTTATATCTTTTATTTTGTGTATCCCTTAACACATACATCTAGATTGTGGATATGGATGATTTTATGACTTTTGATTTTTAACCTTCCTACTAGCTTTTTCTTCTCCTACTGGCTTCATACAGGACTGATTTACTACCTTTACTGTGTGTTTGCCTTTACCAATTAGATTTTCCCTTTTGTTACTTTCATCAGTGACAACACCAGATCCTTAACTGCTAGCCCACCAGGGAATTCTGGTTGTGGCCTTTTCTTTTCTACTTAGAGAAGTTCCTTTAAAATTTCTTGTGGGAGTTTCTGTTGTGGTTCATTGGATTAAGAACCCAACATAGTATCTGTGAGGATGCAGTTTTGATCCCTGGCCATGCTCAGTGGGTTAAGGTTCTGGCATTGCCACAAGCTACAATGTAGGTCACAGATGTGGCTTGGAGCCGGTGTTGCTGTGGCTGTGGTGTAGCCTGACAGCTGCTGCTCTGATTTGACCTCTTAGCCTGAGAACTTCCATGTATGCTGCAGGTGAGGCCCTAAAAAGAAAAAAAAAAATACGGTACGATTTCTTGTAAAGCTGGTTTGGTAGAACTAACACTCTTTTAACTTTGACTTGTCTGTAAAACTTTTGATTTCTCCATCAAATGTGAGTGAAAGCCTTGCCAGGTAGAGTATTCTTGGCTATAGGTGTTTCCTTATTGTTGCTTTAAATATATTATGTCACTCCCTTCTGGCCTGCCGAAAAGTCATATGATAACCTTATGGGAATTCCCTTGTAGTAAATTGTTGCTCTTCCTTTGCTGCCCAGGTTAGCGAAGCTTTCAGCTATTGTGTCTTCAAATATGTTCTCTGCCCCTTTTCTCTCTCTTTTCTCTCTGGGCCCCCTATATCATGAATGTTAGTGCACTTGATGTTGTCCCAGAGGTCTCTTAAACTTTTCTCATTTTTTTAAATTCTTTTTTCCTTTTCCGTTCATTTTGAGTGATTCCCACTGTTCTGTCTTCCAGTTTGCTGATCGTTTGCTTTGTATCATCTAATCTACTGTTGATTCCTTTTAGTGTGTGTGTGTGTGTGTATGTGTGTGTGTGTGTGTGTGCGTGTGTGTGAATTTTTCTTTACTGTGCCTATGGCATGTGGGAGTTCCTGGGCCAGGGATCCAACCCGTGCCATAGCAGTGATAAGGCAGGATTCTTAACACACTGACCCACCAGTGATTTTCATCTTCTAGTATGTTTTTCATTTCAGTTATTGTATTCTCCAGCTGTACTTGATTCTTCTTTTTATTTTTTAACTCTTTATTTAAGACTTCTAGGGCATTCCCGTCGTGGCTCAGTGGTTAATGAATCCGACTAAGAACCATGAGGTTGCAGGTTCCATCTCTGGCCTTGCTCAGTGGGTTAAGGATCCAGTGTTGCTGTGAGCTGTGGTATAGGTCACAGACACAGCTCAGATCCCGCGTTGCCGTGGCTCTGGTGTAGGCCGGTGGCTACAGCTCCGAGCAGATCCCTAGCCTGGGAACCTCCATATGCTGAGGGTGCAGCCCTAGAAGAGACAAAAAAGGCTAGGAGTTCCCGTCATGGCGCAGTGGAAACAAATCTCACTAGGAACCATGAGGTTGCGGTTTTGATCCCTGGCCTCGCTCAGTGGGTTAAGGATCTGGTGTTATCGTGAGCTGTGGTGTAGATTGCTTGGATCCCGTGTTGCTGAGGCTGTGGTGTATACCGGCAACTGTAGCTCCAATTGGACCCCTAGCCTGGGACCCTCCATGTGCTACGGTGCGGCCCTAAAAATAAATAAATAAATAAATAAATAAATAAATAAATAAATAAATAAAACTTCTAACTTCTCACCTTGCTCATCCATTCTTTTTCTGGATTCTTTGAACACCTTTATGATTGTCTATGTCCTCTCTACTTTGTTCTGAAATTTTATTTTGTTCTTTTGTTTGGAACATAATTGCCTGTGGCCTCATTTGGCCTAATTTGCTGTCTTATTTCCATATATTTGGTAGGTTGGTTTTGTTTCTCGATCTTAGAGAAATGACCTTTTGCAGAAAATGTCCTAAGTGTCCCAGTAGTGCACTCCCTCCTGGTCACCAGAGCTCTGTGCTCTAGGGGTGTCCCCTCTGTGGGCTCTCGGAGCCTTCTGTTGAGGCAGGCTGAGTGCTATGAGTGATCTGGTAGCTGTGGCTGGTCCCCAGTCCTGTAGTTGCCAAGCCCTACCTTGTGTGAAGGCTGCTGGCCACTGGTTGGTGAAGCTGGTCATGAGGTTGCTGGATATGGAGCCCTGCAGGTTCTGGAGCTAGTGCTGGCCCATAGGTGGGCACAGCTGGTTTTCAGGGTTGGTGGTTGCAGGCCTGGGGGTCTCAGATCTAGTGTCAGTCTGCTGAATGAGGCTATTCATGATATGGCAGGCTATGGGGTCCAGGGTGTCCCAAAGATGGCATCAGCCCCCTGGTGAGGGGGTCAGATCCCAGGGCAGCTGGCTGAAGGGCCCAAAGTGTCTTGGAATTGATGTTGGCCTTTTGACGGGTGTGCTAGGTCCTGGGGGTCCTGGAATTTCAGCCTGCTGGTGGATGGAGCTAGGTCCTGGGGTTCTGGAACTGGTGTGGGCCCAATGGTGGACAGGGCCAGGTCCAGGGCTGCTAGGGGACCAGGGAGTCTTAACGCAGCTGGCATGCTGGTGGGTGGGCCTGTGTTCCCATCTGAGTAAGCTGGTTTGCCTGAGGCTAAGTACTGGTGCTGACAGGCTGGTGGGCTGAGCCAGATCCCTGTGCTAATAAGCTAGAGGGAGGATTACAAAATGACGCCTAGCCAGTACCAGTGTCCTTATGGTAGAACAAGTTCCCAGAAATGGTTGCCATCATTGTCTGTGACCCCCGCATAAGCTTCTGCTGCTTCCTTACTCTTTGGAAGGATCTCCAAAATGAGGAGGTCGGTCTGACCCAGGCTCCTTTCAAATGACTATTTCTGGTTTTGAGGGGGTTTTGTGTTGCTGTCATTTTGGTTTTTTTGGCCCCACCCATGGCATGTGGAAGTGCCCAGGCCAGGGATCGAATCTGAGCTACAGCTTCAACCTTGGAAACAACTGTGGCAACCCACTGCAACGGGTGGGGATCAAACCTGTGCCTCAGCAGCAACCCAAGCCACTGCAGAAACAACACTGGATCCTTAACCCATGGTGCCCCAGCGAGAACTCCTGCTTCTGTTTTGAGTCCTGGACTGTGTGAGATTTTGTATGTGCCTTTTAAGGGTGGAGTCTCTTTCCCACAGCCCTCTGGGTCAGCCCTGCTGACCTTCAAAACCAAACATTTTGGGGACTTGTCTTCCTGATGCCGGGGGGCCCACTGTGGGGCTCAAACACCTCACTCCTTGAGGAGACCCTCTGCAGTTGTTTTTTGTTGTTGTTTTGTTTTTACGGCTGCACCTGCGGCATATGGAAGTTCCCAGGCTAGGAGTGGAATCGGAGCTACAGCTGCCGGCCTATGCCACAGCCATAGCAACATGGCATCCAAGCCACGTCTGTGACCTACATCACAGTTCAGGGCAACGCCGGATCCTTAACCCACTGAGCGAGGACAGGAATCAAACCCACATCCTCATGGATTCTAGTCAGGCTCATTCCTGCTGAGCCACAATGGGAACCTCCTGCTGTTGTAGTTATTTCCCTGTTGGTGGGTCACCCACCTGAGGATATGGGTCTTGACTGTACTGTGTCTCTGTTCTCCTGCCAGTTTTGTTGCGGTTCTTTCTTTTATATCTTTGTAGGAGAGCTTTGTCATCGATAGTTGCTCTGTAAGTAGTTGCAGCTTCGGTACCCCTGCAGGAGAGGTGACCTCAGTGTCTTCCTACTCTGCCATCTTGGCCACACCTCAACTTTGGTTTATTATTTTTTTCCTCAGGAAATACCCTATGATTCAGACAGATGATGAACGAGAACGCTATAAAGCTGTGTTCCAAGACCAGTTTTCGGAAGTACAAGGAGCTCTCCGCGGAAGTTCAGGCCGTCTTGAAGAAGTTTGATGAGCTGGATGCGATGATGAGCAGACTGCCGCATCGTTCAGAAAACCAGCAGGTCAGTGCCTGCCATGGCCAGGGAGGAGCGCTGCTAGAAGAAGGATGAACTCGGACCTTATGTGACGTGTAGACAGGCCTAACCACCGGCTGTCTGGGAAAGTCACTTGAGATCCTTGGGGTGACAATTCAAATTATATAATTTAATGTTATTTGCCTTAAATTACTAAGCAGTATTTTATTTTCTTATTGACATAAGATAGAAATTTGGAGTTCCCAATGTGGCTCAGCGGTAACGAACATGACTAGTACCCATGAGGACCCGGGTTTGATCCCTAGCCTCGATCAGTGGGTTAAGGATCCAGCATTGCCGTGAGCTTTGGTGTAGGTCTCCGATGAGGCTCGATCCTGCGTGGCTGTGGCTCTGGGGTAGGCCATCAGCTGTAGCTCAGATCTGACCCCTAGCCTGGGAACTTCCATATGCCATGGGTGTGGCCCTAAAAAGACAAAAAAAAAAAAAGAAAGAAAGAAAAAAAGGTAAGATATAAATTTGCCCAAGACACATACTGAATCAGTCAGGGTCCCAGAGGAGCCTGGCAGCACATTGGAACTAAGATCGTTTGAGGAGGGTTTATTCACAAAGGGGAGGATGGGATGTAGAGGAGCCGCCAGGGTCCGTATGTTCTCCAGGGCAAGTCACAGCCAAGCAGATATCGCCCCGGCCCAGAGAGCAGGGTGGGTCAGGATGGAGAGTGGATCTGAAGCTGCCGATGTGAGCTGCAGGGCACAGGCTTCCAACTGATGACCGTGATGATGGCAGAGGGAAAACCAGAGTGGAGATGTCAGTTGTAGGGGCTGTAAGCCTTTTCCGTAATGGTCTGCCTTCCCCCCCCCCCCCCTTTATAAAATCTGGGAAATCAGGATGCCCTCATAGGCAATGGCATTCTTTTTTTCCCTTTCTTTTTTGGCTGTCCTGCAGCATATGGAGTTCCCAGGCCAGGGATCAGATCCGAGCCGCATTTGCAACCTACACCACAGCTGTGGCTGCAGCAAATCCTTTAACCCACTGTGCCAGGCTGGGGATCGAACCTTCGTCCTGGCGTTGCAGAGACACTGCCAATCCTGTTGTGTCACAGTGGCAACTCCAGTGGCATTTTTTACCAGACACACATGTTTTCATTGAGCTATATAATTCACATACCATAAAATTCAGTGCTTTTAAGGGTACAATTCAATTAGTATATTCACAAGGTTGTGTAATCATTACCACTTGCGAATTCCAGGATATTTTCATCATCCTACCCCAAAAAACCCATCCCATTAGCACTTGTTCCCTCTTTCCCACCTCTCCAGCCACTGACAGCGACTAATGTACTTTCTGTTTGTGTGGATTTGCTTACTTTGAACACTTTATGCAAATGCAGTGATATCATATGTGGCCTCTTGTGTCTGGCTTCTCTCCCTTAGCGTAATATTTAAGGGTTCATCTCTGGTGTGTTAGGAATCAATATTTGACTCTTTTTTGTGATAGAATAATATTCCGTTGTAGGAATATACCACATTTTCTTTATCCATTGACCAGATGATGGACATTGAATTGCTTCCACTTTCTGGCTATTAGGAATAATGCTGTTATGAACATTTGTGTGTAATATCCTATCCTTTTCTTTTTTTTTTTTTTTTTATGGTCACACCCATGGCATGTGGAAATCCCTAGGCCAGAGACTGAATCTTAGCCATAGCTGCCACCTGCATCACAGCTGTGGCAATGCTGGATAATTTTTTTTTTTATCCTATCCTTTTAAAAGATAATGTAGGAGTTCCCACTGTGGCTCTGCAGTAATGAACCAGACAAGTATCCATAAGGATGCAGGTTCAATCCCTGGCCCCACTCAGTGGATTAAGGATCAGGCATTACCATGACCTGTGGTGTAGGTCGCAAATCCAGCTTGGATCCTGCATTGCTGTGGCCCTGGTATAGGCTGGAGCTGCAGTTCTAATTCAACCCCTAGTCTGGGAACTTCCATATGCCACAGGTGCATCCCTAAAAAAAAGAAAAAAGAAGTAAATGTATTGGAGTTCCCTGGTGGTTCAGCAGGTTAAAAATGCAGCATTGTCACTGCTGTGGCACAGGTTTGACCCCTGGCCTGGGGAACTTGTGTGTGCCATGGATACAGCCAAAAAAGAAAAAAAAAAAAGTAAGCAAATGTATTAATCTAATCTACTACTTGCGTAATTAAAATTTTAAAACTCATATAGAATTTTTTTTTTTTTTTTTGCCTTTTAGGGCCACACCCGCAGCATATGGAGGTTCCCAGGCTAGGGGTCAAATCTTGGAGTTACAGCTGCCAGCCTGCGCCACAGCCACAGCAGTGCCAGATCCAAGCCATGACTGCAACCTATACCACAGCTCACTGCAATGCCAGCTTCCTAACCCACTGAGCAAGGCCAGGGATCAGTCCCACAACCTCATGGTTCCTAGTCGGACTCGTCTCTGCTGTGCCATGATGGGAACTCCTAGAATTTTTTAATAAATATCAAATTTACATATATATATTCTTCTCCTGAGACCTGTGTTAGTTGGGCATCTTTATTTTGACCGGTCTTTTAAGTGTAACTCTTTTAAATGAGTTATAAGTTCTCTAAGCCGAATGTGTAGAGGTGTGGCATTTTCCCATCTTGGAGTGATGGGAAGGTGTTGGCTACGAGATGCCAGTGCCAGGAATCAGGAGAAATCCAACAAATACTGCAGGTCCCGGGTCAGTTAGTGCCATTTGGGAAACAAGCAAGGTCCAAGAAGGGTGACCAAGTTGAGATGCCCTCAGAGGAGTCACAGGAAGGAAGGAGCGGGCACCAGGCGTCTGGATCAGCACAGGTTGGAAGAACAAGCTGGTCAGCAGATGGGATGCTGAGATACCTGACTGTGATGTGTAACCTTTGAGCCAGGGCCGGTGCCCTCAGGCTTGTAGGCTTTGTGTGAGTGGTTGGGGCCTAGGCGTGCGGGTCTGGGGTTGGGGGTGGGAGGGTCCTGATTACAGAAGGCGCTGAGAGACTGGGTCCTCCTGCGATGTCCCCACACGGTACCAACAGTCATCACTTCCTGGGGTTTTTTGTGTGGCATGGCAAGTACGTAGCCAAATGACCAGGCTGTGGTCTCCATATCTCCTCCAGGCCTTATCTAAGGTAGAGGTGTTAATTGTATCACAAAAGTGAGCTTCTCATGGTCCATGGGGTGGGCTTTGCCATGGACAGGAGTCCCCAGGCAAGGCTTACTCATCTCCAAGCAGGTTCCAGGAGGTGTTTCAGGACCCACTGGGCCTGCTGGAGGCATAGGTTCTCACACAAACCTGCTCGTGCACCCCTGAAAAATTACTATCACATGACTTTTCCAAGTTTATTTCATGAAATAGGTATTTTGCTTAAGTTAATCCCTCTGGTCCTCACCCTCTTAATTCAGTCTCTCTGACTGACTCCAGGATAGGCTTTACAGCTCTCATCTCTGCCTGCATCTCCAGCACAGCACCGCTGCCCCCAGGCAGCTATTTTATTCCCAATCCAGGACCTGTTAATAGAGGTTAATAACTGAATTACCAGGCTCAGCTTGCTGATGGAAAGTAGTCAAGACACAAACAATACTTATGATCTTAGTCTGTAAAAGACATGAGTTAAAATATTTTGGGAAGAGTTCCCATCATGGCTCAATGGTAATGAACCTGACTAATATCCATGAGGATGTGGGTTTGATCCCTGGGCTCACTCAGTGCGTTGAGGATCCATCATTGCCGTGAGCTGAGGTATAGGTCACAGACAGGGCTTGGATCTGGTGTTGCTGTGGCTGTGATATAGGGCAGCAGCTGCAGCTCCAATTAGACTCCTAGCCTGGGAACTTCTATATACCATGAGTGCAGCCCTAAAAAAAAAAAGACCCAAAAAAAAAATATATATATATATATAGGAATTCCCATTGTGGCTCAATGGTTAACAAATCCAACTAGGAACTATGAGGTTGCGGGTTCGATCCCCGGCCTTGCTCAGTGGGTTAAGGATCTGGCATTGCCGTGAGCTGTGGTGTAGGTTGCAGACACGGCTCGGATCTGGCATTGCTGTGGCTATTGCATAGACCGGTGGCTACAGCTCTGATTAGACCCCTAGCCTGGGAACCTCCATATGCTGCGAGTGCAGCCTTGGAAAAGACAGAAAGACCAAAAAAAAAAAAAAATACACACACACACACACACACACACACACACATATATGCGTATATATATTTATATATGGAAAAGGATATGAGTTCATGATGGAAAATGTTCTCAGAGGAAGCTTTAGGATTATAAATTAGTATTTTACTTTCTATATATTAGATTTATAATGTTTGGCAATCTCCAAGTCATAGGTTTACCCAGATAAATGAGGGCATTGCTCTGGAAACCTGTTTCCTTTGGATAGACTGTTCAGCTCTTCAACAAATTTCATATTTATTATAAAACTTAGCATAAAATTAGAAGCAACTTTTTTTTTTTTGGCCACACCTGTGGCGTGCGGAAGTTCCCAGCCAGGGCTTGAATCCATGCCACAACAGTGACACAAGCCACTGCAGCAACAAAGCCAGATCCCTAACCCACTGCACCACAAGGCAACTCCAGAAGCAGCCTAATTCAAAAATAACTTGGATTGGAGTTCCCGCCGTGGCTCAGTGGTTAACGAATCCGACTAGGAACCATGAGGTTGTGGGTTCGATCCCTGGCCTTGCTCAGTGGGTTAAGGATCCAGCATTGCTGTGAGCTGTGGTGTAGGTCACAGATGCAGTTCGGATCCCGCGTTGCTGTGGCCCTGTAGGCCGGTGGCTATAGCTCCGATTCGACCCCTAGCCTGGGAACCTCCATATGCTGAGGGAACGGCCCTAGAAAAGGCAAAAAATACAAAAAATAAAATAACTTGGATAGTCTGAGCTTCTTAATCCCAGTTCCTAATAACTTGAGAAAGAACTTGCCAAAGGGGATAAAAATTCTACTTCGTAATAGCTAATGTGGTTATTATGTGCCAAGCACTTTAGAAGGATCATTTCAAATAAGCGAACCTTCTCACAACACTATGGAGTGGTTGTGGTTATTATTCCCATTTAAATGATAAGGAAACCAAGTCTTAGGGCAAGCAGCGGCACTGGGACTCGACTCGGTCCTACACAGGTAAAGGCTTTTCTTTCCTGTTCACCCCTTGACCCCAAGGCCCTCAAATATTTATCCATTGGATTGACTTTATGTATGTGTGACTACTTTCATTATAGTCTTAGGTAAAAAATTGTCTTTCTGTTTTCATGCCCAGTGTACCCTGAGACATTCTTGCGATCTGATTTGAGTAACTGCAGGTATTTTCATTGACCTATACAATATCTTATTTTTAGGAACATGAGAGAATTTCAAGAATCCACGAAGAGTTCAAGAAAAAAAAGAATGTGAGTAAAACCATTTTCTTCTTCCAAGTATATTCTTACGCAGGTACAGTGGTGACAACTGACAAGACTTTAGATTCTTTTAGCGAAGTAGTTCTTTTTTGTCTTTCTTAAGATGCTACTTGTTAGGGACCATGGGTGGCTGGCTGCTGGGTGTCTTTTTCTTCTCACTCTGTCTTGAATACATTCTGCTAGGACCTGATTTAGGAACCACGGGAAACGAGCCGTAATAGAGCTCTTCACCCTGTTTCACTCAAAACTATTAACTTATTTTACATGTTCCTAACTCCATCCTTAACTGCACAAGTGAGTAGAGGCTGGAGAGAGCATTTATTCATCCTTTACATATTCACTATTTACTTTTTAATGTATTGTTAACCTCTTACGTTACGATTGCTTCAGAGTTCTACTTGCCACTCCAGTTTGCTATTAATGAAAACCGTTTGAAAAAAAAATGAAGTCCACTAAAAAAAAACGAGAGCTCACCTGTTACTTTTGTTGGGCAGATTTTGCAACCTGCTGCAGGAAAATCTGCTGTGAAAGGTCATTTTCTGGGTAATAATGTGCGTTTCTGTATTTTTCGCTCAGGAAGCCAAAGGCTGAGATCATAGCTTTGTTTCTTTTCTAGGATCCTACATTTCTGGAAAAAAAGGAACGCTGTGATTATCTGAAGAATAAGCTTTCCCACATAAAGCAAAGGATTCAAGAATATGACAAAGTAATGAATTGGGACATACAAGGTTATTCTTAAAACCTATTTGAAACCGCTTTTTTAAAACAAGCTTTATATTTATTTACCATCTTTTTTATGCCAACCTGTGTGATAGAGAAGCACATGCCTCCTGGATCAGCTTCTGGTTGGTTCAGCTGGAATGCCATGTGAAAGCAGTGTGGGATTTGAGACATTGTGAAACAAACTGAAATTTACTAAGGGCTTTTACTAGGCATAGAAGACATTCTGTATTCATCTGTGTACCATTTATCTTATTAAAACTGATTTAGAGATTCTGTCCTTCTAACATGCTGAGCAAGCGGAGTGTCCATTCTGGTGCTGCTTTCCCCTTTTTTACTTCAGCCAGTTCCTGGGATTTTTTGAGGACAAATTTCTCTTGCTAGCCAAAGATGGCCTTTTTTCCCTTGAAAGGGGTTTGAATCCGAGATCAACATTTTCAAGCCTTATGACCTTGGGCAAGTTGCTTAATCTGTGTATGCCTGTTTCCTCATCATAGTACCTACCTCATAGGGTTGTTATGAGGATTAACTCAGTTAATATGTGTAAAAAAGCACTTAGAGCAGAGCTTGGCACACTGCATTAGTGTCTGTGATTTAAATAGATGTTTTTGAATTAAACCATCTAGAATAAACCTCAAGGAAAGGTTCTCAGTGAGCAAGTCCAGCCAGCTAAACCAAGGTCAGGGCCTCCTGACTTCTTTTAAAAGCTGTAAATAACTCCTACTCCTGTCGCCTGAAGCAGATGCTCCCCTGTGCCCCTGGGGTCCAGTGCAGCCTTGTTGCTTTTCCTAAGCGCTGTGTCTATACCTCCAGATGCCCACAGCCCAGCCATTCTTGTATTCCTCTAACAGATGGTTTGTGTGAATATTGCTGCTGGTTCTATCCTTTTAGACGTCCATCCTGGCGTTCCTGTGATGGCTTAGCGGTAACAAACCTGAGTAGTATTCATGAGGACATGGGTTCGGTCCCTGGCCTCGCTCAGTGGGTTAGAGATCCCATACTGCTGTGGCTGTGGTGTAGGTCACAGACATGGCTTGGATCCTGTGCTGCCATGGCTGTGGTGTAGGCCGGCAGCTGTAGCTTTGATTCGATCCCTAACCTGGGAACTTCCATATGCTGCATATTCAGCCTGAAAAAAAAAAAAATAGACATCCATCCTAAGGCCCGAGGATGTTACATCAACTTAGAATCTCCCTTTGATTTACTGGAATGCTTCATCGTTCTAAGAATTACCTTGGCTTTGAGGCTTTATTCATGAGAACCGCTTTGTTTTTATTAATACGAGCAAGGAACTGCTCCAAAATGTTTTTAAAAAATCATTGTTACTGGATCTTATGCAATACCATCTGTGCTGTAGATAATTTCCCAGGTGTGGAAATACAGTTTCTCCTTAATATAGCTGCCATTCAAGCAGTTACTACTCAGTGAGTTTTCTGAGGTGATGAAACCAAAGAAAAGCATGTGGAAAAGCAAAGGCTTGAAAATATTGGTTACTGGAGTTCCCGCTGTGGCTCAGCAGTAGCGAACCCAACTAATATCCATGAGGACACAGGTTTGAACCCTGGGCTCACTCTGTGGGTTAAGGATCCGGCGTTGCCGTGAGCTGTGGTGTAGGTTGCAGACAAGTCTTCAATCCTGCATTGCTGTGGCTCTGGTGTAGGCTGGCAGCTGTAGCTCCAATTAGACCCCTAGCCTGGGAACCTCCATATACCTCGGGTGTGGCCCTAAAAAGACAAAAAAAAAAGGTTACTGAATGAACTTCTTTGTCCTTTGTCAGTGAGATCTTATTTGGTGTTTATTATTAGTATTTTCGTTCCGTGGTTCTCAGACTGTTCCGGGCCCTAAGAGTCTTAAGAGGTGATACCTAGGGAAGTGTGTGGCCCCCCTCTGGAAGCTTCCCCCCAACAAAATACCTTCCCTTTCTGTTTTACATATTAGGGCCCCATGTTAATATTTCACTTAAGAAGAGCATTTATGCCTTCCAAAAAAAAAGATGGAATAATGCCATTTTGGTAAACTGTAAAGAGATTAATATTGAAGTGAAATGTTAAGGAAATCTAACTTTTGGAAACCTTATTTCACTACAGTTGTAAATTTTAATCTTTGAAAACCAATGTTGTAACGCTGATTTTTACAGTTTTTATGTCACTATCTAGCATATTAAAATTTCAGTTTCGTGGTATGTTGTGTGTGTCCTTTACTGTTTGCTTTTCCAGCATTCCTGAGTGGACGGGGCATGTCCTTGAAAATATTTTCCGGCATCAGAAAATAAGCTGGAAAGTTATTGAAAGCTTGAAGGTCATGATGTTCAGGTGACTATTTCCTCCTCCCCCATTATTTGCAAGAATTCAAATTCAAGGCCACGGTGCTGGCTTCCTCAGGCTGCCTGCCCTCATCAAGTACCGCAGGCTTCAAACAACAGAAATTTGTCTCGCTGCTCTGCAGGCTAGATGTTTGAAATCAGGCATCGGCAGGGCCCAGCTCTCTTCAAGCCTGTCGGAGAGTCCTCCCCAGCTTCTGGTGGTCTTGGCTGGCAGTCTTCGACGGTCCTTGTCTTGTATCCGTGTCACCCCAATCCTCTGTCTTCACAGGGCCTTTTCCCTGGGCCTCTGTTTTCACAGGACTGTGTTTTGGGGTTTTACGGTCACGCCCTCACATGCAGAAGTTCCCAGGCTGGGAACTGAACCCGTGCCACAGCAGTGACCCGAGCCACAGCCACAACCAGTCCTTAACCCACTAGGCCACAAAGGAACTCCGTGGCTGTGTTCTTATAAGGACCCCAATCATACTGGATCAATGACTCACCTTCTTTAGTGTGACTTCATCTTAACCAATTACACCTGCAAAGATCCTTGTCCAAATAAGGTCACATTCTGAAGCCCCAGGGGTAAGGATTTTTAGCATATCTTTTTTTGTGGAGAGACACAGTTCAACCCTTAGCAATCACCTTTGGCAGGTTGTGAGATTTAGAAAAATACAATTCCCTGTACATTTTCTTCTCCCAGACTTTTAACATATGTTCTATTTGAAACTTTAAGATATGTCAATATGTTTAAAACTGGGAAAGATAAAAGTATGAATTTTTCACTCATCCATTTGCCAGTTATGTGCCAAATGCTTGCTTGCTTGCTTTTTTTTTTTTTGTCTTTTTAGGGCTGCACTCACTGCATATGGAAGTTCCCAGGCTAGGGGTTGAATCGGAGCTGTAGCTGCCAGCCTACATCACAGCCACAGCAACACCAGATCCAAGCCGCGTCTGTGACCTACACCACAGCTCATGGCAACACCAGATCCTTGACCCACTGAGGAGGCCAGGGATTGAACCTGTGTCCTCATGGGTAGTAGTCGGGTTTGTTACTGCCAAGCCATGACGGGAACTCCCATGTCATCTTTTTTAAATGGTCTACTTTAATACCATACATGTTTTTAAAGAAGAGTATCGAGAGGCTGCAGCAGCATGTGCTGAATAGAGAAGCTCTCCTATAATAGAGAAGCTGGGCTTCTTTGGAAGAAAGGTAGGAGGAGCCCAGCAGAAGGGGAAGGTGAGAATTCCCATCATGGTGCAGTGGAAATGAATCTGACTAGGAACCATGAGGTTGCATGTCTGATTCCTGGCTCAGTGGGTTAAGGATCTGGCATTGCGTGGTGTAGGTCGCAGATGTGGCCTGGATCCTGCATTCCTATGGGTATGGTGTAGGCTGGCAGCTGTAGCTGTTTCAACCCCTAGCCTGGGTACCTCCATACACCGCAAGTGTGGCCCTAATAAGCAAAAAAAAAAAAAAAAAAAAAAAAGAAGGAGAAATGTGGACTTCGAGCTCGCCACAACCAGAATGCTGTACTTCCTGTGTGATCTTGACAAATGAGCCTGTCTAAGCATTAGCCTCCCCATCTATGATGAGGGCATGATTTTACCATCTGATGAAACTGTTGTGAAAAGTAACTGGAATAATGTTTGCAGCATACCTGGAAGATGCTTGCTCAATTAAGACTTTTCATTGAGTTAGATACTGAGTTGGCTGTTTAAAAGGGTAGGATAGCAACGTGACTATTTAATAACAACAATGATAAAGGACTTTTTTTAGAAATGATATAGGTACTGTATTTATTATAGAAAGTTTAGAAAATGAAAATAAGCTTATTCTCTTCCTCCCAAGCTCACACAAAATTACCCGTAATTCTGCCCCTCCACCCCCACCCCGGAGATCATCGCTATGAACTTATGGGAGCACATCCTTCCAGTCTCATCGTACACCGGCATGTATTTATGTAAGTACATTTTATAAAGAGAGTTTTGGTTTTTACAAAATGAGGGGGTTTTTTTTGGTTTTTTTGTTTG
The DNA here is from genome assembly GCF_016906955.1 of Phacochoerus africanus. Classification (NCBI taxonomy): domain Eukaryota; kingdom Metazoa; phylum Chordata; class Mammalia; order Artiodactyla; family Suidae; genus Phacochoerus; species Phacochoerus africanus. The sequence goes on along the minus strand of NC_062544.1, from coordinate 32,415,517 downwards.
TTTTTGTTTTTGCGTTTTAGGGCCCACCTGCGCCATAAGGAAGTTCCTCGGCTAGGGGTTCAATTGGAGCTACAGCTGCCAGCCTACACCACAGCCACAGCAACATCAGATCTGGGCAATGCCTGCCACCCACACCACAGCTCACGGCAACACCAGATCCTCAAATCCACTGAGCGAGGCCAGGGATCAAACCCGCAATCTCATGGTTCCTAGTCAGATTGGTTTCTGCTGCGCCATGACAGGAACTCGCAAAATGAGTTTATTATATAATACATTGTGTTTCGTGTTTTAATAAACCTAGACAATATTATCTTTTTTAAATTTTGTGTTAATGCAATGCAGTTATATTATCATTGTTTTAAAGTTATTGTTTACATTGGATGGTGGGGAAAAGTAAGGAACAGGAATTAGGTCTAGATTCAAGCTGTGTGGCCCCAGGCAAGTCCTCTGAACAATGAGATTAGATGAGATGAAAATACATGAAACCTTTCTGAAACCCTAAATCTCCATAAAAACCCTTACATTTAGTTTTTACACTTTTTGTGCTGATAGTGTTATCAATGAGAACTTTTCTCTAATAGAAGTTCAGTTTGTTATTAATAACTTGAGCTAGTATTGGAGTTCCTGTCGTGGCTCAGTGGTTAATGAATCTGACTGGGAACCATGAGGTTGCAGGTTCGATCCGGGGCCTTGCTCAGTGGGTTAAGGATCCAGCGTTTCGGTGAGCTGTGGTGTAGGTCGCAGACGAGGCTCGAATCCCGTGTTGCTGTGGTTCTGGCGTAGGCCAGCAGCTACAGCTCTGATTAGACCCCTAGCCTGGAAACCTCCATATGCCGCGGGAGCAGCCCAAGAAATGGCAAAAAAGACAAAAAATAATAATAATAATGACTTGAGCTAGTATTGAATATATGATGTAATCAGGGCTTATTTGGAGGTCTGCGTATTCTGGTATAGCTTATTAGCTGCATTCTGCAATGGCCTTGACACGGGTAAGGAACATTTCCATTTCAACTGATTGACTTAAAAGCCAATGTGACAGGAGAAAAGAGGAGGAGACTGGGGAATAGGGGAGGCATTTTCCAATTAATAGGAAACAGATTTGGCACCTTCCTTTCTTCTTTATAAAGAGGGAAAAAGTCCCTACATACAAGGAGTTTATCACACACCCTGCCTCCAGGTATGTATTTAAAGACTTAATTGTTTGCCTTGTAATTTGTTTAATGGATAACCCTACCATTTAATTGCACCGGAGAAACTAAAGTCATTGCAAGATGTTAGACCCATGATGAGTGTTTATCAAGACAGTTTGAACTGTAAGTAGCATACAACTTTGCTCTTTTCACACAAAACACGGTTTTGTGCTACCCGTGAAAACAATAAATATTTGCAATCATTATGGGGGAATTTTGGTAGGAGGATTTGGCAGTCAGTGTTCTTAGTTATAAGCATCAGAGACCAAAGCTGGTTGATTTAAGAAGAAAAAGGGGTTTATTACCATCTACTGTCTAGCTTACAGAATTGCTGGGAAGCCTGGGGAACCGAGTGGGAGGCTACACAGCAGGAACAGTGCCCCAAAGCACACCTAAAATCCCATCTGGTGAAAACAGCTCTCCTACTGCCCTCTGTGGGCTAAAGGCTTCCCCGAAGCCTGCCATCCTTGGTTGCGTGACAGGTTTAGATGATTCAGAGCGAGAGATGGATTAGTGGAAGATAGTTCCCTTGCCATGCTCTGATTGCAAAGGAGGCTGGGATGGGAAGGGCCATTTGGGCCTCTGTGGGTGGGCCGGGGCTCCTACCGAGATTCATCACCTGGGGAATTCCCCAAAACCATGAAGGGATTTGGATGCTGACAGCCAAAGAGAAGACAAATACCACCTTCAGATTAGCAGCTGTCCTAACCGTGAATGCAGTCAGGGATTTATTTCGTTCATTTCTTTCTTTCTTTTTTTTTTTTTTTTATTTATTTTTGTCTTTTTGCTATTTCTAGGGCCGCTCCAGCAGCATATGGAGGTTCCCAGGCTAGGGGTCGAATCGGAGCTGTAGCCGCTGACCTACGCCAGAGCCGCAGCAACGCAAGATCTGAGCCGCATCTGCAACCTACACCACAGCTCACGGCAACGCCGGATCCTTAACCCACTGAGCAAGGCCAGGGATCGAACCCGCAACCTCATGGTTCCTAGTCGGATTCGTTAACCGCTGCGCCATGACGGGAACTCCTATTTCATTCATTTCTAAGTAGGCCAGATAGACAAATGACAGCCAATACCAGAACATCCTCAACCCTGATGCTCCCAGGCCTGAGAGAAAAGGCAGGGAGGGTTCCCACAAATGTCCTAGACCTAGGAGGTGTGTTCCTGGCCCCCAGGTTTGAGGTTCAGAAAACACGACCACCCAGAAAGCATCAGAGTGCAGTAATTCCCTGGCCTTTCCAGATGAAGGCAAATCCTCCTGTCAGATGTTCCCAATACTCTTACTGAAGTTAGTATAAGCGTTTACCAAAAGATGTGTGCAAGGATGTTCATGGCAGCTATACTTATGATAGCTCCAAACTGGCAATAACCCAGTTGTCCTTCATGAGTAGATTCATAGAAATGAGAAACTGTGATATAGGCATGAAACACGACAGAGCAGTTTTAAAGAGTGAACTGCTGCTACATGCAAAACATGACACAATGTTGAACAAAAGCCAGAGTACATACTTCACAATTCTATTTTTACAGAGCCCCAAATGAGGCAAGATTAAGTGATGGTGATCTAAAAATAGGATTACTCCAGGAGAGCCAGTTATTAACTGGGAAGGGGTAGGAGGGAGATACTGGGGTATGAAAATGTTCATATTTTGCTCTTGATGGTAGTTACATGGCTATATACCTATGTAAATATTTATTTTACTTTGCCCTTGAGTTCATTTTATACACTTATGTCTGTTATATATCAATAAAAAATCTACTTTAGTATAAAATCTAATCTCATGGTAGAATTCAGAATAGAGGTTGCTTCTTAGAGATGATTATTAGCTGGCATGGGGCATGAGGGAGACTTCAGGGTGCTATATCTTGATCAGGTTAGTGACCTGGGTATATAAATATGTAAAAATTCATCAAGCTGAACACTTGAAATGAGTGCCTTTTATTATACATATGTAATACCTCAAAAAAAATTTTTTTGGCTGCACTTGCAGTATATGGAAGTTCCCCATCCAGGGGTTGAATACAAGCTGCAGCTGTGACCTACGCCACAGCCGTGGCAATGCCAGATCCTTAACCCACTGCGCCAGGCTGGGGATTGAACCTGTACCTCAGCAGCAGCCTGAGCTGCTGCAGAAACAACACTGGATTCTTAACCTGCTGTGCCACAGCAGGAACTCCTGTAATACCTCCGTTTTTAACAATAGTATGTTTGTTTGAAGAAAAGCATGTTCCCAGTATAAAACAATCAGTGTAAATTTGGGAGCACAATCTTTCATCAATTGAGAACTCCCTCGTGTTCTCATGGTCTTTGGAGAACACATACAAATGTACAGCTGGGGCAACACATTCTTATAACTGTTGGTTTAATGCGTCATATTTGAAACCCAAGGTTGTGTGCATTTGTGACTTTGAACCAACCCCCACATCAGAGATGGCAGATTATAATCATTTTCTTCGTCTTTCCCTCTACTGGCTATCCCAAAACAAAGTCTTTGCACAAATGAACCTGAAGATTATCTATACCTGTTTAAATGCTTTTATTCTAACATTGTTGAATATGTGCCTATTAATTCTCTTCGTGCACAGGACAAGAGGCTGACATGGATGACAGGTGAGGAAATACTGTTTATTAGTAATGTGGGACACACAGCAGCCTTTCCTGTTTAAATCCTGTTTGTGATCCAGAAGCCTGCCAATGTCATTAATATTCAAGGGTACTCTGGGGATTGTTTTTGCCTAAGGACAAACTCAAGTTCAACCGTGGGACAAAACTGTGCAGAGCTACCTTCCAAGTATTTCGAAGGTGCCTGCCATGTGATTCAGCCCCCAGAGGCAAGAGGGCTGGGGAAACAGTCTGTTGCTATTCATAGTATTAGTGGTGATATTCAGGATTTTCTTAGAAGCCTGTGGGATTAAGGGTTTAAAATCAGAGACTATGGAGAGATTACCTATGGCAAGAATGTTATTGCAGGTGTCTGAGGTCAGCATGCTGTGAGTCAGGGAGTAATTCTTCATGAGTCACTTTCATAGCATCACTGTTTCCCTACAGGCTGCTCCTTGGTTTTCCCCTGTTCTCATGATGAGACATTGATACCGAATGATGGGACTAGACAAATTCTCCTTCATCTTTCTCACACCCAGACCCTCAGCAGTTCATATCTGGGCTGGAATAGCCACCTACCCGGTCTTTCCCATCTCCATTTCGTGACGTTAGTTGAACACGAATTGTGCTTCTCTGTGTACAAAGTAGATGCTTTGCTTATAGTGCTGCATGTGAGACTTAACCATGGCTTTTCCTTTCGAAGAAGTCATTGGTGTACCATATTCCCATGAACTATGTTAGAAGCTATAGAATAGAGTGATTAAGAGTACTGGTCTGGATTTCTCTTTGTGGCTCAGCAGGTTACACACCGTCGAGTATCCATAAGGACACGGGTTCAATCCCTGCCCTTGCTCAGTGGGTTAAGGATCTGGTGTTGCTGTGGCTGTGGTGTAGGTCACAGACGTGGCTCAGATCTGGCATGGCTGTGGCTATGGGGTAAGCTGGCAGCTGCAGCTCTGATTCGACCCCTAACCTGGGAACTTCCATATGCCGCAGGTGTGGCCCTAAAAATAAAAATAAAATAAAATATGACACACATGAAATTATCTACAAAACAGACTCACAGATACGGAGAACAGATTCTGATTGCCAAGGAGGAGGGAGAAGGGGGAGTGATGAATTGGAAGTCTGGGGTGAACAGATGCAAACTGTTATATAGAGAATGAATAAATAACAGGGTCCTGCTGTAGAGCACAGGGAACTACATTCAATATCCTATGATAAGCCACATGGAAAAGAATATGGAAAATAAGGTATATATATGCATAACTGAATCACTTTGCTGTATAGCACAAATACAACACTGTAAATCAACTATACTTCAAAAAATTTTTTTCATTTTTTATTGTCTTTTTTGCCATTCCTTGGGCCGGCATATGGAGATTCCCAGGCTAGGGGTCTAATCAGAGCTGTAGCTGACGGCCTACACCACAGCCACAGCAATGCGGGATCTGAGCTGCGTCTGCAACCCACACCACAGCTCACCGAAACGCTGGATCCTTAACCCGCTGAGCAAGGCCAGGGATCCACTCGAAACCTCATGGTTCCTAGTTGGATTTGTTAACCACTGAGCCCCAAAGGGAACTCTGATAAAATAATTTTTTTAAAAAAAAGAGTACTGGCTGTAGATCCAGAATGCCCAGGTCCAAATCCTGGCAATGCCACTTGCTAGCCATGTAACCTCGGGTGAGTTACTTCCCCTCTCTGTGCCTCAGGTTCCTCATTGGGTATATCATGGGAATAAAAATACATGTATTACCTTCCCCCTTTTGTGAAGATTAAGTGAGCTAAAATGTGGAAAGCACTCAGAACACTAATTTAGCACACAATGTCATAGCAAACATTCACAAACTATTAGCAATTCTGTAGAACATATACCTTTATTCTAACATTATTGTATTTATGCCAGTGAATTACCGTTAATTATGACAGGGTAGGAGGCGGAAGGATATGGCAGGTGAGACAAGTGCTATTTCTCCATAACACGGGAAAGATACCAGCCCTTCCCTATTTTGTAGTGTGGTCATATAACAGAATGCTACAGAGCAATAAAAAAGAGTGAGGAGAGTTCGCAGAGTTCCTGTCGTGGCTCAGCAGTAACGAATCTGACTAGTATCCATGAGGACTCAGGTTGGATTCCTGGCCTTGCTCAGTGGGTTAAGGATCTGATGTTGCCCTGAGCTGTGTGGTGTAGGTCGCAGATGCGGCTGGGTTCTGGCGTTGCTGTGTCTGTGGGTAGGCTGGTGGCTGCAGCTCCAATTTGACCCCTAGCCTGGGGACATCCACCTTCAGCCTTAAAAAAAAAAAAAGTGGAGTTCCCTTTATGGCTTAGCAGAAACAATCCAACTAGGAACCATGAGGTTTCGGGTTGAATACCTGGCTTTGCTCATTGGGTAAAGGATCTGGTGTTGCCATGAGCTGTGGTGTAGGTCGCAGACGCGGCTCGGATCTGGCGTTGCTATGGCTCTGGTGTAGGCTGGCAGCTGTAGCTCCCATTCGACCCCTAGCCTGGGCACCTTCTTATGTCACAAGTGCAGCCATAAAAAGATAAAAAAAGACAAAAAAGCTATACCTTCTGACTTGGCAATCTCACTTCTGGGAGTTCGGCCCAAAGACAAATTCATAGATACGTGCAGACTTAGGGACACGCATGTTCATCTCGGTGTTGTTTTGAAATTGTACACCTACAAATACATATAGATTCCGAGACTGATAACAAACATTGGTCAGACCATATGTAAAAAGAGAATTCTGGGCTGCAGTCAAGCAGCAAGGTGTCCAGGAATGTAAATCACCACCCCTGTATCACTCAGCCCCAAACAGCAAGGACTTGATCAATAATTGCCAGCTTTTCTAATTTTTGCCCCTCCCCACCTTCCAGATTAGTGTCAATCAGAGAAAGCCAAACACGGCTCCCCTAACCAAACAGGGGATGCCTGTTTCTCTTCAGCCCGCCCCCAGCTTCCTAGTCCAGCAATCTCCAATCAGGGCGTGGCTGAAACCTGTCTATTCTTTCGACTTCTTTCAATAAAGCCTTTCAACTCCTCTGCCAGCCTTCCTGCTTTTGAGTCTCTGCCAAATGCAGGCGATGGTGGCTGACTTCCTTGCTATTAGCAGCCTCTGAGTAAATAGACGGTTCATCATCATTAAAGTGGTCTCCTGTATTTCCACAACCGGAAACAACCCAAAGGGTCTGACAATAGAAAACGGCGAATCTACATGGTGGAATATTATATGATGAGTACAAATCAAGTTGTGTGTGTGTTTTTTTGAAGTCAATTAGCAAATGTTCCTGAAATAATATTGGGTGAAAAAAGGAAGCACAGTTATAGATACAGTGTGATCTATATACGATTATACCATATACACATATATGCATTTTATCTACAAAGACATTTCTGTGTGCACACCGCAGGAAAAAATAATTTAAGGAAATCAATCAAAAGTTTAACAGTAGTTTTTTCTGAGCTGGGACACACTGTGGTACTTTCATTTTTTTCTCTATGTTCTATAATTTCAAATTTTTCTACATTGAATATTTTTTTGTAATAAGAAAAATTAACTTTAAAAAATTACCTACAGCTCCGATTTGACCCCTTACCTGGGAACCTCCATATGCCCTGGGTGCAGCACTAAAAGACAAAAAGACCAAAAAAAGAAGGAAAAGAAAAAGAAAAATTACCTTTAGTGGGAATTCTGGTCATGGTTCAGTGATTAAGGAACCAAACTAGGATCCATAAGGCCACGTGGTTCAATCCCTGGCCTTGCTCAGTGGGTCAAGGATCTGGCGTTGCCACGAGCTGTGGTGTAGTTTGCAGGCGGCTAGACGGCTAGGATCCCGTGTTGCTGTGGCTGTGGCTGTGCTGTAGGCTGGCAGCTGTAGCTCTGATTTGACCCCTAGCCTGGGAACTTCCATACACCACGGGTGCAGCCCTCAAAAGGCAAAAGACAGAAACAAAAGAAAAAAAATTTAGTTTTAACAAGCTTTTGAAGAATTGGCCATTGCAAACTAGCTATCTGGCATCTTCCTGTCCCTTCCCTTGTCAGTTCCCCAGTCATAGAAACTTTCTATCTCTTGGGAAAACCAAATTGTAAACTGGGTTTCAGACTTTCTCCTACCATTCAAGTTGGTCAAGTCATTTCGCCTTCTCATTTAAAGGCTGAAAGACCGGATGTTGACTGACCGCATGTGGCTCTGCCTTGGTTTGAAGAATCAATCTGAGAATGGCTCTGTCACATCTGAAACGTATGAAGGCCTCTGAGAGGCAAGTAATAGCTCTTATCTTTTTATTGTGGTAAAATGTGAATAAAATTTAACACTTCATTTTTAAATGTACAATTCAATTACAGTCATAATGTGCAACTGTCATAACTATCCATTTACAGATTTTTTTTTGATTTATGTATTTATTTTGTCTTTTTAGGCCCACACCTGAGGCATGTGGAGGTTCCCAGGCTAGGGGTTGAATTGGAGTTATAGCTGTTGGCCTACACCACAGCCACTCGGGACCCGAGCTGTGTCTGAGACTTGCACCACAGCTCACGGCAATGCCGGATCCTTAACCCACTGAGTGAGGGTAGGGATCAAACCCGCGTCCTCATGGATGCTCGTTGGTTTCCTTAACCACTGAGCCATGACAGGAACTCCCATTGACAGAATTTTTTCATCATCCCCAAAAGAAAGTCTGTGCCCATTAATACTATAATGCTCATTCCCACCTCCCCCACAGTCCCTGGCAGCCTCTGTTCTGCTTTCTGTGTCAAACCATATATTTAGGTTGTCTATACTAGATACTAGTATAAGTGGAATCATGCAGTATTTGTCTTTTTGTGTCTGGCCTATTTCACTTAGAATAATGTTTCAAGAGGAGTTCCCATCGTGGCTCAGTGGTTAACGAATCCGACTGGGAACCATGAGGTTGCGGGTTCGATCCCTGGCCTTGCTCAGTGGGTTAAGGATCCAGTGTTGCAGTGAGCTGTGGTGTAGGTTGCAGATATGGCTCTGGTGTAGGCCAGTGGCTACAGCTCTGATTGGACCCCTTGCCTGGGGACCTCCATATGCCGTGGGTGCAGCCCTAGAAAAGGCAAAAAGAATAATGTTTCACGCTGTAGCATGTGTCAGAACTTCATTCCTTTCTTTATGGCTGAAAAATATTCCACTGTGTGTACGTATTTCATTTTGCTTATCTAGTCATTTGTTTCTCACCAACTCGTGTTATTTTCTCTGTCTTAAAATTGCCATCCTAAGTGATGTCAAGTGATATCTCAATATGTGTTGATTAGTGATGTTGAACATCTTTTCACATGCTTACTGGTTTTGTGTATATTTTCTGTGCAGAAATACCTATTTGGAATTCCCGTCGTGGCTCAGTAGTTAACGAACCTGACTAGTATCCATGAGGATGTGGGTTCAGTCCCTGGCCTTGCTCAGTGGGTTAAAGATCCAGTGTTGCCATGAACTATGGTGTAGGTTGCAGACGCAACTCACATCTGGTGTTGCTGTGGCTGTGATGTAGGCCGGCAGCTGCAGCTCTGATTCGACCCCTAGCCTAGGAACTTCATATGCTGTGGGTACGGCCCTAAAAAGACAAAGAAAGAAAGAAAAAGAAAGAAAGAAAGAAAGAAAGAAAGAAAGAAAGAAAGAAAGAAAGAAAGAAAGAAAGAAAGAAAGAAAGAAAGAAAGAAAAGAAAGAAAAGACCTATTCAAGTCCTTTGCCCATTTTTTAAAATTTATTTATTTATTTATTGATTGATTGATTGATTGATTGTCTTTTTGCCATTTCTTGAGCTGCTCCTGCTGCATATGGAGATTCCCAGGGTAGGGGTCTAATCAGAGCTGTAGCTGCTGGCCCACGCCAGAGCCACAGCAACTCGGGATCCGAGCCGCGTCTGCAACCTACACCACAGCTCACAGCAACGTTGGATCCCTAACCCACTGAGCAAGGCCAGAGATCGAACCTGCAACCTCATGGTTCCTAGTCGGATTCGTTAACCACTGAGCCACGACGGGACTGCGCCCGCTTTGCCTATTTGTTAAGTGGGTGGATTTTTGTTGTTGAGTTGTAAGAGCCCTTTATATACTCTGGTTTTGATTTATTTTTATTTTATTTTGAAAAATTTTTTTTACAAAAGAACCAACTTTCGGGGGTTTTTTTTTTTGGTTTGTTTTTTTATTAGTCAATCAATTTTATGACATTTATAGTTGTACAACAATCATCATAACCCAATTTAATTTAATTATTTATTTATTTATTGGTCTTTTGTCTTTTTAGTGCTGCACCCTCGGCATATGGAGGTTCCCAGGCTAGGGGTCGAATCGGAGCTGTTGCCCCCGGCCTATGCCAGAGCCACAGCAATGCCAGATCTGAGCCCCATCTGCAACCTACACCACAGCTGGCCAGATCCTTAACCCACTGAGCGAGGCCAGGGATGGAACCCGCAACCTCCTGGTTCCCAGTTGGATTTGTTTCTGCTGCGCCACGACGGGAACTCCCAGGACCTCTGTTTTCTGTGTCTTCCGGTACCTAAGCCTGCTGCTGTCTTCTACTCCAGCTAAGATGTCCATAAACTGGAGGGTAATGGAGCGGACACATTTCTGAGATGTTCTGGGCTTGTAGTGGAAGAAGGTGTGTGCCAGTGAATCATCTGGTATCTTCTAGGTCAAAAGATTCTGAAGAAAATAGAGCATGTATTTGGTGAACAAATTTGAAACATAGGAATGAAATTAGGAGTACATCATGGGGGAGTAATTTCAGAGACATTAGAGACTGGGCATTTAGATATAAACACTGAATAAGACAATGTTTTTCTTGTTTTTTTTTTTTTTTTTTTTTGCTTTTTAGGGGCGTACCTGCACCTGTGGCATATGTAAGTTCCCAGGTTAGAGGCCAAATCGGGGCTGCAGCTGCTGGCCTACACCACAACCACAGCAACGCCAGATCTGAACCATGTCTGCAACCTACACTGCAGTTCATGGCAATGCCAGATCCTTAACCCACTGAGTGAGGCCAGGGACTGAACCTGCATTCTCATGGAGGCTAGTCAGGTTCGTAACCCGCTGAGCCACAATAGGAATTCCCTGAATAAGAAAATATGAAAGTAGTTATTCAGAAGTGTATAACTTCTTGTATTTGAGGCCAAGATTTTAAAATTAGAAGAAAACCACTCAGTTATGCTTTTCAGCCCCAGAGGTGGTCTTAGAAATCCTTTTTTATGGGAGTTAAGTTATTTTAAAAGGTAGCTAACATGAGTTATTTTAAGAGGCAATCTAAATATTTACTTTCTTGCTGTAACCTTTGCCTTGTTTGTAGTTTAGTTTAAGCCTTTAGACTGAAGACGAAAGGATAAAAGGACTTAAGTTTTGAGATAATTACATGAAAATTGCACATAATTGACCACTATGCTAACAAAAATTGACCTTTTCAAAATAGCAACACAAAAACTGGTTGTATCTAATTTATAGAGAAGTATTTTTATCTAGTTATTTCATTATAATTATCAACCTATATTTCAAACAAGAAGCAGAAAAACTACTTAAAAATTCTATCCAAACCAGTTAATAAGCCCTTTAAATAATATGAATGAATAAATAACTTTTAAGTTTCTGGGTTTTATTAGTCTATTAAAGAAGCATTAAGGAGTTCCCTGGTGGCATAGCTGGTTAAGGATTCAGTGTTGTCACTGCTGTGGCTTGGGTCACGGCTCTAACGCAGGTTTGATCTCTGGCCTGGGCATTTCCACATGCTGTGGGAATGACAAAAAAAAAAAAAAAAAGACCTAAATCATGCTTATGTTTAAAAATCATATATTTGTATGTACAAAATCATACAAACTAAAATCATACATTTAGTTTAATTTACTTTAACAATTTAGTTGAGAAAAAGTGGTGTGGGATTTTGTTATCACGAAATGGAAGAGGATTTAATATTTTCTTATTAAATCTTGGCTTGAGGAGGCTGTGAAGCAGGGGGAAAGGGGCAGTAAATGTTTGTTTTTGTTTCCATTTAAAAAACCAAACTTGATTATTTTCCAAGCTTTGAAAGTCTGCCTTTTCTTTTCTGGGGCTGGGGATGGCCCACTAGTTCAAAAGACCCAGAGGGGTGTTACTTCCTTTTCTTTACAAGTTTAAAGCTGTGGACGCCCGAAGACCAGTCCCCAAGGGTGGGAATGGGATATGGCGTCACTACTCTTGGTAACTTTGGGGGCAGGACCAGATCCATTGGAAGTGCTAGACTAAGTTATTATTATTTTTAATCTGAGAAGGGGGGAAAGGCGAAGAATCTGTGGCTCTGATTCGTGACTCTCAATTTCTAAGGACATGACCTACTAGCCCGGCCACCATCTCCCGTCTTCCCACAAGAGATCTCTCTTTTATTCCCTAGTGGCATCTAATAGCGGACTTCACCTTCTCCAGTCCCTGCCCACTCAGATTGGCCCTCTGTCAGGAGATGGCTCAGCCTTAACCCCAAAGGAAGGCTGAAAGAGAAGTGTGCTTTGGGCTCAGAGAAGCTACTTGTTCCCTTAATTTAAAAAGCTGGGCTATGGAGTTCCCGTCGTGGCGCAATGGTTAACGAATCTGACTAGGAACCATGAGGTTGTGGGTTCGATCCCAGGCCTTGCTCAGTGGATTAAGGATCCCAAGTTGCCGTGAACTGTGGTGTAGGTTGCAGATGAGGCTCAGATCCTGAATCGCTGTGGCTGTGTTGTAGGCTGGCAGCTACAGCTCTGATTCGACCCCCTAACCTGGGAACCTCCATGTGCCATGGGAGTGGCCCTAGAAAAGACAAAAAAAAAAAAAGAAAGAAAAAGGACATCAGGCATGTTGGATTAAAGGCTCACCCTACTCTAGTATGACCTCATTTCCTCATTTTAACTGAACTAATTATGTCTGCAAGGACCCTATTTCCAAATAAATTCTGAGGAACTGGGGGTTTGGACTTCACGAGTTGCATGAAGACTTTTTTTTTGTCTTTTTTTTTTTTTAGAGCTTCCCCCATGGTATATGGAGGTTCCCAGGCTAGGGGTCAAGTTGGAGCTACAGCTGATGGCCTACATGACAGCCGAAGCAACACTTGTTCCAGGCCTCATCTTTGCCCTACACCACAGCTCATAGAAACACCAGATCCTTATCCCACTCAGCAAGGGCAGGCATCAAACCTACGTCCTCATGGATACTAGTTGGGTTCATTTCCACTGAGCCACGATGGGAACTCCTGCATGAAGACATTTTTAATTTTCATATAGTCAAACTTGGCAGTTTTTTTAGGGGATAGGGTTTAAGTCATCCCTAAAAAGACCTTACACCAAACTCTGAGACTAAAATGTTCTTCCATTATTTCTTCTAGAGACTTATCATTTCATTATTTGTGAGTTATTCTTTGATCCATCTAAAATTTGTTTTAGTGTACAGCACCTCATCGTCTGCCTTCATGGCAGTGCCTTGTGTCCCCTCATTCCTCCCCGCAAAACAAGCAAACAAAAAAGACAAATGAACCAACTAGCCCAAAAAAAAAAAAAATCTGAAGGGGTTCCCATTGTAGCTCAGTGGGTTAAGGACCTGACGTCTCTGTGAGGATGTGGCTTTGATCCCTGGCCTCACTCAGTGGGTTAAGGATCCGGCATTACTGTGGCTGTGGTGTTGGCCGCAGATGCAGCTTCAATTCAACCCCTGGTCCGGGAACTTCCATATGCCACAGGTATGGCTGTTAAAAAAAAAAAGTCTGTTACTCGTAGTGCAAAGGGCCAATTTCATTAATATATGAAGAGTCCATATAAATTTATAACCATGAATAATCCAATAGAAAAAGGGCACAGGATTAAAACAGTTCACGGAAAGGAGTGCAAATGACTCATACATACGAGAAATTGCTCATCTCACTCAATGCAAATTAAAAGTACACCTAAATAGGAGTTCACGTCGGGGCGCAGTGGTTAATGAATCCGACTAGAAACCATGAGGTTGCAGGTTCGATCCCTGGCCTTGCTCAGTGGGTTAAGTATCCATCGTTGCCGTGAGCTGTGGTGTAAGTTATAGACGCGGCTTGGATCCTGCGTTGCTGTGGCTCTGGTGTAGGCCGGCGGCTACAGCTCCTATTTGACCCATAGCCTGGGAACCTCCATATGCCACAGGAGCGACCCAAAAAATGGCAAAAAGACAAAAAAAAAAAAGAAATATATTTCAAACAAAACAGCAAATGTATTCTCAATATCATTTCACAATGTGATACCATGATATAGAATAGGAATATCATTAATAGTTTTTTTCTTGTAAACAAATTGATATAGAGATATTGGATACATACCATGAAATCACTTGGTATTTACTTGATAACAGAAGAATATGGGCTTGCCCACAGGATTTTATATATATAAAACAATGCCTTATACATTTAAAAATAATCCACTCTTTCATTACACTTAACCTAGATTCTATGTTATAAGCTATATAAATAGCACAAATTCATGAGAAACACATAACCAGTGAAGTGCCAGTGCAAGGATATTTCTAGGGAATTATAAAAATATCTGATTTAGGGAAGTTCCCATTGCAGATCAGTGGTAATGACCCCAACTAGTATTGATGAGGATGCAGGTTCAATCCCTGGCCTTGCTCAGTGAGTTAAGGATTGAGCGTTGTCATGAGCTGTGGTGTAGGCTGCAGACAAGGCTCAGGTTTGGTGTTGCTGTGGTTGTGGTGTAGGCCAGCAGCTACAAGCTACAGCTCTGATTCGACCCCTAGCCTGGGAACTTCCATATGCCTTGGGTGCAGTCCTAAAAAGACACACACACACACACACACACACACACACACAGAGTTGATTTAGCAATAGGAATATGAAGGGCTCCTGTTGGAATATCAACCCATATACATCTTAAAGTCTAGTTCCTTGAAAATTATAGCTCCAAAATCCTATTGATGCAAACAAGAATCATAAAAACCATATGATGAGCAAAGAAGAACACTTAATTGAGGCTAAACCAACAATAACTGACATTTAAAGGAAAGACTAAACCAACCTAAAACCTAAAGACCAACCTGAGTCAACACTGATAAAACACCCTTAATAAAACCTGCTAGCTGGAAAATCCAAGGCATTCCAGCTATCTAGGTGTTTGCATAGTGGGATCTTTGTAAAGTTGTTGACAATCCAACTTCTTGGTAAAATGTTGAATCAATTCTTGTGTAAACTTGAGTTAAGGGCCAATACACTTGTTTATGAATAGCAAAGATGAGTTACCCTTAATAACTGCTATAGATTACTGGTAGTATTTGGTGTTACTTACAAATTTATTTCTTAAAAAAGGAAAAATGGATTTCCCTGGTGGCTCCCAGGGGTTAAGGATCCAGCGTTGTCATTGCTGTGGTGCAATTTCAATCCCAGGTCCAGGAATTTCCGCGGGCCCTAGGTGTGGCCAAAAAAAAAAAAAAAAAAGGAACTGCATTTTTTTGTACGTGGAAGCCAAGGAGAAGACTTTCAATTTTTGGATTCTTGAGCAGCCCCTTAGGTGGTGCCCTTGGAAAACGAAAGCTAACTCTGAGAAGGGTGTGTGGTATGGTGAGAGTAGAGGGCAGAGAAGAGGATTGCGTCCAAAGACACTTGAAGAAAGTACAAAGTGGCTTAGATCTTCCCAGCCACATCTGAGCTCTCTTGAGCTAAGCTTGAAAGAATGTGAACGCTAGGCGCGGCTGAGAATTCCCAAGTGCACTGTGTTAGGAAGTAATTCTTCAGAAATCTGAAAAGCACTTCTGGCCCTTCAGAATTCTGAAGAATGAAGGGATTTGTTTATGGTTAAATAGCAATTCAAGTAGTACTATGCTTGTGCATTTATGGAGCCTTTATTCCTTCTTGAGCCCTTTTCCAGGGCTTAACTCAGGATTGACAGACCCCACAGCAAAGTCAGGAAATCTGGAAAGAGGGAGCTCTGGAGAGAGGACAATAGGCTGGAGGGGCCAGGGAGTGTTTGGATAAAGAAGTAAGGCTGGAGTTGAGCTCTGACCTGGGTTTACAAAAAGCGCTGTGTTAAGAGACTCTGAGAAGGTGAGATTGGCTGAATTTGAGCTGAGTCCCAAAGAAGGCGCAGACGTGGGTGGAAGCGGGTGTGGCAAGTTCAACTGTAGGCTACTCAGAACTCAGAATCCTTGAGGGTTTCAGAGGTCAGAAAGGGCCAGGTTTGGAGAGATCACACGTTAGCAATCATCAATCTCAAACCTTAGTCTCCTCCCACTCATTCTTTCCAGGCTTTACAGTTTCATGTGTGTGGCTTCCTTGAAAAGCTCCCTCTCCAGGCCTAAACCCTGAAATCTAAATTCCAGCCTATGCAGGACTCATCTTGGTGGCATAAGGGTGGGGTGGGGTTGTGTGAGAGGCTGTCCACTTCAGGGAGGCAGGCTTTTGTCTATGCTTATGCTCTTCTTTATTTCTTTTTTCTTTTTTTTCTGCCTTTTCTAGGGCTGCTTCTGCGGCATATGGAGGTTCCCAGGCTAGGGGTCTAAACGGGGCTGTCGCTGCTGGCCTACACCAGAGCCGTGGCAATGCCGGATCCTTAACCCACTGAGCAAGGCCAGGGATGGAACCCGCTACCTCCTGGTTCCTAGTTGGATTCGTTAACCACTGAGCCACGAAGGGAACTCCTGCTCTTCTTTATTTCTAGAAAGTCCCTTTTATGCCCTAGCTAGGTGTCTTTAAACATTCTAATGCATTTGCATCTTAGGTGCCACACTTTCTGCTCAACCCTGGAAATATGATGATATATACAACATCCAAATTATACGACTTACAGGCCAAAATGTATTAAACATAGAGGTAATTAAACATTTCATATTAAGTAGACTGTCACCTAGTATGTTAATCATCTTGAAGTTTTGTTGTCCGAAAATAAATTTAAGAATTTCAACAATTTTTATAGATTTTTAATGTTTGACATGAATATTCCAAACCATAAGTAAGTTTGTATATCCTATTTGTTTAGGTAGGACAATTTCAAAATCAACATATTATTGCTCCCTTACCTGACATAGTCAGGACCAAGAATTTGAATGTTAACTGCAAAAAGCAGATCCAAGCTGAGGCTCAAATATGACATATAGATACCTTAAATAGTCCCTTTTATTTTTTAATTTTTATTTTCTTGCTTTATTTTAGGGTCACACTCGTGGCATATGAAAGTTCCCAGGCTGGGGGTTGAATTGGAGCTGTAGCTGCTGGCCTACGCCACAGTCACAGCAACGCCAGATCCAAGCCACATCTGGGACCTATACCACAGCTCACAGAAACACTAGATCCTTAACCCACTGAGTGAGGCCAGGGATCAAACCTGCATCCTCATGGATACTAGTTGGGTTCGTTCGTTACCACTGAGCCACAACCAGAACTTCCAACAGTCCCTTTTATTTTGAACTATACTATGTGTATTCATTTGCTAATAGTTAGATGTAGGATTAAGATCTCTCGTTTGCATATGGACATTCTCATCTTTTTGTTTTCAAATTTTTCATTTTTCAAATCCTTTTTCATCATTTTTATAAATTATCTATGATTTTTAGTTTCAGTTTCCTTAAATTAAAGGTACTTGGGGGAGTTCCCGTCATGGCTCAGTGGTTAACGAATCCGACTAGGAACCATGAGGTTGCGGGTTCGGTCCCTGCCCTTGCTCAGTGGGTTAACGATCCGGCATTGCCGTGAGCTGTGGTGTAGGTTGCAGACGTGGCTCGGATCTGGCGTTGCTGTGGCTCTGGCGTAGGCCGGTGGCTACAGCTCTGATTAGACCCCTAGCCTGGGAACCTCCATATGCCACGGGAGCAGCCCTAGAAAAGGCAAAGAGACAAAAAAAAAAAAGAAAGAAAAAGAAAGAAAGAAATGATGGCTTCTCTGACACCTGGGTACTTGAGTAAGAACAATGTGAAGCAGAGCCTCTAGTCAATTCTCTTTAGACATGAAGCATGAGCAAAAACAAAACTTGGTTCTTCTAAAGACACCAAAAGTTTTTGAGCTTTTTATTACTTCAACAACCTAGCCTATCTTGGAGTTCCTGTCGTGGTTCAGTGGTTAACGAATCCGACTAGGAACCATGAGGTTTCAGGTTCGATCCCTGGCCTTGCTCAGGGGGTCAAAGATCCAGCGTTGACGTGAGCGCTGGTATAGCCAGGAGGCTACAGCTCTGATTAGACCCCTAGTCTGGGAACCTCCATATGTGGAGGGCATGGCCCTAGAAAAGACAAAAAAGACAAAAAAAAAACCCTAGCCTATCTCAACTGAATCCCCATGACTGGCTCGACCAATTTGGACACGGATGTTTTCCTTTACGTTGCTAAAGTTTTATGGCAATGTCTGTGGAGTAAAAGAGGCAGAAGAAATTAAACTTGCCGAGTAATGGTTTTATAACTTCTTTTTTGGCTGCATATGCAGCATGTGGCAGTTCCAGGGCCAGAGATGGAACACATGCCACAGCTGCACCCTAAGCCACAGCAGTGACAATATCAGATCCTTAACCTTCTGAGCCACCAAGGAGCTGCTACAACACGCTTTCTTTATCCATTCCTTCATCTGTGTACACTTAGGTTGTTCCCATGCCTTGGCAATTGTGAATAATGCTGCTATGAACACGGGGGTGCCGATATCTATATAAGTTAGTGCTTTGGTTTGTTTTGGATATATTCTTAGAAATGGATTTGCTACATCATATGGTAGTTTTATTTTTAATTTTTTGAGGCGCCTCCATACTGTTTTCCATAGTGGCTATACCAATTTATAACCCCACCTACAGAGCATAAGTGTTCCTTTTCCCCATATCGATACCACCATTTGCTGTCTCTTATTTTCCTCACCCACTTTTTTTTTTTTTTTTTTCCCATGATGTGCATCAGCTCGGTGTGGGATCTCAGTTTCCAGATAAGGATTGAATCTGGGCTGTAGCAGTGAAAGTGGTTAAGTCCTAACCACTAGGCAATCAGAGAACTCTCTAGCTCTTGTGATTTTTTTGTCGTTTGTTTGTTTTGTTTTTTGATGATGGCCAGCCTCACAGGACTGAGGTGATACCTCATTGTGCCTTTAATTTGCTTTCCCCTAATGACTGGTAATGTGGAGCACATTTTTTTCATAGATCTTTTGACCTTTATATGTCTTCTTTGGAGATAGGTCTGTTCAAGTACTTTGTTCATTTTTAAATCAAGTTATTTGGGGTTCTTTGCTATTGAGTTGTAGGAGTTATTTAGACTGGAATTATCTTTAGCTCCTCCCCTGGAGCTGGGATAGGGTCACCTTGCAGCTCCTGACTGCATGGAGAGGGTGAATATAAAAATAAAATTGAGGGAGTTCCTACTGTGGCTCAGCAAGTAAAGAACCCAACAAGTATCCATGAGGTTGTGGGTTTGATCCTTGGCCTTGCTCAGTGGGTTAAGGATCTGGCATTGCTGTGAGCTGTGGCGTAGGTCACAGATGCAATCTGGATCCCTTGTTGCTGTGGTTGTGGTGTAGGCTGGCAGCTGCAGCTCTGATTGGACCCCCTAGCCTGGGAACTTGCATCTGCCACAGGTGTGGCCTAACAACAAAAAGAAAAAAAAGAATAAAATTGAGGAGTTCTTGCTTTGGCACAGCAGGTTAAGGATCTGGCATTGTCTCTGGGGCAGCAGGGGTTCAATCCCCGGCCCTGGTGGTGTGGGTTTAAAGATCCAGTGTGGCTGTAGCTGTGGCTTAGGCATGGACAGATGCAGCTCAGATTTGATCCCTGGCCTGGGAACTTCCATATGTCATGGGTACAGCCAAAAAAAAAAAGAATAAAATTGAAATTCCTGTGTGATAGGAAGAAAGTGGTAATGGAAACTGGGAGAGAGTCTATTCAGTACTCAGCATTCATGCACCAAGCCCTGGGGGAGGTAACGTGAACGGAACAACCTCACAGGTTGGTGTAGGAGGTGTTGGTCTAATAAGCACGGTCCTAATGGTGATGGCCTTGACTTGGGGTCAGAAAACATGTCTTATTTTATTCATTTATTTATTTTAGAAGACGAGCTTTAAAATCGCAGCTTTATCTTCTTTTGGCTGAGTAATTTTAAGCAAGTTTTTTTTTTTTAAATCATCTACGAAACTCAGTTTTCTTATCTATAAAATGTAGATAATCTTTAAAATGTGCTGTTCTAGTGACATAGAGAAGTTACTCAACAAATAGTACATTCTATTTCTTTCTTTCTTTTTTTTGCAATGTACAAAGTGTATGGGAACACAGAAAGGAAGCAAGTTATCTGCCTGTAGCATCAGGCCAGATTGCTGGATCCTAAGTTTGATAGAAAAGTACAGCTTCCCGATGAGGATTGTGGGTATTTGGAATAATACCAGCTTACTTCTGTTAAAAGACTGCGTTTTAACTTTCCTTCATTTAGATAAAAATAGCCAAATTGCTGTGCTGGAGATTCTTAAAGCTCAAAGCAACTTTGATTCTTTCAAGCGCTACTATGATGACCTCATATCGTACCCAGCTCCTCTTGTATGGAAAGGAACAAATATTTGATATCCATTTTCATTGTTTGCCGTGAGTTGGTTTCCTGTTATTTTTTCCTCCTCTGTCTAGAGGAAGAGAGTAAAGGAAGCTTCCTTGTTAACCTACTACTGTAAGGAACATGTTTGAAAAAAAAAAAATAAATGCAAAGGGCAAGAGTAGAGTTTCTCATCAAGAGTATTACCAGCAAATGGAGTTCCCCGATGGTCTAGCAGTTGGGTGTTGTCACTGGCTATGGCATGGGTTTTATTCCTGGCCCAGGAACTGCTGCATGCTGTGGGTGCTGCCAAAAAAAAAAAAAAAAGATTATTATCAGCATAACTCAACTCTAGTATACTTACAGATAGTTTGTGGAAGCATTGACTGTTGTTCTTTGACTCCATTAAAGTGATGGAAGCACAAAGACCCAGAAGGAGGAGCCCGCAGGGTGCCCAGGCACATCACAGGGAGAGCACGCCCTCAGAGAGGGTCCAGTCTCGAAGGACCCACACCCTCATGTAGCCCACGTTAGACGGTAATTTAACACGGGACAGTCAAATGATGGGTATCACCTCTTTCTGGAATACATGCAGAA
The DNA here is from genome assembly GCF_016906955.1 of Phacochoerus africanus. NCBI lineage: Eukaryota > Metazoa > Chordata > Mammalia > Artiodactyla > Suidae > Phacochoerus > Phacochoerus africanus. The sequence goes on along the minus strand of NC_062544.1, from coordinate 32,394,660 downwards.
TTGGGAGAAGCCACTTCTCAGAGAAGAGAAGTTCAAGAAGGCTGTTGTTGTTGTTGTTTATTAGAAGAGGAGGTATCTCAGTCCTGAAACACTGGCAATATTTTAGTATACGAGCTTGCACATGAAGGGCAGATGGGAAACATTCCAGGTAGAGGAACTGGTGCGAGCAAAGGGCAAGTCACAGACACGGGGCGGGGGGAGAGCAAATGGGCAGCCAAGCCAGGTGAGCAGTTTCATTGAGAAAGAAAGTATTCTTATCTCTGCGACTCTTTCAGCACTTAACTGTCCTTCATTATATAGTATCTGTGTGATTATACACCTTATCTCCTAGAATATGTGAGGGGAGCGTTCTATACAATTGTATGCTCTGATTTCTCTGCATGTTACCTACTCTCCTTAGTAAATAAACAAGCAATACATAAATTATGCAGGGAAGGGGATTGCTTGACTCCTTAGAGGCAAAACAGAAAGAAATTGCTTCACCAAAAAATTTTTTTCATGTTAGGTCAGTATTTTAATAAGTTAGAATGGGAGTTCCCTGGTGGCTCAGTGGGTTAAGGATCCAGCATTTTCACTGCTGTGGCTCTGGTTACTGCTATGGTTTGGGTTTGATCCTTGGCCTGGCAGCTTCCACATGCCATGGGTGTGGCAAAAAAAAAAAGTTAGAATGTTTTCCACCTTCTTTCTCTCACACTTAAAAATTCTTTGGGAGGAGTTCCCATTGTGGCGCAGTGGTTAACGAATCCGACTAGGAACCATGAGGTTGCGGGTTGGATTTCTGGCCTTGCTCAGTGGGTTAAGGATCTGGTGTTGCTGTGAGCTGTGGTGTAGGTGGCAGACACGGCTCGGATCCCGTGTTGCTGTGGCTGTGGTATAGGCCAGCAGCTACAGCTCAGATTAGACCCCTAGCCTGAGAACCCCCATATGCCATGGGAAGCAGCCCTAGAAAAGACAAAAAAAAAATTATTTGGGAGGAGTTCCTGTTGTGGCACAGCAGAAATGAAACCGACTAGTATCCCTGAGGACATGGGTTCTTTCCCTGACCTCACTCAGTGGGCCAAGGCTCCAGCGTTGCCATGAGCTGTGGTGTAGGTTGCAGACATGGTTCAGATCCCATGTTGCTGTGGCTGTGGTGTAGGCTGGCAGCTGTAGCTCTGATTCGACCCCTAGCTTCCATATGCTGTGAGTGCGGCCCTAAAAAGAAAAAAAAAAAAACATTCTTTGGGAGTTCCTGCTGTGGTGCAGTGGGATTGGAGGCATCTTGTAAGTGCTGGGACGCAGATTGGATCCTGCATGGTGGGTTAAAGATCCAGGGTTGCCACAGCTGCGGCCAAAGTGGAAACTGCAGCTCAGATCTGATTCCTGGCTTGGGAACTCCATATGCCAGCAGGGCAGCCAAAAAAAGAAGAAATCCTTTATAGGAGTTCCCTGGTGGTGTAGTGGTTAAGATTAGACACTTTCAGTGCTTCAGCTCAGGTTCAGTCCCTGGTCTGGAAACTGAGATCCTATATCAAGATGCTTCATGCCGAAACAAAAAAAAACTTTTTTTCTTTCTCTTCATAGTGGTAGATGGTGTTGATACTAATATTTGATAGTGTTAGAAAAAAATATGAACCAACTGATGCATTACTTGAGTTAGGCAAGATCCAGCAATGGGCACCAAAAGCTTTCACTGGATAAAAGTTTTGGGGAATAAGATAGTCACAAAGAATCAAAGTACCCCCAGTACGTATTGATTATAAAGGGAAAAGGGAGATCTGGAAGGTACCACCTGATTCGAACTGAGCATCGCCTATCCTGGGACAACTTGATGGTGTGTCAGCCTCCAGAAGCGATGGAGTATGAAGTTCACAACATCCCCTGGAAGGTATTCTTGCCAACAGTGATTCCTACAAATCTGACAGTTGTGGGGGTGAGGGTCATACAAATCCAGACTCTGAGATATTCAGCAGGACACTGGACCACACTCTTTTTAAATAATGGCAATGTCGGGGTTCCTTGGTGGCCTAGGGGTTAAGAATTCAGTGTTGTCGTTGTTGTGGTGCAGATTCAATCCCTGCCCTGGGACCTTCCACATGCCCCCCCCCCAAAAAAAATTGGTGAATTTAATATAATTCACTGAGCTATTTTCTCAACTTTTCTATTTAAGTTTTGGGTTTAAATTCTCCAACATAGTAAGTTAGGAAATAATAAAATATCTTTTTTTCTAATTGTCAAAAATAATACATGCTGGGAGTTCCCATTGTGGCTCAGCAGGTTAAGAACCCAACTAGTATCCATGAGATGCAGGTTGGATCCCTGCCCTCCCTCAGTGGGTTAAGGATCCAGCATTGCTGCAGGCTGCAGTGTAGATCACCCATGCGGCTCTGATCCAGCGTTGGTGTAGGCCAGCAGCTACAGAGCTGATTCAACCCCTAGCCTGGGAACTTCCATTGGCCACAGGTGTGGCCCTAAAAAGAAAACAAAGCAAACCAACCAAACAAAAACGCTTGTTCAAAGAGAAATTTAAAAAAAAATAAAGAGCATGAAAAATAAATAATTATCTGATTATGGTAGAGATTCTCTTACCTTCTCCTTTTTTAGTCCCTCTGCATCTGGTATTTCTTAGGCACAGAGGCCAACCTTTCTAATTAAGATTCGTGTAGGCAGATAAATAGGAGTGGTTTATATTTCTCAAAGATCCTATCAGTTGGGTTTCAGATCACCCTAGCTCTGGTTTCAGGTTTAATCCTATCTGTTTAGAAGCCACAAACTTTAAAGATAAATACTTGTGTTAGCAAAAATAATTTTATTTTTAAATTTTTAAATTATTATTATTGTTTATGGCTGCACCTACAGCATATGGAAGTTTCCAGGTCAGGGGTCAAATTGGAGCTGCACCGGCAGGCCTGTGCTGCAGCTTGAGGCAATGCCTGATCCATTAACCCACTGAGCAAGGTCAGGGATCGAACCAGCGTCCTCCTAGAAACAACATTCCATCCTTAAACCTGCTGAGTCACAATAAGAACTCCCAAAAAGTATTTTAAAAAGCAGAAAAAATGCTGAGGTTGATACAAAAATCCCATGAAACTCAAAACAAATTCATCACTATAAAATGCCTAAATGCCTCCACAGCTTTCCAGTTGCAATTAGAAGGAGCTCCACACTGAGATGGTACAGCATCCAGAATTTGACCTCTGCCTTCCTCAGACTTCATCTCCCAACCTCTCCTCTTCTTCTGGCCTCCTATGCTTTGAATCTCCGAAGTGGTCCTAGATTTTGCCCTAGGATGTTCTTGGCCCAGCTTTTCACATGGATAGCTCCTTCTCCTCATTAAAGTCTCAGCTTAGGAGGTCTCGTCGAGGCGCAGGGAAAAGGAATCCGACTAGTAATCATGAGGTGGCAGGTTCGATCCCTGGCCTCCCTCAGTGGGTTAAGGATCTGGTGTTGCCGTGAGCTGTGTGGTGTAGGTCGTAGAAGCAGCTCTAATCCTGCCTGGCTGTAACAGTGGTGTAGGCCAGCAGTTGTAGCTCTGATTTGACCCCTAGCGTGGGAACTTCCATATGCCTCGGGTGCGGACCTAAAAAAATAAAATCTCAGCTCAAATGTCACCTGTTCAGAGCATCAGCCTGTGACCACTCCACCCAAGGCAGCTCCTCTCCACAGCGTCTCCCAACCCTCTCTGTCCCCTGAGCCTGTCTTGTTTCCTCAGGTCGCTCATTACTGTCTGACACGATCTTTTTCATTTTTCAGTTTAATCATTGTGTGTCTGCATGTCTTCTCCCAATGAGAGTTATAAACCTCCACAAGAGACCCCTGTCCGTCTTTTTTTTTGTCTTTTTTTTTTTTTGCTTTTTAGGGCCACACCTGGGGCATATGGAAGTTCCCAGGTTAGAGGCTGAATGGGAGCTGTAGCTGCCGGCCAGCCAGCAATGCCAGATGCTTAGCCCCACTGAGCAAGGCTGATTGAACCCACATCCTCATGGATACTAGTTGGGTTTGTTACCACTGAGCCACAACGGGAACTCTGATGCTGCCTGTCTTGAGTCCACCGTATGTTCAGGTTGCAGTACATAGAAGATATTGAGTAAAATTTTTTTTTTTTTTTTTGGTTTTTAGGGCCACGCTTGCAGCATATGGAGGGTCCAAGGCTAGGGGTCAAATCGGAGCTGTAGCCCCTGGTCTACGTCACAGCAACATGGGATCTGAGCTGCATCTGCGACCTACATCACAGCTCACAGCAACGCCGGATCCTTAACCCACTGAGCAAGGCCAGGGATCGAACCCACAACCTCATGGTTCCTAATCAGATTCGTTTCCGCTGCGCCACATGGGAACTCCTGAATAAATATTTTTGACTGAATAAATATTCTGTGAGGTATACAACTGGCACATGTGCCATTTAGACCACACCCTATGTGTGTAGCATCAGCATCTTAGGAGATGTCCTGAGTTCCCCTTTACAGGCTCCTAAGGCTCTCCTAAAGAAATTCCAAATTATATCAGCCAAGCTGCCATGTAGAAGCTCCTGTAATAGATAAGAGAACTGTGTCTTATAACCAAGACTGGCAAGTCTATAGTCTGCTTAGAGTATATTTGTTTCATACTAACCCAATGCAAGTGATATTTCTTTCTGTCTGTCTGTCTTTTTAGGGCGGCACCCGTAGCATGTGGATGTTCCCATGCTAGGGGTCGAATCAGAGCTGTAGCTGCTGGCCTATACCACAGCCACAGCAATACCAGATCCAAGCCACGTCTGTGACATACACCATGGCTCACGGCAACACCAGATCATTAACCCACTAAGTGAGGCCAGGGATCGAACCTGCGTCCTCGTCGATACTAGTCAGATGTGTTTCCACTGAGCCATGACAAGAACTCCTGCAAATGATTTTTCTAAGTGACAATTTACAAGCTTATTATTAGTACTTTTTTTTGTCTTTTTTTTGTCTTTTTTGTCTTTTTTCAGGGCCACACCTGTGGCATACGGAGGTTCCCAGGTTAGGGCTCTAATGGGAGCTGTGGCTGCCAGCCTACACCACAGCCATGGCAATGCCAGATCCAAGCTGCATCTGTGACCTACACCACAGCTCACGGCAACGCCAGATCCTTAACCCACTGAGTGAGGCCAGGGATCAAACCTGCAACCTCATGGTTCCCAGTCGGATTCGTGAACCACTGAGCCACAATGGGAACTCCTATTCTTATTTTTAAATTTTGTTTATTTTTGCCCATGGCGTTCAGTGGCTTGATGTGGGATCTTAGTTCCCAGACCAGGGATCGAACCTGATTTGCAGTGGCGAGAGCCCCAGGTTCTAACCACTAGACTCCCAGGAAACTCCCTCTACTCTCTGAAATAAAATCTTCATTATGAAATATAAAAGTGCTGCCAAAAAGTACATAAAGCATATGCGTACAGTTTAATAATTGTTGTAGGAGTTCCTGTTGTGACTCAGCGGAAATGAATCTAACTAGTATCCATGAGGACGCAGGTTCAATCCCTGGCCTCACTCAGTGAGTTAAGGATCTGGCATTGCTGAGGGTTGTGTAGATGGCAGACATTGCTCTGATCTTGTGTTGCTGTGGTGGTGGCATAGGCTGGTGGCTACAGCTCCGATTCAATCCCTAGCCTGGGAACCTCCATATGCCAAGGGTGCAGCCCTAAAAATAAAGACAAAAAAAAAAATTTGTAAGCCTAACAGCCATGAAACCCGCACACAAGTGAAGAAACATATTGCCAGCACCCCAAAGGCATCTCCACGTCTGTCCTCCTGTGCTTACCCTTTCTTTTCTCCTAGAGGTAACCACTCTCTAGACTTTTACAACAATTCCTTTGCTTTTCTTTGTAGTTTTGCCACTGATTTGTGAATCCCCAAGTGATGTGGTTTAGTTTTGCCTGTTTTTGAACTTTATATAAGTGGAATTGTACACTCTTATGGGGGGGGCTTCTTTATTTTGTTGTTGTTGTTTTGTTGTTTCCATTTCCATTTTTAAGACCCCGGAGGCATATGGAATTCCCAGGCCAGGGATCAGATCTGAGCCTGCAGTCGAGACCTAAGCCACAAAGCTGTGGCAACATTGGATCCTTCAGACACCCTGTGCTGGGCCAGGGATCCAACGTGGGTCCCAACGCTACTAGAAGCCGCTAACACCTTGTTCAGTTTTATGTTTGAAAGATTCACCCTGTTGTTAGGAGTAGCTCTGATTGGTTCATTCACATCCAAAACATTGTGTTGTCCCTAATTTTCTTTTAGGATTTTTTTTTCTATAGCTGTACGCTGAACTTTTTCTATGGTAGTTTTTATTTTAAAATTCTGGGTGTTTTTAAGGACAAAAAGCAGTGGTAAAGTATAATAAAACTGTGAAGAATATTATTCTGGAAGTAGGTGACCTATGTTTAAGTCCCACCTCTACAACTTAGCAGAAATCTTGAGTAAATGATCAAAACTTTCTGGGCTTTAGTTTTTCTAAAATGGGGAAAATAATAGCACATTATAAAATTGCTATAAAGAAAAGCAAACGTCCAGAAAGCACAGAGCACACAGATACCCTGAGTAAATGATGGTGACTCCTGGTGTTATTCTTCCCCCTGGTGAGGTTCCAGTTCGGGTGCTGACTTTGACCTTAAATTCTTCCCAAATGATCTTGCTTAACACGTGGCAACTGAGGAGATGGAGCTTTACTCACTAAGTGTCATCATCCTTCCTGGTGACTTCCCCATAAATTCCTCCATACATCTACCCATGGAAACTGTCCTTTGTGGCCTAGGAGCCTCCCACCTCACGGCTGGGTGGGAACGCACAGGTGCTTTGGGCCAGGCCCTCGGCAGCTGGGAACTGAGTGGCCCTTGAACAAATACCAGTCATTGAATTCATCCACTAAGCAGGTGAGGCAAAGTGAAAATATCCTAATCGCCCATCTTTTTTTTTTTTTTTTTTTGCTATGCCTGTGACATGAGGAAGTTCCCAGGCCAGGGATGGAACCCATGCACCATAGCAGTGACAACACCGGATCCTTTAATAGCTAGGCCACCAGGAAACTCCATAATCCCCCATCTTTTCTTCTCTAAGACCCAGTATCACAAAGGTAGCCTTGATAGGCTATTAAGAATATGCTATTCAGGAGTTCCCGGCAGGGCACAGCCGAAATGAATCTGGAACCATAAGGTTTTGGGGTCGATCCCCGGTCTTGCTCAGTGGGTTAAGGATCTGCTGTTGCTGTGAGCTGTGGTGTAAGTCGAAGACACGGCTCAGATCTGATGTTGCTGTAACCATGGTGTAGGCTGGCAGCTGTAGCTCTGATTGGACCCCTAGCCTGGGAACCTCCATGTGCTAGGGGTGAGGCTCTAAAAAGCAGAAAAAAAAAAAACAAATAAACAAACAAAGAATATGCTATTTTCACAGTGATTGAGTGATATTCCATCAGTCAACAAATATTTATAGAAAAATTGTGTGACATGACAGGGATGATTTCAGGCAAGTAGGACACAGCAATGATTTATTAAATGTATCAAGTCTTGTTTTCTTGCCCAGCACATGGCCTGCCTTGGTGAATGGTCCGCATGTCCCAACCATCTTGTAAAGACAGTACTACATATTATCCTCCCAAATTTACAGTGGAGAAAAATGAAACTTAGGAGTGTAGTTTCCCTTCTAGCTAATAACTGGCCACATCGAGATTTTTTTATTTTTATTTTTTTGCTTTTTAGGGCCTCACCAGAGGCATATGGAAGTTCACAGGCTAGGGGTCGAATCAGAGTTGCAGCCGCCAGCCTACACCACAGCCACAGCAATATGGGATCTGAGCCGAGACTTTGACCTACACCACAGCTCATGGCAACACTGGATCCCCAACCCACTGAGAGGCCACATTGAACTCACATCCTCTTGGATACTTCTTGGATACTAGTTGGATTTGTTACTGCTACGCCACAATGGGAACTCACCACACTGAGATTTTGACAGCAAGTTTCCGACACCATGATCTGAGTTCTTAGCTTTCTTGTTTACATATAAAAAAGAAATACAAGAATTTTAAAAAAATATTATTTATTTGCCGGTAAAATCAACAAATTTCTAATCATGGATCCTCTGAAAAGAATATTTACTTTGTTTCTGAGTCATGAGGATTTTGATCAAATAACGTTCATTAGTGGGTAACAGTGGGTAATAGCTGCCAAGAAGGAATATTTGGCTAACTAAAATTTTGCTGCAGTTTCTAATTATGTATCATGATTATATTCAGTATGGCAGCATTTACCATCTAATAAGTTTTATTTTGCTACTCATGTGTTGTCTGGATTTTCTTTCTGAACATTTTCAGCTACTACCTAATATGCACAATTAGATAATAATTAAAAGAACACTGTTTTTAGATTTTTCAGTGTTATAAGCATTGTTTAGGAAATTAATCTGAATGGAACACAAGTATTATACAACATTCCAACAGAAATTTAGTTTAGTATTAAGTTGAACCATATTAAATGGCCATTTTGTAGTTTAAAATGATCAGCTATTATTCATTTCATATAACTTATTATTCCATATGCATGAATGCAGCAGTAGCTGGAGTATAAACTTTGCCAAGACAGGGATTTGGGGGCTTTGTTCATTATTGTGGATGTGTTAAACACTTAGAAAATGGTTGTTGAATGAACAAATTAGGAAAGCAAATAAAACCTGGTAACTAACCTTCCATCCTAATATGTCCTTGAGTTTAGGTTTAAAGTGGGAATAAGAATAATAACATGAAATATGTAGGTTGGTCTCTTGAAATAAGAGTTTCAATACTTAATTTACTTGAGAGAATTGAAAACATATATTCACACGAAAACTTGTACATGAATGTTGATAGTGGCATTATACATAACCAATAAGTAGAAATAACCCAAATGCCCATCAACTAATGAAGGTTTAAACAAAATGTGGTATATCCATGCAGTGGAATATTACAGAATCATGAAAAGGAATGAAGTACCAGCAGGTAGTACAACATGAATGAAAACATTGTGCTAAGTGAAAGAATTCAAACACAAAGAGCCACATATAGTATTGAGTTCATATAAAATGTCCAGAAGGAGCACATCAAGAGAGACAGAAAGTAGATCAGGGTTTAGAGGCAAGAGGAAATGAGGAGTGACTGCTAATAAACACAGGTTTTATTTGGGGGTGATGAAAATGTTCTAGAATTAGACAATGGTTACAGCTGTACAGTCTTGTGAATATATTAAACCTCCCCTGAATTGTACATACACTTTAAAATTAAGGGGGGGGGGGAGTTCCTGTCATGGCTCAGTGGTTAATGAACCTGACTAGTATCCGTGAGGATTTGGGTTCAATCCCTGGCCTCACTCATTGGGTTAGGAAGCCTGCGTTGCTGTGGCTGTGGTGTAGGCTGGCAGTTACAGCTCTGATTCGACCCTTAGCCTGGGAACCTCCATATGCTGAGGGTGCGGCTCTAGAAAAAAGACAAAAATAAATAAATAAAATTAAATTAAGGGTGAATTTTATAGTATGTGAAATATACTTCAATTTTTTTAAAGTGAAAAAAAACCTCTAAATTCTCTTCAGAATGTATCTAAGTATACTATAAAATAATAGACATGTGTTTATAAATCTGAGAGTATTAGGAAATGTTCCCTTGTTTAATTATAAACTGAGTGGAATGTTTGGCGATTTCAGTGAACATTAAGAGGATTAACCTGGCTTCCCCAGTGTTAACAATACCCATTTAAACTGCATCATTCAAAATCTACATAGTCATATTAAAGTAGTGTAGGATGACTTCCATGAAAAAAACAGCAATTAGATTGATTACTCATTAAGGCTGTCATCATTTTTAAATACCTTATATTTATATAATGCTTTTATTTCCTTAAGTATTGAGCTGTGTCTTAAGATCTAATGTAGGAGAGAGTCACATCCCTAACCACTTAATTAGAGGTAGAGAAGTGGGTGGGATTGGACTGAAATTTATTAGCAATGCTGACATTCCAGACTGAAACACAAAGTGAGCAGGATTTACAGGCTAATTTCTAGCCTTCAATGCAGACACTTAAGTAGCAAGAACTAAAACTGCCCCATTCAGTTGTGCAATTAAAAAAAAAAAAGGAATACAACATGCATATAGATCAGTGTATACAGCGTTAAGTGCAGACTGTGAGTTTTCCTAAATTGAACACTCCTTTGGAATGAGCCTAGGGATCGAGAGGTACAACAAAGCACACAGAACTAGGGCAATTTTTTTTTTTCCCTTTAAGCCAAAGAGGCTATTTATATAGTTTAGATCCCCCCAAGAACAGCCTCTCAGTCACACCATAGTTAAATATGGGAGGGAAGGGCAGAGGACCCTGAACCGGTAATAACGTATATTGGAGTATGCACTTAATTTTGACGGCAAGTTCACTGACACCATTATCTACAGTACTTCACCTGCACAGAACCATTCTGAGTAATTATCTTTTTCTGGATCCAGACATTCAGAAACCATTCTCAAAACCCCGCATGACTTTCAAAAATTTCTTTGCAACAAAACTTTAACCACATTTTTGGAGCAGGAAAGTTTTGTGTGAGATCGTGCCTTTTTTGTCAAAGTGCTGAGAACCCCTGGACACTTTTCAGACCTCATTTGCCAAACACTCTGCAGTTCTACCCGAAGCCCACCGGTCTCCCAGCGCTTCCCAGATGGTCCAGGACCACTCCCCAACCTCTCAATGTCCGAGACCCCACCCCAAGCAGCCCTTCGGTGCTCTGTCCCCTGTGCTTCAGGCCAAAAGGCCGCACTGTTCCTTTAACGCCGGGCGCAGCAAGGGTGTGCGAAGGGCCAGTTCCTCCCGCCTCCTTCTCCACCGCTCCCTTCCCCCTCCCATCTGAGTTTCAGGTGGATGGATTACGGTGGGAGGAGGCCACCACACCACTCCTCCTCGCCCCTGTCCACCACACCCTTTCTCCTTCCCCTGGTTGGGGCGGCGGGACTCCGGGGAGAGCTAGACAGAGCGCCGCGGAGCCCGCGCGGGGTGCAGCAGGTGGATCTCGGGGCGGCGGGGGCGGGGGGGTAACTCTGGCACACGGGCCTGGCTTTGGTGCGCATGCCCGTGGGCCGGACGGCGGGGTGGGTGGGGAGAGGAGGAGGAGGGGGAGAGGAGGAGAGAGAGGGGAGGAGGGTGGAGAGGAGGAGGGCTGGGTCCCCAGCCAAGCCGCGGGGCGAGCTGGCCGTCTGCACTGCGTCAGGTGCACCCTCCAGGTGAGCGCGCTCCTTGGGTCTCGCCTTTCCAGGTGGGTCGGGCCAGGCTGCGGTGAGAAGGTGAGAGTTGGGCGCCGCGCCCAGGGCGCACGAGGGGCCCCTCAGTCTGGTAGGAGCGGCGCGGGGGGGAGGAAGCCCGCGCCAGTTTCGGTGGCGGTTTCGTCCCTGGGCTGGGACTCGCGGGAAGCGAAAAGGCGCGGGTCGGCTGAGGGAGCCGCGCGGGGCGAACTTGAGAGGCTGCCTCCCGGGCGGGGGTCCGCTTGGAGCCGCCCATCAACTTCTGCCGCGGAAACGCTTGAAGCCACCGGTGTCTAGGCGGTGGGGGCAACCTTTCGGTTATATGGGGGCTGGCGGGAAGTTAAGTGAACAGCGAGGATCCTGCGCCCAGCTCTCCGAGGTACAGTTGTGTGTGTGTGTGTGGGGGGGGTCCTCGCGAAGAGGGTCCTCGGGGAAAGTTGGCTCTGAGCCTGAGCACTGGAGCGAGTGGGGTCGGCTCGCTGGCCGGGGCGTGGCGGTTAGGACCCCCGGGGGACCTCCTCGACGCCATCCCGCCCCACCCTTTTAGGTACCCCAGGGGGAGAAGGGGTGGCCAGATTTAATCCATGCAGTATTCCTGGAGACGTGGGGTGGGCCGCTGGGCTGTTTTCAAGCCCCTGGGGGGCAGTTGTGTGGTTCCGCGTGGATTTAAGCTGGGGGGCGGGGACTTAATTTCGAGTGTAGCTGTACTTCGAGGGAAGCCGCACACGCCTGGGCTATTTCACCCGTGACCTAAAGGCCGCCGCCAGGTGGGCGGACCTGCCTCGGGGCCGTCCGTGCTCGATGAGCGCTCACGGCCCGGGGCGCTCTAGACGTGGCGGGGGTGCATGACCTCGGGGACCTGGCCCCGGCCGGCTGGCCGCGCGCTCCTGCGACCCGGCGAAGGGCCGGCCCGGCGCGCAGCGGACATGTTGCCTGTGTCGGACCAAGTGTGTGGGGCCAGGTGGGTGGAGGGGCCAGGCGGGCGGAGGGGCCAAAATGGCCTCTGCACCTTGCGGCTGCAGCAGCGGCTCCAAGACCCTCCGGTCCCAGGTGAAGCGACTGAGCTGGAGGAGAAGCCGGGGCATCCCTGGGCCGGGTAGCCTGCCCACCCGGGAGGTGACCCGGGGCAGGCAGGAGGCAGCTTTCCAGGTTACTGTGTGGCCCTCACGCACTACAGGTATATTATTGCGATCCCTGGGAAAGAGAATCCCTTCCTCTTAAGGCCCTTAGGCTTTTTGATAGAAAACTAGTTCTTTCCAGACAGTGGTAGAGTTCTCAACTTTGCATTCCCTAGTGTAACAGTGTTTCTTTTGCACTGTATATATTGAATATTTTGTCTTCCTGGTGTTTTAAAATAAACACCTTATTTATCTTAGTTTTGGCTGTGTGTGGCATGCGGAAGTTCCTGGACCAGGGCTCCAACCTGTACCAGAGCCTCAGCAGTGGCAAAGCGAGATCCTTAACTTCTAGGCCACCGGGGAAGTCCCCTAAAATAGACATTTTAAATGTTGGCTCTGCAGTAATTGATATTTTCTCAGAAAAAGCAACAGCACTGGTTTTATCTAGTTTTGCATTTATTTCATTATTAGGCGCCTCCTTTGTTAAATGATGGAGATTTACACACCAACAGGCAATTTAGGGAAATGATGAGTGTTGCCCTTTTGTACTTTATATCATTTAATCATCCCAGCATCTCTAAAAGCTAGATCTTATTAGAACTCCAGTTGTGTTGAACACCAGGTAGGGGAAACATGTTGCAAACGGGCTGGCTTGAAAACTTCTTCAGCTAGTTAGGGAAGGTATATTAGAAAAGCAACAGTCCTTATAAGCCAGCAGGAGAACCAGATTTGGGGAGTTGTTCTGGAATCCTCTACCTTTGACTACACCCTGTGGCCTCATATAAGTGTTCCCCATCTTGCTTGATCTAAAGGTAAAAATTTTTACTCTTCTGAGGATAATATTGAAACTATTGTCATTTCAAAATGAGGAGTTCCTGTCGTGGCTCAGTGGTTAATCTGACTAGGAACCATGAGGTTGCAGGTTCGATCCCTGGCCTTGCTCAGTGGGTTAAAGATCCAGCGTTGCCGTGAGCTGTGGTGTAGATTGCAGATGCAGCTCAGATCCCGAGTTGCTGTGGCTCTGATTAGACCTCTAGCCTGGGAACCTCCATATGCCGCGGGTTCAGCCCTAGAAAATATAAAAAAAAAAAAGAGAGAGAGATTACTTTGAGCCACATAAATTAACTGATATAATGTCTTTCACCTTCCCAGGAACCTCCTAGAGGGAAGTTTTCTTCAGGTGCATTTCAAGGCTTACTTGATTAGAATATTTAGCAGGCTTTTTTTCATCCACATTATTATTTATGGAAATATTAGGGAGTAAAAAGACTAGATTATTGCTACACCGTTTTAAAAATCTTTACTTCAGGCGTGTAGCTGTTCTGTAACTTTGTGCTTTCTAATCTTGAATGTGGTATGAATCACTTGGGGATCTTTTTTTTTTTTTAATTTTAATTTTTTTTTGTCTTTTCAGGGCCATACCCGCATCATATAGGGGTTCCTAGGCTAGGGGTCCACTCAGAGCTGTAGCCGCTGGCCTACCCACAGGCACAGCAATGCCAGATCCAAGCCTTGTCTGCGACATACACCATAGCTCACCGCAACGCCAGATCCTTAACCCACTGAGTGAGGCCAGGGATGGAAACCTCACGGTTCCTAGTTGGATTCATTTCTGCTGCGCCAAGGCAGGAACTCCTAATGCCCACCTTAAAACTTAACAAGGTCATAGTGCACAGAGAACTATATTTAATGTTCTATAATAAACCATAATGGAAAATAATATTTTTTAAATGTGTATATACGTATGTATAACTGAATCACTTTGCTTTACAGTAGAAATTATAAATCAGCTATACATCAATTTTTTAAAATGTTGAAAAGAACTTCTTAAAGACAAATTAATTGAAGGCATATGATTGGAAAGGAACAAACTGCTCTTAAAAAACAATTTTTATTTTATTTCTTACTTATTGATAGCTTGCTTTAAAGAATAATTTGGAAGCATAGCATTTTCAGGCTTTTCTTTTTTAGCTTAGGTTAGTTTTCTATTAAGATTTGCCAGTATCTTTTTTTTTTTTTTGTCTTTTAGGGCCGCACCCACAGCATATGGAGGTTCCCAGGCTAGACCTTAGAGGTCCAGTGCAGTTCCTCTACCCCACCCTCTCCAATATCAAACAACTGAAGCTTTGCATAAATAGCACAAGATCAAATTGTTATTTGTTATTTTGGGAGGGTGTGTGGAGAGACTTCCTAACACTGAGATGAAATCTCACCCTCTGGAGTGTTTGGGTTTTTTTAAAGGAACCATTTCTAGGACTACAAAGACAGCTCTTCAGCTCTTTGAAGGCTGCTATAGTGGTCCTTATAATGTTGAGTTCTCCAGGCCAGACATATCCTGATGTTTTGTCTTAAGGCATGATTTTTCTAGATCTTTAACAATCTTAGTCTCTCTCCTGGAGAGGCACCTAGCTGAAACATGTTCCAATTTCAAGGTTCTTCAGGGATTTTTTTTTTTTTTTTTAATAACTATGTCATGCCTAAATGTTAGCACTACCTTTAAAAATACTGCCTAAGTTTGGGATCACTTGTTAGCTTTTGTTGAAATTCTGACCAAGGAAATGCACTTTTAAAAATGAATAGTTGCTAGAGTTCCCGTTGTGTCTCAGCGGTAACGAACTCAGTGAGTATCCATGAGAATGCAGGTTTGATCCCTGGCCTCCCTCAGTGGGTTAAGGATCTGGCGTTGCTGTGGCTGGGGTGTAGGCCAGCAGCTGCAGCTCCAATTCCACACCACCTGGGCACTTCCATATGCCAAGGGTGTGGCCTTTAAAAACAAAAAACCAAAAAAACAAACAGCCAGATTTCCCTTACCTACTACTCATACTATTACTTTTTTTTCTTTTTGGCTGTGCCCTTGGTACATGGAAGTTTCTGGGCCAGGGATTGAATCTGTGCAGTGGCAGCAACCTGAGCCACAGCAGTGACGACAACGCCAGAGCCTTAATCTGCTGTGCCACTGGAGAACTCCTACTGTTAATTTTTAACAATTGAGTTTTACCTATTTAAAATGATGTGTTCCTGCCCCCAACATTTGAAATTGGGTACAATGTACCAAAATACAATGTTCTGAAATTTCTCATCTTCGGGATAATCATTTTGCTGTGAATGCTTTTTGCTCGTCTTCTTGAAAACCTTGTCTTACGTATTTATCCCAGCCCAGAGGTCAGGATTGTCCCCCTCTTTGACCCAGAAAAGTAGTGGTGGTCACAGAGAGAAGGGGAATTTTGTGCTCTCATGTTGTGAGCTTTTAAAACCTCTAGGTTTGGTTCAGCCTGTTATTCTAGCCTGACGAAGACCTTGATCAGCTTGGCCCGTGTCAGTGTCCTTGGGGCCACTGGGTTACTTATCCTTTCCAGTGTTTTGTCAGCTGCAGATCTGGATGAGCCTGTCCACACTGTCCATGGTCACTACTAGGGACCTCCTTCCGGGTGGACATAAATGGTCCATTCATTCATCTTAATTAGGTTCCACTGTTCAGCCCATGGGTGTCTGGCTACCCACACTCTGTACACAAGAATGTGCCCAAGGTTCTCAGGATTTTCTAGGCATTCCCTTCATCTCCCATCTGGAAAAGTTCTCAAAAAAAGGAAATGAAGTTGATCAGCCATGTCTTGTTCTTAATGAACTTTCTAAAATTATTTGTTTTGCCGTTTAAAAATCTCTACTTTTAAAAGAGACGTGACAGCTAAACTCTGAATCCAGGAAAGAGTAGTTTGGAAAGGAATTTTGAGGTCTGGATTTTTTTGCTTTGTTTTGTTTTTTATAGGACCACACTGTGGCATATGGAAATTCCCAGGCTAGGGGTGGAATCTGAGCTACAGTTCCTGGCTCACACCACAGCCACAGCAACACAGGATCCGATTGCCTCTATGATCTACATATACCACAGCTCACGGCAATGCTGGATCCTTAACCCACTGAGCAAAGCCAGGGATTGAACCCAAATCGTCATGGATCCTAGTTGGATTTGTTACCGCTGAGCCACGATGGGAACTCTCTGTTGTCTGTATTTTTGACGAGGTTAAAATTTCAACCTGAGCCAGGATTAATATAGAATTTTCAAAAACTGCCATTGAGCTGGGAATTTTTGGAATAGTCTCAAATGAATGAGATCTAGCCATAGAAGGGATAAGATTTCTTTTCTTCTTCTTTTTTTTTTCACATAGTATTTGTATTTTAATGCAATAATAGGGTCCCAGGAAGGATAAGATTTCTTTAAGTCAGTTTATCAGTATTTGACATTGAGCTTCAGAAACAGGGTCCCACATTTAAGGGTTTAAATTCAGTTTTTTTTAATGTCCTTTTTCTGAACATCGATTCGGAAGACAGTCTGGACTTTTACTCTTTCATATCATCATAGCATTTTGGCCTAAATTGCTTGTCTATATGTGTAGTTGGGTACCAGTTATGGGGCTATATACACTTAACATTTGTGTACTTGATGGTATGTTTCAAGAAAGCAGTTTTTAGAAGTCAAAGAATGTGGAGAAGTTGTCTTTCCTCACTGTGTTTGGAAATATGTGCTACTGGTGTTAGTGTCACATTTAATATATTTCTATCTTTGAGGTTTTACCTTACGTACATTTGGGCAATATTTTATTCTAAGAAACTTGTAATGGACTGTCCTCAAGAATGTAGAGGATAGCTGCTAATGATTTTATTTTATTTTTGTCTTTTGCCATTTCTTGAGCCGCTCCTGTGGCATATGGAGTTTCCCAGGCTAGGGGTCGAATCGGAGCTGTAGCCACCAGCCTACGCCAGAGCCACAGCAACGCAGTATCCAAGCCGTGTCTGCAACCTACACCACAGCTCACGGCAAGGCCGGATCCCTAATCCACTGAGCAAGGCCAGGGATCGAACCCGCAACCTCATGGTTCCTAGTCGGATTGTTAACCACTGAGACACGACGGGAACTCCTAGCTGCTAATGATTTTAAAGAACAAGTCTGAGAGTCTGAATTGATTTATTGTTCCTAATGTGTCAAGTTAGGATCGCAGAGCCCTTATTTGAAAAGGAAAAAATATTAGACACTTTAATACACTCCGGTTATAGATCTGCTCATGTTCTTCCCCCCATCCACCCCTGAGCTCCTGGCTCTTTCTCCCTGAGTCTTCCCTGTTATCCCCAAACTGGAGTTAATTATGTAGTTCAGCCCTAAATAGTGTCTGTTGTAGTGGCTGTTTTCTTTGTGACTTTCAAGAGAACTTTGTCTGACCCTTAACTTCCACAGGCTCCTGTGGTACAGTGTAGGCACTTAATAAATACTACTTGTTGATGGAGTGAAATTGCCTCTCACATGTTTAGGGCTTTTTGCTCTGAGGAATTATAGAACAAAATTACTCTGCTTTTGTCTTAGTAAAGAGGACTCTTTAATACGCTGTATGTTTGATGTTTTTCCTTTTTTGTGAAAATTATGTTCCATTTTGAAGACTTGTAAAGGGGGATAAGGAAAAATGTCCACAATCCTACCATTCATGTTGTAATCCTTTTTAATGATAAAAGCATGCTTTTAAACCAGATTATGCTTTAGGTAACATTGAAGGGCTGGTATGTGCCGGACACAGCTATGCATACACTTTCATATGCATTCTCTCTCTCTTTTTTTTTTTTTTTGGCTGTGCCTGTGGCATGCAAGAGCTCCCAGGCCAGGGAACAAACCTGTGCCACAGCAGCAACAATGCCAGATCCTTAACTCACTAAGGCACCAAGGAAATTCTCCATTCTCATTTTATATGAACTCTCAAAAGTAATATGAGGGGGGCATTCCCGTCGTGGCTCAGAGGGAATGAATCTGACTAGTATCCATGAGGATGCAGGTTTGACCCCTGACCTCCCTCAGTGGGTTAAGGATCTGGCGTTGCCATGAGCTGTGGTGTAGGCCAGAGATAAGGCTTGGATCCCATGTTGGCGTGGTGGTTGTACAGGCTAGCGGCTGCAGCTTCAATTCAACCCCTAGCCTGGAATCCTTTATGTGCCACGGGTACAGCCCTATGAGGATAAACAAAGAAAACCAAAAAAAAATTTAGAATTTCAAGTTTGAACAGCGTGCATGTGACAGTGCTGTGCAGAGCACATGCTGGGTGCAAATGAGGACCACCAGGCTGAATGATTCCTATGCTCAGTGATTTCTTGTGCTTAAAGAATTAATGGTCCAGCATGTAAAAACAGCAGTGGGAAGGACAAGAGAAGTAACTGGAGGGAAAGGTTACTTGAGATTGGTATCAGTAGTTTTCTTAGTGATATAAGGAAACTCTGAACTCAGTGGTAATGTCATTACCCTACTTATGTTGCTTAGATTGGCTGATCTCGAGAGCTACGGGGCGTTGCCCATCCTGAAGATCAGGTGACCGCTGACATCAGCCATGTCATCCAGGCCTTTTGAAAGTCCACCTCCTTATAGGCCTGATGAATTGTAAGTAAATACGTAATTCTTTTTTTAAGTCAATTACATGTAAAAATATGTATAGTTGAAACTTTCATCACAGTGTTGTGTGTGCTTAAAAATAAAATAATATATGCCTTGGGGTTCCCATCATGGCTCAGCAGAAACAAACCTGACCAGCATCCATGAGGACACAGGTTTGATCCCTGGCCTTGCTCAGTGGGTTAAGGATCTGGGTTGCGTGAGCTGTGGTGTAGGTCGCAGATACGGCTCAGATCTGGCATTGCTGTGGCTGTGGTGTAGGCCGGCAGCTACAGCTCTGATTCGATCCCTAGCCTGGGAACCTCCATATAATGTGGATGTAGCCCTAAAAAGACCAAAAAAAAAAAAAAAGTTGATGATTCTTGGTGTCCTTAACCATTCAGAAATTTAACAATGATTACTTAAATATTAAATTTGCCCCTTGCTGTACAGTGGGAAAATAAAAAATAAATAAATAAATAAAAGGCATAAGGGGAAAAAAATATTAAATTTGCTATTAAACATCATTGGGGGTTTCTTCCTATAAGTAGTTTGTAGCTTTAACTCTGAAAACTGTAGCAGAGGGTGTGTTTCTATTACATAGCCTCCTGACTAATATCTGAAGGTGGTGGGGACCCAGTTGTTTATGACAATGAGAGCCTTAAAATATGCTGGAGAGGAGTTCCCTCTGTGGCACATTGGATTGAGGAACTGTCATTGCTGCAGCTGTGATGTAGGTCACAGCTCCAGCTGCGATTCAATCCCTGGCCCGGGAACTTCCATACGCTGTGGGTGTGGCCAAAAGAAGAAAAAAAATATGCTGGAGAATATTGTATTTGAGTAGTAACCCTTAAACTCATGCTTATTTTTGTAAACAATGGTGAAATATACCTATAGAAAAGGGCACAGAACGTGCACATGAGATGATGAGTAAATACGAAGTAGAGTCATTACCAGGTCAAGAAACAGAATACCTCAAAGTCTTCCCCTGAGTCCTTTCCTTTCTGTGGAAACCAGTGTTCTGATGTATGAGCGTCATTTCCTTTTCCCTATTATTTTCCACTTTTTACATCCTAAACAATATGGTTTAGTTTTACTTTTTTTTTTTTTTTTTTTTTGTCTTTTTAGGGCAGCACCCATAGCATTTGGAGGTTCCCAGGCTGGGGGTTGAATCAGATCTGTAGCTGCCAGCCTACAACACAGCCACAGCAATGCCGGATCTGAGCCGTGTTTGCAACGTACACCACAGCTCATGGTAATGCCAGATCCTTAACCCACTGAGCAAGGCCAGGGATTGAACCTGCATCCTCATGGATGCTAGTCAGATTTGTTTCTGCAGCGCCATGATGGGAACTCCTACTCTTTTTTTTTTTTTCTTTTTAGGGTCTTACCTGAGGCATATGGACGTTCCCAGGCTAGGGGTCAAATCAGAGCTGCAGTTGCAGGCCTACACCATAGCCACAGCAGCATGGGATCCCAGCCACGTTTGTGACCTACACCACAGCTTGTGGCAACGCCTGGTCCTTAACCCACTGATCGAGCCCAGGGATCGAACCTGCATTGTCATGGATACTAGTCGATTTTGTTACTGCTGAGCCACAATGGGAACTTCTAGTTTCATTTGTTTTTAAACTTTATATGAATGTTACATGCTATATGTCTTCTTTCCTGCCTTGTTTCTTTAAGCTTTACTTATATAAGGTTTATCTGCGATCATTTGTGGCTCATTTTTTGCTTTAGAGCAGTGCTAAACATGTAAGCCATATGTGTAGTTTCATGTTTTCTTGTAACAATATTTAGATAGAAAGGAAGAAATTAATTTTAATAATATATTTCACTTAATATAGTCAAACTGTTACCATTTCAACATGTGATTCATATAAACACTGATTCATGAGATATTGTATAGACTTTTTTTAAACGTAGTCTTTATTTTTAGAGCAGTTCTTAGCTTCACAGCAAAATCGACAGGAAGGTATAGAAATTTCCTGTAGGCCCCCATGCTCACAATTGCACAGCCTTCCCCATTATCAGTATCCCCCACCCGAGTGGTGCATTTGTTACAGCTGATGAACTTGCACTGACACATATCATTATCACCCAAAGTACATAGTTACTATTAGGGTTCGGTCTTGCTGGTGTTACATTCTTTATTCATACACTGAGCCCTTAGCGGCAGAGCTCACTTTGGATGAGCCACATCTCAAGGTCTCTGTTGACCTGTGGGGCTGGTGGCTGCCGTATTAGCACAGCTCCCTAGCACTCCATCGTGAGGCTGTATCGCCGTTACCCACTGCACTCTAAGTAGACATCTGGACTGTTTCCAGTTTGGGGTTATCATAAGCAATGTTTCTGTGAACATTACACTGTTAATGGGAGGTGATAAAATCATATTGGAAAACAGTTGGATTGTCTTGTAGAGCTGAAGATTTAAAAAACAAAACAAACTTTGAGTTCCTGTTGGGGCACAGTGGAAATGAATCTGACTAGGAATCATGAGGTTGCAGGTTTGATCCCTGGCGTTGCTCCGTGGGTTAAGGATCTGGCATTGCTGTGAGCTGTGGTGTAGGTCACGGACGCAGCTTGGATCCTGCGTTGCTGTGGTGTAGGCCGGCAGTCGTAGCTCCGATTGGACTCCTAGGCTGGGAACCTCCATATGCCGTGGGTGTGGGCTTAAAAAGTAAAAAAAGCAAAAAAAAAAAATTTGACCCAGAAATTCTACTCCCTAGAAAAATAGGTGCTTACGGGTCCTAGGATGTATGTTGGATGTATCAGAGCTAGTCTATTCATGACAGGCCCAGATGGAGACAACCCAAAGAGCCAAGGAGAATGCCTTAGGGAATTTTCTTACTTGACGTTTTCAGTGTCTTTTCCACTTTCTCCATTTCCTTATTTATTTCCTTATTTATTTATTGTCTTTTCTAGGGCCATACCCAGGACATATGGAGGTTCCCAGGCTAGGGGTCTGATCAGAGCTGCAGCCACCAGCGTACACCACAGCCACAGCAACTCGGGATCCGAGCCTCATCTGCAACCCACACCATAGCTCACCGCAACGCCGGATCCTTCCCACTGAGGGAGGCCACGGATCGAACCTGCAACCTCATGGTTCCTAGTGGGATTCGTTCCTAACCACTGAGCCACGACGGGAGCACCTCCATTTCATTTTCATTCTCATACATTCAGATAATTTTTTCTAATTCCTGGGGTTAGTGGTACCCAGTAGTAAGGTATCTCCTTAGGAGTGAGGAAGGTGGTCTGTGGAAATAGCGCCGAGAACAAAAGAGTCTGATTGAGTTTAGGGATTGAATTTTGCCTCCCCAGGGCCCACAGTTGGTAGATTCAGTGTGTCCATACATCAGTGTGACTATTACAAGCTGTGTGTTAATGATTAAAAGACTGGATTTGCAAGGTATTTTTACAAAAGAGATTCCAGATCTGATCAGCCTTCATCCTGATGAGCCTTCATTGATATTTGATCTCCTTTGTAGCTCTTGCCATAACTGGCTGTGCTTCGTGTGGTAGGTAATTTGTCTCATGTCTTACTACCCCTCTAGACTGCACTCTGTGAGAATCCGAACTGAGGCTGTCCTCTTCATTGTCATATCCCCAGTACCTAGCCCGGTGCCCACCATGTGTCAGCCCAGCAGCTCCATAAGTAGCTGCCAAATGAAGTCATGAATTATTGTGCTTTCTTAGGCAAAAGAGCGAGGCTGCCAGGAATTGCACCTGACCCAGTGTAGGCATCCTATCTGAAGGAATCAGTCTCCTCACAGAGGCCAAAGGGTTGACACCATTGTCAAAATGCCTGCGTCCCATCCCCGGGGATTTTGATTCAACTGGTCTGGAGTGCTGTGTCTGGAGATTTTATACCTTTGCCAGGTGATCCTAAAATGCAGCAAAATTTGGAAACCTCTGCTCCATAGAAGCTAAGCAGTCCTCCTCAATGTATGGTTCCCAGACTGCAGCATCAGCAGCATCTAGAAACTTGTCCCCCAGACCTGCAGACTCAGCACCTCTGGGGATGGGGCCCAACAATCTATGTTTCAGGAAACTCTTCAGGTGATTATGATGCATGAACCTTTCCTGCTCAGTGGGCGTCTGAGTCAGTTCTGGCTCCTATCATCAAGTACCATAGGCTGGGTTTCCAGGTTGCAGACTGCAAGCTTCTTGGATCCTTACATGCTAGAAGGGGTGAGAGAGCTCTCTGGGGTCTTTTCCACTTTTTTTTTGTTTGTTTGTTTGTTTGTTTCCTTTTAGCATCACACCTATGTCATGTGGAAGTTCCCAGGCTAGGGGTCAAATTGGAGCTACAGCTGCAGGCCTACACCACAGTCACACCAAATCCTTAACCCACTGAGTGAGGCCAGGCATTGAACCTGCATCCTCATGGACTTTATGTCAGGTTCTTAACCCCCTGAGCCACAGCAGGAACTCCAGGGGCCTCTTTTATAAGGGCACTAATCGCATTCACGAGGGCTCCAGCCACATGACCTAATTACTTCCCAAAGGTCCACCTCCTAATACCATCACGTTGGGGGTTAGGATTGTGACATTTGAATTTAGTGGCAGTGAGGGGGACACAAATTGTGCTATTTTAATGGGTATACAGGTAATAGTTTCATTTGCCAATGGTTTGTTTCAAATTACTCCAGTTACTTCCTGTGTTCTTTCTGGTTATGGCCAAAAAGTGCTAACTTAAAATTGTTTTCTTGTGCATTTCAGCAAACCCAATCATTATGCACCCAGCAACGACATATATGGTGGAGAGACGCCCATTCGACCAATGCTTTCTCAGCCAGCGTATTCTTTCTACCCAGAAGATGAAATTCTCCACTTTTACAAATGGACCTCTCCTCCAGGAGTGATTCGGATTCTGTCTATGCTCGTTATCGTGATGTGCATTGCTATCTTTGCCTGTGTTGCCTCCACGCTTGCCTGGGACCGAGGCTATGGAACCTTAATGGGAGGTGGTTTGGGCTACCCTTATGCCGGCAGTGGCTTTGGTGGCTATGGAAGTAGCTATGGCTATGGTTATGGCTACGGTTATGGCTATGGAGGAGGCTATACAGATCCACGAGCAGCAAAGGGATTCTTCCTGGCCATGGCTGCCTTCTGCTTCATTGCTGCATTGGTGATATTTGTGACCAGCGTTATAAGATCTGAAATATCTAGAACAAGAAGGTATTATTTGACTGTGATAATAATGAGTGCTATCCTGGGTGTGATGGTGTTCATTGCCACGATTGTCTACATAATGGGCGTCAACCCAACAGCCCAGGCGTCAGGGTCTCTCTACAGTTCACAAATATATGCCCTCTGCAACCAGTTTTATACGACTGCGGTGACTGGACTCTATGTGGATCAATATTTATATCACTACTGCGTGGTGGATCCCCAGGAGGTATGGGTGGTTTTCATTTTTTTCCTCCCCTCTTTCCTCGGGTCAGAGGCTAACAGCTTGGGGTGCTTAACTGAGTCACTTTGGGAACATTTAAAAACATGTTGGTGTCAAGGACCCACTTCTATTTAAATCAGAATCTGAGAGAAGGGCTAGGTGTCATTATGAAGGTATAATTGACATACCATCTAATTATCCATTTAAAGTACAGTTCATTTGTTTTCATTATATTCACAGAGTTATGCAGCCATCACCACAGTTGATCGTAGAATGTTTTCACTACCCCCAGAAGAAACCCCATCCTCTTTAGCAGTCACTCTCCATTTCCCTCATCCTCCCAGATCCAGAAACCTAATTCTGTCCTATAGATTTGCCTGTTCTGGTTACCTCATATAAGCAGAATCATACAATACATTTTTTTTTTTGATCGGCTCCTTTCATTTAGCATTAATGTTTTTAAGGTTCATCCACGTAAAGCATATACCAGTACCTCCTTCCTGATCATTGCTGAGTAACATTCCGTTGTATGCATAGACCACATTTTATTTATTCATCGACTGATGGCCACTGCCACACTGGCTGTTAGGAATAATGCTCTGAACATTTGTGAATACGTTTTTGTGTGAAATGTCTTTAACTTCTCTTGAGTTCAGTATATTCCTAGGGGCATAGTTGCTGGGTCTTATAGAGACTCTGTGTTTAACCTTTTGAGGAACTGTCAGTGTTCCCCAAAGGGGTTGCACCGTTGTACCAGAAATGTATGAGGATTCCAGTTTCCATACATCCTCACCAGCATTGTTTTTGTCTTTTTGATTCTAGCCATGCTGATGGGTGTGACGTAGTATCTCATTTTGGTTTCGATTTGCCTTGTCTTGATTGCTGGTGATATTTTCTGGTGCTCATTCGCCATTAGTATATTTTCTTTGGAGAAATGGTTATTCAGGGTCTTTTGCCCCTTTTGAAGTTGGGCTATTTGAATTTTTATTATTGAATTGTAAAAGTTTGTATATATCTGGGTCCAACTCCCTTGTGATATGTGAGGTGCAGATATTTTCTCTCCATTTGGTCATTGTCTTTTCACTTTCTGGATGATGATCTTTGCAGAAAAGTTTTGTTGTTGTTGTTTTGTGTTGTTTTGTTTTGTTTTTTGGCTACACCTGTGGCATGTAGAACTTCCCAGGCCAGGGATTGGATCCAAGCTGTAGCTGCAGCAATGCCAGATCCTTAACCCATGCACCACAGCAGGAACTACATGGAAAAGTTTTCAATCTTGATGAGATCTAAATTAATTTTCTGTAGTTTTTTGTGCTTTTGGTGTCATGCCTAAAAACACTTTGCCTAATTCAAGGTCACAGAGATTTACTCCTATGTTTTCTTCTGAGGAGAAAGCTCTTAGGTGCACAGTTAAGTCTGTGATACATTTTGAGTTAATTTGGCAAGGAAGGGGTCCAACATTCATTGCATATGGATATCCAGTTTTCTTAGTATTATCTGTTAAATGGATTATTTCTCCATTAAGTTATTTTCACATGCCCTTATGAAAAATGAATTGGCCATACATGTGTGGATTTATTTCTAGACTCCCAATTTGTTTCCATTAATCTGTATTTCTAACCTTAGGTCAGCACCACACTTCTTGATTGCTGTAGCTTTGTCATAAATTTTGAATTTGGAAAGTGGGGAGTCCTCCAACTTTGTTCATTTTCAAGATTCTTTTGGCTGGATTCTAGGTCCCTTGCATTTTCATGTGAATTTTGGGATCAGCTTGTCAATTTCTGCAAAAAAGCCACTTAGGATTTTGAAGGATTGCATTGAATTTGTAGATCACTTTCAGGAGAGGAATTGTCATCTTTACAAGTCTGCTGACTCGTGAACATAGGATGACTTTCCATTAACCTAGTCTATAATTTTTTTCAAAAGTGTTTTATTGTTTTGAGAATGTAAATCAGTATTTTAAAAAGCTATCAGGTGATTCAGATATACAGGTGGGGTTGAGAACCCTGCCTTCAGTAACCATGAGTCACCCTAATTATATTAAAAATGTTTCTAGGTTACCAGTTTTTTTCTTTTCTTTTTTTTTCTCCTTACACTGATTCAGGAATGTTCATTCTTTTCCCAGAATGAGTCACATTTTAGGGGTTAGACCTTCTCCAATAAGTACCATTATTTTGAAGGCTGAAGTGTAGGTTTCAGAGTGGTTGTTGTTGACATTGAGATGTGTCTGTGGTAAATAGGGCTGAGGGTTGGTATTCTTGTCTTAGCATACTGCCATCCCTCTTATTCTTTGAAAAAGGGTATCGCTGTTAGATACTCAGCTGCAAAGAGAGCCTCCTGTTAGCTGTTAGCAAACATCCAGGCCATAGTCCTGCTACCTGCCTCACCTCCAAGTGCCTCCAGGCCAGTGTACCACTCAACACACTTGTCAGACTCTAGGAGAACTGTGAGCGGGAGGGTTTCCTTGTTACAAGCCCCCTTTTAGTAAGTGCTCAAAAGACTCCTAAAACAGAGGAATCTTCCAGACTAAATGAATCATTAGCCTATTTTCTTAAATTCATAGCTTGGTTAGATCATGTCTACATAATTTATAGTAAGGCAGATTCTCTATGGACTGAAATTTACATTCAGAGTAAAAAGATTTGCCAAGTAAGTGTTATGAACAAGGTTATAAGCATGATTTGGTGTATAAAGATACTTTTGAGAACATTTTTAAAGCCTTTTGTTTTGTTTGTCTTTTTAGGGCCATATCCATGGCATATGGATGTTCCCAGGCCAGGGGTTGAATTGGAGCTGTAGCCACCGGCCTACACCACAGCCACAGCAACTCGGGATCTGAGCCTCATCTGCAACCTACAGCATAGCTCATGGGAATGCCAGATCCTGAACTCATTGAGCAAGGCCAAGGTCAAACCTACATCCTCATGGATCCTAGTCAGATTTGTTTCCACTGAGCCATGGTGGGAACTCCCATGTATTTAAAGCCTTTTAGAAGTACACCAGTGATTCAGTTAATTTATTGGCCATTCTCATCTGTTTATAACAATATGACTCCTTGGTGCTCAGGCCTTGGAAATAGTTTTCTGTAATTCTAAAACAGGGATAATTATAATGCCTAACTTTAAGCATATTGCAATGATTGAATCTAGGTGTGTGTTGTGTGTGTGTGTTTTGTTAGCCTTAGCCCAACTGGCAGGGTTTTATATTTCTAAAATGTAGCCATTTGTATCAATTTTATATCAGTTACACCCTAGATAGCTAGTAGGGTCTAAACTATTTGTAGAGTGTGGGTTGGGATAAAGTAAGCATTTAAAAATCTAAATATGTCAATACCTTTCATTTTTTTATAGGCCATTGCCATTGTACTAGGGTTCATGGTTATTGTGGCTTTTGCCTTAATGATTTTCTTTGCTGTGAAAACTCGAAGCAAGATGTACCACTATGACAAGTCAAATATTTTGTGGGACAAGGAACGTATTTATGATGAGCAGCCCCCCAATGTGGAAGAGTGGGTAAGTATTTTTAAAAAACCAGCGAACATCCAGGTTTTTAAAAATTATGATTATTAACCTCTCAGATTTCTTTCTCTAAACTTGACTTTTAGTGCTTTGTGAAACTTTATTCTTAGAATTATTTTCTGCGTACCTGGCAAAAATTGTGACCTCAGGTTTCCTTTAGAATGTTAAGACGGTGGGATAAGTGGACATGGTTTTACTACAAGGTAAAAGTCAGATTTCCATTTCCAAGAAGTGGATCCGAGTGCTGAAAAGAAATGGCTTCTAAAGGAATCAGAGGGAAAAACTGTGGCCTTTGCCAAACAAAAGCAACTCCTCTCCCCTCCCCTTTTATTTTCCTGCTTATGGTTTAGGAGGGAACCACCATTGCTCAGGGTGCTTGCTGTCTTGAGTCAAGGTTGTTAAGGATGTTTTTGGGGTGGTGGCAGGGCTTTAAACTATTTACATAGAGAACAGCCTGGCAAATCACAGGGACTACTTCTGCCCTACCAGTGACCTTCCTTTAGGGAAGGCAGAGAGCGATTAGAGCAATTTCCTTTTTTGCGTCTACTGTTAATTCTACCAGAAGGTGGCTTCCTCAATGATGTGATTTGCTAAAAGAGCACAAGGTCCCTTTCACCAAAAATAGCTCCCAAATGAGTGTTATTGCAACCTCGCTTGTCTTTAAAGGTATTGAAAACAGCCTTAGAAATGGCCGTCACAGGTTTCTTTGAACAGATTGGTGTCTTGCCACGAAGGTTAGTTGAGAATCCTGGGCACTGGTTCCAGGGTGGTTTGGTTTTGTCTGGTGGGAATGGAGCTGAGTCGGCCGAGAGTGGGGACTGCTGGTCAGGTGCGGGGGGTTGGTGGGGGTGAAGATACAGATCATCTCGAAGGCTCCTAGCTTCCTGTACATCTGCTGTTTGAGGCGATCTAGGAATGCAGATGAAATGTTTCTAGGTCAGGCACTAAACAGTCTTAGGAAAATCAGAAGGTGTGATTCTAACTAACATAACTAACGAGATTCATAACCAATGCGATGGTAGTTCCTGACCTCTCCTTGAAACCTGCTTGAGGTTTTTTTCCTCCTCGTTTTGTTCCCCAGTAAAATGTGAAGGTGTTGGGAATGTTTTCTTTCGACCTTTAGCTCCAGGCAAGGCCACCTGTAAAGTGGATGGGACAGTCCCTCTGTTGTGAACTGTGAAGTCAAGGTTTCGCTGAGAGTTTCTGGGTGTGGCAGTTTTCACTGGCTGTTGGATTTGTTTACTCAAGGTTTCGAGACACTACAAAACTGACTCGAGAGAGACTAGCACCAGTAACGTTAGCGTCCCAGTGAACTTTGACTTCTCATCTGATTTTACTGTCCTGAGAGTTTAATCACGCTTGGTTTTTGTTCTTTGGGTTTTTTTTTTTTTTTTGTCTTTTTGCCATTTCTTGGGCCACTCCCACGGCATATGGAGGTTCCCAGGCTAGGGGTCGAATCAGAGCTATAGCCGCCGACCTACGCCAGAGCCACAGCAACTTGGGATCCAAGCCGCGTCTGCAGCCTACACCACAGCTCACGGCAACGCCGGATCCTTAAGCTACTGAATGAGGCCAGGGATTGAACCCACAACCTCGTGGTTCCTAGTTGGATTCGTGAACCACTGCGCTGCGACGGAAACTCCAATCACGTTTTTGATAATTTGACAAAAGATAGCCATCATAACTTCTGGAGGTAATGATGACGATGAAGCTGAAAGGACTTAACTTCTAAAGAGGTATTGTTTTTACAGTGCTTCCTCACCGAATCTCCAGAAATTCGATGGCTAGCCTCTAGGTGGTTTCACATGTACTTCATAGTTTCTCTGGTGTAGTAAGTAAACGTTTTGTCCTAAGAAACTGAAGAATCAGAATTCCCTAGTGGCACAGTGGGATAAGGAACCATTGTTGTCCTTGCTGCCTGCTGTGACTTTGGTGGCTGCTGTGGTGTGGGTTAGATACCTGGCCCTGGAACTTCCGCATGCCACAGGGGCAACCAAAAAAAAAAGAAAGAAAGAAAAAGAAACTAAAGAATCACCTATTGTTCCAGCGCACTAGTTTTTCATGCGATAATCACTTCTCTCCCTTCCTTTCCCCTTGTTTCCTCTACTGAAATGCCTAAGAAAGGCTAAGCTGTTGGGAGGTGGGTTTAGCCCCTGGTATGGTGCTTTTCCTGCCCTTCTCCCCTCACCTGCCCAGGTTTGCTTTGCTCAGCTCCATCCCACATTCTCATTCTTGCCTCCGTTTTCTTCCACAACCAGAGGCAGAAACTCTTTGTTTGTTTCCCTGCTCCTGGGCGATATACTGCTCGATTGGGTTTCACTCCGATAAGAGAACGTAGCCGCCCAAGTGGAAATGTTTGATGCTGCATCTAAAATGCCAGACAAGATTAGTGATTTTTCTCCCTTTTGGTCATTAGACATTAATATCATAAAAGTAATCTCCACCTGAAATAGTGGACAAGAATCTAGAATTGATAACTTGTACTAGGTGAGAATTAAAATTTGAATTCTAATCGTGGAGAACTAACACAAGGTACTCCTCATTCAGCTAACAGTGGGTTGTTTGGGATGGGGAACATCTTACGAAACTCACTAAAGGAGCTCTTCGCTAGTGAATACTTGTTTGCTCCTTCTCTACGGGTTAGGGTAGGTCTCCATGTTCATTATTAAATCTTACTGCCTTTCTTGGGTTTTTTAAATCTGTAAGATCAGAATTCCTAGTGCAAAGGCACCTCAACTACTGACGCTTCAGATCTAAGCAGGTTTCAGCCCTTTTGTATCCTCTGTGGGAAAACCTGCAACTTTCTGATTTCCCGTCTCTGAATCTCCAGCACAATGGCTTCTCTGCCTTCTTAGGGATTTTTAGGGTTGTTGTTTTCTTTCTCCTCCCTGCTCTGGATATCTTGTACTTTGTAAAATAAACAGGTCGTGTTTGCACACAGTTTGGATGTTAACCTGGCCCTTTGTAGTCAGTCATTCACTTCAGTTTGTACCAACTTGCATTTTAAATGTTTAAAGCCTCTTTTAATTAAATGGGTAGATCTTTATTTTTTCTATTATGTCCTCAAACCCCAGATTAAGTGATACTTTTTCTGAATGCATGGTTATCTTTATCTGACTGGTAAGTAAATAATTTTGAAAATACTGTGAAGGACAAAGAAAATTTTGTCATCCTGAGTTACCTTTTTGGTGTAGGTTCTTTAATACTTTCCCTCTCCTGCTTATTCTAATTCAGAAGTATGATTATAGTCGTTAGTGTAAAATTCTCCCTTTTTAATTAAACATGATTTTATAGGCTTTTTGTCACTTCATTAAGTATTCCTCAAATACAGTTTTGGTGCTGTTAAAAATTTTTATTGAAGTGTAATGTGTATCTATACACACAGAATAAGGTGCATTAGGTGTGCTAATTTAATTGTGTGATCTGGTAAAATTTTAATGTATATGCCCATTTAGTTTTGTTTTGGTTTTTAATGGCCACACGCATGGCATATGGATTTCCTGGGGCAGGGATTGAATCTGAGCTACAGCTGCAGCAACACTGGATCCTTTAACCCACTGGGCCCAGCCAAGGATCTACAGCTCTGCAGTGACCTAAGCCACTGTAGCCAGATTCTTTTTTTTTTTTTTTTTTGGTCTTTTTAGGGCCACACCTGAGGCATATGGAAGTTCCCAGGCTCTAGGGATCAAATCAGACCTGTAGCTGCTGGCCTGCACCACATCCACAGCAACATGGGGTCCAAGTCCCATCTGCAACCTGTCCCACAGCTCACGGCAATGCCAGATCCTTAACCCACTGAGTAAGGCTAGGGATTGAACCTGCGTCCTCATAGATACTAGTCAGATTCATTTCCGCTGAGCCATGACAGGAACTCCTGCAGTCAGATTCATTATCTCACTATCCCAACACACCAGAGCGGGAATGCCTATATGCCCCTTTGTAACCAACACCTAAATCAAGATCTAGAACATGCCAGTGTCCAAGGTTTCTCATGCCTCTTAGTATCCCCTAGGGGGTGGTAACTCCTCTTTTTCCTGTCACATCAGTTAGTTTGCCTGTTCTTACACTTTATATAAATGGAATTAGGTACTCTGCTTTTGTGTCCACCTGACACACTGCTGTGACATTTATTCATGTCGTTTTGATTCTGTTTTTATTTTTGTATTTGTTGACAAGATAAAATTTTTAATTACTGTGTTTTAAAAAGCCCATGGTCAGAATTACAATTTTTGAAATAACGAGTTTTCAGGGTAGTCTCCCTGCCCTCTTTTTGGTTCCATTTGCCCATTTCTGTATATCTTTCCCTACCCTCTCCCACACCCGTACATAATCTTCTCATTTCTGATTCCTTTCATTGTTTTATTTTGTGATTAAAAAAATGAGAGGGAGTTCCCCTCTCGGGTCAGCAGAAACAAGTCTGACTAGTATCCATGGGGACGCAGGTTCGATCCTCGGACTCACTCAGTAGGCCGGGGATCCAGCGTTGCTGTAAGCTGTGGTGCAGGTTGCAGACGCGGCTTGCATCCTGTGTGGCTGTGGCTGTGCCTGTGGCCTAGACTGGCGTCTACAGCTCTAATTTGACCCCTAGCCTGGCAACCTCCATATACTTTGGATACAGCCCTAAAGAGACGAAAAGAAAGGAAGGAAGGGAGGAAGGAAGAAAAATGCTTTTCTGCTTTTTTTTTAATGCGAAAGCTAGTGTAACTAGGCCATTCTGCCTGTACCTCACCCCTTTTACTTTACAGTGTATCTAGGTGATCTGTCCTTATCACTTCAGAGCTTCTTGGTGGTATAGATGTATCATGGTTTATGTGCTCAGTCTCTCATTGATATATGTGTGTGTTGTTTGATATTACAAACAATTTGTTTCTGCTATGCCACAATAGGAACACCCCAATTTTTTTTTTTTTTTTGCTTTTTTAGGGTGTACCTGCGGCATATGGATGTTCCCAGGCTAGGGGTTTAATCAATGCTACAGCTGCCTGCCTACACCACAGCCACAGCAATGCAGGATTTGAGCCGTGTCTGTGACCTACACCACAGCTCACAGTAGCCCCGGATCCTTAACCCACTGAGCAAGGCCAGGGATCGAACCCTTATCCTCATGGTTCCTAGTAGATTTGTTTCCACTGTGCCACGGGAACTCCAGATGTATCATGGTTTATGTGCTCAGTCTCTCATTGATGGATATATTTATGGTTTACTATTACAAACAAGTCGTTTCTGCTGCACAACAACAGGAACTCCCCAGTTTTTTAAATGAACTTTTAATTTTAGAATAGTTTTAGATTAACAGAGAAATTCCAGAGATGGCACGAAGCGTTCCCATGCACCCTTCACCTGGAT
This sequence comes from Phacochoerus africanus, assembly GCF_016906955.1. Lineage (NCBI taxonomy): Eukaryota > Metazoa > Chordata > Mammalia > Artiodactyla > Suidae > Phacochoerus > Phacochoerus africanus. The sequence continues at coordinate 32,361,642 of NC_062544.1, read as the reverse complement.
TTCCCTGTGGTTAAGTCACGTCGTATGTTAGTTATGTTAATGTGGTACTTTTGCCACAACTAAGGCACCAGCATCCATACGTAATGAAAGCCCATACGTCCTTCAGATGAGAAACTCGGTGGTTTGTGTTTTTTTTTTTTTTTTTTGCCTCTTTGCCTTTTTGCCTTTTCTAGGGCTGCTCCCTCGGCATATAGAGGTTCCCAGGCTGGGGTCGAATTGGAGTGTAGCCACCAGCCTACCCCAGAGCCACAGCAACGTGGGATTTGAGCCGCATCTGCAACTTACACCACAGCTCACGGCAACGCTGGATCCTTAACCCACTGAGCGAGGCCAGGGATTGAACCCACAACCTCATGGTTCCTAGTTGGATTCGTTAACCACTGAGCCACAGCGGGAACTCTGAGAAACTCCTTTTTGCTGTAGCGTGAGGTAAGAGCTAACTTAATCTCATTCCCAAATGGCCAATGAGTCATCCTAAAGTTTTATCTTCTTAAAATTTTTACATTTTTACTGAAAGTCAAGTCTTTTGGCTATTCTTCCTTTTGCAGACCCATTTTGACCAGAATAATTCTGTAACAAATTAAGTCATTTTCTTACAGTAAGTATATGGTAAGTTTTTTGAAAATGGAGAAAATTGATGTTGAAGGTATCTTTGCTATTACGTAAATGGAAAGCTTTTTTTTTTTTAACTTCTTTTCTCTAGAAATAGATTAATCCCAGTTCTTGGTTCATGACATTGTCAATTTGGTCCATTCATAGCCTTCTTGTATTTATTGATCCGGTTCATCCCATCCAAGAATTTGAATGCTAGGTTTGAGTAACATTACCCCATGTGTTTTTCACTTTCCCATCCATCTGCTTCTACCTCCTCCCAGAAGTGACCTGTCTGCACAGTGCCTTCCCCACATCAATTAGAAAAGGCCATGATCGCAGTGGAAATGAATCCGAGTAGGAACCATGAGGTTGTGGGTTCGATCCCTGGCCTTGCTCAGTTGGTTAAGGATCCGGCGTTGCCGTGAGCTGTGGTGTAGTTCGCAGACGCGGCTCGGATCTGGTGTTTCTGTGGCTGTGGCATAGGCCAGCAGGTGTGGATCTGATTCGACCCCTAGCCTTGGAACCTCCATGTGCCGTGGGTGTGGCCCTAAAAAGACAAAAGCCCCGCCCCCCCAAAATGGAAAAGGCCACCATGTGTTCCTTCCCTTTTGCTTCATCTCGATTGCATGACTGAGTGCTCTTCAGTGTGGGAATGGAACCCATGGTTCCATTGTGATCAGATGTTCTTCTTATGCTGAGCGGACCTCCTCACCCTTGCTCTGAGCAATGTTACTACACACGGGCCAGAAAACCAGGCTCTATAGGGTTTGTGCACTGCTCTGTTGGAGACCCTTCGCTTGTAGGTTCAATCTCAGATGAACAGCCTTGTAGGCCTGGTAGTCTCCCCTTTCTTCCACTCTCACTGGGCAGTGCTGACTGTTTTACTTCTAATAGAAGCAGGAGGTGGACTACCAGAGTTTGAGTTCTAGCTATGCTGCTGTTGCTGTGACTTGAGGCAGATGAGTTCTGTTATTTTATGTATGTCAGAAAAGTCTGGTTTGGAGAGGTTGCCTATTAGAGGGACCATAGTACTGTACCCTGAAGCCCTGGGTTTGAGCCCTGATTCCAGCACTCTTGGGTAAACAAATCAACCCTTCTGAACCTCAGTTTCCTTCTCTATAAAATGGGCTAAATTATTTGGTCTGCCTCTCGAGACTAATGTGAAATGCATATGAGAAAATGAAGAAAACCAGTAAAAGTATGGCTGTCTCCTTTATAGGGATATTGAAAGGTAAACAGCTGTGCAGAAAAGAATTTGATGTTGCATGAATCCTAGGGTTACTGTTAATAAAAACAGAACTTAAGTTAGCATAGGTAAAAAGAGGCATTGAAGAGTTTTCATTGTGTTGGCGTTCCCATCCTGGCTCAGCAGAAAACAAATCTGATTAGCATCCACAAGGATGCAGGTTTGATCCCTGGCCTTTCTCAGTAGGTTAAGGATCTGGCATTGCTGTGAGCTGTGGTGTAGGTTGCAGATGTGGCTTGTATCTGGCATGGCTGTGGCTATGGTGTAGGCCAGCAGTTACAGCTCCTATTTGACCCCTGGCCTGGGAACCTCCATATGCCACGGGTGTGGCCCTTAAAAAAAAAAAAAAAAAAGAGTTCCCATTGTGGCTCAACAGTTAAGAACCTGACTAGTATCCATGAGGATGCAGGTTCAATCTCTGGCCTTGCTCTGTGGGTTAAGGATCCAGCATTGCCATGAGCTGTAGCGTACGTCTCAGATGCAGCTCAGATCTGGTGTTGTCATGACTGTGGCATAGGCCAGCAGCTGCAGCTGCTATTCAACCCCTAGCTTGGGAACTTCCAGAAGCCGCACGTGTGGCCCTAAAAAGATAAAAAAAGAAAAAAGTGGACCATATCTGCAAGCTTTTGGGTTATGATTTATGAAATCCTAGAGGGAGTCGAAACAACTTAGCCACAGAGGCAGGGATGTGGCTGTGTATCAGGAACCCCTAGAATCAGGAGTTAAAGACCCTCGGGATCTGCTTCCCCATCTTGACTCTCTGCCCAGGGAGGCTTCATTTTCTTATTGAGAAGTTGAGCAGGGAGCTGCCGCTAAGAGCTTTTGAGTTTTTCATATTAGTGCTTCATCAAAGACTGGGCTGGATTAAGGGGTTCTGAAGAGTAAGCAGGCTTGGGTCAGGTGGCCATCCTCACATTAATTGGCTGTGCCCAGGGGCAGGGCACTCTCACATAACCTGGGGTGCGGCAGTTCCCACAGTGACTAATGGAATGGAGAGATAGTTTCTAGAGAAACGCTGCTCTGTAGATAATACACACTACCTGAATATGCACTCCATGAATTAATTGTAATTGCCCTTTTGTCTTTTATGTCTGTGTTCATCTGATCAAGTTTCAATGGAGAGAGTGCAGCTTGAATAGCTTAGGATGAGTTTCAGATTAGCTTTGAATGCTCCTGTATCACTCCAGTGTCCCCCCAGTATTCTGCTGGCTCCAGTCCCCTCCAGCACTCCGCTGGCTCCTGTCCCACCCAGTGCCCCCCAGTATTCTGCTGGCTTCCCCTGCGAGGTTGTCTTGCTGCTCAGATCCTCTTCTGCCTCTTTGAACTTGGCCTCACACAGGAGACTTTTGTCCGAGGACCTGTGTCTGCCAGAGAATGCTGGCAGTGGGACTGTTCAGCTATGGGTGCTGGAGCTGCGTTGGGAGGGGCTGATATTCTTGGTACATGAGTATTTCATGTTCATCTTTGTGTTCACATCTCTCTTCCCCACCTGCATTTTCAGAAGGTCCTAAATATAATATCAAGACATAAATCTTCATTTTCTCTAGAGTAAATACTTAGAACTGGGGTCTGGCTTTGGAGAGCCACACACCCACAGTAAATATTAAAGAGCTGATTGTAAAGTGAGTGTACTTAAGATTAGTGTTTGTTGATACCTGTGGTATTCTGGTGAAATGGTAACTGGAAGTTTAGAATTCTGGTTTCAGATGCTCCTCTGGTTTGGCTTTGGTAAGTAAAACAAAACAGAGTCTGAGAGTGGTCTGGGACCTTCAGGTGATCCCCTCCGGTCTGTCTCCGTGAATTTGCACGAAGGAAGCTGAAGACCTGCACGGTGGACTCCCTGATAAATGGTGGCTTGTTGGTGGTGACTCCACGAATGGGGGCTAGCAGTTTGCAGCTTGCCTTCTCAGTGCTCTTTTCAGTGTAGTACGTTGGGCTGATCTGGGGTTGAGCTTCAGGGCTTCATTTTGGCAACAAAGTTAAGAAAAAGTCACAGTTAAAGGTAGGCACCATTATTTCCCAAGTTGCCATTATAGACTAGCCACTCTATACATAATTCCTCTTACTGTAACTGCAATTTACTATGTGGGTACTCTTCTTTCTTTTTATTTTTTTTCTTTTTAGGGCTACACATGCGACACATGAAAGTTGCCAGGCTAGGGGTCAAATCGGAGGTGCAGCTGCCAGCCTATACCACAGCCACAGCAATGCCAGATATGAGCCGTGTCTTCGACCTACACTGCAGCTCAAGGCAACCCACTGAGCGAGACCGGGGATTGAACCCACATCCTCGTGGTTACTAGTGGGGTTTGCTACTGCTGAGTCACAATGAGAACTCAGACAGTGTGGGTACTCTTCTTATAGAAGGGGACGCTGAGATTGGCAGAGGGCTTCAGCAGTTTATTTCAAACCTAATGTACTAATCAAACAGGATGAGGATTACACTGGCCTTTATAACTTAATGTTTTTGGGGGTGTTTTTTTCCCCCTCTGAGATCCTCTGAGCCTCAGGTTTTTTGTCAATAGAATTGGGGGAAATAGTACATCGTTAATAAAACTAACAGATTAAAATGAAATAATATATGCATAAAGTGTCTATCTCCACCACATGTCAGCATGCCAGTTTTCAGCAAGTATTTTCTGCCTGTCTCCTAATTTGCACCTTTTCTTGTTATGTTACATGATTTATGTCAGAAGCAAGAATAGACTAATTTTGGAAAGAACATGCCTTCAATTATTTCTCCATTGTTACCAAGTAGTAAATGAAGATTATTAAACAAGATTCTTTTTTTTTTTTTTTGCTTTAATTTAGGGACACACCCATGGCATATGGAGGTTCCCAGGCTAGGGGCCAAATCAGAGTGGCAGCTGTCAGCCTATTTCACAGCCACAGCAACACCAGATCCAAGCCATGTCTGCGAGTTCACAGCAACACCAGATCCTCAACCCACTGATCCAGGCCAGGGATCGAAGCGTGTCCTCATGGATACCAGTCAGGTTCGTAACCTGCTGAGCCACAATGGGAATTCCCCAAGATTCTTTTTTAAAGTAGGAAATACTTAGATCTAAAAGCTAAGTGTGTTATTTAGGTGGCCTTATTTCTAGAAGTTTCTAGGGCTTTGACATTGTGATGCAGCCTTGTTACGGCTTTGTTTCCAGCATTTATCTGTCAGGGTGGGAGCTAGTGGGGATGACCTGGCTAGGTATAGACAAGGGGCAGGGTCCTACACTCTGTCCTTTGTGGTGTACCTCGGGTAGCTTTTAGTTTCCTTGACCTCTGGCTCTTCATTTAATAGGTTCCTCATGTGTAAATGGGGAAAATAAAAGTTCCATCTATAAAATATGCTATCCCGTAACAATTTTAGGGCTTTGGTCAGGGCTAGCATGTAATTTACGAACGCTCAATCAATTTCAGCTAGAGTAATAATTGTTAGTATTCTCAGTGTTGGCCTTTTATAAGGGAGCTGGGGTAAGAGTACCCACAGTATAAAAACATCGAAGGTTCATTGCTGTTGTTAAACTGTTCATCTTCCTCTTACTTGTAAACTGGCTATGAGAGAAGAACAAATGTTTCTCGGCAGGGTGTAGGCAGGTGCTGCGTATCTTGCACACAGGACGGGGGAAGCAGGTGCAGGTGGGGCAGGTGACTAGGACAGGGCCATGGCGGTGATCAGCATTAGACAGCTAAGGAAACTTGAAGAGCTTTTTTTATTTTCAACCAGGAAGTCCAAGCGTTCTTTAATGTAAAAGCAGTTCTGTGGGCTGCTGACTATTCGTATTCTGGGCTCTCACCTTGGAAAGGGTTTCACTCTTACCTGTGGCTTCACGTGGGGGGAAATGCAACTAGCTAGAGTGGAAGTGCCCCATCTGTGAACAGACTTTCAGAACCCAGCAGCATGGAGGATGGAGGACCCGTGTGTCCAGGGCATCCTGGGGAGCTGGTGTAGAGAGTAGAAGTGGAAGGTGAGGGAGGATGTGTGCTAGAGCTGGGGCCGTCTTTATGGCTCTGAAAGCAGGGATTCCTAGATCTCCAGCACTAAATAGAGTCAGTTCTAACTGTAGGTATAATGGCCAATACAGGGCCGTTGTCTGTAACATGGAGGAAAACTGCCCTCCATCAGTGGTTCTCAGACCTTCGCAAGCATCAGAACCACTTGGAGGGCTGGTTAAAACGGCTTGCTGGGCCCACCTCACACATTTCTCATGCAGTGGCTCTGGAATGGGGGCTGAGAACTTGCATTCCTGAGTTCCCAGAGTTCCCAGCTAATATTGATACTGCTGCTCAGGGGACCACACTTGGAGAACCACCGTTCCGTTGAGCCAGGCTGCAGCCCTAACACTGCATGCCCAGCAAGATTCGAGTTCAGGTATGCACATGGCCTCATGCAGGCATGGCATGCTTAAAAACTGCTAAGGTTGTACGGAGTCCTACAGTGACCCGAAGGGGATTTGGAACCCTAGGTGGTGGGTGACTGGCCCCGGACTCAGGTCTGAGGCATTCCATGCCTGTGGCACACCTCGTGGGGAGGCTGGAATAAGTAAGATATTCTCATGTGGACATCCACCTGCACCAGGGTTTCCCTCTGTAGAACAGTGGGATCTCTTTAAGAGTAAGGTTCCCTCCCCCACCCCTCCCAAAGCGCTAATAGTTCACCGACTCTTAGGAGTGTCAGAATTCGTCTTTGCTGGTATATGTTAGTACTTTCCTGCGGGCAGCATGAGTTTAGACATTGTGTTTGTGAAATCTAAATTCCCAGAGCCATCCCATCAACATAAACTAATCAGACTTGCCCAAGCCTGGTCCGTGATCTCTTCGTTTGTGGAATTAGGACATTTGGAGCATCTGTCTTTAAGCCACCAAGAGTGGAAAAAAGTCCGAGGCAACCTTTGCAGAGGCAGTTTCGAAGCTCTTGTTGGGGGAGCACCTGTGAGTGTAAAATACCAGAAAACGGGAAAAACAAGTTAGACCACTTCGTGTTCTGCAAACTTGTAGTGCAAGAGTGCAGGCAGGGCCAGGAAAGTGGACCTCAGGTTGTAAAACTGGAGATGGTACTTTGAGATTAAGGCCTCCTCCCTCTGTTGGCTGATGTATTTGTCCGCTTCAATTACCCAGCAGGAAAAGCCCTTCTGCTTCCCCCGTGAGGGTGGTGCTTCTACACGACGACAGTCTAAACAAAGGCACCTGGCAACTGAAGCACACATTCATAGTAGTTTTGTGTCCAAAGCTGCTCTTAGAACATTAGTCCAGGTGGCAAGTAAAGCTCTTCAGAATGGACTCAAGGCGTATCTCATTCGGGTGTGGTGAGGAGCGAGGGCAATGACAGGGGTTCCTTTTTGTCACAGGGACTCGTCAGTGCCCAGACCGGATGGGTACCTCAAGCCATATTGGAATTGCTGAGATATCAGGGTGTTATGTCAGAAACAGCTGGGTCTGGGAATCCAGTGGAGCAGGGTTTTCATCTCTCCTCCACCAGATGGCCTTCTGTGTGACCTTGAGTAAATTCATTGCACTTTTTTTGTTGTTGTTGTCTTTTTGTCTTTTCTAGGGCTGCCCCCGGGGCATATGGAGATTCCCAGGCTAGGGGTCTAATCGGAGCTGTAGCCACCGGCCTACGCCAGAGCCACAGCAGCGCAGAATCCCAGCCGAGTCTGCGACCTATGCCACAGCCCACGGCAACGCCGGATCCTTAACCCACTGAGCAAGGCCAGGGATTGAACCCACAACCTCATGGTTCCTAGTCAGATTCGTTAACCTCTGCGCCACAACGGGAACTCCCATTGAACTTTAGAGGCTCAATTTCATTATCCGAATATGGAGATAGTCATATCTCATCAGACACTGGTGAGGAACAATCAGGGTCAAGTCTTGCCTGGTACATGATAGACATTCCCCAGAACTTTGCTCTCATTCTTACAGATAGATGACTTGTGATTTTTTTTCTTTTAAGTCTTTTTAGGGCTGCACCTGTGGCATATGAAAGTTCCCAGGCTAGGAGGTCCAATTGGACCTGTAGATGCCAGCCTACACCACAGCCACAGCCTTGCCAGATCCAAGCTTCTTCCGCCACCTACACCACAGCTCACGGAAACGCCGGACCTTTAACCCACTGAGCGAGGCCAGGGGTCAAACCAATCCTCATGGATACTAATTTGTTACGGCGGAGTTGTGATGGGAACTCTGAGGTGGATGGCTTTTTTTTTTTTTTTTTTTGTCTTTTTGCCTTTTCTAGGGCCGCTCTTTTGGTATATGGAGGTTCCCAGGCTAGGGGTCTAATAGGAGCTGTATCTGCCGGCCTACGCCAGAGCCACGGCAACGTGGGATCTGAGCCACGTCTGCAACCTACACCGAAGCTCACGGCAATGCCGGATCCTTAACCCACTGAGCAAAGCCAGGGATCGAACCCGAAACCTCACGGTTTCCTAGTCGGATTCGTTAACCACTGTGCCATGATGGGAACTCTGAGGTGGACGACTCTTGTCAAACTGCTGCGTTCACTGGATACAGGTCTAGTCAGACTCTTTTCCTGTACTGTGTGAGCTACGAATGAAGACAAGACGAAGAGCGACACAGGGCCTGGCTGTCCTTGCTCCTTTTTGCTTATGGTGATTCCAGATGACTCGTGTGGAGAGAAGTGTTTTTCCCAAACTCTGTTCAGGAGAAGTGACCTGAAAGATTCTTGACCTTTTTTATTCCATCTCTGACTTCAGGGAGTGAGTCAGTCGCACGATACGCCTCATTGTGCAACTCCATCCTGGTCCCAGGGGTGGATGGCTCAGTGCTGACAGGTATTGGGAGGAGCAGGTGTTGGGAGGAGCGCTGATCCCAGCCGCCCTCTTTGTTTTCCTCCTGGCGCCCCACGGGGGTGTAGGATGTTTTCATTCATTCTCCAGGCTGTGTTAGATGTTACCAGTTACAGAGATGTTTTTTTCACAAGTGACATGACCAGAACACTTTTCATGAGTATCGTTAAATTCTGTAACTACCTGTTATGAAGAACTTTGAAATTGTTTCACTTGAATTTATTTCATTTTGAGGTTTCAGAAATACTTTAATTCTTTCTTGATTGGAATACAAATCTTAGTAAAACTTTCCTATCATCTTAAATGAATAATTCCTATTCTTAAATATATATGGTCTCTGCGAGTGCTTGTCCTTTTTGCACTTAGTCTCAAGAGTGAGCCTAGTCGTTCTTTGGTTGGTGAGGCATACTCTTTTCCTCCTCAGCCTGTCCGTCTGTCTTCTGCTGTCTTACCTTTCCCTGTCACAAAGTCTGTCTGTGGAGTCGGTGTGCCCCTGGGGCCGGGAGCTCCTCAGGCAGATCCCAGTTCAGAGCAGCCGGCTGGACACTGCCCTGGGGATTTCTGTGGCCTGCGGGTCCCTCCTCCCTCATTGTATGGCCCCCATCCCCCCTGCTCCCCCACCTCCACACCCCCACCCCCATCACTGGAGGGCCTGGGATGGGGGCCAGGGATCAGCCCTCCAGGCCCAGGCTCCTCTTAGTTTCACACCAGCAATTCCAGCATTTGGCTTCTGAATGTTTTTCGCAAACTTCTTTCCCTTCAGTACTCAGTAGAAGACATATCTTCCTGAATTTATGTTTTCACTCTCCTTCCTTTTACCCCTAATTTCTTAGAGCGATTCTCAAATTACTTGAGGAAAACCCTTCACCATTTGCTGTTTAGAATTAAACCCAATTTTTCTCAGATTCTAAACTTAAAATTTTACTGCAGTTATTAAAATGGCAAGGTTGTTTTTGTCTGTAGCTACATCATCAGGCATTGTGGGCTGGCTTGAGGTCCTAGCAGTAATAACAGTGCAGCTCAGAAATCCCTTTTCTCATTGTTGGAAACACAGGCTGAGGACTTGTGTAAATTACTAATATTGGGCGTTCCCTTGTGGAGCAGCAAGTTAGGATCTGGTGTTGTCACTGCGGTGGTTTGGGTTGCCGGCTGTGGCGTGGGTTCGAACCTTGACCCGGGAACTTGTACCTGCCTGGGGTGCAGCTAAAAAAAGAAAATTGTTAATACTGGTACCTCTTCACTGGGGCCTCCCCTCTTCCTCCCGCTGTATTTTGTTGTGAGCCACACGGGAAGTCCCCTCCCACTGTATTTTGAAAGCAGCAGGTTTATACTCATTTTGCATTAGCGTTATAAGAAAAAGTGTTCCTTTAGTTTCTTTTGGGAAAAGTGTAGTATATAAAGGAAAAAAATGACCTTTAGCAAATACATGTTAATATATTTTGCCTCAGCCTCTAGACCCTTCAACTCTTTTTGAGGACCGAGGCTGCTGCTCACTTATTTATCTTTGAGTCTGGCTGGGCATCTTTTTCAAAACTATGCAACACATCACACATTTGCATATCATCCTTGTGCAAGGGCCATGCTAATAATTAATCATTATTGTTCTGATTTTTAGTATGTGTTCTGCCAGAGTGAGCACTACCTTGGACTTTTTGTGCACGTGCATGCAAAAGGCTTCAGTAACGAAAGACCTGTGCTGAAGGATGAAGTCAGTGGTTAGGCGCTTCCAGATCTGTTGAGAAAGGTCAGCTCAGAGCAGCAGCAGCTCATCCGATAAGGCAGCTGGATATACACAGTGTAGAAGGTGAACAGTAATAAACGAGGTAAACTTTATGCAGCAAACTCTGAGCTCCTGCTTTGAGCCAGATTCTTTGCCAGGCTTCGGGCTCTGGAGACCCAGAGGGGAAGGAAGGCAGGAGGCTGCCCAGGGCGAGGCAGTGGACTGGAGCCAAGGCTTTCAAGGGTTTAAATTCCATGTTACCCTTTACCAGGTGTAGGTCCTTGGGAGTGTTGTCCAGCACGCTGAGCCCTCACCTCCTCATTTCTAAGAAGGGAATGCTAGGATTCACCCCTGAGGTTGTGCCTACCCAGGGATCTCTGGGTTCAGCATGTGGCACGTTGTAAGCAGGCAGACAGCAGTGGTTCTTAGCAGAGTCCACTGCCTACTGAGGTTAGAGGTGTGGGGGCAGCATCACGCTGTGTGGGAGCAGTCTGTCCGCAGGTGGAACGTGCTCAGGTGGGAGGTTTGTGTGCACAGGTGCTGGCAAGACAGAGGACAGGGAGGTGCCTCACCTGGCAGGGACATGTGTGGAAGGCCCCCGGGAGGTGGTGACCCCACCACTACTGGCTAGTGAGCCGGGACTTGAAGTCCAATTAAGGATTAGCTGGCAAAGAGAGGGGGAAGAACATTTTTGTAAGGTTTTACTTTCCGGTTTGCCAGGCTCAGTAGGAACCTGTGAGCTCTGCACCGGATGCTACATTTGCAAAGGGGAACCAAAGTTGGAGAAATGTTAAATGCATTTTTCAGAAAAGGAGGTTTTGTAAAACCTGAAGTCTCCAGAATAAAAACAGGCCTTTGGAGTGGCGGGGCATTTGCCTGTGAAGCTTGGTGGTGGTGTCAAGTCCTCAGAAAGGCAGTAGGCACCGAGAATGGTTCCTACCCAGCCCCCTGTGGTGGGATCTGAGCACCCTCCCTGGCAACCCACCCACTGGTTCCCCAATGGCTGCCAAACTCCACTTTCAGAAGGAAATGATTCCATTCCTCCTGACTCACGGGAATATTAAACAATCCAGAATAAATACCTCTATGTACTTCCAGGGCTGGATAAATAAATACCTTTGATATGTGATAGTGCAGTGATAGGAAAAGAGCAGGACAAGTTTAAATGCTGCACTTGACCTTAAACCAGATATAAAATGTGTGTGGCAGGGAAACAGACGAAGTCGATCCTGAATCTAATTGCAAAGAGTTCTAACAGCAAACTAATCCAATTAGAAGTCTGCTGTCAACTTCGACTACTTCTAAAACGTCTTTGTTTAGATCCAGTGCTTTAATTACAGAATCCAGTACCTTCTGAATTTTTAACTATGTTCCTAAAAGCCCTGTGCTGTATTTTTAACTGTATGTTCATACACCCTGTGCTCAAATACCTTGTCCTCTTATTTAATTGTCAAAACAACTTCATGAAGCAGGACGCTTTTGCGCCACACTCCTCGTGGTGTGTGCAAGTTCCTGGCCATATATCGAATTCCTCATTTCTTACAGATGAAGACTGAGGCTTTTTGGAACTCATAGTTGGCAGATCTGGAGTGAGCCCAAGCTAAAGCAGTTCCACCCTCCCCATTTTTGAAAAGTCGCTGTTTTTCACAAATAATTTCTGGAGTTATTTTAAGTTTTCCCCCCACACCATATTTGTATTTTTGTACTTGAAAACAACTCAGCGACTTGTCTATGCTTAGCAGTTATTTTTTATAGTAGAATAATATGTAATAAGGTAAAGGTTTATAGATTAAATTTATTTATTTATTTATTTATTTTTATGTCTTTTTGCTATTTCTTGGGCTGTTCCCGCAGCACATGGAGGTTCCCAGGCTAGGGGTCTAATTGGAGCTGTAGCCACCAGCCTACGCCAGAGCCACAGCAACGTGGGATCTGAGCCGCGTCTGCAACCTACACCACAGCTCACAGCAACGCCGGATCGTTAACCCACTGAGCAAGGGCAGGGACCGAACCTGCAACCTCATGGTTCCTAGGCGGATTCGTTAACCACTGAGCCACGACGGGAACTCCATAGATGAAATTTAAAGAGTGTTGGCTGTACTGTATGAAATCTAACAGATAGTGTCAGGTATCTAATAGGCTATGCTTATTATATATAAATTTTTCTCCCAAAGATTCTCTGGGAAATGCTTCACGATAACAAGGCATGATCTCACATGTGTATTACCAAATTCATTCACGCATCAGAATGAAATAAGAAAAGGAGTTCCCTGGTGGCTTGGTGGGTTAAGTCTGTGGCATCACCGCTGTGGCTCAGGTTGCTGCTGTGGTGTGTTCAATCCTTGGCCCCAGAACTTTTTTTTTTTTTTTGGCCCATGGCCTATGCATGGCCCAAAACAACAAAACAAAGAAACAAAATATGGACTAAGAAGGAAGGTAGGAGAGAGGGGAGTGATGATGTGACCTTGCTACAGGCTGTTAATAATAGAGCCACTGAGAATGTAAAGGGAGAGTAAACTAATCTTTTAGTGAAGAACTATAGCAGAAGTCTTCTTGAGCTTCTTAATGTGGTTTTAACATTCCTCATGTAGGGTGAATGGATTAAGAAGAACCAAGTTCTGTGTCCTAGATTGGTTTCCCAATGGCTGTGCCCAGACAGCAGCATAAGAGTTACCTTAGAACGTTGTTAGCAGTCTCCCTCTAACCCAGACCTAAGCTATGTAAAATGAGATTAGTTTTCCTAAGATGGGGTGGATAATTATTCCACCTGATCAAATCAGGATGAGAATTAGGTAATTGGGATTTTTTTTTTTTTTCTTTTCTAAAAAGGGCTGAGCCCTGCAGCCCTGAACTAGGGGTCAAATTGAAGCTATAGCTGCCAGCCTACACCACAGCAACAGCAACGCCAAATCCAAGCCTTGTCTTCAAGTTACATGACAGCTCATGGCAGTGCCGGATCCTCAACCCACTGAGCGAGGCCAGGGATCAATCCCATGTCCTCATAGATACTAGTTGGTTTCATTAAGGTGCAGCCACAAGGGGAACTCCCCTGGGATTTTTTTTCCTTCTTTGTAATTCATTCTGGATTTGTTAAACTAATAACACCATCATTTCTGTGTTTGTAAAAATACTGATTTGACTGTTAACACTATATTATAACAAGGTAATTAGATAGGTTAATAATATTTAATGAGCCCAATAAATATTATATGACTGTATATATATTTTTCCTCCATTTCTTCTCCCTTTAAGTTACAGGCTAAATAATAACTGTTTCTTGGGGCCATTTCCTTAGGTTAAAAACGTGTCGGCAGGCACCCAAGACATGCCTCCTCCCCTTTCGGACTATGCGGAGAGAGTGGACAGCCCCATGGCCTACTCCTCCAACGGGAAAGTGAACGAGAAGCGGCCATATCCAGAGTCTTCGTATAAATCAACACCGTAAGTAGCATGGTCCTTCTTTTCCTGGGATGAGTTTGAAAAACAATGAGTATCTGCATGTGTTTATAAATCAGTTGCTGTTTTGTGCTATGCACCTTTAAAAAAAAAAGTCTCCCATTTTGCACAAAGGCTGGAGACTAACTGCTTTGTAGGTGGAGTTGGAATGTGGTTCTCCTTCCTATTTCTGGTTTTGAAGTTCTGGTGAGGGTGAAAGGGTGTTACTGATTGATGGCAGAGCTAGGCGTGGTTCTTGGTTTCTCTTTCTGCCTGTAATTATTAGATGTCATTAATGGAAGAGAGAGATTGCTCATATATCAACCCTGTCCACATATATTTTTCTTCAACTGGAAGACTTCATTTGGATTCAGGTTTTTTTTTTGTTTTTTTTTTTTTGAGTTTTTTTGCTTCTTAGGGCAGCACTTGCAGCATATGAAAGTTCCCAGACTAGGGGTCGAATTAGAGCTACGGCTATGGGACTACGCCACAGCCACGGCAACGCAGGATCTGAGCCGAATCTTTGACCTATACCACAGCTTATGGCAGCGCCAGGTCCTTAACCCATTAAGCGAGGCCAGGGAGGCCAGGGATCACACCCACATCCTCGTGGATACTAATTGGGTTCATAACGCTGAGCCACAACGGGAACTCCTGGATTCAGGAATTCTGAGATCTCATTTATTATGCTCGATCGTCTGTGTTCATGGGGGACGTGAAGCTGATAAGAACTCTAGGTTTTGCTACATGTGGTGTAAAAAATCTCACAGTGGGTTTCTGGCCCAGAGTAGGTGCCATTCAGGTTGCTGAAATGGTAACTGGGCTGTTTTAGGTTACCCCAAGGCCTCATTCTAAATTCAGCTTAATGACTGGTAAGAGTAGGCTCTTGGGGATATTTTTAAAAACTTGGATATAATTATTGCCCAAGGATGGTAAGATAGTGTTCCTGTATATATAATTCTAGAACTCCAAATTCCTTCGTAGAGCTAAAAAAATAAACCTTCTCCTTAGCTAATTTGATCCTTCTAAGCTAAAGGTATATCTGCTGGACAGTTACCTCACTTTTATCTCTAACCCCTACCCTGACTTAGTGGGTCGAGTTTGTAGAGATCCACTGAATGCACAGTAGTTGGGGTGCCTGGAGCCCTGTAAGATGACACCAGCAGCTGAATTAAGTATGGGATCAGTCTGAAGATAATAGGTTTTATTATTACCCTGCAAGGGAATTTGGTAGCAGACCAGCATTCGGTCTTACCTTCTGTATATTTTGCTTTGGTCTGCAGAATCCACCTTGCTCTTGGTTTCAGTTGTGAATGATTTGGGGAAGAGCATTTTCTCTGTTCTCCGTCTTTTCATTGGATTTTGACAAAAACCAGAGTATGTGAGGTACCCGGTAGAGATGCAATCCATGTAAAAGTTTCAAGCTCTTGTTTGCATAACTTTCATGTGTGCAGAATAAATAAACTGCATCTTGGAACCAGCTGTGCCTCCAAATTGATTGTGAGGCCTGTAGGGTTAAACAGCATTCCCATGTGCTGTCCCTTTTCATGGAAACCAAGATATTTTCACAAATTCATCTGGAACAGATTAAAAATCTTATTCTTGAATAAGCCAGTACATTCATGATGTAAAATTTAAAAGGAAAAAAAGAGGATACCTTTTGTCCCCAGTTGTCTAGTTCCTTTCCCTAGGGGCAGCTTGTGTTACCAGTTTCTTTTATGTCCTTCCAGAGGGTATTTTTAAATAAGTATGCTGGTCACATATGTACATTGGTTATTTTTTCCTTTTTAAAAATACTAGCATATTTGGAGTTCCTCTCATGGTGCAGTGGTTCACAAATCCGACTAGGAACCGTGAGGTTGTGGGTTCGATTTCTGGCCTCGCTCAGTGGGATAAGGATCCGGCATTGCCGTGAGCTGTGGCGTAGGTCAAAGACATGGCTCGGATCTGGCGTTGCTGTGGCTGTGGCGTAGGCCAGCAGCTGCAGCTCCGATTAGACCCCTAGCCTGGGAAGCTCCATTTGCCACGGTGTGGCCCTAGAAAAGACAAAATAAATAAATAAATAAAAATTAAAAATACTAGCATATTTAATGCATTTTGTTAGCCATGTATCTTAGTGATTGTCCATTTCAATTTACATAGAGTTTCCTGATCTGTTTTATAGCTGCATAATAATCCGTCATGTGGGTATACTGGGATTTATTTTATTAATCTCACATTGATGCAGGCTTTTCCCCAGTGTTTCGTTATTACAGACCTCTGCAGGGAATACACTTGTACATTCACCACTTGGCAAGTATGTGGATGTATCTGGAGGAAAAAAATATTAAAAGCAGAATTGCGGGGTTAAAGGATATTGCATGTTTCAATTTAATGGATGTAGATGTAGTCAAATTGTGCTCCATAAGGATTGTACCAGTTATACTCCCAACCTACACCCCAGAGGTTTTTTGGTCTAGAAAATGCAAATATGATAGTTGTAGGAACCAAAAAAGGGGAGGGTGGGGGTGGTGCCGAGGGATAAGAACGCAGCAGTGTGTGGGGGGAGGAGTCCCCAGCCTCTGCGGGTGTAATAGATGTTGTTGAGCGTTGTCTAGGCAGAGCACTGTCCTATGGAGGATTCAGAGTACATCCTCCTGGACCAGGTAGGGATGCACATTAATTCATCACCTGTCTTTCCTCAGGCTTTTTTTCTTTTTCTTTGGCCACACCTGTGACATGCAAAATTTCCTAGGCAAGGGATCAAACCCACGCCACATCAGCGACCTGAGCCCCAGCAGTGACAACACTGAATCCTTAACCTCCTGAGCAACCAGGGAACTCCTCCTCAGGCTTTCTTGAAGGTGCTTAGTTAACCCAGCAGTACCTCTCTCCTTTGCAGTTGTAGTGAACCGAGAAGGAATTAGAGTGGAAACACTGCCTGACGTCCATGTTAAGAAGAAGTCGCCTTGAATATTAAGATTTCATCTCTCCCCCAAAGCATAGAGAGCATTAATCTTGAGTAATTTGAGGAGATTTCACACATGTGAACTCTGAAGTAACTACCACCACACACCAAGAGAGAGACATTTCAAGCGCTCTGAAAGCTCTCCTTGGAGTTCCCTCATGGCTCAGCAGGCTAAGGATCCTGTAACGTCACTACCATGGCTCTGGTTATAGCTGTGTGGACTGGATCCCTGGCCTAGGAACCTTTTCGTATTGGGGTGTGGCCAAAAACAAGGCAGGCCTCTTGTGCCTTTTCTCCATGAATAGTCCTTCCTCCACCGCTGTCTTGATGCCATTCACTTTATTCGGGTTCTTACAGAATGGAATTGATTATATGGTAATTATTTTTGTATCTGGCTCCTTTTGCTCATCATGATGTCCTATATCTTAGAATTTTTTCTGTGGCCTCACTGGGGCATATGGAATTTCCTAGGCTAGGGGTCAAATTGGAGCTATAGCTCCGGGCCTACACCACAGCCACAGAAATACCAGATCCAAGCCCCATCTGCAACCTACACCTCAGCTCACAGCAACGCTGGACCGTTAACCCAGTGAACAAGGCCAGGGATTGAACCCACATCCTCATGGAGACTATGTCTTAACCCACTGAGCCACAACAGGAGTTCCAATATACCTTTTAAGGAAGTTAGAATTAATCCGAGATTAGGAGATAGCTGAATTTAACTGAAAATTCTTGCTCCTCCACGTTTTCTGAGTGATTTGGGGAGATAGTAGGGACACTCCCTACTATCTTGTCCACACCCAGGGTAAATTAACCTTTATAGATCAGGAGTTCCCATCATGGCTCAGGGGAAATGAATCTGACTAGTATCCATGAGGACACAGGTTCAATCCCTGGCCTTGCTCAGTGGGTTAAGGATCTGGTGTTGCCATGAGCTGTGGTGTAGGTTGCAGATGCTGCTCAGATCTGGCATTGCTGTGGCTGTAGCGTAGGCCAGCGGCTACAGCTCCGATTTGACCCCTAGCCTCGGAACCTCTATATGCCACAGGTGCGACCCTAAAAAGACAAAAAAACAAAAAACCTTTGTAGATCAAAGAGTGTTGATGTGATGCAGAGCTTTGAAGGCAGGCTGACACCTTCGAATGAGACCTTTGTTTGGTAGCAGTGTTTAGGCTGATAGGATAATCTGTTGGGACTTGTATGCAAGTTGTAGGAATTAAGGCCCCGGTGATGGTGCCAACTTCATGACCCAGGGACTCAGAAGATATCAGGGCTCTTGTTGCTCTGCTGGTTTTATTCTCAGTAGAGCTTCTGTGTAGCAGGTTGGCCATGTAGATATTCCCCAGGCTACCTTGATCTTCTAGCACTGAATTCAAAAAATGGCATTTCCTTTCCCAAAGCTTACCATATCAAATCTATTGGGAAGATTCTCATTGGCCCTTTTTGAGTCCTGGAAGAAGGAGTTCTCCGATCGGCCATGCTCAGGTATTGTCCTCAATGACAGTGGCAGTTCTAAAACCCCGTGTATATCGTGGGTGTCATTCAAACAGTCATGACACTGATGTGATCATGCATTGTTTCTCTCTCTCCACTGGTTCTGGCTGTCCTCAGGAGAGAGGATCTTGTGGAGGTGTTTTCAATTCAGTAAGTACCTGGAACCCCTGCCAGGTGCACAGCACTGGGCCAGGTCCTCCGGAGTCCGTGTTCCCCTGGAGGTGGTAGCCTGTCTGCCAGGGGCAGCAGAAAAGGCATAATACCTACCCTGGCAGGGTGAGCTAGGAGCAGCCAAGGCAGTGAGGGGGTGGTGTGTGGGTGAGAATAAAACGAGGGAGTGCAAAAGAAAGATGTCAGCAGCTGCTGGAAGGCGAAGTTCTACACGTAGGCGACTCAGTCAGATACTGAGGAACGTACACAGCTGCTTACCTCTCCTGGGTTGTGCATGTTTTCACCTCATCGCGCTTGCGTCAAAAAGTAGGTTTGGGGGAGTTCCCTTCGTGGCGCAGTGGTTAACGAATCCGACTAGGAACCATGAGGTCGCGGGTTCGGTCCCTGCCCTTGCTCAGTGGGTTAACGATCCGGCGTTGCCATGAGCTGTGGTGTAGGTTGCAGACGCGGCTCGGATCCCGAGTTGCTGTGGCTCTGGCGTAGGCCGGTGGCTACAGCTCCCATTCAACCCCTAGCCTGGGAACCTCCATGTGCCAAGGGAGCGGCCCAAGAAATAGCAACAACAACAACAACAACAATAACAACAACAACAACAAAAAAGACAAAAAAAAAGTAGGTTTGAAGATGACTGAGAGTGCACATTATCCCCTAAGTCCTAAGTTGGCGAATACTTTTCTTGATAAGCATTTTCCTTTTAGCTTTCATGCTGTATCAAGTTACTCTTTGGTGTTTAAAAGGGTTTAGGAAGAGAGGAGATGGAAAACTTCTAAAGTAAAGACGTACACTCTCAATATAAATTTATGGGAAGAGCCTGCTATGATTTTTTTTTAATTCCTTTGCCCTTTTGCATCCTCTACCTTTGACTCCCAATCCCTCAGACAGACACAGTGCATTCTAAAGCTTTCGTTTGCCACCTCAAAGCTAGAAGCACAGTACCTGGCAGTTTTGGCAGAGTGTCTAGGAACTCATTAATCATTGACTCATGGAGAAAGTCACATTTTCCTTCCTTTAGCAGTGGTATTAACAGAACACACAAAGCCTTGTTAACATGGATAAATTTAGAAGAAATAAATACCAGCACCACCCGCAATTACACCCGTCCCCCCTAAAAAGCTTTAGGAGCCTTCAAGAAATTAATAAGTGAGATTAGAAATTAAGACTTTGACAACAGAACCAAGCAGTTCTGGATCACCTAGAAAACAGAATCCATCTCATGCATAAAGCTCCAGGTGGCAGCTTCTGTAAGTTGAAAGCAATGAGAAAAAAAAAAAAATTATTCACACTTTTTAATAGTTGATTTGACTAGCAAGGCTGATACAAGAAAGTCTCGGGCGCTTTATCTCCTGTCTCTCTCCTTGCCCTTCTCCAGCTCTGCTACAGGAGAATGAAGCTTTGCATTTCTGTTACTCAGTAGTCTACTACAGAAGAGTTGCCGTAGCTCTTGGTCTTTTATTCTGTGTTAGGCTTCGTTTTCCCGCTTGTAGCAGAACCATTATACGTGATTAAAAATCTGATGCAATATTAAATAATAGCATTAGAAAAATAGGTATAATGGTAACCCTACCATTTCATGCTACGTGACTTCAGGATTAACAGAGCAATTTTGAAAAGAAGTCTTAATGAGCTCTTTCTCACACTATAAACCTTTTATTTTAGTTTTTTTTTTTAATTTTTAGTACTTTTTAGTTCTTCAACATTGTATCTGTGGCTCAGCGGAAACGAATCTGAGTAGCATCCTTGAGGATGCAGGTTCAATCCCTGGCTTTGCTCAGTGGGTTAAGGTTCCAACGTTGCCATGAGCTGTGGTATAGGTCGCAGACGCGCCTCGGATCTGGCATTGCTGTGGCTGTGGTGTAGGCCAGCGGCTACAACTCCGATTGGACCCCTAGCCTGGGAACCTCCATATGCTGTGGGTCAGACCCTAAAAAGAAAAAAAAAAAATTGGATCTTGAAAAGAGAATTGATATATAGAAGTCTAAAATTAATATCTCCAGGAGCTTATCTCTGAGGGGCAGCTTCCAAAGGTAGGTAAGTGTGTGCATTCCTCTCCCTGCTCAGCATTCCATGGAACTGGAAGAACCTGTAGAGAAGCATCATGACTGTTAGTTTCCTAACAGCCTTTTGTGGAGTAAGTCCCTGGCACAGGTCAGCACGTCTCCCAGATCAGCATGGCTTTCCTAAAGTGAAATCTCACATCCATTTTCTTTAGAAAGATTACTGGTGTGCTCCCCTTACATCAGAGCCTTACAGCTGGTTGTGTGTGTTAGAGGAGCTGAGCTGGTGCGGAATTGAGGGATCTGCTCAGTATTGGGCGTGTGGCTGCTTGAGGGACTGCGCCCACGTGTAGGGGTCTCAGCCCTTACTGTCGCCCTCTGTGATCATGGTGCTCACTGACAGACGATTCCTGTTTTGTTAGGGTGCCGGAAGTGGTTCAGGAGCTTCCACTCATGTCCCCCGTGGAGGACCTCAGGCAGCCTCATTACAGCAGCAGTGGTAACTTGGAGGCGTCTTTAAAACGGGCTCCCGCAAAGGGCAGAGCAGGAAAGTCTAGGAGATCAGAGCAAGACCATTACGAGACAGACTACACGACGGGCGGCGAGTCCTGCGACGAGCTGGAGGAAGACTGGATCAGGTACCGGGCTGCTGCTTGCTGGGACCACTTGCACATCTGATTGTTGGCCTGGCCCCACCGGGTGTTGGTGGTGTTGCTTCCTCTACGGGGGTGGGTGATACACTTCCTTCTTTGCCAACCAGGACAAGAGAAAGTGTTGTGCTAGATTTTTCCCCTTAGTACTCTTTCGTAATAAACATTGATGTGGAGGGTGTGTGTTTGGCTGAAGAACACTGGGGTTTCAAAACATGTCTTAACGCTTTGATCGCCCCTACGGAATGGCTGATGACCTTGGCGGGTGCTCTTACTTCCACCCGTAGTCACCCAAGCAAGGTCTTTCAAATGAACAAATACAGTACAGAGGAACTTGGTTTTACTATTTATGAAAATCCCAGACCAGTGCTAGGGTTTTCCTTTGGCATGTATGTTTAAGTTTTCACGATGAGACCAGAGATTCTTTTGAAAGTTTAATCCAAAGGACTCTGGCAAACACTTTTGTAAACAATTGAGTTAACAATTCAGTGTCATGGTCAAATGACCTGGTGTGTCAGTGATTTTGTTACAGTCCATCATTGCCAGCTGTCCTCGTGTCTGAATGGTAGGCTTTTTTTTTTTTTTTTTTTTGGCCCACGTCCTGAGGAATGGGACACACATCAGAAACACTGGCTGTATGAATTATAGTTAATCAAAACATTGCTTCTTGAGGTGTTCAGAGAGGTGGGTGGAGCAGGTACGGGCAGAAATCCCTGCTCATTGGTAGCTCTTATTTGTTACCTCTCCCTCCCCCCTCACAAGTTTTGGCCTGGTTCAGCCATCTTATCATGCAAGATTTAAATGACAATTGTTAGGAATCCCGAATTCTCATTTCCCTTCTGAGCATATCATTTAATTTCTCCACTCTGTAAAATGGAGATATTTAGGCTGTCTTAGATCTAACATTCAAAAAACACCATATTGTGGAGTTATCTTATGGCACACTGGGTTAAGGATCTGGTGTTGTCACTGCAGTGGCTTGGGTTCGATCCGTGGCCCAGGACGTGTCCACATGCCATGGACATGGCCAAAACAAAAATAAAGTAAAATTCCACATTGCTGTAAAGTTCCTTAGTCCTGTGAAACAGTTCATCAGAGTATTTCCTCAATGGATTAAGGGTTAATAGCCTCACCGTCGCATGTAAAGAGCTGGTATAGGAGTTGCCGCCATGGCGCAGTGGGTTAAGAATCCAGCTGCATTGGCTCAGGTTGTTGCTGAGGTTTGGGTTCAGTCCCCAGCCCAGCACAGTGGGTTAAAGGATCCAGTGCTGCCTCAGCTGTGTTGTAAGTCAAAGCTATGGCTTGGGCTCGTTCGGTCTCTGGCCCAGGAACTTCCATATGCCATGGATGCAGCCATCTTAAAAAAAAAAAAAAAATTAAGTAGGCGTAGTTTTTTTAAAAAACATGAACAGTGATCTAAAAAGCGCAATCATTCTTAAAGGTATCTCACCTTTGTTGTCTAAACAATGACAACAAAAACAAAGCAAGAGCATGTTGTTCTCCACACATTCCACCAAGTTTGTTTTCTTCAAGAAAGAAGCCCCAGGTCTTATGTCTGCAAAGGATACACAAGCAGTCATTTTCTCCCTCAATTTTTAGGGAATATCCACCCATCACTTCAGATCAACAAAGGCAACTCTACAAGAGAAATTTTGACAGTGGCCTGCAGGAGTATAAGAGCTTACAAGCAGAACTTGATGAGATCAATAAAGAGCTCTCTCGACTGGATAAAGAGCTGGATGATTATAGAGAAGAAAGTGAAGAGTACATGGTAAATGCAAACCCAATAAGTACATGTTACATAGAATTGTATTCTACTCTGGGGAGACACAATTTCCTTCATATCCTTTGTAATGTTGATACAGATTTTGCTAGTTATTATTCAATTGTAATCTCACTGAGGAGTAATGGAAATCAAGTCTGGGATGAAAGTCTTTCCAGGAATTCTTGTCGTGGCACAATGGAAATGAATCCGACTAGGAACCGTGAAGTTGAGTGTTCGATCCCTGGCCTCGCTCAGTGGGTGAAGGATCCGACATTGTCATGAGCTGTAGTGTGGGTCGCAGATGAGGCTCAGATCTGGTGTTGCTGTGGCTGTGGCAGAGGCTCATGGCTACAGCTCCAATTAGACCCCTAGCCTGGGAACCTCCATATGCCACAGGTGCAGCCCTAAAAAAAAAAAAAAAAAAAAATTAAGAAAAAAAAGATTAAAGAATCATGTTCTATGTTTTATTTATATCCTTCCTGCTTTTTTACTCAATAGTAGTTTATAGTTTGTTGAGTTTGTCTCTTTTTTTTTTTTTTCTTGGTCACCTGGCTAGGGTAGTGTTTGTCCTTGTAAAGTTACTCTTTTCTTTTTAATTCCCCTTCCATATTGGACTCTCTGGAAGAAAGTCACTATGCATAGGTCACACTTAAGAATTGGGCAAAGATGCTCCAGCTCTTTAAGGGCAGTAGACCTACACACATTTTTTGGAATTCATCTGCCTGGGGAATCTGTCACTTCCTCCCATATATTTAGTCATTTCTATCAGTATAGATTCCTGGATACTCTTTTTTAGTTTGGGTTATAATCCAACACTACTTAGTTTTGTCAATTCAGTTATGGCATGGACTCTTGGGAACTCTTGAAGTTGTCTCCTGCCTTTATTTGACATTCCCCCAACATTGTGAAGGTTTTTCTTTTTTTTTCCTTTTTTTTTTTTGTCTTTTTGTCTTTTTAGGGCCGCTCCCCTGGTATATGGAGGTTCCCAGGCTAGGGGTCGAATCGAAGCTGTTGCCGCTGGCTTATGCCACAGCCACAGCCATGCCGATCTGAGCCACATCTGCGACCTACACCAGAGCTCACGGCAATGCCAGATCCTTAACCCACTGAGTGAGTCCAGGGATCGAATCCACAACCTCATGGTTCCTCGTGGTATTCATTTCCGCTGTGCCACGATGGGAACTCCAAGGTTTTTCTTTTTAAATACTTTCTGTCATTAATTATATCCTGCTTTTTTATTCAACAACAGTTTATGATTATTGTTTCATGTCAGTAATAAAGATCTACTTAGAAAATAATTTTATGTTTTAAAAAAATAACTTTTGAATTTCCTTCGTGGCTCAGCAATTAATGAACTTGACTAGGATCCATGAGGATGTGGGTTCTATCCCTGGCCTCGCTCAGTGGGTTAAGGATCTGGCGTTGCCATGAGCTGTGGTGTAGGTCACCGACGTGGCTCAGATCTGGTGTTGCTGTGGCTGTGGTGTAGGCTGGCAGCTGTGGCTCTGATTTGACTCCTAGCCTGGGAACTTCCATATGCCTCAGGTGTGGCCCTAAAAGGCAAATAAATACATAAATAACTCCACGATTTTCATTTTTGTGGTTGTGTCATAATCAGGAGTCATCCTGTATGAACAAACATTTAGGTATGTCTCCCACTTGCCACACATACACTCTGCCCCTCCTAGTGCCAATGGGTGAACCTCTCTATCCTTGTCCACTTGTCCACTGATACGCTGGAATGAATTCCAGAATGTGAAGTAGCTGAGTCAGAGGTTATGTACATTTAAACCTCCATTGCAAAGCTGCCCTGCCGAAAGATTATATCAGTTGATGGATAGACCGTGATGGAAGGTAATGTAAGAAAAGGAAAGTTTTATATATACATATATATGTATATATATATATGTATGTATATATATGTATATATAACTAGGTCACTTTGCTGTACAGCAGAAATTCCCACAGCATTGTAAATCAACAGTAATTTTTTTAAAAAGGCAAAAAATTATATTGGCTGAATTCCCTCTGGTTATGCTCTAGAGGGCTCCTTTGACCCACAAATCTCTAACATTTTGTGCCTGAAAGAATACTGCCTTGTATCTTAGATACTAGAATTTAAACTTTTTACCGCATCAAATATTTAGTGGCACTTCATGGTCATTTTATAAAAGACTCTTTGCCATTTTTAATTGGGGTGATCTGCTTTTCAGTGTTGAATTGTTTTCCCTGATGTCTTTTGGATGGTATCATGTACCTTTCTCAGTCCAGTAAATGTTTATTCACTGTTACTATGTTCTTGATGTGGAACTGCTGCGGTTAGAAAGGTTACTATGTGTCTGCCCTCAAAGAGCTCGTATTCAAAGAGAGAGACTGACACCTAAACAGCTCAGGCAATGGGACTGATGCCATATTTACATTATGTATAGAAAGTACAGTAACTCACTGCTCAGAGAAGGAACAAAGTTGACTGAGGGCCTGGATTGTTGAGGGGAGGCTTCATTGAATGGTAACCACTACAAATTCTCCAGACAGTAGGCGGGGTACATGAATGCAGCTGTAAGGGGACCATGATGGAAATCTGGAAGCATTAACGTGCTTAATTTTTTTAAAGGGATTGCACATGGTGGGCACTGAGACTGGAAAGGTAGGCAACTAGATGAGTAGGGAGGTTAATGGGATGCTCAGACCAGCTTTATAATGGGATGTAACCTCTTCAGAGCTGGGCTTGAATAACAAACCTCTCTGTGTCGGTGTGGCACATAGACTGGCACGGGGGCGGATGGGAGGCAGCGGAACAAAGTTACCTGCTCCTGTGCGAATGGAACATGAGAAGTACCTTAAGGTCATAAAACTCCCTAATAGCTTGGAGAACTTTAAGACTTCGTTATTTTAATTCCTTTATATTTTTGTCATAAGCTGGCATCTTTAGCTCCAAGATATATCAGAAGTGTTGTTTTTGAAAGAGAAAATTCCCCACTAAACACATTCCTTTGTTTCTCATTAATAGGCTGCTGCTGATGAATACAATAGACTGAAGCAAGTTAAGGGAGTAAGTATGTTGGCTTCTAAGATTCTTTTAGGAAGAACTTCTTTATTCTGTGTTTTTCCTTTAACCTTTAGAATGGCTATGAATATGTTGCCACATATGCACTGACTATGAACAAAAGACCCTATAATTGCAAGATGAAAACTGTACTAAGTTGGATCCTTCATTTCAGTTGTTTGCAGCTATAACCAGCACTGATTTTATAAAAAAAAATTTGTTTTAGTTTGAGGAGTTCCCTTCGTGGCACATCGGAAACAAATCCGACTAGGAACCATGAGGTTGCAGGTTCAATCACTGGCCTCGCTCAGTGGGTTAGGGATCTGGCATTGACGTGAGCTGTGGTGTAGGTTGCAGTCACGGCTCAGATCTGACGTTGCTGTGGCTGTGGTGTAGGCCGGCAGCTGTAGCTCCAATTAGACCCCTAGCCTGGGAACCTCTGTATGCCGCAGGTGCAGCCTTAAAACAAAAAAAAAATTTTTTTTTTTTAGTTTGAAGTATACAAACAAAAAAGTACATAGATCATAAATGTACAACTTGGTAAATTTTCACAAAGGAACCACACACCTTTGTGCCTGGTACGCCCGAGAAAGAGTTACATTTGGGGAGTTCCCTTGTGGCACAGCAAGTTAAGGATTTGGCTGCAGCGGCTCGGGTTCCTATTGCGGCACAGGTTTGGTCTCTTGCCCGGGAATTTCCACGTGTTGTGGGCATAATCAAAAAAAAAAAACAAAAACAGAAGTACATTTCCTAGTACCCCTTGTCCGCTTTTCCAGTTTTACACTCACCCCAGAAGTAACCACCATCCCAAATTCTAACATCATGGATTAGTGTTGCCTATTTTGAATTTTATGTAAATAGAATCATACCATATGGATTTTGTAATTCCTTTGCTCAGTATTGTTTGTGAGCTCCATTCATGTAGTGGCATGAGTGGTGGTTCATTTTTAAGTGTCTCCGCACTGGGCACACATTTGCTAGGTATATACATAGGTGTGAAATTGCAGGGTTGTTGAGCAAGTGGGGATCCAGCCTTGGGTAGGAGCTGCCACCAGCGTTCCTGGTTTGTGCCAGTTTATATTCCCACCAACAGTGTAGTTTCCTGTTGCTCATATCCTTGCCACCACTCGGCATCATCAGTCCTTATTGACTTAAAACTGTTTTGGTTTTTGAAAGATTCTGTATTAATTTTTTTTAATTACATAATGTCACACATTTACATTTGAGTTTAAAAGTGTGTATATAGGGGAGTTGCCGTTGTGGCTTGGTGGTTAATGAATCTGACTAGCATCTGTGAGGCGCAGGTTTGATCCCTGGCCAATAAATTTTCTCTTGATGACTTTACAAATCGTTAGAAATGAGTGTATCCTTGTAAACTCAGGTTAGAAGATAGGCTTGAAAAAGAATCAGCTGCTCATGCGGTTACAGATCCTGCCAGGTACCTAATGAATTACTTTATTTACCTCTCTTAGCAGTTCTTTATGACTAATTCTCATGTTTCTTTGTTCACCTCTGCCTTGCCAGCAGCTAGCACATAACTCGTGTGTTTTTATTTTGTTAAATTTACTCAATAATTTGTTTGTTTCCCTTTTTAGTCTGCGGATTACAAAAGTAAGAGGAATTATTGCAAGCAGTTGAAGAGCAAATTGTCACACATCAAGAAGATGGTTGGAGATTATGATCGAAGGAAAACATAGGAGGCAGAGGCCACCTTGTTTGAGCGATTAAGAAGTATCTGATCTGACATCTCTGCAGTGTTGTCAGGAGTCAAAATGACGCTGGACTCTGACCAGGAGGCCAAACCTTTGTGGTCATTACAGAGATTTGGTAGCTTTAATATCATCAGTATTGAAGCATTTTATAAATAGCTTTTGATAATCAACTGGTCTGAACACTCCAAGGAAGGATTTTTGTTTGTCTGTTTTGTTTGTTTTTTAGGGCTGCCCCCATGCCATATGGAAGTTCCCAGGCTAGGGGTCTAAACTGAGCTACAGCTGCTGGCCTATGCCACAGCCACAGCAATGCCAGATCCTTCAACCCACTGAGCAGGGCCACGGATTGAACCTGCATCCTCATGGATGCTAGTCGGGTTCGTTTCCACTGAGCCACAAGGGGAACTCCCAAGAAAGGATTTTATGCTTTAAACATTGGTTCTTGTGTTAAGAACTCACTGTTGTTCAAAGTTTTTAAATCTTTAGGGACGGTCCGGGAGTGAACTGTGAACTTTGACACTCTCGGCAATCAGGTCCTAATACCTAAATGTGCTCTTTGGGTCTCGTAGGGGATAGTTCACTGCCCCCAGAATTCGCCCTTCCGATAACTGTTCTCTCTCATCATTTCTCTTCAGATAAGGAAATTGGGCCCCTGCAATAAAGTCTCTGAAGTGAAACTGCTTGTTTTCTAGCTTGCAGTTTTGGTTAAGTCTGTTTTATGACTGCATGGATAAAGTCCCTGGCCTTTTCATGTTTCAGCTACTGCAGATAGTGCATTCCACCAGGCCTCCTATTAATTTTTTTTCTGTGTATAAATGCTTAAGAGCTTTGTATTTCATGTTATCCTGGTAATAAAGATCACGTAAAAGTAACAGATGTGTGAAATCTGAAGATTGTAAATACATGTTTACTTTTTTAAAAATCAAAGTTGAAACCTGCTGGTTAGAATTTTGTTGTGTATTTTTAAATGCTTTTTATCTTTTATGGTTTACATACTTCTTTTTAAACCAGCTAGGCTGTTTCATTATATCAAAGTATCCAATTACATTTATAATTCAATTGTGACTTGAATTGTATCTTTGGGGAATGTTGGAGCTTTGTACATATTTTATAATTATTAAACCTGGTGTTTCCTTTCCATAATATACATTTTTGACATCACTAGTCCTGTGGAAAACTGGAAAACTAAGCTCTGGAAAACTAAGCTATGGGAAACTACACTCAGGAGTTTTATCTGTTATTGTTTTAAACTACTTTGGGTGCTGTGCTAGTTGGTAGTTTCCTAAGTCCTTTGACTGATTTGTCAGGAAACAGAATGCAAGACCCTAAAATGCCAAATTATTTCCAGTGGTGCCTTTAAATCTCAAAGTTTTTTGTTTTTTAATTCAGATGTTTCCTGGTAATGTAAAATTAGCTGATAATCCTGGACATATAGCCAACCAAGTTGGTTGTGATGATCTCCTCAGTTTAGAACTCTTCTTTCCTTTTTTTTTTTTTTTTTTTATGCCCGTGGCATATGGAAGTTCCCAGGTTAGGGGTTGAATTGGAGCTACAGCTGCTGGCCTACACCACAGCTATAGCAACTTGGGATCCAAGCCGTGTCTGCAACCTACCCCATAGCTCACGGCAACGCCGGATCCTTAAGCCACTGAGTGAGGCCAAGGATCAAACCTGCATCCTCATGGATGCTAGTCAAATTCGTTTCCGCTGAGCAGGAACTCCTAGAATTGTTTCTGAAAAAATGTTAAAGAATAATTTCAAATTTATCATTAATATGCAATTTGGACATTTAAGTCTATAGATTTTAATATAGAAGTCTGAATCGTTTTCCAAAGATAAACTTTTAAATAAGGTTTCCATTATAACAGATTTATTTCTTCAAGATGAAGAAATTTTTTGTTTTCTATGTGCTGCATATACTATAGAAAGTAATAGTTTATGCTTTTTATGACTTTTGGATTCATACTAAATGATAAGGACTCTTGAGCAACTGAAGTGATTTTTCTGTGTTAAAATTTAAACTCTTTATTCTTGGAAGTCAGCCTACTTTGTTTATAAAGACAAGTTTGCCAGCGTTGTGACAAAACAAAACCATTCAGCAGAATGCAGAAAATTAAATAGGACGAGTTTGCATTGTAAAATTGTGCCATAAAATTAGACTTTGAAAGTTTTTTAAAAAATCGTTTTTCAAATGTGATATTTAACTCCAAAGACCGCTTCAGGAGCCAGGATCAGGATGTTTTTGTTGGAATTGGCATTAACTAATGAAATATAACTTTGCAAAACCACTCGGGCTATGTTCTCACCTGGAAAATAGAGGTTTAGATTCGATTTCAGAGGTCTTTTACATCTCTGACCTTCTTTGGTTATGTTTGCATAATACTTCCTGCTCTAAACCACTATTCCAAAGATTCTGTTGAAAATGCATGTGGTTCATTTGCTGAAGACTCACAGCATGAAGTGATTTCCTTACATGTGTATTAAACATAGATAATATCAATACTTTCATTTCTCTTGGAAAGTTTAAAAAAATACAGAAAAATAGGAACTTGTAAACCTACCACCCAGAAAGAACAAGTGTTGATATTTTGTCATATGTACTTTGTATTTTTGGAAATAAATTTAAGTCTGTAAGTATGGTAAAAGTTACATTGTATGCACATAACATGAAATCTCAATCCTTATAAGAGTCTGTTGACGTAACCATTTCTCATTCTCATTTTACAGATAAGGAAACTAATGATTTGATAGGTTAATTGGTCCATTGTCTCATTAACAAGTGACTAAACTAGGGTTGGACCGGTCTTTTGGAATATTAGTTTCTATACTTCCACTCTAGGTTGATTTGGTTAGTAGTAAATTCGTGCGTTGGCAAAGCTAGGGTTGCTCTGTTTGCTGTTATTAACCCTATTATAATTTTGAGCACATTTTACAGTTAATCCTTGATCTTTCTTTTCTTTCTTTTTTCTTTTGTGTCTTTTTAGGGCCGCATCTCGGCATATGGAGGTTCCCAGGCTAGCAGTCGAATCGGGGCTGTAGCCCCTGGCCACAGCCACAGCGATGCCAGACCCAAGCCATGTCTTCAACCTACACCACAGCTCACCACAACACTGGATCCTTAATCCGCTCGGCAAGATCAGGGATCGAACCTGCGTCCTCATGAATGCTAGTCAGATTTGTTTTCCGCTGAGCCACAACAGGAATTCTGTTAAGTGTACTTCGAGGCAGCATCAAGTGCTTCATGGGGAAGATCTGCAGTATCTGTGAAGGCCCGGATGGATGTGCATGTGTAAAGAAGGGTCAAGGCAGAAGAGTGCTTTTAACCATGGCTCCAGGGAACTTAGCTTCAGGTGGGGTTGAAGCAGACAGTCTCCCTGCCTCAGGATTGGGATGGAAATGTCTCCCATCTGGACATTTTCCAAGGCTCAGAATTCAAACTTAATCTTCTGGCAGTTTATGTTTCTACTGTCCTATACATCTCACTTGCTAAGTGACAGGGCACATAAATTAGATGGAGGACCTCCACGACCTCCCACATGTGTTTCATATTGTGAGCATTTCTTCTCGTGGGAATAGTTTTCGTAGGAAAAAAGAACACTCAAGTCACTTGGGTGGTTTTTAGAAAAAAAAATTTTTTTCTTTTTGGTCTTTTTGCCTTTTTCTGGGGCCGCTCCTGTGGCATATGGAGGTTCCCAGGCTAGGGGTCTAATCGGAACTGTAGCCACTGGCCTACTCCAGAGCCACAGCAATGTGGGATCCGAGCTGCGTCTGCAAACTACACCACAGCTCACGGCAACGCCGGATCCTTAACCCACTGAGCAAGGCCAGGGATGGAACCTGCAACCTCATGGTTCCTAGTCGGATTCGTTAACTACTGAGCCATGACGAAAACTCCTGGAAATGTTTTAATAATTCCACTTTGGAGTTAGAAAAAGAACATGGACACACAATCAGGATTTTGTGTGTTTGTGTGTGACTGCAACAAATCAGAAGGGTGTCCCCAGAAAACTTAAACAGTTGCGGACCCAAGACCCGCTTGCTTTCCCAGCTCGTGTTGCCCTATTGTTGCTTTGCCTTCCACCAGTTACTTGTGTGACCTTGGACAAATTACTTAGCCTGTGTCTCAGTTTGCTTATATGTAAGAAAGGTATTTGTACCAAATCTCATGGTTGTTATGAGGTAGTTAATGTGTGACTTAAACAGTCCTTGTAAGAAAGTAAATAAATATGACCAGTTAACCCTATTTCCCAAAGCCAAATGGTGAAACTTTAAACAAGTTTTTAAAAGGAAAACTGAGGGTTTATTTTGTTTTGCTTTTTAGAGCTCCCATGGCATGTGGAGGTTCCCGGGCTGGGGGGTTGAATCAGAGCTGTAGCTGCTGGCCTATGCCACAACCACAGCAATGCAGAATCTGAGCTGTGTCTGCGACCTACACCACAACTCATGGCAACGCTGGATCCTTAACACACTGAGCGGGGCCAGGGCTTGAACCTGCATCCACATGAATGCTAGTCAGATTTGTTAACTGCTGAGCCACAATGGGAACTCCAAACTGAGTTTTAAAAGTACATGTATCTGGGATTTCCCTGGTGGCTTAGCAGTTAAGGATTTGGCATTGTCACTGCTGTGATTCGGGTTCAATTCCTAGCCCAGGAATTCCGCATGCTGGCAAAAAAAAAAAAAAAAGTGCATGTATTATCTTAATTTCATGTGCTTGGTGTATGCTGCATATAGCTTTAGGGTATAAATTCTTTTTAATTTTAGGCAGATAGCTACATTAGGCTTAACATCGTGATTATTCACAAATAGTGAATAAATGCTTTAAAAGTAGAGAATTTACATATCCAGATAAATATTATTAGATACTGTTATAAGGAATTCTGGAACTTTTTAATGAGTTTCCTGGATGATTGTGGTTCCATCTAAAGATTTCAGAATAGGCAATTTCACCTCTCCCAGTCTTTGAAGTTGCACACTTTGAATTTCAGCCTGATTCCACTGGCTGAGCTGTTCGTGAATTTCCTAACTCCCATGGATTGTGTCCAGCTACCCATGGGCAGAGAACAAATTGTTCCATTCTTTATAGTTGTTCCGTAGATTTACAAGTTGAAACGTTTGGCTAGGTTATATTATTTCTTTATTCTACCACTGTACACAATTAAAATACTGTGTCAGTCATAATAATGACAAGAGATTACCATGGATTTATGCATTTTTGTTTTGCTTTGTAACCTTGGACAAATGACATTCCTACTTGAGTCAAGATCTGTGACTGAAATATAGTCAGAGGAGAGTAAATTATTCAGTTGGAAAAAACCTGAATGATTGAGCCTCCTGTCCACAAATATGCTTTAATTTCAATTTATTAGAGAGTCCTCTGTCTTTTCCAGGTTTTCCATAAAGTCTTCCCAGATGGTTGTAAACATAAATGAGAAACTTGGGTTGGGGCTATTGCATCCCATCTTGGAATAGTATGGCCAATCAGAAGAAAAGGAGAGAAAAGCAAACTGGAGTTTGTGGAAGGAAGGGGAGAGGGAGGAAGGAGAGTAAAAAGAAAAAAAAAAAAGGAAAAAATGGTGGAGTTTGTATATGAATCCTGAGAAGGAGTCAAAGATACGGGGGAAGCAAAGATGGAAGTCAACTGGCCCTGGAAATCAGCAATATTAATTTCACCTCCTCTCCTTTACAAACACCACCAGAGCTCAATAATAAGACCTTGTCTTCTGGGGTGGGGGAGGGGGCGCATAAAAGGAACTGGTTATCATTGTGAGTTGTCATTGCGATGTGAAGCCCTGTAGGATAGGTGGAAATATCCCCGCTTTATAGATCAGAATTGTGTTGTGGTGTTCTCCTGTGATGCAGTGGGTTAAAAATCCTGCGTTGTCACAGCAGGTGCTTGGATCACTGTGGCGATGCAGGTTCCATCCCTGGACTAGGAACTTCCATATGTCAGCACTGTGGCCAAAAAGATTATTGGGTTGTGACTTGCTTGAGGTCCCCTAGCTATTGTGATAGAGCCAGATTTTTTTTTTTTTTTCCCCACTCTGAAGCCGGCATGGGTCTTAACCTACTATGCCAATTGGGGAATGAACCTGTGTCCCAGCACTCCAGAGGGTGCCTATCTGTTGCACCGAAGTGGGAACTCTGCAGGGTTGTTTTTTAAAATTCAGGTCTCTTCTTTCCACTACTATGCAGAACGACTTATGTTTCGTTTTGTTGGGTTTTTTGTTTGTTTGTTTTTGCTTTTTAGGGCAGCACCTGCAGCATATGGAGGTTCCCAGGCTAGGGGTCCAGTCGGAGCTACAGCTGCTGGCCTATACCACAGCCACAGCAACATCAGATCCGAGCCGAGCCGCATCTTCGACCTACACCACAGCTTAGGCAATGCGGGATCCTTAACCCGCTGAGCGAGGCCAGGGATCAAACCCTCAACCTCATGGTTCCCAGTGTGATTGGTTTCGGATACACCACGATGGGAACTCTTGTTTATGTTTTTTTTTTTGGGGGGGGGGAAGAATACCTGGAAAGATTTTGGAACCAACAAACAATATAGGCCACAAAATGAAAGCAAATACTAATGGAGAAGAGAGAGGCTCCAGCTCCCGCAGTTTCTTGGTCCTCTGCTTTTCCTGGGCATGATCCTTTTCTGATGCTTCCCAGGCGCCTTGCCCCTCCATTTATCAAGTGTGGGAAATGCTACTAATTCTGTATGTATCATCAAACAACCTGTCCAAAATTGAACTGATCTTACCAACCCTGCCCCCAACCTCTCAGTAATTGCAACTCCAACCTTTCATTTGCTCAGCTCAAAACTGGAGTCATTGGTTGTTTTTTCATAACACACATCCCCTCTATGACAAGATCGAGAATCCAAAGTTTCTCACTAGCTTGAGAAGTTCTCCAAAGTTTTTTCAGCCGCCACCACTCGTCCCCTCCTTCCACATGCCACCCCTCAAACACACCAATGTGCTTCCACCCCATGGCCTTTGCACTTGCAGCTCCCTTTCCCTGGAGGGATTTTTCCCTACATATCAGCCTGGTTAACTCCCTCCCCTCCCACATTCTGGTCATGGTTCCTCTGTCTTTTCCGTAGGACTACTCTGACCCAGCCTCGGGCCAGCCGCCAGCCCCCACCCGCTCCCCACACCGGAGCATGCGGAAGTCCCTGACCTTAACCCGGTGAGCCACGGGAAACTCTGACCACGCTACTTTATTTATTTTTTATTTTCTAAATTTATTTATTTAGTCTTCCTAGGGCCACACCCGCGGTATATGGATGCCTGATTGGAGCATTAGCCGCCACCACAGCCACAGCAACGTGTCATCCGAGCCGCGTCTGTGACCTGCACCACAGCTCGCGGAAATGTCGGATCCTTGAGCCACTGAGCGAGGCCACGGATCAAACATGCAACCTCATGGTTCCCAGTCGGATTCGCTAACCACTGAGCTGAGCCACGACGGGAACTCCACGACCATGCTACTTTAAACTGCAACTTTTGGAGTTCCTGTTGTGGTGAAGTGGAAATGAGTCCAACTAGCAACCACAAGGTTGCAGGTTCTATCTCTGGCCTCGCTCAGTGGGTTAAGGAACCAGTTTTGTCATGAGCTGTGGTGTAGGTCACAGGCTCTGCTGGTAGTTGCTGTGGCGTAGGACAGCAGCTGTAGTGCTGATTGGACCCTTAGCCTGGGGACCTTCATATGCCATGGGTGTGACCCTAAAAAGCAAAAAACAACAACAAAAAAAATAAACTGCAACTTTTTTCCCTTCCATGCTTAATTTTTTTTCTATGGCATGATCATCATTTGACCCAGTATGTTGTTCTTCATAACTGTCATGAGGGCAAGGACTTTTGTCAGTTTTTCATTGCTTTATCCTCAATGCTTAGAACTGTATCAGCCCCAAGTAAGTGCTCAATAAATATTTGTGGCATGAAGAGCAGGAGCAGCAGAAGAGTCCGGAAAAACTTTGCCAGTCCCGGAAAACCTGGCTCAGCAGAGGCTGCTGCTGTGGTCATAGTCCTTCATGCCAACTTTTTAGAAATAATAACGTTAGATCCTCGGGTCCCAGGTGGACCGATACCGGGCCTCTGACTTTCCAAGAGTGCATGCTCTCTATCTTCTCGCCTCTTTGTTAACAGCTGGAAGCGAGCAGGCGTTCCCTCCCCGAACCCTAAGTCATCCTCAAGGTTGCCAAGGCCTCGGAGCGCCCAGCTTCGGCAACCATCCCTCGCAGCAGCCGGAACGTTTCTGCGTAGCTGCCGCGCACGGCGGAAGGACTTCTCCGGCGCTCCCAGGACAGATAGGGGCTTCCGGCAGAGCGGCGTCTGGCAGGAGCGGTGAGTCCGCGGTGGAGGTTTTCGCTGAGCCAAAGCAGGAATGAACTGCTTGGGATGCACCCCGACGGGAGGGGCCTTCCCGCCCGCGGACGGAGGCTGAATGGCCGCGATTGGCCTCGCGGGCTACACCTGAGAGTGGGTGGGAGCGTGTGGAGAGGAGGAGGGCAACTTCCGTTTATAGGCAGCAGTCTGGCCTCCTTCCCCAAGGCAGAGCTCAAGTTTAGGGAGTTGTGGTCCTGGGTTCTGATTCGTGACTAACCTCCGGCTATGTGTCTTCTAGAGAGTTGCCAATCTTTGAGCCTCGAATTACGCACCTGAAAAGTAGGACAATTATCACTCTTGCCAGTCGCCCAGCGCTTGGCAGGGTCAGGTGTGAGGGAAAGCGTCACAAATTACATTTGGTGCAGATCTCTTTTGTTTGCATTTAGCATTCTGAGTACCTGTGAAGGAATCCCACCGCCAGGCTTCTCCTGGGGGAAGTGGCTTTTGTGGGGTTGGATTTCCAGGAAACGGGTCAGCAGTATTTGTAAGAAGATGGAATATTGAGCAGACATCGGCAGTTAGAGATACTGATTTAAGAGGTCACCAAGTACATCTTTCTCCAGGCTGTATAAATCACTTCTCTATTAATAGCGTGCGTTGTAAATGTCCAGCTTCCCTTTGAACATCTGCAGTTATAGGGATCTTAATACCTCTGTCCTTGCCCTGTAATTTCCCATTGCAGGCAACTCTAATTAAGAAGTCCTTTTATGCAGTGAGCTAGACGTGCTGCCGCTTGCAGTTTTTTGCTCATTAGTTCTCACTTTATTTCTGAACTTTCAGAGAATTAAAGGTAATAAACTAAAAATAAAATAGAATTTAAATATTGATGTGATGGATATCAGTAGCCAAGTCTTTAAGAATGCAAGCTTTGGATTTTTTTTGACATTTACAAGAAATACACAAACACCTCCATGGAAGACCAAAAAGTTCAACTTAGTCATTGTATGCTATGTTATGACACCCATCATTAAACCTACAAGGCACCACCATAGTGATTGAAACAGCGCAGATGTCAGCATTAAGTCACATGTTGTTATTTCAGAATACCACAGTGGATCAGTTGATTTCCTGAAACAAATAAGTCTCTTTCAATACCAGTGACTGACTTGTAAATTCAGAGACACACAGAATGTTAACAAATAATATCTGATGATAGCAGGTGCCAGAGAAGGTAGCGATGCCATAACAGCAGTCTCCAACTTGTCAATAGATTTTAATTCCAGAAGTCCATTTATAAGTGATTTATTTAGATTTTTAAGTACATTTTTCATTTTTTTAATTAAAAAAAATTTTTGGCCATGCCTGCAGCACGTGGAAGTTCACAGGCCAGGGATCAAACCTGCACCACAGCAGCAACCTAAGCCACTCTGGTGACAATGCTGGATCCTTAACCTGCTATGTCACAAGGGAACTCCTTAAGTATATTTTTCTATAGAAACAATGAAATAAATGGAAGTTGAAGTCTTGGTTTGGTCCTCATCACTAAAATTAACCTTTCCTTGACAGTGATGGGATTTGTTTTGTCTTTAATGTTTTGGCACTTAGGATTCCTTTGATCCTTCATTTATGGAAGAAGAAAGTTGGGAGTGACAGTGTGGTTTGGTGAGGGAGGAGGTGTGGATGTGACAGGATGTTTATTACTTGGTTATGCTTAATAGGTTCCTCCCAACACCAATTTTATCCTTTTTTTTTTTTGCTTTTTAGGGCCGCACCTGCGGCATATGGAGGTTCTCAGGTTAGGGGTCAAATCGGAGCTATAGCTGCTGGCCTACACTACAGCCACAGCAACGCAGGATCTGAGCGGCGTCCGCCACCTACACCACAGCTCACAGCAGTGCCAGATCGTTAACCCACTGAGTGAGGCCAGGGATCAAACCTGTCAGATTTGTTAACTGCTGAGCTACGAGGGGAACACCTATCTCTCATTATTAAAGAAATACATGTTCATATTGAAAATATGAAAATATGGAAAAGAATAAAGAAAAAGCTAGTCATCCTTAATCCTATCTATCATCCAATCAAAACCATTTGTCCTATTTATTAAATTACTAGATATTTCCTTTTAATAGTTTGGTTTATAGTGTAAGTTTATTATTGGGCTTTTTGTTTTTTGTTTGTTTATTTGTTTGGGCTGCAGCATGCAGCAGATTGATATAGGTTGCAGGCAACATTAGTTCCCAGACCAGGGACTGAACCTAGGCCGCAGCAGTGAAAGCACTGAATCCTAACCAGTAAACCACCAGGGAACTCTAGTGGAGGCTTAATATTGTGTTCTTCTTTTGAATTATGACCCATAAGCTTTTATCATTTATGAATAATAATGTTTCATTTAAAAACTTGATTATGAGAAAATTCATACAAACACAAGGTGGAAGGGTAGTACAAAGGTGAAACTGTATCCATCTTTCAGCTATAATAATCAGCCATTGTGGCTAATCTTGTTACATCTACACCTGTATCCACATCCCATAATTCTATGGTCCTGTCCTATGACACATCTTCAATACCTTTTTTTTTTTTTTTTTTTTCATTTTTTGGCCACACTCAAGGTGTATGGAAGTTTCCAGGCCAGGGATTGAATTGGAGTCCCAGCTGCACAAGGGCAAAGCCAGAGCCTTTAACTCAATGCACCTCTAAAGCAACCTAAGCCACCACTATCTCATTCCTAACCCACTGCACCATGGTGGGAACTGCAATACATTTTTGGGGTTTTTTTAATCATAAAGAAATGCTTGTTTCTATTGATGCCAAATCTGTGCATAAATATTCATATTCTTTCTTGGGGACGGGAAAAAGAATCCCAGGAGGATTTTACCTGTTTTCACTCAACTGCAATTATTGAATGAATTGCAAAAAATAAGATGACTTTGGGGGGTTCCCGTCATGGCTCAGCAGTAAAACCTAACTAGTATCTGTAAGGACATGGGTTCAATCCCTGGCCTTGCTCAGTGGGGTTGTCGTGAGCTGTGCTGTAGGTCACAGATCCTCCATTGCTGTGGCTATAGCATGGGCTGGCAGCTACAGCTCCAGTTCAATCCCTAGCCTGGAAACCTCCATATGTCTCAGGTGCTGCCCTCAAATAAACAAACAAAAAGAATAAGATGACTTTACATTCTGAGCTTTTTTTTTTTTTTTTACTTTATATGTTTACTTCCTTCTCTTTTCAAATTTAATTATATACATTTGGTGAACACATCTTTAGTAAATTCACAATCTAATGATTTTTACAGAATATTGAATAATACAGTAAGAAAAAAATGGATGAAGAGCCTGAAAGAACTAAGCGATGGGAAGGAGGCTATGAAAGAACATGGTGAGTAGGGCATTATTACTATTCCTTCTCTCTTAGAATTTCTCTCTCTCTCTGTCTCTTTTTTTTTTAAGGGACATATCCTTGGCATATGGAGGTTCCCATGCTAGGGGTTGAATTGGAGCTGCAGCTGCTGGCCTAGGCCACAGCAAGATGGGATCTGAGCCGAGTCTGCAACCTACACCACAGCTCATGGAAACACCAGATCCTTAACCCACTGAGCGAGGCCAAGGATTGAACCCACGTCCTCATGGATACTAGTCAGATTTGTTTCCACAGCACCACAACAGGAACTCCCTTAGACCTTTTTTCTTTGGAGGGGGGAGGCCAAGTCTGAGGCATGTGGAAGTTCCCGGGCCAGGGATCAAAGGGATGGACCCCGGACCACAGCACTGAGCAAATACAGCAGTGACAACGCTGGAGCCCTAATCCACTGAGCCACCAAGAAAGTCCAGTTTGTTTGTTTTTTAACAATTTTATTAGAGTATATTTTACACGTGTTAAAATTCCCCTCTTTCCTATATATAATTCAGTGGTTTTTAGAGAATTTACTAAGTTGTTCAATCATAAGCATGAATCAGTTTTAGAACATTTTCACCATTCCTCATGCCTATTTACAATTAATTCCATTCCCACCTCCAGCCCTAGGCAACTGCTAATCTATATAGTTTCTCTCCCTATAGATTGGCCCTTTCTGGACATTTCATGTAAATGTAATCATAAGATGTGTTCAGTTGTGTCTGACTTTTTTAACTTAACATACTAATTTCAAGTTCATCCATGTTGTAGCATGTATCAGTAATTCATTCCTTTATATTGCTAAACACAGTATTCTTTTGTATGATTATCCCATATTTTTATTTGTCCATTCACCAGTTGATAGGTGTTTCGATTATTTATAATTTTTGGCTGTTCTGAATAATGCACTTGTGAACATTCAGGTGCAGATCTTTGTGTGGACATGTGTTTTCATTTCTGTTGGGTTAATACAATTTTAGTTTATCTTTTCAAACAAGTAATTATTGCTTATAGGGAGATTCTTAAAGAAGATGAATCAGGATCTCTTAAAGCTACAATAGAAGATATTCTCTTCAAAGCAAAGAGAAAAAGGTATGTAAAATTTTTTATGGGTTAAAAAGTTAAAATATTTTCCTTTAAGCTTTCTGTCCACCTGTGCCCACAACTCAATACATCATTTCAATTGTGTTTCCAGGAAGCTGACCTATGTATAGCCTTCTAAGTAGTGCAAAGGAACCAGCAACCTATTGCTTCAGAAGGGAAAATGCTTTTTCGGGATGATCCAAAATGCCCATAGTTGTATGCATCCCATAAGTTAATAATTTCCTTCACTAAAAAAATACTGGTTAGTTGAAAGTTGTAGTGATTTTTCAGGTAGTATATGCTATTCTATTAAAATGTTTGTGTAATTTTAACAGGGTAATTGAGCACCATGGACAAGTTCGACTTGGAATGGTATGTTATTCTTTTTTTCTTCTGCTAATACAGAACTATAGCTTAATAGAATAAACAAGGGTAAAATGACAAACTATTTAGAAGAATATATTAAAAATATATGTGTAGAATATATGAATACTAAACACCATTTTTACTTTTTGGTCAAAAATGTTTTTGGAAATTGTTGTCATGTGTGGTTTTTTTTTTTTGGTTATTTTGGTTTGTTTGGTTTTTTTTTTGTAGATGCGCCATCTTTACGTGGTAGTAGATGGATCAAGAACAATGGAAGACCAAGATTTAAAGCCAAATAGGCTGACATGTACTTTAAAGGTATACTAAAATCATTTAATTTATACCGTGAGGAAGGATGCTGAATTTGAAAGAAATATTTTTAAAGAGTGCAATCTTTTTTTTTTGGAGTTAAATACATACTTTAGCTAAGTAGAAGTGCTACCAGATCATTTATGGAAATGGTGTACTAAAATAGCTAATTACTGATGCCTTTAATTTCTACCGTTCCACGCCATGTTAAAATCTTGCTTTGTCAGTTATCCCTTTTCTTTATTGAATCTTCGTTTTCCTTTGAGTTACTTGAATCAGTCTTCTCAGCTTATAAACACATTCAGATTATTCCTAATTTATTGAAACCCAGCCTCAACTCTGCTCATTTCTCCTTGTCCTTTTTGGATCTTTTCCTTGTTTAGATTGTTTTTGTCTAAGCGGTTCCATCTTTTAAGGCCTAACTCAGCTGTCTCATCACTTACCACTTCAAACTCAGGTTTATTTAATATGTTAATTTTTATTTATGTAATATTTTTACTACTGGACATTTTTTGAAAATCTGGAAACTTAACAATCTTGAGAAGAGGACTTCTCATTGTGGTGCAGCGGAGACAAATCCAGCTAGTAACCATGAGGTTTCGGGTTCGATCCCCGACATTGCTCAGTGGGTTCAGGATCCGGTGTTGCCATGAGCTGTGGTGTAGGTCACAGAATTGGTGTGGATCCTGCGTTGCTGTGGCTGTGGTGTAGGCCAGCAGCTGTAGCTCTGATTGGACCCCTAGCCTGGGAACTTCCAAGTGCTGTGGGTTCAGCCCTAAAAAACAAACAAAAAAATCATGAGAAGAAATGCTTGATAAATAAATTTTGCACAGCATGTTCTCTCTGGTTGTTACTTTGCCCTTATCTAGTATTTCTTTTTTGTTTTCTTTAAACAGTTGTTGGAATACTTTGTAGAGGAATATTTTGATCAAAACCCTATCAGTCAGGTATGTGGATAAGTGCCCTAATTTAGAATTAGAATACTGATATTATCGCCAAATATAATTTTTAAAACATTGGACATATATTCTATCAACTATTAAGTGATTCAGGGAGTTTCCCTGTGGCGCAGGGGGTTAAGGATCCAGTGTTATCATGGTAGTAGCTCAGGTTGCTGTTGTGGTGTAGATTCGATCCCTGGCCTAGGAACTTCCACATGCTGTGGGTACAGCCAAAAAAAAAAAAAAAATACAAAGAAACTATTAAGTGATTCAGATTGTGTACAAGTTTCTGGGACACTTATCAATGATAAGCAAGAAAATTGAAAGTTAAAACAATGT
This sequence comes from Phacochoerus africanus, assembly GCF_016906955.1. NCBI lineage: Eukaryota > Metazoa > Chordata > Mammalia > Artiodactyla > Suidae > Phacochoerus > Phacochoerus africanus. Next base: position 32,319,324 of record NC_062544.1, on the reverse strand, counting down.
ATAGCGAACCCATAGCTAAACTTACATCAGAAGTTTCTCACATGTTACGTATTCCTTTTGTAATTAGTATTTTATTTACATACATTCTTGTCAAGAAGAAATAATTTGTTAAATTAATAATCATTTTTGTTTTTATTTTGAGATTGGAATAATTGTAACAAAAAGTAAAAGAGCTGAAAAACTGACTGAACTCTCAGGTATGCATAAAATTACTTTTACAGCCCTTAAGGACTTTGCCTTATTTACCCAACCTTGTAACTCTGTTTTAAGGTCGCCTAATAAGTAAAATGAAGCCTTCCTGCTTGTTCTCTAGGTAAAACATTTCGAAAATCCTCTATTAAACTCTATTAAAATCCTCTATTAAAAGGCCCACTCAACAGCATTTTTTAAATGTATTTTAAATGATCAAAATGAAGTTTCAATATATGCGTTGCTAAATCATGGAGAAACTGTTACTTACAGTGCTGATAGTCTGGTTAATTTCTTTAACATTTTCTGGAAAAAAGCCATAAAAACATTCCTTGGAATTATACTTAGGAAAGAATAAAAAGCCTCACTCTACAAATACACTATTTGCAACAGTATGTATAATAGTGACAAGTTGGAAGTAACTAAAACATTCAACAGTAAGAAGTTAGTTTGGTAAATTACACTGTATGATAAACTCAATTTAATGAATTTTCATTATTGTTAATTAATATGAAGACAGTGTTGAAATAGGAGGAAATATCTGAAGAATATCATATTTTGTTGCATCCCAGATTCTGTCACTTGTAAGATATCTTTATGAGCCATCAAGAAGGAAATACTCTGAGTTCCCAGGACTCAACATCATCACTCCTGTGGCTCAGGCTTGGGTTCAGGCCCTGGCCCAGGAACTTCTGCATGCCACAGGTGTGGCCAAAATAAATAAATAAATACATAAATAAAAGAAAACACTCTAATAGTTAACCTTTGACTCAAAGTCAAATGATACATGAATTGTTTGACATACCTCTCAACTATTGTAAAGAATTTGGCAGTTTCTCTTCCCTTCATTTGTATTGCTTAGCGTGAGACAGACAATCTTTTCAGATGTTATTTCAGTAACAGGACATAACACAGTTTTGTCTCTTTGTGAAAATCCTTCTTTCTTAGGTCTTATAAAGCACTTGTTTTTTCTTCTCCCTGAAGAAAAAGATGGAATTCTTTTATCAATGAGTTCTTTCTTCACCAATAAAAAATTAACATTTCACTGTTGTGTTCCATGCCTTTCTACATAAAAAGATAACCTTTTGTATTAACTTTTCTAAAAACTCTTTTTATCCCAGTTAAATATGAATAGCACAAACAATGCACATGATGCAGTTGAAGTAGCAGCACATCAGTAGCATTCACAGGTTCATACAGGAGCAGTGACAGCTATGTTACAAATGCTGCCTGGCTGCCAGTGATTATCAGATACATCATGATGATGTTGAAATGTGAACATATATTAGTATTCTTACCACAGTGGCTTGGGTTGCTGCTGTGGCTTGGTTTGATCCCTGACCTGGGAACTTGTATGTGTTGTGGGCTCAGCCAAAAAAAAAAAAAAAAAATTCTGATGTAAAAGTTCAATTTGCTAAAAATGTAAATTTTAGAGATTCTCTTGTTTAACATCAGATATGTAAATTTGGGAGAAAGATAAATTTCCATAATGTATATATATATTTTTATTAAAAGTAGATTATTCTATTTCTGTTTTAGGAAACCCAAGAAAACACATAACGTCTTTGAAGAAGGCTGTAGATATGACTTGCAATGGAGAACCATCTCTTTATAACTCCTTAAGCATGGCTATGCAGACTCTAAAGTTAGTATGTTACACTTTTTTTTTAGGATTGCATATGCAGCATATGGAAGTTCCCAGGCTAAGGACAGAATCAGAGCTACAGCTACTCACCTACCCCAGAGTCATAGCAATGCCAGATCCAAGCCAAGTCTGCAGCCTACACCACAGCTCATGGCAACACCGGATTCTTGACCCATTGAGCGAGGCCAGAGATTGAACCCCTGTCCTTATGGATACTAGTCGGGTCCGTTACCGCTGAGCCCCATTCAATGGGTCAGGGATCCGGTGTTGCTGTGAGCTGTGGTGTAGGTCACAGACAAGGCTTGGATCCCACCTTGCTGTGGCTATGGTATATGGTATAGACTGACAGCTGTAGCTCTGATTTGACCCCTAGCCTGGAAACGTCCATATGCTGTGGGTGCGACCCTAAAAAGCAAAATAAAAAACAAAGCTGTAGCAATGTTGGCGGTACAAAAGAAATTTTTTTTTTTAATCTTTTTGCCTTTTCTAGGGCCGCTCCTGCGGCATATGGAGGTTCCCAGGCTAGGGGTCTAATCGGAGCTGTAGCGGCCGGCCTATGCCAGAGCCACAGCAACACGGGATCCGAGCCGTGTCTGCAGCCTACACCACAGCGCACGGCAATGCTGGATCCTTAACCCACTGAGCAAGGCCAGGGATGGAACCTGCAACCTCATGGTTCCTAGTTGGATTTGTTAACCACTGAGCCACGACGGGAACTCTAGTACAAAAAAAATGTTAAAAGAATAAGTATTTTATTGTGGAATTTGGTATAATAACTGAGTTTGTGTATTTATTCATTTTTATTAACTTATTTTGTGAATTAATATCTTACTTTTCTAGCAAATTTAACTATGTGGAATATAGGTAAAACCCCAAAGAAAGTATTCAGTTTAAAGTTTATGTATTTTATCCCTGGATAATCTGTCCTCAATCATATTTTTTGTTTGTTTGTTTGTTGTTTTTTAGGGCTGCATCTGCAGCATATGAAAGTTCCCAGGCTAGGGGTCACATTGGAACTGTAGCTGCTGGCCCACCACAGCCACAGCAATGCTGGATCTGAGCTGCATCTGCGACCTTCATTGCAGCTCACTGCAACGCCAGATCCTCAACCCATGGAGTGAGGCCAGGGATGGAACCCTAATCCTCGCTGGATCCCAGTCGGATTCATTACCACTGAGCCACAATGGGAGCTCCCCTGACTCATATTTTTATACCTTAATATAATAGATATGTTTTTAGTTTTGGAGTAGATGAGGAGGTAACACACATAGTAAAGGTAGGTACAATAGCAGCATCTATGAATGAAAGCTGAGCCTAGCAATGAAGATATAAGCAGGACAGCTATAAATAACTGAAAAAATAGTTCCAAAAAGCATAGAAATCTCTCTTTGGTATAGAGGGAAACAGCTTGTCACATCTTAAAATCCCAACAGAGTTCCTGTTGTGGCTCAGCGGTAACAAATTTGACTGGTGTCCATGAGGATTCAGGTTCAATCCCTGGCTTCATTCGGTGGGTTGGGGATCAGGTGCTGTTGTGAGCTGTGGTGGTGGGTCTCAGACTCAGCTCAGATCTCCCATTGCTGCGCCTGTGGTGTAGGTCATCTGCCGCCGCTTTGATTCAAACCCTAGCCTGGGGAACTTCCATATGCCACAGGTGTAGACCTAAAAAGCAGCAAAACTCCAAAACCCATAAGCCATCATTTTAATTAAATGAAACACAAACATTAATGTATGAGAGTATTACGGCTCAATCACCATGAGGTTAATTTGTAGTCTTTAAAAAAGAAGTATGTGGAGTTCCCTTGTGGCATAGCAGGTTAAGGATCTGGTGTTGTCACTGCAACAGCTCAGGCCCCTGCTGTGAAACAGGTTCAATCCCTGGCCCTGGAACTTCCTTTTGCAAGCATGGCCAAGCCATACATATGCACCTTAAAGTTGATTTATGTGGTACTGGCGTATCTTCCAGTGTACACTGTAGACTTTGTATGAAACAGATCTATTAGAATGTTAAGCCTCATGGTGTCAGGAACTTGCTGGCTTTGTCTGCCACTCTATCCCTGGAACTGAAAAGAGTAGTCAGTAAATATTTATTGAATGAATAAGTGGGTCCATGATTTGTCTTTAAGTGTGTAGCTAATTTTAGAAAAATCTACGTTCAGGTGTCTAGAGTATGCTCACAATTCATTCCTTTGCAGTATTGAAACAAATGAGGTATTCTATAGTCTAAATGTGTAAACCATGTGTCCTGTTCATTCTGGGTAAGTTTTTATTAGTGTAATCTGTTGGGCCTCATTGGAATGTGTTTTATCTTTCTTTAGACACATGCCTGGACATACTAGTAGAGAAGTCCTCGTCATCTTTAGCAGCCTCACAACTTGTGACCCATCGAATATCTATGACCTAATCAAGGTAGAGCCAATAATTTCTTTATAATCAAAGTTACAATTCTAAAACAAATTCTGGAGTGAATTTATTGCTAGTTTTCAGAGCATTCTATCTATGTTTTCAAAAACATTAATTCGATTTTTTTTTTCCCTCAAAACCTTCCATTTCCTTGGATTTTACGAAGACCCTAAAGGCGGCTAAAATTAGAGTGTCTGTTATTGGATTGTCTGCAGAGGTTCGGGTTTGCACTGTGCTCGCTCGTGAAACTGGAGGTATATATCTAGAATCTTCAATAGTTACTTATCATGACTATATAAAAAGTAACTATTAATTAGGATGTTTTCATCTGTTTTTAAGCTGCTAAACTTAAATCAGTTCATGTCCTGAAGTCCAAAATATGGGTAGTCATATTAAATATATCATGGGTTCTATAAGATATCTCAAAATGCAAGGAATTTTCAATAGTTATGTCAGTGTTTAAAGCATTGTAACTTTTGAAAAGCTAGAAATTTCACTATATATAACTCTTAGCAAAGATCTTATAAATTAGCTTTAATTAAATTGTAATTACAGTTATTCCTCAAGAAGTCAATTTAGAGATGTTGTTTAAAGTTTGTGAAAAATGATAATTAGCTTAAATATTTATTTTGAAAGTGAACATTCTCAGATAGTAAAACTTTTAAGAATTTTACAGAAATTATAATTCATTCCTTACATCTGGAAAGCTAATGTTTCTTTTATTTTGTGTCTTGTTAGGCACATACCATGTTATTTTAGATGAAAGCCATTACAAAGAATTGCTGACACATCATGTTAGTCCTCCTCCTGCTAGCTCAAGTTCTGAATGCTCACTTATTCGTATGGGTAAGTGTGTATTTTGTGTTATTTTTAAAAATACTTTTTTTTTTGTCTTTTTGCTATTTCTTTGGGCTGCTCCCGCGGCATATGGAAGTTCCCAGGCTAGGGGTTGGACCGGAGCTGTAGCCACCGGCCTACACCAGAGCCACAGCAATGCCGGATCGTCAACCCACTGAGCAAGGGCAGGGACCAAACCCGCAATCTCATAGTTCCTAGTCAGATTCGTCAACCACTGCGCCACGACAGGAACTCCCTTTTTTTATACACACACACACACACACACATACACACACACGTATGTAATTTTAGGGTCACACCTGAAGCATATGGTGGTTCCCCAGCTAGGGGCTGAATCAGAGCTGTAGCCACCTGCCTACACCACAGCCACAGCAACGTGGGATTCAAGCCACCGTCTGCAACCCACACCACAGCTCACTGGCAATGCCAGATCCTTAACCCACTGATCGAGGCTGGGGATTGAACCTGCATCCTCATGCGTGCTAGTCAGATTCGTTTCCATTGAGCCACAATGGGAACTCCAAAAAAATATATTTTGACTCAAACTATATTTCTGTTTTCACTTGCACAAGTTTTTTTGTTTGTTTGTTGTTATTGTCGTCGTCTTTTTAGGGCTGCACCCATGGCATATGGAGGTTCCCAGGCCAGGGGTCAAATCAGAGCTGGAGCTGCCACCCTACACCACAGCCACAGCAACACCAGATCCAAACCACGTCTCTGACCTACACCACAGCCACTGCAATGCCAGATCCTTAACGCACTAATCGAGGCCAGGGATTGAATCTGTGTCTTCATGGATGCTAGTTGGGTTCATGACCGCTGAGCCACAACAGGAACTTCACAGGTTATCATTTTAACACCTAAGGGTTTCTTTTATTGGAGTTCCCATCATGGCTCAGTGGTTAACGAATCCGACTAGGAACCATGAGGTTTTGGGTTCCATCCTTGGCTTTGCTCAGTGAGTTAAGGATCCGGCGTTGCCGTGAGCTGTGGTCTAAGTTGCAGACTCGGCTCGGATCCCAAGTTGCTGAGGCTCTGTCGTAGGTCGGCGGCTATAGTTCCGATTTGACCCCTAGCTGGGGAACCTCCATATGCCGTGGGAGCGGCCCAAGAAATGGCAAAAAGACAAAAACAAACAAACAAAAAAAAGTTTCTTTTATTTGACTTAAATTTTTTGTTTGTTTTTTAGGGCCGTACCCACGGCATATGGAGTTTCCCAGGCTAGGGGTTGAATCAGAGCTGTAGCTGCCGGCCTACATCACAGCCACAGCAACGCCAGATCCAAGCTGCATCTGTGACCTACACCACAGCTCATGGCAACGCTGGATCCCTAACCCACTGAGCAAGGCCAGGGATTGAACCTGCATCCTCGTAGATGCTAGTCAGATTCGTTAACTGCTGAGCCATGACGGGAACTCTGACTTAAATGTTTTATAATTAGAGAAAATTATGCTATTGAAGCAACTTTGGGAAATAGAAATAAAACTAAAATTAAATCCACTTGTAGTTCTATCACTCAGGCAACACTACTGGCTATTCTTTTATTGTTAAGGCTAGAAAGGTATAAAGACATTGTGTTTCTAGAAAAACTCTAGTACTAGGAAATTTGAAAAATCCGTTGTATTGTTTGATTAAAGCTGTGTAATACAAACTGTGCAAAGACAGAGGACTGCAGGGAGATATCAGATTGCTCAAAGTGATTTTTTTCAGGAGGGAGAAATTGGTTTTGCATCATTTAAAATTTTTTTAATTTTCCTGTTTTTCAAAAATTATAGTAAACATTTGTAACAGCTATAATTGAAAAAGTCCAACTTTTTCAATATAAAAAGAATCTCCTTGTTTAACGTGCATTTTTAAATTCTCAGTGGGATCAGGAATGCTTTTCTGCATTGTTTTTAGCCATTTATAGTACAGGTCAACCTTTCTTTCCTGTGTCCTACTCTAAAATGATATTAGTATCTATCTCATTGTGTGTTGCAAGGATTGAGTTAATAAAGACAAAGTATTTAAAGTTATGCTTGACATAAACCATACCTTTTCGATATTATGTGAGCTAATCTCTTTTGGTTTACCAATACATATCCTTAGTCCATTTTAAATTTGATAATTTTAAAATTTTTATATTGGCGTTCCTGTCGTGGCGCAGTGGTTAACGAATCCGACTAGGAACCATGAGGTTGCGGGTTTGGTCCCTGCCCTTGCTCAGTGGGTTAAAGATCCAGCATTGCCATGAGCTGTGGTGTAGGTCACAGATGCAGCTCAGATCTGGCATTGCTGTGGCTGTGGTGTAGGCCGGCGGCTACAGCTCTGATTCAACCCCTAGCCTGGGAACCTCCATTTGCCATGGGTGCAGCCCTAAAAAGAAATATATATGGAAAACAAACTGAAGCATTCCAAAATTTTAAGCGTTTCTTCCACAATTAATTTTTCTTCTAATCTGGAATTACTGTCAGCTTGACCATGCTACAATAAACATAACTAAAAGTCAAGAAAGAGAACTCCTGCACAAGTTTGTGGGCTTTCCAGTAGGAACATTTTTAGGTTTCTTTTCCTAGAATTTTGCTATTTTCTTTGAAAAAAGAAAGTAATACATTTTTCTTCTGTTCAGGATTTCCTCAGCATACTATTGCTTCTCTGTCTGATCAAGATGCAAAACCCTCTTTCAGCATGGCGTAAGTAAAACCTTGAAACTGTCTGTGGTAATGTTTTCATCCTGTTAACTCCTTCCTATAAGTTAAAAAGACAGGCTTAAAATGTAATGGCTTTTGTACAATATTACTTTCTCTGTAGCTGTAAAAAGGAGTGAGGTGTGTGGAAGTGGCTACCGTTTGGCAAGGCGGAGTACTAGAGAGTAAAGCGCTGCACGGAGAGCCTCAGAGATCTCCCCATAAGCCATTAGCTGAGTATGGATCTGCATTCCCATTAGGAAATTACTGGAGGCCAGAGAAAGAAGCACCAGAGAGGAGCAGCAGAGCCATCCCTAGAGCTTACATGGGGCAGGGAGTAGTACTTAGTCCCACCAGGCAGTGTGGAAAGACCTCTTAACACCCCAGACATGGAATAGAGTCAGAGTCCATAGTAATGAAATCAAATTACGCTGGATGAGCAGCTGTTGTGGATAGCCTAACAAACTTAAAAGCAAGTCTTGAACATATCAAATTGTTTACCAGTTCCTTAAGTATGTTCCAGAAAAAGCCACCAATATACTTAAGGCAATTAAAAAAAAAAAAACTCAGCACCCAAAGCAGAGCAAAATTCACAGTATCTGGCAGCCAATCAGAAATTACCAGTTATGGGAGTTCCTGTTGTGGCTCAGTGGGTTAAGAACCCGACTAGTATCCACAAGGATGTGGGTTCAATCCCTGGCCTTGCTCAGTGGGTTGAGGATCCAGTGTTCCTGTGAGCTGTGGTGTAGGTCACAGACACGGCTTGGATCTGGCGTTGCTGTGCCTGTGGCATAGACTGGCAGCGGCAGCTCTGATTTGATCCCTACCCTGGGAACTTCCACATGCCTCGAGTGCGGCTCTAAAAAGAAATTACCAGGAGTTCCTGTTGTGGCTCAGTGGAAACAAACCTGACTAGGATCCATGAGGATGCAGGTTCAATCCCTGGCCTCGGTCAGTGGGTTAAGGATATGGTGTATCCCTTAGCTTTGTGTAGGTCACAGATGCAGCTCACATCCAGCATGTGGCCCTGGCATAGGCTGGCAGTTGCAGCTTTGATTCGACCCCTACCCTGGGAACTTCCATATGCCAAGTGTGAGGCCCTAAAAAGACAAAGAAAAGAAAAGAAAAGAAAAGAAAAGAAAAGAAAGTAGCACTGTGGAATGCTTGGCCAATTGGGATCTGCTCTCTAGCACAGGAAACTCTATCCAATATTCTGTGATAATCTATACGGGAAAAGAATCTGAAAAGAATGGATGTGTGTATATGCATAACTGAATCACTGGCTGTACAGCAGGAATTATCACTACATTGTAAATCCACTATACTTCAATGAAACAAAAAAAATCATAGTAGCATACTTTCTTTTGCTCTAACTGCTCACATCTTTATATATCACTTTTTGAAAATAATATTTCCTCTCACAGGCATCTGGATAGCAACACTGAGCCAGGACTTACATTAGGAGGCTATTTCTGCCCACAGTGTCGGGCAAAGTACTGTGAGCTTCCTGTTGAATGTAAAATCTGTGGTAAGAAACCAATTGTTCATTATTCAGTGAATTGATCTTGGCAGAGCCTCCTTGCCTGCCCATTCACATCTCTCACAAGCATCCTATCCTAATAAATCTATTTCTTGCTTTAAAAAAAAAGAATTAATCTTGAATAACTTATTACATGTATAGCTATTAAAATAAATATAAAGTTGTGCTTTCCTTTTTTTTCATTGTGTTCCTACTACTCCATTTCTAAAAATAAACATGGCATTCTCGAGAGTTTCCTGATTTTCTTTCTCAAAAAAAGTATGTTTTTTAAAAACAATATAGTAGATCTAGGAGACATTATTGTAGTAGATCTAGTAGACATTTATTTCATAAAAGAAATACATATAAGGAGAATGAGGAATTAAAGCAATAGAATTGTAGGATTTTATTTCATTTATAAGTAAGCAGGTTGGCCAAGAGTTTACCTATTTAGTGACAGAATTACGACTCCATCCTGGAACCTCTTTTTATGGCCACAAGTAAACTAAAGAAATGAATGCCAGCAATCCTAAAAAATACCGTGAAATATTTATCCTAAGTTATAACATTTGACATTTCAACCATCATTTTTATGAGACTCGGGCTATTAAATATATCTCTCTGCTTTATGTGTTAGGTCTTACCTTGGTGTCTGCACCCCATTTGGCACGGTCTTACCACCACTTATTTCCTTTGGATGCCTTTCAAGAAATTCCCCTAGAAGAACATAATGGAGAAAGGTATATGAGTTTTGATTAATTTATATCTGTTACAAGAGGTGAAGTAATGTGTGAATATACTGTTACTATCCTAAAAAAGAGTCATATTCATTTGGACAAGATAACTGCTCATATAGAAAATGAGGTATGGAATGCCTTGGTTATGATTGCAATGATTCATTAAACACATCTAGAGCTCCAAAAATCTGTTAATTCCCCTAAACTCATCTATGTATAGTAAGAGAGGTGGTATATTCATTAATTTGCTCTCCAGAAAGAAAAAAAGAAGTTCTGAATTGTAGAATTTGCTACTTTCCATTGTGCAAAACTGAAAGATGAATCCAGAAGGCCTGATATCAAAATGATATGAGAAATAAAGATGACATCAAAGGAGTTCCAGTTGGGGTGCAGCGGAAATCAATCCGACTAATATCCATGAGGATGCGGGTTTTGATCCCTGGCCTCCCTCAGTGGGTTAAAGATCCATTGTTATGGTGAGCTGTGGTACAGGTTGCAGATGTGGCTCAGATCCTGCGTTGCTGTGGCTGTGGTGTAGGCTGGCAGCTGTAGCTCCCATTCAACCCCTAGCCTGGGAACTTCTACATGACACAGTACAGCACTAAAAAGCAAAAAAAAAAAATTTAAGGGTATTTTCTGCTATTGAAAGAAAGAACTTCAGTTCCTTCAGTTCAACTAGACTGAAAGGGACTGTCAAGTGCCTGATATATTCAAGACAGACTGCACTAAAGTGTATCATTGTGAAATTTTAGAATATATGGCAAAATACTAACCCCAAACATTTCTGGAGAGGGAGAATTAGGTCACTTGACCTAGAATTAAAATTGTTTAATTTCTCATTAACAACACTGGATGCTGACAGGGAACAATTTCCTTCAAAATTTTGACTGAACATTATTACCAACCTAAATTATGTATGCAGCCAAACTATCAGTCAAATGTCAGTAGAATAAAGATGTTTTCAGACTTGTAAGGTCTCAAAAAAGAGACTTTCTTGGAAAGCTGTGAAGAGATCATTCAAAGGAACCGAAAAAGAAAATAAATGGGAAAAGGATAGGAATGTTTTATCTCAAACATGGCTAATGAAAGTCTTAGAATGACTTCCCAGAATGACACTTGTGTGTCAGATAAGGAAAATGGTCAGTTCAGTTTGGAGAAGGTCAGCATGATCTAGGACAGGTGTCACCAGGGGATGGAAACTGGAATTCCTGACCTAGATGAACATAAGACTATTTAGACTTTTCAGGGAACAGTTGGGGCTGAAGTAGTAATTACGTAGAAAACTAAGCTCATGAATAACAATATAGTTATTAATGCCAAGAAAAAATGTTTTATAGAGAGGAGTTGTATGTTATAGCTCAGCTGAATATGTCCCTATAGTCATAATAAACTAAATATTTAATACTATTCTGTCCAGGGAGTTCCCATCATGGCTCAGCAGTAATGAACCCAATTAGCATCCATGAGGATGAGGGTTCGATCCCTGGCCTCACTCGGTGGGTTAAGGATCCAGTGTTGCCGTGAGCTGTGGTGTAGGTTGCAGACTCGGCTCAGATCCCTCAGATCCCTGTTGCTGTGGCTTTGGTGTAGGGCCAACAGCTACAGCTCTGATTTGACCCCTAACCTGGGAACTTCCATGTGCTGTGGGTGTGGCCCTAAAAGGAACAACAAAAAAATTATTCTATCCAAAATGATTGAACTACATAGAAAACAATGACATTTATCATGCTATTGGTTCAAAAAGGTTGAAAGAAAATTAATATCTCATCTTCCATAGTGGGAGGTTCATAGCCAACACCTATTATACAAACAAACAAAACAGGAGATAGCACTATGAGCATAAGTAACTGTTAAACAGTTAACATTTTTAAGTGTTTAGTCTGGAAATGAAGTCGGGGAGGGGGGGAGCTGCTCTTTTTTGTAATAAGTTTTGAAAACTTTTAACTCTTTGAACCATTCCTTAAAAATTAAGTCCTGGATTTCCCTTATGGTGCACCAGGTTAAGGATCCAGTGTTGTCACTGCTGTGGCTTGGGTCGCAGCTGTGGCCCGGGTTCATTCCCGGCCCTGGGAACTTCCACATGCTGTGGGTGCAGCCAAAAAAATTTTTAAGTCCTTAGACATCCATTTTTGAGATAAATTAACTACTTCCTATCCATCTAGATAGACTTGTACCAGCTGTCTGCTGTCTTTGGGAAAGTTGGAAAATAGTCACTTTCCATAGGGTTTAATTCCCTTGCGGAATCCCAGTTGAGAAATCATATTCATATTAACCTTGATGAAAATGAAATAAAATTTGTTTAAGCAGGATTTTAAGCTGTCAGATGACCTTGGGATATACTGTGGAATTTTCTTAAATTACTGGTATCTTAACTCTTTCTCCTAAAATCATGTGTAGAGATAATTACACTTGACCTTTGAACTATATGAGTTTGAGCTGCGAAGTTCCACTTACATATATATTTCTTCTGTAAATATATACTACAGTACTACGTGATCCACAGTTGTCTGAGTCCTCGGATGTGGAATTGTCAGTATGGAGAGTCAGAGGGTCAGAGGGCCGATGGTAAAGTTATACTCAGAATTTTGACTGTGGAGATCAGCACCCCTAACTCCCATGCTGGTCAAAGGTCAACTGTACTGATTAATTAAAGGATTCTTGTTACTGAGATTTTCCTGATCTATTATTTTAATGAGTGAATTCTTAAACTTTCTTTTTCAGGTTTTGTTATGGCTGTCAGGGGGAATTGAAAGACCAACATGTAAGTTCCTGTGCTTTGTAAATATTAGGTATTGTACAAGAAATATTGAGGAAAAAGTATCATAAGTTTACAATAGATTGTTGAAGACCAGGCTTATATCAGATTATTCTTTGAAAGTATAACAGTAGGTAGAGATAAAATGAGAATTACTACAAATAGTTGCTTTATAATTCTGCATTCTAATTTTGCTATCAAGATATTTGAATACTTTAAATGTCTCCAGTTTGCAAGCAAAACTGCATTTTGTTTAGAAACATTAAAATATTTTTTCTGGAGTTCCCGTCGTGGCGCAGTGGTTAACGAATCCGACTAGGAACCATGAGGTTGCGGGTTCAGTCCCTGCCCTTGCTCAGTGGGTTAATGATCCGGCGTTGCCGTGAGCTGTGGTGTAGGTTGCAGACGCGGCTCGGATTCCGCGTTGTTGTGGCTCTGGCGTAGGCCGGTGGCTACAGCTCCGATTCGACCCCTAGCCTGGGAACCTCCATATGCTGAGGGAGCGGCCCAAGAAATAGCAAAAAGACAAAAAAAAAATTTTTTTCTCCGTAAGTACACTATGTAACTCATTTTGAAGTTACCATTTAAAGTAGCAACAGACCAAAAGTTATTCCCCTATTGTGCCATTGAGAAAATATTATTTGAAAATTTGAAGGAGGTCAATTTGAATGTATTAACTTGGGAGTCCCTGTTGTGGCTCAGCAGTAATGAACCATACTCATATCCATGACGATGCAGGTTCGATCCCTGGCCTTTCTCAGTGGGTTAAGGACCCCTGCATTGCTGTGGTGTAGGCCAGCAGCTGCAGCTTGGTTTGGCCCCTAGCCTAGGAACTTCCATATGCCGTGGGTGCAGCCCTAAAAAAGACAAAAAAAAAAAAGAGAGACTATATTAACTTAAAGTTGCTAATAACATGGATCACTATCTAGTTTTAATTTTTTGTTAATTTAGTTACATGTCCATATTTATTTCATATTTTTAATTCGATGAATTTTATTATATTTATAGTTGTACAACCATCATCACAACCTAATTTTAGAACATTTCCATATTTAAAACTATACTTTATAAACCGTTTAAAATGTTATTTGGGGAAGTTCCTTTGTGGCACAGCTCTGACATTGCTACAGCTATGACACAGGGTACACCTGTGGTGCGGGTTCAATCCCTGCCCAAGGAAGTTCCACCTGCCATGGATGTGGCCGAAAATATAAATAAATAAAAATAAAATAAAATATTAGTTGGAAGGATTGCTTGTTTATTCTGCTTTCACATTTCATAAATCAGTTTTAGTAAGTGCTGTGTATCTCTTGAACATCAGTAGCTTTATCCTCACCACAACCACTTTTTGAGTCATTTGACAGTTTTTTAAGAACACATCAAAAAAAAAATCATCTTTTATGCTCTGTGAGATTTAATGTTTTTTGTTTTTTTTTATTCTCCCTTTTTTTTCTTTTTTAGCCCTTGGCATATGGAATTTCTGGGCCAGAGATCAGATACGAGCCATAGCTGTGACCTGTGCCACAGCTGTGGCAAGGCTGGATCCTTTAACCCACTCGAATGTCTTCTAGCTAGGCTATACCTAAACTGTTTTTTAAATTTATGTTTCTTCTTCTCACTGCAGGTCTATATTTGCAGTGTGTGCCAGCATGTTTTCTGTGTGGACTGTGACGTTTTTGTTCATGACTCTCTCCATTGTTGTCCTGGCTGTATTCATAAGATTCCAGCTCCTTCAGGTATTTGACTGCGGCATATAGTAGACTTTGTATGTATTAAAAAGAAATTTGCAACTGTAAATAAAATAATTCTTCAGAAGAAACTCCAATGAAAATATGAAGAACATTTTGAAAGGAAAATCTGATGTAAGAAACCTATTGCTTTAAACCTTCCTCTGTAATGACTGGTAAACTGCTTACTTAATGGAGTATATCTAATACCACCATTTTGGTGGTTTGGTGTCTGAGACTGGTTTACCTTATATTTCCGGCTAATGAACTATCCTTGTTAGCCTCACTCAGGTTCATACTTAGGGACTGCTTAACTTTTTTTAAATTTTTTTGTCTTTTTTGCCATTTCTAGGGCCACTCCCATGGCATATGGAGGTTCCCAGGCCAGGGGTCCAATCGGAGCTGTAGCCGCCGGCCTACGCCACAGCCACAGCAACTCAGGATCCAAGCCGTGTCTGCGACCCACACAGCTCATGGCAACGCTGGATCTTTAACCCACCAAGTAAGGTCAGGGATCGAACCCGCAACCTCATGGTTCCTAGTCGGATTCATTAACCACTGAGCCAGATGGGAACTCCAAGGGACTGCTTAACTTAATCATTGTCAACTTTCCTACCCTGGGTCATCAGAAAAATGTAGGTGAGAATGTATAATGAGGTCTGTGTTTCATGTTCACGAAGATGTACCATTATAGGCAGAACCCTTTTTAGGGGATATCCTTTTGAGAGTAAATCAGGTTTCCACAGCAAAGGGAAATGTATTTAAGTCTGCAGACTTTAGTCACTCTCGATTGAGTTTCACTCTGATATTCATGATTGTATTAATTACAATTCTACTGAACGTTATCAGTAAAGACAACATAGTCCTGTCCCAGGGAGTCTGTTCAGCAAGTTTAGGAGGGAGCCCAGGAACAGGCATTTTTAACAACACATGTGTGCACACACAAAGACATAATTTGACCAAAGTACAGATCTTTCTCACAAGAGTCCTACTGCCTGTGCCTAGACACAAATGATTCTTTCTGAGTAGATAGATTTCAGCTCCAGAAGACCAGGCGACTGCTTTCTTCCTTCTGCTCTGTCAACAGGGGTATCAGTGGCTTGCAGGAGATGCCATTAATATATCAGAGTATTCTGTTTCCTCCTACTTGAATTAAAAGAAAGGTCATGAGTGGGCATCTCTTGAAAAGTTACTTCAGAATATATTAGAGACATACCTACACTACCATAAATAGAAGGGATATTCTCTTGACAATTTTGGGTTTTATTTGTAGTTAGGCTTATTAAGGAGGACTTTCCTTTCTCAATATTATAGAGAGAATTCTGGCTTAAGATTACAGAGATAAAAATGGTGATCTAGGTATCTAAAAATACCATTAGTTCTGGCCTTTAATTTCCCTCTGGACCACCACAAAATACTACAGTAATGAAACAATTTAACGTCAGAGATCTTTCTGAATGGTATGTCTTTCTGAGTTGCACTGATCAGAAAACTCCTCAATATTTAAAATTCATTATGAAAATTTGATTTATTTTAAATATTTAAATTTTTTTTTTTTTTTTTTTTTTGCTTTTTAGGGCTACACCCGTGGCATAAGGAGGTTCCCAGGCTAGGGGGTCTAACCAGAGCTACAGCTGCCGGCCTACACCACAGCCACAGCAATGCAGGATCTGAGCCACGTCTGCTACCCACACCACAGCTCATGGCAACGCCAGATCCTTAACCCACTGAACGAGGCCAGAGATCGAACCCACAACCTCATGGTTCCTAGTCAGATTTGTTTCCACTATGCCACAGAACTCCTTAAATACTTTTATTGCATACATTTCCCTCCATAGTCCTTTTTATTTTGCCTGACCATCTTAGTCTTTTAACTGAAGCATTTACTCCATTTATATTTAATGTTCCTACTGAGATATATATATATATATATATATATATATATATATATATATATATATATATATGTTGTTTTTTGTAGTTTGTTTTTTTTTTTTTTTTTGCTTTTTAGGGCTGCACCTGATATATTTGTTTCAACTATTCCATCTTCATTTTTCTCTTCCTTCTTACTTTTTTTTTTTTAAGATTTCTTGTTTTTTTACCATCCTGTGTTTTCCTAAACTAGTTTGGAAATGGTGTGCTCTATTTTTATTCTTTTAGTGGTTATCCTAGAAATTACAATACACATAATTCCTTAACTTGGGTTCTGTAGAAAGTAGAACTTGAAGCAAAGGTGGAACTATTGTTACTTTATTTGGGAGGTGCAGATCTGGGGAAGTAAAGGTGAGGAAGAAAAGGGAAGGGAAGGCAAAGAAAAACCGTATGTTACCACAGTGGCCAAGCTTGATGACAAGCTGTGAAGAGCCATAGGAGTCTCCCAGCAGGTGTGTTCACACAGAGTATGGGACTTCTCTAGGTTTATAAGGAGAAGCTGCCCCGCTGTGCAGTCCATCCAAGGGAGGAAGGGGGGTCGATGCAATTTTGTAACTTCCTCCAGCTCACATTTCCCATTGGCCAAGGTTTGCCACGTAGGTCTGTGTCATCTGGTTCTTAGGTAACTGCTCAGGAAGCCAGATCTCAGGCTCAGCAGTGTAGCATTACAGCCAGTTCTGGAAGGTCAGATAGACTTAGTGTGTCTCGATTTGGACTCCAGCCAGCTCCGGAAGCTGGGCAAAGGCAGCAGCAGTGCAGAGGAGGAGGCAGGCAACACCTTGGAAAGAAGGAAGTGGCCAAGGGAATCTGAGGTGGCTGGCATTGTTTCCAGTACTCCTTCATAACAGCAAAATATAAAGTTAACTGGGAGTTCCTATTGTGGCTCAGCAGGTTAAGAACCCAACTAGTATCCATGAGGATTCGGGTTCAATCCCTGGCCTTGATCAGTGGGTTAAAGGAACCAGCATTGCTGCAAGCTGAGGCATAGGTTGCAGATGTGGCTTAGATCTGGCGTGGCTGTGGCTCTGGCCATGGTTGGCAGCTGCAGCTCTGATTTGACCCCAGGTCTGGGAATTTCCATATGCTACCGGTGCAGCCCTAAAAAGACTAAATAAATAAATAAATTTAACGTGTACCTTTACCCTCCCCACAGATCATACATTTAACCTCCTTTACCTACCTCCTCACTTATATATATAGTTGTATATTTAATTTCTATTTCACAAGTCATTAGTATTCATTTTAATCAGTCACTGTTTATTAAGATTTAATCATATATTTACTTCATGGCTCTTGATTTCTTATGTCTCAAATATGTTTAGGGTCATTTTCCTTCTACCTGAGGTACATCCTTCAGAATATACTAGTGTTCAGAGTTCCCGTCGTGGCTCAGTGGTAACAAATCCAACTAGAATCCGTGAGGATACCAGTTTGGTCCCTGGCCTCACTCAGTGGATTAAGGAGCCGGCATTGCCATGAGCTGTGGTGTAGGTCACAGACACGGCTTGGATCCTGCGTGGCTGCGCCTGTGGCGTAGGCCAGCAGCTACAGATCCAATTAGACCCCTAGCCCAGGAACCTCCATGTGCTGAGGGTGTGGCCCTGAATAGCAAAAAAAAAAAAAAAAAGCTGTCTTAAAAAATGAATCGCTGGGGAGTTCCCGTCGTGGCGCAGTGGTTAACGAATCCGACTAGGAACCATGAGGTTGCGGGTTCAGTCCCTGCCCTTGCTCAGTGGGTTAACGATCCGGCATTGCCGTGAGCTGTGGTGTAGGTCGCAGACGCGGCTCGGATCCCGTGTTGCTGTGGCTCTGGCGTAGGCCGGTGGCTACAGCTCCGATTGGACCCCTAGCCTGGGAACCTCCATATGCCGCGGGAGCGGCCCAAGAAATAGCAACAACAACAACAATAAAAAAGACAAAAGACAAAAAAAAAAAAAAGAATCTCTGGGAGTTCCCTGTTGGCTCAGCAAATTAAAGTTCTGGCATTGTTACTGCTGTGGCATAAGTTTGATCCCTGGCTTGGGAACTTCCGCAGGCACAGCCAACAAAACAAAACAACCATGGAGGAATACACTAACAGTGGTTGCTTGGGTTGGGGGTGTAGAGCAGAGTGGATGGGAGTAAGAAATGTTGTTTAATATTTTTATGTAGCTTAAATTTTGGGGCCCTGTAAATGAATTATGTATTCAAAAATAATAAAATTTATA
Organism: Phacochoerus africanus; assembly: GCF_016906955.1. Classification (NCBI taxonomy): domain Eukaryota; kingdom Metazoa; phylum Chordata; class Mammalia; order Artiodactyla; family Suidae; genus Phacochoerus; species Phacochoerus africanus. The sequence continues at coordinate 32,300,686 of NC_062544.1, read as the reverse complement.
GACTCCTGGGAAGCTGTGGTGAAGCAGATGAAAGTAATGTAGCCAATGTGAGCTGTTAGTTGAGGGCCTGAAAGCAAACATGTTCATCAAATAACATAGCAGATACAGAGCTGGAGGTTGGAGGGGAACTGTTATGAAATTTCTTTTTCATTTATTTGGGTCATGATGCAAACAATACATTTCCACGTATATGTGGCAGTATGTGCACTGTTTCTATTTTGTTGTGACCTTGTTTCTCCCCTTAAACATATCGACATCCACACAAGGGGAAGATGGCAATACTATTTGGAGGCTGAAGAAGAGAAATAATTCGATTAAAAGCATGCACGTCCTGGAGTTCCCATCGTGGTGCAGTGGTTAATGAATCCGGCTAGGAACCATGAGGTTGCGGGTTCGATCCCTGGCCTTGCTCAGTGGGTTAAGGATCTGGCGTTGCCGTGAGCTGTGGTGTAGGCTACAGATGCAGCTTGGATCCTGCGTTGCTGTGGCTCTGGTGTAGGCCGGTGGCTACGGCTCTGATTAGACCCCTAGCCTGGGAACCTCCACATACCGCAGGAGTGACCCTAGAAAAGGCAAAAAGACAAAAAAAAAAAAAAACCCATGCACGTCCTATATTTAGAAGCACGTGTGACCGACTGTATATCTGAGTATATGTCATAATCAAAGCACTAACATACGTGGATACAATAAGGGAAAAGCAGGGCCTCTGCTGCTTGGAAGGGCGGTGGGGAAGAAGAACTGTAAGCATTTTGTAAGGTTTCCCAATACCTCGTGAAATTCCATGTGTTTGTGGTCTTATCTGCGTTCAGGTGTCTGAATCTCTGTAATGATCAACAGAGTCATATGTGAAATGATTTCTCTGAGTGATGAGAAAGGAAGGGTACAGCCTTGGGGAGTGGGGCAGTAGGATCCCACAGTCTTTAGTGGGTGGCGGAGTTTAGGAGAAAGGGTAGGAAGTTTGAGTTCCTGGAGCCTGTCGTAAGGAAGGACAGGGCATAGAGATTGTCATGCTTCTGGGAAGTGGCCTCAGGAGCGTCCTTTGGGGTCCACTTCTGTAAGAAGAGAAGAGTTATTATTTTCTTTCTGCCTTCTCTAATTCCGTTCTGGGGAGACCTGTTACAAGGTAGACTGGGGACACCAATGGGATCCTTATGAGATTTAAATTCTTAATTCCACCTGACTGAATGGTTATTTGAGTTCCACTTCAGGCCAGGGCCCTGGAGGTAATACAGTTTGTTCCTTTATTCATTAATTCTCTCAACAAGCCTTGTACATGTGCTGTTTGTCTGACAAGACCCTAGGCATTGGGATGTAGACACCAAGACGAGGACCCAAACATTCTAACCTCATGGCTCTGCCGCCCTCCCCGCTTAAGAAGTGGCCCTGTAGAGAAGTCAGTGGGGAAGTGCTAGTGATATACCAAGTGCAGTGGAATGTAGAAGAGGGGCTGTAGCATGGGCTTGGGTCCAAACTCAGGTGCCTGAGGGGGCCAAGCAGGTCATGCAAATACACGAAAAGGGGCCAGGTTAACGCCAAGTGGCAGCATCTGGAAAGCACTGGTTCCATCTAAAAGAGGCAGCCTCTAGATGCTGGACTCAGGAATAGAAGAGAGTTTTCACCGTACACCCTTTTGTACCTTTTGAATTTTATACACATGCATGTGTGACCTAGTCCAAAAGAAAAAAGGTTTTTCAAAGGAGGTAACTATCAGCCCTAGCCTATTTTTTTCTTCCTGGGAATGTAGTTTCCCTCAGGCCATATATTTTGATATTTAAAGAGGAATGAAAAAATGAATTTTTAAGTGGATTGTCCTGTTTTTTGTTTATTTTGGCCACACCCATGGCATGTGGAGGCTCCTGGGCCAGGGATTGAACCCACGCCATAGCAGTGATACTACCAGATGCTTAACCTGCTGCACTACAGAACTCTGTTGATTTTTAAAAACCACACGGGTTAAATGATTAAAGGTGCCTGTTGTCTACCAATTAACAAACTTTGGCCTCGTGTGTCTCTTCTCTATTTTTTATTAGAACAAATAATCTTTTAATTTTTAAGTGTCAGGCTTTTCTGGAATATACTCCTCTTAGGGGATAATTCTGTTGATATTTTAGGTATTCAGAATGGAGTCTTTGGAGGAAGAGAGATCTTTTAGGGATCTCTGTAATCAGTGATTCTAACGTGGTGTCTGGACCAGAACAATCAGCAGTTTCACCCTGGAACTCGTTAGAAATGTAAATTCTTGGGCCCCATCACAGACCTATTGAATCGAAACTGTGGGGGTAAGCCTAGAAATGTGCTTTAACAAGTCCTCCAGGAGACTGTGATAAATGCTAAAGTATGAGAACCACTGCCTCTAATCATATTACGGAGGTACATAGGTGACTTAAAAACAGGTCCTGGTTTTTAATAATGGACTTGAACTCAGGTAGCTTTACAGAAAACAAATTCCAAACATGGAATTGCTTTTTCATTTCTTTACATTCTCTTTAAACATTAACGTATTTGTATAGTTAGAATTCTTTAAAAAATAAATTTGAGTTATAATTAACATACAATAAAATGCTCCCATTTTAAGTAGGCAGTTCGATGCCTTCTGACAAATGCGCACATGCAGTGACAGCCAGTCAGGAGAGAACACTTTCGTCTTGCCCAGCAGACCCCGTCATAGTCAGTACCACCTGAGCTAGCACCAGATACCACCCATCTGCTTTCTATCACTGTAGATTAGTTTTGTCTGTTAAAGTTTCTTAAAAATTGAATCACACATTATCTATGGCTTCTCTTGCTTAGCATGATTTTAAGATTCATCTGTGTCGTGTATGTAGTTTGTTCTTTTTTACTACTTACTAGCATTCCATTGCATGGATAAACTTTTTATCCTTTGTATATTCCCAATGGGAATTTCTCAACTGCAATTTGTTTTGAATATTAGTTCCTCAAATGTGTTCTCACAGCTTCCCATTAAAGGACAAAGCTAGCACTGAAGTGGTTTCTGGGTTTTTTGGTTATTATGAATAAAGCAACTATGAATACTTCTATATAAGTCTTTGTGTGTTCATATGTTTTCATTTTTCTTGGATAAATACATAGGAATGGAATTGCTAGGTGGAATGGCAAGTGATTACTTAACTTTACATGACACTGCCAAGCTGTTTTTGCAGAGAATTGCACCATTTTACCCTCCTACAAGCCACATATGAGGGTCCCAGTTGCTCTACATATCCTTAACCAGCAGTTGGTATTGTACAATCAAACATCTTCACAACTTAAGAGTAGGCAATGAGGAGTTCCCTTCGTGGCTCAGCGGTTAACGAACCCGACTAGGATCCATGAGGTTGCGTGTTCGATCCCTGGCCTTGCTCAGTGGGTTAAGGATCTGGTGTTGCCATGAGCTGTGGTATAGGTCACAGACTTGGCTTGGATCCCTCGTTGCTATGGCTGTCGCGTAGGCTGGCAGCTATAGCTCCGATTAGACCCCTAGCATTCGACCCCTAGCCTGGGAACTTCTATGTGCTGTGGGTGCAGCCCTAAAAAGCAAAAAATAAATAAATAAATAAATAAAGTAGGCGATGATTTCTTAGGACACAAAAATTACAACTGAAATTCCCATTGTGGCTCAGCAGAAACGAATCTGACTAGCATCTGTGAGGACGCAGGTTCAATCCCTGTTCTCAATCAGTAGGTTAAGGATCCAGGTTGCCGTGAGCTGTGGGGTAGGTCGAAGACTTGGGTTGGATCCCCCATTGCTGTGGCTGTGGTGTAGGCCAGTGGCTACAGCTCTGATTCGACCCCTGGCCTGGGAAACTTGTGGCCCTAAAAAAAAGACAAAAAAAAATGGATTTCCCATTGTGGCTCAGCTGTAGCAAACCTCACTAGTGTTCATGAGGATGTGGGTTCCGCCCCTTGCCTCGCTCAGTGGGTTAAGGATCCAGCATTGCTGTGAGCTGTGGTGTAGGTTGCAGATGTGGCTCAGATCCAGCAGCTGTAGCTCCAATTCAACCTCTAGCCTGGGAACTTTCATATGCCAAAGGTGCAGCTCTAAAAAGCGGAAAAAAAAAGGAAAACAAAAAGTGAGTTCCCTGATGGTCTAATTTCTCAGTTCCCCAGTGGTTAGAATTCAGGGCCTTCACTGCTGCAGTTCCAGATCTGATCCCTGGTCTGGAAACTGAGATCCCATATCAAGCCGCTGTACATCATGGCCAAAACAACCACAACCACCAAAAAAAGACAGTTCATAAACAGAGAATATGTTTGCAATGCAAACATCTAACAAAGGACTGGTATCCAAAATATATAAAGGATAAAGAATTGCTGGTCCAAGAACAGCAGGATGTACCATGGACAGTGCTCCAAAGAGACACTGTCCCTGTAATATGTGTTAATACAAAAATTAGGAGGGTTCATCCACTTAACAATGGCTGCTTCTTGGCTGGGTAAATGCCCTTGTTGGACCAGAGCTTGACCAGCGGCATTCACAAGGTTACAGCTAGAAGCCTTGCTAACTCAGCAACTGGCCATCCAATCAAAGGGGGAGGGCATGAACTTTCTGGGACACCTGGGTTTGCCTTTCCTCAAGATCTAGCTTTATGGCAGCAGAACGTGGTGGATGCTGTTGCCAAACCATTTGGTCATCTGAACCCTTATGTGCCTGCCTTTCCTCATCTGCAAAATGGAGATAATACCTACTTTGGGAGCTCCCACTGTGAGCACAGTGAGTTAAGAATTTGACTGCAGTGACTCAGGTTGCTGAGGAGGCACTGTTTGATCCCTGGCCCTGGGCCTTTGGTTAAAGGATCAGGGGTTGCTGCAGCTGGGATGTAGGTCAGATTTAATCCCTAACTCGGGAACTTCCATATGCCAAGGGTGCGGCTATAATAATAATAATAATAATACCTACTTCCTTTAGACTGTTAAAGGGATTAAATAGACACATCTAAAGTGCTTAGAGCTGTGCCAGGCAAGGAGTAGCCCATGAGCAAATTTTAGTTATTATTATTGGTAATAATTACACGATATTTGAAATGAGTTTTGAAAGTATAAACCCAGAAAAATTAAGAAATCAGGAGGGGCCATCAGCCCACAGTTATTTTAAATTTTTGGAAGGTGGAAACTCAAATGGAATGGTAGTAACCAATGAAAGAGGCCAAAGGACCCCACAGCCTGAAAACACATGTAACCCCTGGGAGACTCTGTACCTTATAAAGAACCCTGGAGCAGCTGGACTCAGAAGGCCCAGTAAGAAAGAGTGCAGGAACGACAGGAGGGCTGAAAATCAAGGGAATGACAAAGTCTCTGCATGAGACAGTCAGCTCCCTCTACCCCACCGTCAGATTAGTTAATACACAGGTGTTAATCCTGAGGCAAAAAAAAAAAAGGATTTTTTTCTTAAAAAAGGAGGAGTTCCTGTCTTGGCTCAGTGGAAACGAATCTGACTAGTATCCATAAGCACGCAGGTTCGATCCCTGGCCTCACTCAGTGGGTTAAGGACCCAGCATTGCCATGAGCTGTGTCATAGGTCAAAGACACAGCTTGGATCCTACGTTGTGGTGTCTGTGGTGTAGGCCAGCAGCTACAGCTCCAATTTGACCCCTAGCCTGGGAACCTCCATATGCCTCAGGTGTGGCCCTAAAAAGCAAAATAATAATAATCATTATAATAAAAAATAAAAATGGAATAAACTGTTTCAGCTGACTTAGAGGAGATAGTGTGGGCCCTGGGCACCTCAAAACAAAGAATCTTTCAAGAACCAGCCATTTTATGCTCAAGGAATACCCCCAAGTGAGCTTTTGACTGCTAGCTCTGTTTTTAGAGCTAACTTGAAATCATTTTCTGAGCTGTTTCTCTGACATTTAGGGCTTCTCCAGGGTAAATCTTGACTCCCCAGTCTGTTCTCCATAAAGTAAAAGGGCTTAAGTTCAGGTCACACTCGTGTGGCTTTTAATCAGACTTTTTAACCATAATTTTGATCCATCAATTTTTAAATTGGCTAATCCCCAACTGAAAACCAAGGGTCAATACACATTTGAGGAAAGCTGATGATGTGAAAAATAAACACAAGGTAAACAGAAATTAGCCTTGGAGGAAACAGATACTCAGGAGACAGAGGAACTTTATCAGCATTAGTACCGATAAAGTTAATTGCCTATGGGGACCCACAAAATGGGGGCCACCTTCATGGCCTGAGCCAAGTCACAATTTGTAACCTAAGTCAGGTTGCACTTACGGGGAACACCTGTCAAGGAAACCAAATATACACCAATCACAATCCCCCAGCTTTAGCTAGTTTGCCTGACCCTAGAAAACAGGACCTGCTAGCCTTTCCCTGAAACCCCCGATCTTCTAGCCAATCAGGCCCCTTCTCTATAAAGCCTGCTCTTGCCCCACCCTCCTCCCCCATCCCCCTGGAGCAGCATCTTACTCCTCCAGTTTATGGGTTGTTTTCTCTTGACTCAAGGACGGCAAACACATTAAGTTGTTTTAATTTTGTCATTTGACAGTATCATAGGAGGGATTCAAAAAGATGGCCTGGGCTTAAAAAATTAAATCTCATGGATATAAGAAATAGAGAACAAGAAAGAGCTGTGGGAAATTGAAAGTATAATTTACTGATCTTAAGAATTACTTTTGGGAAGTTGGAAGACAACGAAGAGGACATCTCCCAGAAAGGAGAGTGAAAGCACTGAGGGGGAAAAAAAGATAAGAATTTTGGTGATAAATTGAATTCCCATCTGAGTAATGGGAATACCAGAATGAACAGAGAAGAGCAGACGGTGCAAAATGACCAAAAAAAAACCACAGAAGCTAATTTTCCGGCACTACTGGGAGGCCCACGTGTTCAGCTTGAAAAAGTTCACTGCGTAAAATCAACGTAGAAAGACCCACATCAAGACACAGTGACGCTGAAATTTTATAACCCACAGATAAAAGGAAATCCTAAAAGACACCCCAAAGAAGGAAACTGCTGCCAAAGAAATAAGGCTTATATTAGCACCAAAAATAGGAACCAGTCAAACCATTTAGAATAAAATACTTCCTATCGTGAGACTTGGTAAGTTTTGTTAGACCATTTGGGTTCTCCCTGAGCCCTGCTGACTCAGCACCCTGGACATGTACTGGTGATTTTGCAGCGAACAGCAACTTGTTTTGAGTTTTAGTTCCTCAAATGTGTTCTCACCTTCCCTAAAATTAAAGGACAAAGAGAGCATTTGGAGTCATGCCACAAATTCTCGTTCCAGTTGACTGGGACTCTGGAAAACCTCGAGGTAAGTAAATGACCATCTGTGGCCAAACTGCTTTTCTTCCACACCTAAACTTCCAGCCCTTTTATTTCTCTCATTTTTTTTTCTCTCTTTGGAGGCAGAAGGGCAGGCACTAGAGTTACACAGACTTGGGTTTAAATCCTTTCCAGGACCCAGCAGCCTCGCTGGTACCCTTAGGACTTGGAGTCAAAGAGCCTGAAACCTGAAGAGGACCTTGGAGGTCTTGTCTTCTCTGCTGCCCAGAAGGGGCCCCGGGGAAAGCAAAACTGACCACTGAGGAGTTCACTTCATGGCTCAGTGGTTAACAAACCCAGCGAGGATCCATGAGGACGTAGGTTCGATCCCTGGCCTCGCTCAGTGGGCTAAGGATCCGGCGTTGCTGTGAGTTGTGGTGTAGGTCGCAGACACAGCTCAGATCCTGCGTGGCTGTGGCTGTGGTGTAGGCCAGCAGCTGTAGCTCTGATTTGACCCTTAGCATGGGAATCTCCATATGCCGCAGGTGTGGCCCTAAAAAGCAAAGCAAAAAAACCAAAAAACAAAAAAAACCCCCCACCAAACCCACTGAACTTTGCTTCGGAGGCGTAGCGTGGATTTCAGCTGGTCTGTTGCCACCTTGTGCTCAATTATCTACAGGGAGGCCTGGAGCCATGGTGTTACCTGTTGGCCAAATCTAAATGAAATGTCCTAATTCATCAGTGATGAATGCAGCCCTGTGCCAGCGTCTGAGACACAGCTGGGGGCAGCCTGTATCTGCTTGTTTCTGTTTTTGAGACTGGTTAGGCATCCTAGTTTGGGCCATGTGACCAGAGCAGCATCAAAGACGCCTCCTCAGGTGAGTGTGGTTTCCCTGAGACCAAGGTGCCTGGCACAAGGCTAAGTGGTCCCTTACCTAAAACATCCTATACGACAGATGAAGGCTTCTAGACACTGGGCCCGGAGTCTGAGACGTCTCTGATGTTGGCCTGGATTTTTTTGGTTTTATTTTTGTATCTTATTCTTTACCTTTATTAAAGTCTGTAGTAAGTATACTACGTAGACGCTTGTAAGTTTTTCAATTATTCCACTCCGTGTACTTGCTAAAGGTGGCACTGCGAATGGGATAATGGGAACAGGTTTTGACTTAATAATTTCAATGCTGGCTCAGGCTTTGTTTGGAAGAAGAAAAGATGAAAAGTGGGAGAAAGATCTAGAAGCACTGAGTTATGCCAGGCTGACTGCCTGGTTTGAATTCACTCTGGTATTAGAACTATTCATGGGAGGAAAAGCACAGCAATGGAATTTATTTGCTATTTGTTTCTTTTAAATTGAAGTTTAGTTGATTTACAGTACTTGAGGGGTATAGCAAAGTGGTTCAGTTTTATATGTATAAATATATATTCGGACTCTTTTCTATTATAGGTTAATACAAAATGTTGAATATCATCCTGTGTGCCACACAGTAGGTTCTTGTTGTTTACCTCCTTTATTTTCTTACTGGCTATGCCCACGGCATGTGGAAGTTCCCAGGCTGGGGACTGAGCCCACACCATGGCAGTGGCCCAAGCCACTGCAGTGACAGTGCCCAATCCTTAACCTGCTGTGCCACAAGAGAGCTCCCTCGTTTATCTATTTCATACATAGTAGTGTGGATCTGTTAATCCCAGATTCCCCATTTAGCCCTCCCCCACCAGCCATGAAGTTTAAAGGGATAGATCCAGAGCCAGTGGAAGCAGCTAAATGGGTTAACACAGAAATTTAGACAGAAAGGAAGTCAGCCAAGAATAGTGGGGCGATCAAGGATGGCCTCAGCAGCCAGCTGGGCATCGGTGGCTCTAAACCATTCTCTGTGTTTCATGGTTTGGGCTGATGTGGCAAAAATGGAAGTAACCAAGAGAGAGGCCTCAGGCTGCCGAGCCCACCAAGTTCTGGCCAGTCTCTTTGGTAAAGGGAAGGAACATGATGCTGACGGGGGTTGGGAGGAAGTTTCTTTTGGTCAGAATGTGACTCTTGCCTGATAACCCCGAAGAGACTCTTGGTGGGGGGAGGTGGGCACAAAGGGACAACTGATGGGAAGGAGCTTTGAGTCTAAAAGCTAAGTAACATGGCGAGCTGCTTGAGCTTCCCGGGGAACCACTGCTGAAGTGGACTGAGCATACTGGTGACAACGGAGCTCTTTTCCTGGCATTAGGTGCTGCCAAATGAAGGGCATGCTTGGGCTTTAGATCTTCAGTCCACTGTAACTTTTGCAGAAATGTGGGTAGATGGGCCAATTCCAAATCCGCTGAGCTGGATTAAGGTGGGGCACAGAACGCAAACCTTGGCAGGTGCACGTATCCAACTCCACCTGTAGGTGTTAAACGGAATAGCTTGTTGATGCCTGAAATGAGAGATGAACTGGTTATATGATGATAGATGCCTTTAATGTAAGTGATGCTTGATGCTGTGAAAAGGGGGCCTCCAACTGATTGGACTCCATAAGTGACCTTGCTGTTGAGAGGGAAGGATGAAGGTCGGCTGTCACAGACCTACTGGCATATTGGCTTTGAATTGGGCTAAATGATGAGAAGATCAATACTACTCGGAAGCAAAGACAGGAGGAATGAAAGGACTGAAGGAAATCTCAGGACTAGGACACCAGGTGGCAATGTTCATGAACCTCTTCTTTCTCTTTGCAGAAAATGCCGCCCAAGCCCCTGGCAAGATTTCGCTGTTTGCTGATGCTTGGCTCCAGGAGATGTCAGCCCTTCTACACATAGATGCGGTTCAGTTTGCCAAAATAATAGAAGAGGAGCAGAAAGACCAAGAAAAAAATGCGGAAGGCCTTTAATTCACAAATGCGTAGTGAAGCAAAAAGGTTGAAGACTTTTGTCACCTATGAGTCCTATAGCTTGTGGACACCCCAGGAGATGGCAGCAGCTGGGTTTTATTTCACAGGCATCAAATCTGGGGTGCAGTGCTTCTGCTGTCGCTTCGTCCTTTTTGGTACCAAACTCTACAGACACCTCATGGAGGATCACAAGAAGTTCCATCCGGACTGTGTGTTTCTTTTGGGCAAAGATAAGGGTAACATTGCCAAGTATGATATGAGAGTAAAGAACCCAGAGAACACGCTGAGGGTGGATGACAAAGCAAGGTACCAACAAGAGAAGGCCAGACTCGAATCCTTCCAGGACTGGCCATTTTATGCCCAAGGCACATCCCCAAGGGAGTTCTCAGCTGCTGGCTTTGTCTTCACAGGTAAGTTGAAATCACTTTCTAAAATATTTTGCTGGAGGAGTTCTCGTTATGGTGCAGCAGAAACCAATCTGAGTGGAACCATGAGGTTGCGGGTTCGATCCCTGGCCTCGCTCAGTGGGTGGAGGATCTGGCGTTGCTGCGAGCTGTGGTGTAGGTCACAGAGGCGGCTGGGATCCCGCGTTGGTGTGTAGGATCCTGTCGGTGGTGTAGGCCGACAGCTGTAGCTCTGATTGGACCCCGAGCCTGGGGACCTCAATATATACCACAGGTGCAGTCCAAAAGAAGGAAAAAAAAAAAAAGAAAGTGCAGGTAGGACTTTGCTCATAAAGCCCCAGGGATTTTTCTCTGTCGTTTGACATACACGTGGCCAGTGGCACTGATGGAATTTCCTTCCGTCTAGGTATCAAGGACACCGCAGTGTTTTTCCTGCGGAGGATGATTGGAGGAGTGGGAGAAAGGTGACGACCCGTTGGAAAAACACACCAAATATTTTCCCAAGTGAGTGGAATGAATGTTTAGTGTCTATGACTTTGGATGTGTGTTAACAATTTTCCCATTTTATATTCTGAACAAACTTTGCCCAATCCTCTGATTCTTACGATGAAGCGCAAGTCTTTATCCCTTTCATACCCTTGCTCTCACGACACACTTGGCCGTCTAGCCTTCCTCTCACGGCCCTCATAGCGGTTTTGGTTAGATCATTATTTTCACATTGCATGTTTACTTATCATGACTTCATAAATGTTGCATCTCGTAGTAACAAGATTTCTCTGTGTAGGAAGCAATAATGGTTTTGTTGATTAGTGTGTTTGCCTAGTGTTTTGGTTTTTGAGGTGAGATTCAGACATAAACTATATTTTTTTTCTCCATCTACTTGGCAACACTTGTTATATTCCTTTTAAAAGATACAGCCATTTGCTTAGTTTTAAAAAATTTACTATTTTTAATTATAGTTGATTTACACTGTTGTCCCAATTTCTGCTGTAGAGCCAAGTGACTCAGTCATATATACGCACATTTTATTTTTATTTTTTTGGTTTTTTGTTTTTTGCTTTTAGGGCCGCATATTGAGGTTCCCAGGCTAGGGGTTGAGTCAGAGCCACAGCTGCCAGCCTACACCACAGCTCACAGCAACGCTGGATCCTTAACCCACTGAGCGAGGCCAGGGATCGAACCCACCACCTCATGGTTCCTAGTCAGATTCGTTTCCACTGTGCCACCTCGGGAACTCCTTTAAACACATTTTAAAAGTATTTTTCACCATTGTCTGTCTCTGAAGATTGGGTATATTTCCCTGTGCTATACAGCAGGATCTCATCGCTTATCTATTCTAAATGTAATAATTTGCATTTACCAAGCCCAAACTCCCAGTCCATCCAGTCTCTTCCCCTCGCCCATGGCAACCACAAGTCTATTCTCCATGTCTGTGAGTCTGTTTCTGTTTTGTAGATAGGTTCATTTGTGCCGTATTTTATTTATTTATTTATTTATTTAATTTTTGTCTTTCGTCTTTTTAGGGCTGCCCCTGCGGCATATGGGGGTTCCCAGACTAGGGGTCCAATTGGAGCTACATCTGCCAGCTTATGCCACAGCTACAGCAATGCCAGATCTGGGCCATGTCTGTGACCTGTACCACAGCTCATGGCAACACCATATCCTTAACCCACTGAGCAAGGCCAGGGTTTGTACCTGTGTCCTCATGGATGCTAGTTAGATTCGTTTCCACTGAGCCATAACAGGAACTGCATTTCATTCTTTTTTGTAGCTGATATTCCACAATGTTAGCAATTATACAATGTGGTTCATTGTATAAAATGAACCACATCTTCTTGATTATTTTGATTATTTAACCACCACTTCCTGACTATTTTGAATAGTGCTGCAATGAACACGGGGTGCATGTATCTTGATGAATTAGTCTTGTCTGGATAGATGCCCAGGAGTGGGATTGCTGGATCATATGGTAGTTCTATATTTAGTTTTCTGAGGAACCTCCAAACTATTCCCCATAGTGGCTGCACCAATTTACATTCTCACACACAGTGTAGGAAGGTTCCCTTTTCTCCATACCCTCTCTAGCACTTGTTAATTACAGACTTATTAATGATAGCCATTCTGACCTGTGTGAGGTGGTACCCTGTTATAGTTTTGAAAGAGTTAAGAAAACATTTGTATGGCTTATATCAGAGAATATTTTGCCTTCTAGGAGTTTTATGGTGTCTTATGTTTTAAGTCTTTAAGCCATTTTGAGTTTATTTTTATGTGTGGTGTGAGGGTGTGTTCTAGTTTCATTGATTTACATGCAGCTCTCCAGTTTTCCCAGCACCACTTGCTGAAGAGACAGTCTTTTTCATATTTTATATTCTTGTCAAAAAGATTATCTGACCGTGGGTGTCTGAGTTTATTTCTCAGCTCTCTGTTCTGTTCCATTGCTCCGTATGTCTGTTTTCCAATTAATACCACACTGCCTTGATGACTGTAGTTTTGTAATGTTGTGTGAAGTCTGGGAGAGTTATACCACTTGCTTTGTTTTTTGTTTTTTTGTTTTCTTTCTCAGAAATGCTTTGGAAATTCTGGGTCTTTTATAGTCCCATATAATTTTTTGGATTATTTTTTCTAGTTCTGTGAAAAATGTCATGGATAATTTGATAGGATCACATTAAATCTGTAAATTGCTTTGGGTAGTATGGCCATTTTAACGACACTAATTCTGGAGTTCCCTTTATAGTTCAGTGGGATAAGGACCCAACAATATCTCTGTGAGGATGTGGGTTCAATCCCTGGCCTCAATCAGTGGGTTAAGGATCCAGTGTTGCCATAAGCTATGGTGTAGTTTGCAGATGCGGCTTCAATTTGGTGTTGTAGTGGCTGTGGCATAGACCGAAGATGCAGCTCCAATTCAATCCCTAGCCCAGGAACTTCCATATGCCACAGGTTGCCACCATAAAAAGAAAAAACATACATAATTCTTTCAGTCCAAGAGCATGGGATCTTTTCTTTGAATCCTTTTTAATTTCTTTGATTAATGTTTTGTAGTTTTCAGCATATAAGTTTTTTCATCTCCTTGGTCAGGTTCATTCCTAGTTTTCCTTTTTTTTTTTTGTGGAAGGTATTTTAAAGGTATTTTTTAATATTCCTTTTATAACATTTCATTGTTAGTATATAGAAGTACAACTGATTTCTAAATGTTAATCTGTATCCTGCTACTTTGCTGAATTTGTTTATCAGTTGAGTGTTTTTGTGTGCAGTCCTTAGGGTTTTCTATATATAGTATCATGTCATCTGCATAGAGCGACAGTTTTACCTCTTTTCTTCCAATTTATATACTTTTAATTTCTTTTTTTTACTTTTTTTATTACTCAAATGAATTTATCACATCTGTAGTTGTATAATGATCATAACAATCTGATTTCACAGGATTTTCATCCCACAGCCCAAACACATCCCCTACCCCCTAAACTGTCTCCTCCAGAGACCATAAGTTTTTCAATGTCTGTGAGTCAGCATCTGTTCTGCAGAGAAGTTCAGTCTGTCCTTTTTTCAGATTCCACGTCAGTGAAAGCGTTTGATGTTGTTTAGGTTGTTTCCACTTCCTGACCTGATTCGCCTATGTCACACTATCCTTGGGAACTTGATATGAATCCCACTTGTTCGTGATGTATGATTTTTTTATATGTTGTTGGATTCGGTTGGCTAAAATTTTGTTGACTATTTTTTTGTCTACATTCATCAAAAATATTGGCTTATAATTTTTCTTTTTTAGTAGTATTCTTGTCTGTTTTTGGTATTAGGTATGGTGGCTTCATAAAACGTCTTTGGGAGTTTCCCTGCTTCTTTTGTTTTGTTTTGTTTTTTTTCCCCCTTTCTTATTTTTTTTATAATTTTAAAAAATTTTCCCACTGTACAGCAAGGGGGTCAGGTTATCCTTACATGTATACATTACAATTACATTTTTTCCCCCACCCTTTCTTCTGTTGCAACATGCGTATCTAGACAAAGTTCTCAATGCTATTCAGCAGGATCTCCTTGTAAATCTATTCTAAGTTGTGTCTGATAAGTCCAAGCTCCCGATCCCTCCCACTCCCTCCCCCTCCCATCAGGCAGCCACAAGTCTCTTCTCCAAGTCCATGATTTTCTTTTCTGAGGAGATATTCATTTGTGCTGGATATTAGATTCCAGTTATAAGTGATATCATATGGTATTTGTCTTTGTCTTTCTGGCTCATTTCACTCAGTATGAGATTCTCTAGTTCCATCCATGTTGCTGCAAATGGCATTATGTCATTCTTTTTTATGGCTGAGTAGTATTCCATTGTGTATATATACCACACCTTCCGAATCCAATCCTCTGTCGATGGACATTTGGGTTCTTTCCATGTCTTGGCTATTGTGAATAGTGCTGCAATGAACATGCAGCTGCACGTGTCTCTTTTAAGTAGAGTTTTGTCCGGACAGATGCCCAAGAGTGGGATTGCGGGGTCATATGGAAGTCCTATGTATAGATTTCTAAGGTATCTCCAAACTGTTCTCCATAGTGGCTGTACCAGTTTACATTCCCACCAACAGTGCAGGAGGGTTCCCTTTTCTCCACACCCCCTCCAGCACTTGTTATTTGTGGATTTATTAATGATGGCCATTCTGACTGGTGTGAGGTGGTATCTCATGGTAGTTTTGATTTGCATTTCTCTTATAATCAGCGATGTTGGGCATTTTTTCATGTGTTTGTTGGCCATCTGTCTATCTTCTTTGGAGAAATGTCTATTCAGGTCTTTTGCCCATTTTTCCATTGATTGATTGGCTTTTTTGCTGTTGGGTTGTATAAATTGTTTATATATTCTAGAGATTAAGCCCTTGTCAGTTGCATCATTTGAAACTGTTTTCTCCCATTCTGAAAGTTGTCTTTTTGTTTTCTTTTTGGTTTCCTTGGCTGTGCAAAAGATTTTCAGTTTGATGAGGTCCCATGGGTTTATTTTGCTCTAATTTCTATTGCTTTGGGAGACTGACCTGAGAAAATATTCATGATGTTGATGTCAGAGAGTGTTTTGTCTATGTTTTCTTCTAGGAGTTTGATGGTGTCCTGGTCCCTGCTTCTTCAGTCTTTTGAAAAGCTTAAGAAGGATAGATATAAGTTATTCTTTGTTTGTTTGGTAGAATTCACCTGTGAAGCCATCTGGTCCTAGACTTTTTTTTTGTAGGAAGGTCTTTAAATTACATATTCACTTTCATTTCTAGTGATCAGTCTGTTCAAATAATCTATTTCTTCTTGATTCGGTTTTGGTGGGCTGTATGTTTAAAGAAAGTTGTCCTTTTCTTGTAGGTTGTCATATTTGTTGGCATGTAATTGTTCATAGTATTCTCTTACTTTTTTTGTATTTCCATAATATCAGTTGAGATTTTTCATTTCTTATGTCTTATTTATTTGGGTTCTCTCTCTCTTCTTCTTGGTGAATCTGGCCAGAGGTTTGCCAGTTTTATTTTTGTGGTTTGTCAATTTTGTTTACCTTTTCAAAGAACCAGCTGTTAATTTTAACGATTTTTTTTCTATTGTTTTTTAATCTCTTATTTTACTAATTTCCTCTCTGATCTTTATGATTCCCTTCCTTTTGCTAACTTTAGGTTTTGTTTGCTCTTCTTTTTCCGATTCTTTTAGATGGTAGGTTGGTAGTTGATTTTAGATTTTTCTTGTTTTTTGAGGAAGGCCTATATTGCTATGAACTTACCTCTAAGAACTGCTTTTGTGACATCCCATAGATTTTGTATGATTATGTTTTCATTGTTGTTTGTCTCAAGGTATTTTAATTACCTTTTTGATTTCCTCATTGACCCACTGGTTTTTTAGTAGCATGTTGTTTAGTCTCCATGTAGTCAGTTTTTTCATCATCTTTTTTTCCTGTGGTTTATTTCTGATTTCATGCCACTGTGGTCAGAGAAGATGCTTGAAATAATTTCTATACTCTTAAATTTCTTGAGGTTAGTTTTGCACCTCAGTATGTGGTCAATCCTAGAGAATGTTCCATCTGCACTTGAAAAGAATGTATATTCTGGTTTTTTGGATGTCAAGTCCTGAAAATATCAATTAAGTCTAAGTATTCTATCTCGTCATTTAGAATCTCTGTTGCCTTAGTGATTTTCTGTCTAGAGGATCTGTCCACCAGAATTTTTTTTTTGTCTTTTGTCTTTTTAGGGCCAAACTTGTGGCATATGGAGGTTTCCAGGCTAGGGGTCTAATAAAAACTACAGCTGCTGGCCTACACCAGAGCCACAGCAGTACAGGATCTGAGCTGCATCTACGACCTACATCACAGCTCATGGCAATGCTGGATCCTTAACCCACTGAGTGAGGCCAGGGATCAAACCCGCACTCTCATGGTTCCTAGTCAGATTCATTTCTGTTGCACCAAGACGGGAACTCCTATTGCCATTTTAAACTTTGTTTTCCAATTGATTCTATGTTCATCCTTTGTTCCTTTCTTTTTATGGTTTGAAGTTTTCCTCTTCTTTTATGTTTTTTTCCTCTTCTTTTTGTTTTTTGGGAGTATATTGTTTGGTTTTGGTTTGTGGTTGCCCTGTTTTTCAAGCATGTTAACCCTTTCTTATTTCTGCTTGATTTAGACTGATAGTCACAGAGGCTCAAACACATTTTTAAAAAAGTCTAGATTTTCTTATTCTCCTTGCCCACATTTTATGATTTTGATGTCCTTTCATACATCTTCATATTTATCCTTTTGCTGTCCCTTGTGTTTATCATTGCTTTCACAAATAGGTTTTTTTGTTTTTGTTTTTCTTTTTGATCTGTATACTGGCTTATTTAAGTGATTACTTTCCAATTGTGATTTCCTCCATCCTATATCTTCTTCTTTCCTTTTTAGAGGAGACTTTTCAGTATTTCTTTTAGAAAGGGTTTAGTTTTGCTATATTCTTCTAGTTTTTGCTTGTTTGAAAAATTATTTCTCTATTTTAAATGATAATCTTGCTGAGTAGAGTATTATAGGCTGCAAATTTTTCCCTTTTAGAACTCTGAATATATCTTGCCCCTATCTTCTGGCCTCAGTGTTTCTGTAGAGAAATCAGCCCTTAGTCCTTATAGGAGTTCCCT
Organism: Phacochoerus africanus; assembly: GCF_016906955.1. Taxonomy (NCBI): domain Eukaryota; kingdom Metazoa; phylum Chordata; class Mammalia; order Artiodactyla; family Suidae; genus Phacochoerus; species Phacochoerus africanus. Next base: position 32,283,116 of record NC_062544.1, on the reverse strand, counting down.
TGTAATTTACTCTTTGTTTTTCTTTTGCTGCCTTTAGAATCCTCTCCTTATCTTTAATTTTTGCCATTTTTATTCTAATAAGTCCTGCTGTAGGTCTCTTTGGAGTCATCTTGTTGAGAACCCTCTGTGCTTCCTGTATCTGGATATCTGTTTCCTTCTTTAGCTTTGGGAGTTTTCAGCCATAATTTCCTCAGAAACATTTTCCATGCTTTTTCTTTTTTCTTTTTTTTCCTCCTCCTGGGATCCCTATTATGTGTAGATTGGCATGCTTTATATTATCCCATAGATCTCTTACATTGCTTTCATGTTTTTAAATTTGGATTTCTGTTGTCCTGATTGGGTGATTTCCATTATTCTGTATTCCAGGTCACTTATTCTTTCCTCTGCATTATTCATTCTGCTGTTCAATGCCTTTAACTCCACATTCATCTCCGCAAATGAATTTTCTGATTTTTCTTGGCTCTTCCCTATAGTTTCTAGTTCTTTTTTTTTGGGGGGGTCTTTTTTGTCCTTTTTAGGGCCAAACCTGTGGCATATGGAGGTTCCCAGGCTAGGGGTCTAATCAGAGCTACAGCTGCCAGCCTGTGCCAGAGCCACAGCAATGCCAGATCTGAGCTGAGTCTGTGACCTACACCACAGCTCACAGCAATGCCAGATCCTTAACCACTGAGCAAGGCCAAGGGTCAAAGCTGCAACCTCATGGTTCCTAGTCAGATTTGTTTCTGCTGTGCCACAATGGGAACTCCTCTAGTTCCTTTTTAAAGTAACCTGTGTTACTGTTGATATCCATCTTAATACCTTCAGTATTTCCATTACTTGCTTTTTGAACTTGGTATCTGTTAGACTGCAGGGGTCTGTTTCATTTTTTTTGCTCCAGGGAAAATTCTCCTGTTCCTTTAACTGGAAGTGTGGCTCCTGTGCTTTCTTCATTTTCCTTATATTTTCTTAATTTTTCCCCTAAACTAACAGATTATCTAATGTAATCTTGGAAGGCTATTTATATGTGGAGCATCCCTGGATAGCCTGTGTTGATTTGCTATTTTTTTTTTGGTGTGAGGACTGCCTTTTGGTTTGGATACTTGCTGTCTCTTTTCTCAGTGTTTGCAGGCCATTATCCCCTTGATAGAGAGTGTGCAGATGCACTGCCTGCCTGTGCCTCCAGGGTGGTGAGGGAAATAGACAGTGCCTGGTTGTTGGGCCTTTGGCAGTGACCCACAGGGAGGCAGGGGCTGCAGGCTGTGCCTTGCTGCAGGGCCCTTATTAGTGGCAGTGACTCTCAAGGAGGTGGGGATGATGCTTGAGGCCCCTGGCAGCAGCAGTGGCAGGGAGTGTGTGTTCCCAGGGAGGTGGAGGCATCAGGCAGTGCTCAAGTTCAGGGCCCTCTGTGGTGGCAACCCCTGGTATAACTGAGATGGCAGGTGGTGCTTGGTCATGGGACCCTCAGTGGTAGTGGGGCCACACCTACCTCTGGAGTCAGAGGTGGCTGCAGGGTTTGCACCTGCTCATGTAGCCTGCACAAGAGGCACCCTGCTGCCTGAGAGCCCGAAAAGAAAGAAGTTGGCATAGCAGTCCTCATTCCCCTGCTCTCACACTCCCCAAAATGATGCTTTGATTCTCTGGTGGGCCTAGGCCTTTTTCCACACTCCCTCGGCTGTGGTGCACCACTCCCTATGCCCCTCAGGCTATTTTCACAAAGCCAACCCTAGTCCTCTCCCCAGAACTGACCCTCCAAAGCCAGAGTCTCAGTGCTCTGCTCCCACCTGAGTGTCTCAGGCTGTGGTGTTCAGTGGGGTGGTACTGATCATCTGTGTGGCTCTCTCTCTGCTTTGCCCTCCTCAGACCAGCTGCTGGGATTTTCTCCAAGTCTTTGAGGCTTCCCTCTCTGATCCAGCCTGTCTCCCCATCAGTTAGGTGGCCTCCCAGTGCAAGGATTCCTCTCCTCTTTCTTTTCTTTTCTTTCTGTTTCTTTCTCTCTCTCTCTCTTTTTTTTTTTTTTTTGGTCTTTTGTCTTTCTAGGGCCACGGCCACGGCATATGGAGGTTTCCAGGCTAGGGGTCTAATTGGAGCTGTAGCTGCCAGCCTATGCCACAGCAACACCGTATCTGAGCCATGTCTGATCTACATCACAGCTCACAGCCGGATCCTTAACCCATTGAGTAAGGCCAGGGATGGAACCCACAACCTCATGGTTCCTAGTTGGATTTGTTTCCACTGCACCATGACGGGAACTTCCCCTTTCCTCTTTCATACCTCCTTCTCAGGAGTGCTTGTCCCATCCTGACTGCTTGCTTTCTTCTTCTCTCTCTCTTGTTTGCCTTTTGTTTTACACAGTAACATGGAGGTTTTCTTAACCTTTTTGGAAGTCTGAGGTCTTCTGGCAGCATTCAGTAGATGTTCTGTGTGAGTCATTTTACATGAGATGACCTTTATTTTCTTTTCTTTTTGATGTATTTGTGGAAGGAGGTGATCTCCATGCTAACTCCACCATCTTGATCCCACCCCAGATTGCTTAGTTTCAAAATGTATTTAGCAAGAGTTTGTCCTCAGATTCTCCCACATATTTAAATTCCTCTTCAGTCATTCAAACCTGTAAGATAGCCTACCATTTTCATTTTCTTGAAGGAGTCTGTTTCGAAGTCTCTGACCTGCTTCAACATGAACTACTCAACCTGTAGTCACCCTAGGATCTTGGATCTTTCTTCGTGATCATCCAAGGGATGCTTATAGCATCCTTCCTGTGTTGTAGGTTCTGTTTCTTGGATCTATGGTCATCCTCTTCTTGGCTTATTCACTTACTTTGGTGGAACGCTCCAGAGTTCCCTGGAAAAGATTGCCTATGAGATACATGTTTTTATCTTCCAGTTAATGCATATATCTGAATATTTATATTTTCTCACACTTATTTTGTTGTTCAGCTGGGTATGGAATTCTAGGTTGGAAGTCATTCTAGTTCTAAATTATAGAGATATTGCTACATTTTCTAATAGATTCCAATATTGCTGTTGAAGTTCCGTGTCCTTTGATTATAAACTACATTTTCCCATCATGGAAGCATTTTAGGATTTTCCCTTTATTTCCAGTATTGTAAAATTTCATAAAGAAGCAGTTATTTCATTAATATTTATTTTCTGTGGATCTTTATTTTGGAGGGGCTTATTTTCACTCATCAAAATCTTCAAAATTTGTTAAGAGCAAATTTGCTGTTTTACTCTGTAACTAGTAAGTACTTTTCCAGAAGTAAATATTAGTACAAACAGCTCTTAAATACTTCCATCTAATTCTAAGATTGTAAAGAAGATACGGTTTTGAAGGTGTTTGTCATAAGTACTTGCTTTTTTTCTTATTTGCATTTAGTGTTAGTAAGTTGTTAATCAATGGAGTTAATCTTCTCAATTCTTGGAAAAATAAGCTAGGATGCAGTCTAATTTTATTTAGTACATTTTCTGGACTCTTTCAACTCCTTTTTTGTGGGCTTTTGTACCTTTCTCTACTTCTTTTTTAAAACTGCCAACTGGGATTTTTTTTTAAGGTGTACCTAAAATATATATGTGTGATTTAAAGGACAATTAACAAAAGAAACCAATGAACCCACCACTGAGGCCTTAGAAAGCTACTGTGTGCCCACCCTTCTCAATTCTGATTATATCCTTGTCCCTCCAATCCATAGGTAAACATGATCCTGGATTTTAGGTTAATTTTTCCTTCTTGTAGTGGTTTCACTAACTATATATGTATTATTAAATGTACTTAAAATTGCCTATTCTTTTTATTCTTTTGGCTGTGCCCATGGCATGAGGAAGTTGCTGGACCAGGGCTCAAACCTATGCCACAGCAGCCACCTGACTCACTGTAGTGACGACACCAGATCCTTAACCCACAGCACCACAAGGGAAATCCAACTTTGCCTATTCTTTTTTTTTTTTTTGGCTGCAACCATGGCATATGAAAGTACTGAGCCAGGGATTAAATCCAAGCCACAGCTGCAACCTATGCTACAGCTGCGGCAATGCCAGATGCTTAACCCACTACTCTGTTACTCCTTGTGGATGACTACAGAGAAATGTGCTCAATCTCCCAAGTCCTAGAGAGGATGATTCAAAAAACCACTTGTCAAGGACCTGCTTTTTGACTGCTGTCCATACAAACAGGGCCAAGGACATCCACCGCTGCCTAGATACAATCACAGAGATCAAAGCGGTTCCCTTCTGTAATACTATCATATATTATGGAAGCTTTTTTCCACACAATATAACCCATCTGCAAAGTTTATGATTCACTTTAGAGTGAATGAAACTTTGCAGGGAATTCAGACAACTCCCCTTTTCATGGCAGCAGTCTGTGCTAATTGGCTTCAGTATCTTTGCACAAGTCCTTCAGTGATGTGGCTGTTTTCTAGTCCTTTGTGGAATGCCTTTTCTTAAGATAAAAATCTGGGAGTTCCCGTCGTGGTACAGTGGAAACGAATCTGACTAGGAACCATGAGGTTGTGGGTTCGATCCCTGGTCTCGCTCAGTGCAGACACAGCTCGGATCTGGCTGGCTGTGGCTGTGGCTGTGGTGAAGGCCGGCGGCTACCAGTCTGATTAGACCCCTAGCCTGGGAATCTCCATATGCTGCGGGTACGGCCCTAAAAGGACAAAAAAAAAAAAAAAAGATACAAATGTGCAGCTGACCCTCTCAAAGCAACTGTGGCCTCCTGTGGTGAGCTGGCTTTGAAAGGATTTTTTTCATCTTGCTTGGAGTTTAGCCATGATGATCTCATAGAGGCAGGAATGGATGATGATTTAGCCATGTACCTGATGAGCAATTCACAGCCCAGAGACTAAGGCTGGTCTATAAGTTTTTAAATCCTGCATTCCAAGAATTTCTTGCTGGGATGAGGCTGACTGAACTTCAGGATTCAGATAGGCAAGAAGATGAAGATTTGGGACTTCATCATTTGAAACAAATAAACTCATCCCATGATGGTTTTGTGTCCTTACGACAATTTTTTGAGTTATGTCTCCTGCCTTGCTTCAACAAGGTCAGGGACAAAAATTGTATCTCATTTGCTTCTTTTGGTGGATAATCAAGAGTCACTGGAGACCCTATCTGAAAATGATGATTTCCTGAAGCACCACCCAGAAATGTCAGTGATGATGCAATACATTAGGGGGCTGTGGCAAGGCTGTCCGTGAGATAACTTTTCAATGGCTTTAGGACATTTACCAGCTCTGGCTGTAAAAATTGCCTATCAATTTTGCTAACTGTTGCTACATGTTCTCTCTCTCTCTCTATTTTTTTTTTTTTTTTTTTTTTTGCAATTCCTTCCTGGGATAAGCCTGTCTTTGGAAGAACTTAATTACAGTATTTTTTTGACCACTCACCCAGAATGCTTGTTAGTATTGAGGAGCATCAAGATCTCCATAGATGGAAAAAAATTACCCAGATTGAATTTGTCAGGCCCAGAAACATGTCTTGACCAATCCCAGGCACCCAACTATAGATCAGGACTGTGCTTCTGCCTTTGAACCTTTGAATGAATGGAGGCAGGGGTAGCTGAAAAAGAAGACAACACGCAGAGTTTTCTGAACATGCGACCTGATGCTCCACCAGACATCAGCACTGGCTGTGGGAACCTCTCTCCAAAGCAGTAGCAGATTCCCCTTCTGGAAGTTGATGCGAAAGATGTTCATGCTGTGGACCAGGAGCTGCTAAGGCTTCTAGTGGAGGTTTTCTCAGCTTCACAGCACATTGAACTCCACATGATGAGAAGCATGAGCTTTATTGAAAGCATCTGCCCGGCTCTTGAGCAGTGTAAGTCCTCTTTCACCAAGTGCTCCATTTGCAAATTTGAGCCAAGTGCAGTAGAACAGGAATTGCTTCTCATTCTGTCTTCCCTGGAATCTCTTCAAGTCTCAGAGACAAGCCAGCTTCTAGGTAAACCTGGATTCCTTTTAAATAACCCATTGAATGTGTAATTTTAGCTTCTTACTCTTCATTTTAGGTGGACGAAAACTTCTGAAAGCATGAGACCAGAAATCCTAGCTGACTGAACAACTATAAAATAAACCTTCAATAATACATACCACTGACAGAAAAAAGCAAAAGGCCTCCAAAGATAGAATGGCTTTCAAATGCTGGTAAAAATAATAAAATAAATGAAGGCTCTTAAAAACAAATGACTTGTTAGTGAAAGACGGTTCTATATGTAAATGATTCCATGAGAATTGCTCTCACCCCACCTGCCTCGTGGACTCTCCAGGAAATAATATCTCCCAGTTATTTGCATTCCTTTCACTTCTCCAAGCAGTGTTTGAGGGTTTTCAGTGTAGACTTTATCATCTTTTATTAAAGTTACTCCTAGGAAGTTTTTTTTTTTTTTTTTTTCTTTTTAGGGCCACACCCATGGCATATGAAAGTTCCCAGGCTAGGGGCTGAATTAGAGCTACAGCTTCCAGACAACACCACGACCACAGCAATGCAGAATCCGGGCCGTGTCTACGACTTACACTAGAGCTCACAGCTATGCCGGGTCCTTAATGCACTGAGTGAGGACAGGGATCAAACCTGCATCCTCATGGATGCTAGTAGGGTTCATAACCCACTAAACCACAACAAGAATGCTCTGGGAACTTGTGGTTTTGATACTCTTGTAAATGGTATTGAAATTTTTTCACTTTCTGATTGTTGCTCATATGGCTTTGGTTTTTAACAGTTAGTTAAATACCTAGGTTTGCTTTGCTTTGTATTTTCCTGAGAGTCACTGAATGTTTTTTTCAATCTGAGAGGTGATATTTGTCATCAAAATAAAACATTTCGCTTATTTTTTTTCAAATCTTTTTTATTATGGTAAAATATACTTTTTTTTTTTGGCTTTTTAGGGCCACACCCTCGGCAAATGAAAGTTCCCAGGCTAGGGGTTGAATTAGAACTGTAGCTGCCAGACTACACCACAGCCTCAGCAATGCCAGATCCTTAACCCTCTGAGTGAGGCTAGGAATCAAACCCACATCTTCATGGATACTTCATGGATTTGTTACCACTGAGCCACAACAGGAACTCCTGAAAACATATATAAAATTTTAAACCCCCTTTTTTTTTTTTTTTTTTTTTGGCCAAGCCTGCAGCATGCAAAAGTTCCCAGGCCAGGAATCACACTGTGCCATAGCAGTGACAACGCTAGACCCTTAACCTGCTAAACCACCAGGGAACTCCTAAAACAATTTTTAAGTATACAATTCAGTGGCATTAAGTACGACTGCAGTGTTGTATAACCATCCTCACTACCCCTTTCCAGAACCTTCCATTTCATCATCCTAAACTCTGTATCTATTTAACAAGAACCTCTCCCACTGCCCAGCTGCTGATGTCTAGTCTACTTGGTGTCTCTATGAGCTGGTCTAGACATTTCATGGAAGTGAAACCATGCCGTATTCTGTTCTTTTGTGTCCGGCTTCTCTTACTTAGCATTAACGTTTTTAAGGTTCATCCATGTTGTAGCATGTGTCAGAACTTCACTACTTTTACAGCTGAATGATATTCCGCTGTATGTATACATCACGTTTTGTTTATCTGTTGATGGACACTGGCACTGTTTCTTCTGGCTAAAGCTGCTGTGAACACGGGTGCACAAATATCACTTTGAGACCCTACCTTCAATTCTCTTGGATATATACCCAGAAGTGGAATTGCGGGATCATGTTTTGTTTTGTTTTGTTTTGTTTGTCTTTTCTATGGCCGCACCTGCGGCACATGGAGATTCCCAGGCTAGGGGTACAATCAGAGCTGTAGCTGCCGGCCTTCACCAGAGCCACAGCAACTCGGGATCCGAGCTGCGACTGCGACCCACACCACAGCTCACGGCAAGGCCAGGGATCGAACCTGCAACCTCATAGTTCCTAGTCGGATTCGTTAACCACTGAGTCACAATGGGAACTCCATGCTGGATCATATTAATGATAGTAATTCCATTTTAATTTTCAAGGACACTCCAAACTGTTTACTACTCTGGCTGTAGCATTCTACATTCCTACAAGCAATGTACAAGGGCTCCAGTTTCTTGAAATCCTTGATGTTTTGTTTTTTTAAATCAGAGTCAACCTAGTAGGTATGAAATGCTATTTTTTATTTAGTTTTTTGGCCATGTCTGTGGCATGCGGCGGTTCCCCAGGCCAGGGATCAAACCTGTCCCACAGCAGTGACCCAAGCCACCATGGTGACAATGCCAGATCCTTAATTCTCTGTACCACAGGATATTTAAAAAATTTATTTAAAAAATTTTTGGGGAGAGTTCCCATTGTGGCTCAGCAGAAATGAATCTGATTAGCATCCATGAGGATGCAGGTTTGATGCCTGGCCTCACTCGGTGGGTTAAGGATCCAGCATTGCCGTGAGCTGTGGTATAGGTCTCAAATGCAGTTTGGATCTGATGTTGCTGTGGCTGTGGTATAGGCCAGTGGCTACAGCTCCGATTCAACCCCTAGCCTGGGAACCTCCATATACTGAGGGTGCAGCCCCCCCAAAAAAAACAGACAAAAAAAAAATTGGGTGGGTGTGTGAGTTCACCACGCTGCCGTGGTACAGCGGAGACAAGTCCAAATAGGAACCATGAGATTGGGGGTTTGATCCCTGGCCTCACTCATTGGGTTAAGGATCTGGCATTGCTGTGAACTGTGGTATAGGTCACAGCCGTGGCTCAGATCTGATGTTGCTGTGGTGTAGGCCAGCACCTGTAGCTCCACCTGGACCCCCAGCCTGTGAATCTCTGTATGCTGCAGGTGCAGCCCTAAAGAGAAAAAAATTTTTGTTATGGCTGCACCTGTGGCATATGGAAGTTTCTGGGCCAGGAATTGAATCTGCTCTTTTAACCCACTGCACCAGGCCAGTGATCAAACCCACATCTCTGCAGTGACCTGAGCCACCATAGTCGGATTCTTTTTGTTTTTGTTATTTCCCCAATACAATTTCTTTCTACTGTACAGCATGGTGACCCAGTTACTCATACATGTATGCCTTTTTTTTCCTCACATTATCATGCTCCGTCATAAGTGACTAGACATAGTTCCCAGTGCTACACAGCAGGATCTCATTGCTAATTCGTTCCAAAGGCAATAGGTTGCATCCATTAAACCCAAGCTCCCAATCCATACACTCCCTCCCCCTTGGCAACCACAAGTCTATTCCCCAAGTCAATGATTTTCTTTTCTGTGAAAGGTTCATTTATTGCTATATATTGGATTCCAGATATAAGTGATACCATATGGTATTTGTCTCTTTCTGACTTACTTCACTCACTATGAGAGTCTCTAGTTCCATCCATGTTGCTGCAAATGGCATTATTTGGTTCTTTTTTTTATGTTTGCATATGTGAGTATTGCATATTTATTAATGATATATTTTTTATTACTCAAATGAATTTATCACATCTGTAGTTGTATAATGATCATAACAATCCAATTTCACAGGATTTCTATACCATAACCAAGCATATCCCGCCACCCCCCAAACTGTCTCCTCCAGAGACCATAAGTTTTTCAATGTCTGTGACTCAGTATCTGTTCTGCAAAGAAGTTCAGTCTGTCCTTTTTTCAGATTCCACATATCAGTGAAAACATTTGATGTTGGTGTCTCATTGTATGGCTGACCTCACTTAGCATGATAATTTCTAGGTCCATCCATGTTGCTAAAAATGCTGGTATTTCAATCATTTTAATGGTATTTGGTTACTTACTTATTTATTTATTGGTCTTTTTGCCTTTTCTAGGGCCGCTCCTGGAGGATATGTAGGTTCCCAGGCTAGGGGTCCAATCGGAGCTGTAGCTGCCAGCCTACACCAGCCATAGCAACATAGGATCCGAGCCACGTCGTGGACCTACACCACAGCTCACGGCAACGCCAGATCCTTAACCCACCAACCAAGGCCAGGGATCGAACCCACAACCTCATGGTTCTTAGTCGGATTTGTTAACCACTGAGCCACAATGGGAACTCCTATTTGGTTCTTTTTATGGCTGAGTAGTATTGCATTATGTATATATACCACATCTTCCTAATCCAATCACCTGTCAACGGACATTTAGGTTGTTTCCATGTCTTGGCTATTGTGAATAGTGCTACAATGAACGTGCAGGTGCATGTGTTTTTTTCAAAGAAAGTTTTGTCCGGATATATGCCCAAGAGTGGGATTGCTGGGTCATATGGTACTTCTATGTGGAGATTTCTAAGGTACCTCCATACTGTTCTCCATAGTGGCTATACCAGCTTACATTCCCACCAACACCGCAGGAGGGCTCCCTTTTCTCCACAGCCCCTACAGCATTTGTTATTTGTGGACTTACTAATGATGGCCATTCTGACTGGTGTGAGGTGGTATCTCATGGTAGTTTTGATTTGCATTTCTCTACTAATCAGGGATGTTGAGCATTGTTTCAAGTGCTTGTTGGCCATCTGTTGATCTTCTTTGGAGAAATGTCTATTCAGGTCTATTGCCCATTTTTCCATTGGGTTTTTGGCTTTTTTGCTGTTGAGTTGTATAAGTTGTTTGTATGTTTTAGAGATTAAGCCCTTGTCAGTTGTATCATTTGAAACTATTTTCTCCCATTCTGGAAGTTGTCTTTTTGTTTTCTTTTGGTTTCCTTTGCTGTGCAAAAGCTTGTCAGTTTGATCAGGTCCCATTGGTTTATTTTTGCTTTTATTTCTGTTGTTTTGAGAGACCAACCTGAGAAAACATTTGTAAGGTTGATAGCAGAGAATGTTTTGCCTATATTCTCTCCCAGGAGCTTGACAGTGTCTTGTCTTATATTTAAGTCTTTCAGTCATTTTGAGTTTATTTTCATGCATGGTGTGAGGGTGTGTTTTAGTTTCATTGATGTGCATGCAGCTGTCCAGGTTTCCCAGCAATACTTGCTGAAAAAACTGTCTTTTTCCCATTTTATGTTCTTGCCTCCTTTGTCAAGGATTAAATGACCATAGGTGTCTGGGTTTATTTCTGGGTTCTCTATTCTGTTCCATTGGTCTGTATGTCTGTTTCGGTACCAGTACCACACTGTCTTGATGACTGAGGCTTTGTAATAGTGCCTGAAGTCTGAGAGAGTTATGCCTCTTGCTTGGTTTTTGTTCCTCATAATTGCTTTGGCAATTCTGGGTCATTTTTGGTTCCATATAAATTTTTGGATTGTTTGTTCAAGTTCTGTGAAAAATGTCATAGGTAATTTGATAGGGGTTGTATTTAATCTGTAGATTGCTTTGGGTAGTATGGCCATTTTTAGAATATTAATTTTTCCAACCCAGGAGCATGGAATATCTTTCCATTTCTTTACATCTTCTTTAATTTCCTTGATTAATGTTTTCTAGTTCTCGGCATATAAGTCCTTTACCTCCTTGGTCAGGTGTATTCCTGTGTATTTGATTTTAGGGTGCAATTTTAAAAGGTATTGTATTTTTGTATTCCTTTTCTAATATTTCATTGTTAGTATACAGAAATGCTACTGATTTATGAATGTTAATCTTATGTCCCGCTACTTTTTGCTGAATTTGTTGATCAGTTCAAGTAGTTTTTGGGTTGAGTCCTTAGGGTTTTCTATATACAGTATCATGTCATCTGAATACAGTGACAGTTTTATCTCTTCTCTTCCTATTTGGATGCCTTTTATTTCTTTTGCTTGTCTGATTGCTATGGCTAGGACTTCCAGTACTATGTTGAGTAACAGTGGCAAGAGTGGGCATTCCTGTCTTGTTCAGATTTTAGTGGGAAAGCTTTCAGCTTTTCTCCATTGAATATTATGTTTGCTGTGGGTTTGTCATAAATGGCTCTTATTTTGTTAAGGTATGTTCCCTCTATACCCACTTTGGTAAGAGTTTTATTTATTTATTTATTTTTATTTTATTTTTTGTCTTTTTGCCATTTCTTGGGCCGCTCCCACAGCATATGGAGGTTCCCAGGCTAGGAGTCTAATTGGAGCTGTACACCAGAGCCACAGCAACTCGGGATCCGAGCCTCGTCTGCGACCTACACCACAGCTCACAGCAACGCCGGATCCTCAACCCACTGAGCAAGGCCAGGGATCGAACCTAAAACCTCATGGTTCCTAGTCGGATTCGTTAACCACTGCACCACGACGGGAACTCCCTGGTAAGAGTTTTAATCATGAATGGATGTTGGAGTTTGTCAAATGCTTTCTCTGCATCTATTGAGATGATCATGTGGTTTTTGACTTTTGTTAATACAGTCTACGGCATTGATTGATTTGCATATGTTGAACCATCCTTGTGTACCTGGGATGAATCCTACCTGGTCATGGTATATGGTCTTTTTTATGTGTTGTTGGATTTGGTTGGCTAAAATTTTGTTTATCAAAGATATCGGCCTATAGTTTTTTTGTTTGTTTGTTTTTTTGGTGGTATCTTTGGTTTTGGAATTAGGGTGATGGTGGCATCATAGAATGTCTTTGGAAGTGTTCCTTCTTCTTCAACCTTTTGAAGAAGTTTAAGGAGGATGGGTATAAATTCCTCTTTGTATGTTTGCTAGAATTCACCTGTGAAGCCATCTGGTCCTGGGCTTTTATTTGTAGGGAGTGTTATTATGACATCTTCAATTTCATTTCTAGTGATCAGTCTGTTCAATTGATCTATTTCCTCTTGATTCAGTTAAGGTGGGCTGTAAGTCTCTCTAAAGTTGTCCATTTCTTCAAGGTTGTCAAATTTGTTGGCATAGAATTGTTCATAGATTTCTCTTGTGGTTTTTCGTATTTCTGCAGTATCAATTGTGACTTCTCCTTTTTCACTTCTTATTTTGTTTATTTGGGTTTTTTCTCTCCTCTTCTTTGTGAGTCTAGCCAGAGGTTTGTCAATTTTGTTTACCTTTTCAAAGAACCAGTTTTTGGTTTTATTAATTTTTTTCTATTGTTTTTTAAATTTCTATTTTATTGATTTCCTCTTTGACCTTTATGATTTCCTTCCTTCTGCTGACTTTAGGTTTTGTTTGTTCTCCTTTTTATAATTCATTTAGGTGGTGGGTTAAGTTGCCTAATCGAGATTTTTCTTGTTTTTTGAGGAAGGCCTGTATTATTATGAACTTCCCTCTGAGCACTGCTTTTGCGGCATCCTATAGATTTTGAGTGGTTGTGTCTTCATTATCATTTGTCTCGAGGTATTTTTTAATTTCCTTCTTGATTTCCTCATTGACCCATGGGTTTTTTTAGTAGCATATTGTTTAGTCTCCATGTAGTTAAGTTTTTTCTCATTTCTTTTCCTGTGGTTATTTCTAGTTTCATGCCATTGTCGTCAGAAAAGATACTTGAAATAATTTCTATACTCTTAAATTGTTGAGGTTAGCTTTGTGTTCCAGTCTGTGATAAATTCTTAAGAATGTTCCATGTGCACTTGAGAAGAATGTATATTCTGATTTTTTTTTCTTTTGACCTTTTAGGGTCACACCCACAGCATATTAGGGATCTAATCAGAGCTGTTGCTGCCAGCCTATGCCAGAGCCACGGCAATGCCAGATCCAAGCCGCATCTGCGACCTACACCACAGCTCACGGCAACGCGGGATCCTTAACCCACTGAGCAAGGCCAGGGATCGAACCCACAACCTCATGTTTCCTAGTTGGATTCGTTTCTACTCCACCACGATGGGAACTCCTATTCTGATTTTTGTGGATATAATGTCCTGAAAATGTTGATGAAGTCTAACTTTTCTATTGTGTCCTTTAGGATCTCTGTTGCTTTATTGATTTTCTGTCTAGAGGATTTGTCCATTGATGTGAGTGGGGTGTTAAAGTCTCCTACTGATTGTATTCCCATCAATTTCTCCTTTTATGTCTGTTAGTATTTGTTGGCAGTATTTGGGTTCTCCTATGTTAGGGGCATATATATTGACAATTGTAATATCCTCCTCTTGAATGGCTCCTTTAACCATTAAATAGTGTCCTTCTTTGTCTTTCTTTATGGCCTTCATTTTAAAGTCTATTTTGTCTGATTAGGAGTATGGCAACTCCTGCTTTCCCGTCATGTTCATTGGCATCAAATATTTTTTCCCATCCCCTCACTTTCTTTCTAAATGTGTCCTTTGCCCTAAGGTGAGTCTCTTGTAGGCAGCAGATTGAATGTTTTTGCTTTTTTATCCAATCTGCCACACTGTGTCTTTTGATTGGAGCATTTTGTCCATTGACATTTAAGGTGATTGACATTTTAAGCCTTGTTTTCCAGTTGATTCTATGTTTCTTTTTTTGTTGTTGGATGGTTTCCATTTATTTTATGCTTGAGTACTTTTCTTTTCAGGTTTTGTGAATGTAATATTTGGTTTTGATTTGTGCTTTCTCTGTTTTTTAGGTATGTTAACCCCTCCCTATATCTGCTTGCTTTTGCCTGATAGCCATATAGGCTGAGACACATCATTAAAATAAAAAAAGAATCTATATTTTCTTGCTTTTCTTCCCCACATTGTATGATTTTGATGTTTTTTTTTTTTAACATCTTCATGTTTAGATCTGTATGCTGACTTATTTAAGTGACTACTTTCCAATTGTGGTTTCCTCCATCCTAATTCTTCTCTTTTTTTTTCCTTTTCTCTTTCTTTTTTTTAATTTAGAGAAGCCCTTTCAGTATTTCTTTCAGAATGGATTTAGTGTTGCTGTACTCTTTTAGCTTTTGTTTGTTGGAGAAATTCTTTATTTCCTCTTTTATTTTAAATGATATTCTTGCTGGATAGAGTATTCTAGGTTGCAAAAATCTCCTCTGGCCTGTAGTGTTTCTGTAGAGAAATCAGCTGATAGCCTTATGGGGGTTCCCTTATAATTAACACTTTGCTTTTCTCTTGCTGCCTTTAGAATCCTCTCTTTTGGAGTTCCTGTCGTGGTGCATTGGTTAGTGAATCCAACTAGGAACCATGAGGTTGTGGGTTCGGTCCTTGGCCTTGCTGAGCAGATTAAGGATCCAGCGTTGCTGTGAGCTGTGGTGTAGGTCACAGATGCAGCTCGGATCACACATTGCTGTGGCTGTGGTGAAGGCTGGCTTAGACCCCTAGCCTGGGAACCTCATATGCCATGGGTGCAGCCCTAGAAAAGACAAAAAAACAAAAAACAAAAAACCTCTTTTTTACGTTTGCCGTTTTTATTATAATGTCTTGGTGTGGGCCTGTTTGTGTTCAACTTGTCTGGGGCCCTCTGCCGTGCTTCCTGTATCTTGATAACAGTATCCTTTAGATTTGAAAAGTTTTCAGCCATAATTTCTTCCTTTTTTTTTTTTTTGGTCTTTTTTGTCTTTTTTGCCTTTTCTTGAGCTGCTCCCTTGGCATATGGAGGTTCCCAGGCTAGGGGTCTAATCGGAGCCATAGCCACCGGCCTATGCCAGAGCCACAGCAACGCCAGATCCGAGCCACGTCTTCGACCTACACCACAGCTCACGGCAACACCAGATCCTTAACCTGCTGAGCAAGGGCAGGGATCGAACCTGCAACCTCATGGTTTCTAGTTGGATTCGTTAACCACTGCACCACGACGGGAACTCCCTCAGCCATAATTTCTTCAAATATATTTTCAACCCCCTTCTCTTTTCTTTTCTTTCTGAAATTCCTATTATGTATAGATTGGCCCACTGTATATTATCCCATAGGTCTCATATTGCCTTCATGTTTTTTCATTTTCATTTGCTTTTCTCTCTGCTGTCCTGATTGAGTGATTACCATCGTTCTATCTTCCACGTCACTAATTTGTTCGTCTACATTATTCACTCTGCTCTTTATTGCCTTCAGCTCAGTTTGTATCTCTGCAAATGAATTTTATAGTTTTTCTTGCCTCCTTATATTTCCAGTTCCTTTCTAAAGGAATCTGCATCACTGTTCATTCCTCTCTTAATTCCTTCAGTATTTTCACTGTCTCCCTTTTGAACTCAAAGTCTGTCAGACTGCATAAGTCTGTTTCATTGTTGACTGCTTTAGATGAATTCTCCTGTTCCTTTAACTGGGAATGGTTTCTGAGCTTCTTCATCTTGCTTGTGTTTTTCTTTTTCTGTGGGTTTGGGGAAGCCAAACTGTAGTCTTGTAAGGCGACTTCTATGCAAGAGTACCCCTTTGTATTTTTTGGGGGATTACTATTTATTTTTGCTGTGGGAGTTTGAATATTTGCTGTCTTCTTTCTTCGGTGTGAGAAGGCGGTTACCCCCAGGATGCTCAGTGTGTTTTCAGGGAGAGGGAGGCAATGGGTAGGGCCAGCAGTCAGCGCCTGGTCATTGGGGTCTCAACAGCAGCAAGGACCTGCAGGAAGGTGGCACAGGTTACTCCTAGCTGCAGGGTCCTGGGAAGTGGTAATAAGCTCTAGGCAGATCTTCAAGGTGACCAGAGCATTTGGCAGTAGAAGCAGCAGGGTGCCTGAGTTCCCAGGAGAGTGAAAGCAACAACAGCTTGTGTTCGATTGCAATGCCCTGCTCTGAGGTGGTTGGAACCTCAGGTGGTGCCTGTTCAGGAACCCCTCTTGGGAGTGGGCCATGGCTGTCTCTAGAGTTGTGATAACTGCAGTGGTTTGCGCTCGCCACCTGTAGACCATGCTTGAAGCAACCCATCTCAGCCCACATAGAGGTGCTGCATAGGCTGTTCCTAGTTTCAGGACCCTGGGAAGGGACAGAGATCAGGCGTGTGGGTACTGCGAGGAATATTTGGCAGTGGCAGCAGCAGGGCGGGTGTGTTCCAGGGGTGTGAGAGCACCAACAGGTGGTGTTCGGTCACAGTGCCCTCCTCTGTGGTGCCGTTGAGGTGAGTGGGCCTGCAAGTGGTGTCTGTTCACCTACCTCTGGTGATGGCGAGCCACTCCCACCTCTGGAGCTAGAGATAACTGGTGGTTTGCCCCCACCTCCTG
Source organism: Phacochoerus africanus (assembly GCF_016906955.1). Classification (NCBI taxonomy): domain Eukaryota; kingdom Metazoa; phylum Chordata; class Mammalia; order Artiodactyla; family Suidae; genus Phacochoerus; species Phacochoerus africanus. The sequence continues at coordinate 32,266,286 of NC_062544.1, read as the reverse complement.
TAGACCATGCCAGAAACACCCTGTCCTGCTTATCCCCCAGAGGAGGTGCTGCACAAGCTGCTCCTCACTGCAGGTTCCTTTGAAGAGGCAGTGATCAAGCATCTGGGCACTGCCCAGAGCGTTTGGCAGTGGCAGCAGCAGGGCAGGTGTGCTTCTGAGGGAGCGACGGTAACTACAGGTGGTGCTCCATTGCCCTTCTCTGTTGTGCCCTCTGAGGTGGTTGGGGCTGCAAGTGATTTTTTTTCAGGTATCCCCAGTGGTGGTGGGCCATGCCCACCTCTGGAATCAGGGATCACTGTGGCAGTTTGCCCCCATCGTTTGCAGACCATGCAAGAAGCACCCTGTCCCACTTAGCCCATGCAGGAGGTGCTGCACCAGTTGCTCCTAGTTGTAGGATCTTGGGAAGGGACAGTGATCAAGTGTCTGGGCACTGCCCAGAGCATCCAGCAGTGGCAGCTGCAGGGCAGGTGTGTTCCCTGCGGAGTGAGAACAACAGCATATGGTGCTTGATTGCAGCGCCCTCTTTTTTTCTTTTTTGCCAACCCCTGAGGTGATTGGGGTCGCAGGTGGAGCCCACTCACAGGCCCCTAGTGGTGGCAAGCCATGCCTCCCTCTGGCCTCTGAAACCACCAGTGTGTTCTGTCTTTGCCACCTGTAGATCGTGCAAGAGGCACCACGCTGCACTTAGCCCCCTGATGCCCTTAGCCCACACAAGAGGTGCCTGGCCACCGGTAGTCTGCACAAAAAGCCCCCTATCTCCCCTAAATGAGCAAGAGGTTTCTTGCTGCCCATAGCCTGTGCCAGAGCTCCCCTGCCCTCTGAGAGCCCGAGGGCATGCACACACTCCGGTGCAGGGTTTCCTGTGGTGGTCTGCCCCTCCTCCTCTCACCCTCCCCAGCAAAGGTGCCTTGCCTCTCCTGTGGGTCCGGACCTTTTCCTGGGTTCCCTCTGCCATGGTGTTCCACTCCCTAACCGATAGCATACTGCTCCCCCACCCATGGCACACTGCTCCTTAGGCCCTTAGGTTGTCCCCACATCCAGTCCTCTCCCCAGGACTGCCCTCCGGAGCCTCAGTGCCCTGCCCCCGCCTAAGCATCTCAGGCTGTGTTGTCCGGGCTGGTGTTTCAGAGGATCTGTGAGGCTCTCACTCTGCTTTGCTGTGCTCAGTTCAGCTGCTGTGCTTTTTCAATGACTTTGAGGTCCCTCTGACTCCGCTGATTTTTCCGTCAGGTGGCTTCTCAGGATGCGGGTTCCTTTTCTCTTTCACAGCTCCCTCTCAGGAATGCTAGTCCCATCCTGATTTCTTTTCTCTGTTTTTTTCTTTTGTTCTACCCAGTTATGTCAAAAGTTTCTTGCCCTTTTTGGAGGTTTAAGTTCCTCTGCCAGCATTCAGTTGATGGTTCTGTGCGAGTCGTTTTACATGTAGATGTGTTTTTTTTATGTGTTTGTGGGAGAAGGTGCGACCTTATTCCTCTGCCATCTTGCCTGTTTCCCCTACATTCTGTAGTCGGATTCTTAGCCCACTGCTAGGTGGGAACTCCTAGCCCATTTTTAAAAATTGAAATATATTTGATTTACAGTGTTGTTAGTTGTAGGTGTGTGTATACATATATATTACACACACCACATATTAAAATATATACTTTCTCAGATTCATTTCCATTATAGATGACTGTAAGATATTGAATACCCTGTGTGATACCATGGGTCCTTGTTTACCTATTTTATACACAGTAGTATATATCTCTTAATCTCAAAGTCCAATTTATCCCTACTCCTTCCCCTTTTGTTTTCTATGTCTGATAATTCCACTCCTGTTCTGTAAATAAATTAGTGTCATCTTTTATTCCACATATGTGCTATCATATTTGTCTTTCTCTTACCTCACTTAGTATGATAATCTCTAGGTCCATCTATATTACTGAAAATGGCAGAGTTCTCATCATGGCTCAGTGGCTAACGAATCCGCCTAGGAACTATGAGGTTGCGGGTTCGATCCCTGGCCTTGCTCAGTGGGTTAAGGATCTGGCATTGCCACGAGCTGTGGTGTAGGTCGCAGATGCGGCTCGGATCCTGAGTTGCTGTGGCTCTGGCATAGGCCGGAGGCTACAGCTCCGATTTGACCCCTAGCCTGGGAACCTCCATATGCTGTGGGAGTGGCCCTAGAAAAGGCAAAAAGACAAAAAAAATGGCATTTTTGAATAATATCCCATTATATATATTATATAAAACACACACACATATATACATATATATATTTAAAATCCTGTGGTACAGAGGGTTAAGGATGTATATATATATTCCATAATATATACATACATATACACACACATCTTTATCCATTCATCTGTTGACGGACATTTAACATGCTTTCATGTCTTGGCTTTTTAAGTAGTGCTGCTCTGGACATAGGGGTGCATGTATCTTTTTGGATTGTAGTTTTGTCTGGATATATGCCCAGGAGTGGTATTGCTGGATCATATTATAACTTTTAGTTTTTAAAGGAATCTCCATACTGTCTTTTTACAGTGGTTATACCAATATACATTCCCACCCCCAAATTCTCTCCAGCATTTATTATTTGTAGGGCTGCTCCCGGGGCATATGGAAGTTCCCAGGCTAGGGGTTGAATCAGAGCTGTGGCTACTGGCCTACACCACAGCCACAGTGACGTGGGATCTGAGCCGCGTCTATGACCTATTGTGCCACAGCTCACAGCAACGCCAGATCCTTAACCCACTGAACGAGGCCAGGGATCAAACTGGTGTCTTCATGGATACCAATCGGGTTCGTTACCACTGAGCCACGACATCAACTCCTGTAGTCTTTTTGCTCATGGACATTCTGACCAGTGTGGGGTGATATCTCATTGTAGTTTTAATTTGCATTTCTCTAACTGTAACTACTGATATTGGGCATCTTTTCATGTGCTTACTGGCCATCTGCATGTCTTTTTTGGAGAAATGTCTAAGTCTGCTGCCCATTTTTTGATTGGGTTGTTCCTTTGTCAATTTTTTAATTCTATTCTGAGTTATATGCGTTCTTTGTATAATGAAATCTTTTTTGGATATGTGGTTTTTAAATATTTTCTTCTATTCTGAAGATCGACTTTTTCACTGCCTTGACAGTGTCCTTCAGTCTATAAAGTTTTAAATTTCGATGAAGTCCAATTTGTCTATTTTTCTTTTTTGCTAGTGCTCTTGGCAGCATACCTAAGACTCCACTGTCAAATCCAAGGTCCTAAGATTTATCCTTGTTTTCTTGTAAATGTTTTGTGGTTCTAGATTTTATATTTAGGTTGTGGATTCATTTTGAGCTAACTTTGTATATATTGGTGGGAGGAAAGGGTCTAACTTCTTTTGCATGTGAAAAGTCAGTTGTCCCAGCCTGATTTGTTGAAATGTCTTATTTTTGTGAATCCAGAGCATAGTACAGGGCCTCTCATATAGTGGATAGTCATAAATGCTGCAAAAAGCATTATCTTCATATATGTGCTTTCTAAAAACAAATGTCTTATGGTATGTGAAAGATTTTCATTAGAAAATATGAAAATAGCTTGACTAATCAGAATGAGAATTTCAGTATTTCCATTTCGATCTGGGTAGATAAATAATGGGAAATTGTATGCAGCTTTCTTGATCAACTCTTTTTTCTTTCTTTTTTTTTTTCTTTTTGTCTTTTTAGGGCCAAACTTTCGGCATATGGAGGCTCCCAGGCTAGGGGTTCAATCGGAGCTGGAGCTGCCGGCCTACACCACAGCCACAGCAACGCCAGATCTGAGCCGTGTCTGCAACCTATACCACAGCTCACGGCAACACCGGATCCTCAACCCACTCAGCAGGGCCAGGGATCGAACCCACAACCTCATGGATCCCAGTAGGATTCGTTTCCGCTGAGCCACAGCGGGAACTTCCCAACTGTTTTCTAATTTAGACAAGTTCTTGTGCCTGAAAGAAAGGTGTGTAAATCTGGATGATAAAGATTTTTTTTCAGTCATTCCTGAAGAATTCCTATATCTCCACCATATGGAGAAATTACTGGTCTGAATTTCAGCTGAGCATGGTCCTTCCAAATTAGGTAAGGGTGTACTTGTTTTTACATCACTTGGAAAAGTTACTTGGCCAATAACGTATTTAAGAGTTAAAGTTTCTGTGCATCTTAGGGTGTAGCCTGTACCCATGGTAAATTGCAGAAATAGCACTCTTTATTGTTAAAAAGCAGAGAGCTATGTGTAGTTAATTGATCTGTTTCTACATGCTAGGAATTATTCTAAGCATTTTATAAACATTAGCTCATTTAATCTACATACTCATTCTACAAGATAAAATACTATTATTCTTCCCATTTTACAGCTGCAGAAATGGAATTATAGAGGTTAAGCTATATTTGCTCAAGGTCACCCAGATAAGGAAATGGTAAATCTGTAATTCAAACACAGGAATTCTGGCTACTAAGTCTAAGCTCTTAACCAGTGGTATACTCTGCTTCTCCAAAAACAGTTTGTAGAGTTATTTTGTCTTTAAGTAACTCTTACATTGTAACTCTCAGATCTGCCAAACCAGGAAGGAAATCTGCTAATTGGTAGCATTTCCCTGTTTCTCATCCGTCTATTCTTCCGGTTGATGAACAACCCATATAGCTATCTTTCTTAAATGTGTCATTTAGCAAAATGAATTAGGTATCATCAATTCCTTAGTGTAGTAAAGACTAAGCACTGAAGACTGAAGAAAGGTAAATGTCTACCAAAGTGACATGCAGAGTTACATGCAAAAAAAAAGTTATTGTAGCTGAAGCCGGAAGTAGTTGTTTTCTTATACTTATCAGCAATTTTTTCATCAAATTTAGGTTTTGCTTCAGAGTTGTCACTGCTTTGTTTCTTTGCATGGTGTTTCTATAGTGAAAAGACCATGTGCAAACTTAGAGACATCAAGATATTAAAGTTGACGGTTTTGGCTGAATCACTGCTATTATTATATAGAGAAAACTGATCCCCAGAGATAGTCAGTAACCACGTGTTCACATAGCTCACCAGTTAGCTGAAGAACCTGAACCTAAGCCCAGATTACATTACGATGTTCTGTTTTAATTCAGTATTGCTAAAACAAAGTAATAAATTTTTAAAAATTGTTAAAATAATCAATTATATGGCTAATTCTGACAGAAATTTACAATCATCTTTAATTTCAGAATTCTCCAGACCTCCATATTTTCCATCTGCAATGTAATTTCTTTTTGGATTTTGAGTCTCTCACGACTGTACTGGCTTCCTGCAAGAAACTTGAAGAAATGAAAATTTCTGGACTATTTTTTAAACCCATTCCATTTGGTAAGAACTATAATTGTAACATTTTGGTTAAAGAACTTTTTCAAAATAGCCAAATCTTAAACATGCAAATGATGTCAAAGAACAAACCATTGCAATGGATACCTGATATTAAGTGAATTTTCAAGGTAAGGTACTTTTGTTTCTAGATGTTTAAATATTTCTACTTATCGGAATTGTTTGCAGTGCAAAGACTGAATGATCTACTTAAGTCATACTAATTAACTGAATCTGAATTATTAATTTCTATCACTTAAAAAAATTTTTTTTTTAATTTTAGGGCCGCACCCACGGCATATGGAGGTTCCCAGGCAAGGGGTCTAATCGGAGCTATAGCTGCCAGCCTACGCCAGAGCCACAGCAATGTGGGATCCTAGCCGCGTCTTCGACCCACACCACGGCTCACGGCAATGCCGGATCCTTAACCCACTGAGCAAGGCCAGGGATCGAACCCGCAACCTCATGGTTCTTAGTCAGATTCGTTAACCACTGAGCCACAACGAGAACTCCATCTTGTCATTTTTTAACACAGGAAAATATAAGGGGAGTCAGTGGAAATGTGGAGCATAAAGCATGAAGTTGCTCCTGCCTCTTTCCATCTTTTGGAGGCAGCTCTGTGGGTAGGGGAGGGGCATGGAGGCTGAGGCAGGATCAGGGGCTAAGGAGGTGGGTAGCATATAACAGGGTGGTCTAGAAAGTAGCACACTTAATATAATGAGAGGCAAGTTTCTTCACTGTTGGAGAAGAAATTTATAAATAGTGAAAGGGGAGGAAAGAATTTTGAGGTATTAAATTAGAATTGGAAATACCGGTGTGGACTCATGGTTTTTAACCTGTATTGATGTGATACCTGTATCTATATCTCACTATACACGCATGTATCCATGTTTTTCAGCCCAGTCAACTGACAAGACTAGAAAGTACCCCAAAAGCAACGAGCATACCAGCTATCTAGATCTTGACTTTGAAATACTGGCCTCCCTAGAAGGAACCAGGGGGTCCTGGGAGAAATGGCTAACATAAGAACCGGGACAGAAAAGGAGAAAATAAGCCCATAATATTGTTCATGCTAGAAAGTGTTCACAACAGGTCCAGGTGGGAGGCTGCAGTAGAGAACTTTCGAGAGATCAAGTGATCCATAATGCATCATGCTAAGGAGGGGGTTAAAGTGAACTGAAAACCTTGAGAATGGTAGATTGTGAGGCTTTCGTGCTAGAAGGCAGAGGCAGAAATCCTTGATGATGGGTGGAAAAGAAAGAAGGAAAGGAAGAGGGCTGAAGACACCGAGGAGCAAGGAGAGTATCCTGGAGGCGCTTCAATCTAAGAGGAAGTGGCGGTGTCCCCTTGTGGCTCAGCAGGTTAAGGATGCAGCATTTCCCTGCTGTGGTGCAGATTCAATCCCTAGCCCAGGAACTTCTGCATGCCACAGGTGACGGCAAAAAAATAATGATGATAAATTTTTATAAATAAGAGGAAATGGATTTAGGATAGGCATTCTGGACTTCAGCGCAGAAGAGATGGGCTGGGGGAAGGGTGGAGGAATGGTTGTTTAGAGGTAGCAGTGAAGATCAAGGTGTAGGCTGACCCCTTTCTCTAGCCTTTGGAGAGGAAGAGGAATAGTCTATGCTACATGGGGCCTCCTGGAATATGCATGATTTTGAGGCTATAGATAATAAGAAACACAGTATAGAAAATAGCTTTTTTTTTTTTCCTCTTCTGATAGCCTACACTTTAGGTGTTTTTAATAACCTGGAAGAATTGATCCTACTGGGGATGGGATCCATCAAGTGGCTAAACTCATCATCCAACAGTAGTGTCTGCACCTTCAATATTTCTGAGTAAGCTCATTTTCCAGGATTTTGGATGATGACAGTATGATGGAAATTGGTGAGCCACCCGCAGATAAACTGTTTCAGCTCACATGAAAAGCCAGTGCTATCACTCAGGCTTTCTGCTGCAAAATATCTACAAAGACATTGCCCCTCTGAGAATGTTCAGCCCATTTCCTCATTTTTACTATCATATTGTTCCTTCTAGTGTTCTGTGGATTTAGATTCCTTCTGGTTACATCTGGAAGTAAAAGATAGCCTCTCATTTGAGACATTTAGAAATGTCTAAATGTCTGGTCATATCTGGAAGTAAAAGATAGCCTGCCTTTCATTTGGTACATTTTAGAAATGTACCCCTTTTAATCTTTCTATGTCCTTATATTTAAAGTATGTCTCTTAGAAAAACATATGGTTCAAAAAAATTTTTTTTCCTTTTTTGGCCACCCCAGGGCACATGGAGTTCCTGGGCCAGCAACCAGATCTCAGCTGCAATTGCAACCTATGCTGCAGCTGCGGCAATGCCGGATCCGCAAGCCACTGTGCCAGGCCAGGGTTCGAACCTGCATCCCAGTGCTCCCAAGATGCTGCTGATCTCATGGCACCACAACGTGAACTCCATGACTGGATTTTTTTTTTTTTTAATGTAATTTATTGGAGTTCCTTGGTGCTGCAGCAGGTTAAGGATCTGGCATTGTCACTGCTGTGGTTTAGGTTCAATCCTATCCCCAGATCATTGCATACCCAGATGTGGTAAAAAAACAAACAAACAAAAAATGCAATTTAGCAATCTTTGATATTCCAATTAGAAGTAAATCTATTTAATGTACTCATTGTTAAGTGTATATATTTTTATTTATTAAAATTGGGCATTTTCTACTTTAAGTGATGGTGGCAGAAGAGATTGGTTCAAATAATCTAGTCTACCATCACTGAAACAGAAGTCTTTATGATTCCATTTTCATAAATATTTTGCTTCTATGTTTATAGCCAAGGTTCCAATCAATGGAGGTTTCCAGAAACTTGAGAATCTTTTTTTTTTTTTTTTGGTCTTTTTGCTATTTCTTTGGGCAGCTCCCGCGGCATATGGAGGTTCCCAGGCTAGCGGGTCGAATCGGAGCTGTAGCCCCCGGCTTATGGCAGAGCCACAGCAACGCAGGATCCGAGCCACGTCTGCAACCTACACCACAGCTCACGGCAACGCTGGATCATTAACCCACTGAGAAATGGCAGGGACCGAACCCGCAAACTCATGGTTCCTAGTTGGATTCGTTAACCACTGCGCCACGATGGGAACTCCGAGAATCTTAATCTTTCAATCAACCACAAGATTACACAGGAAGGATACAGAAACTTCTTTCATGCACTGGACAACCTGCCCAACTTGCATGAGTTGAGTATTTCCAGGAATTTCACAGAATGTATCAAAGCTCAGGCTGTAACAGTCAAGTCTTTGAGTCAATGTGTGTTACAACTGCCAAGCCTCAACAGACCTAACATGTTAAGTTGGCCCCTGGATGCAGAAGACATCACATTGCTTACTGCCACGAAAGAAAGGCATCCTCAATCTATAAACACTTAACCCTCCACTGGAAATGGATACTGCCATTCTCTCCAATCATTCAGAAATAGAAGACTTAGCTAAAAACTGCTGAATCAAGAACATTTGTCAACAATTCTAAAAACCTAATTATCCAAAAACTTTTCATTAAATACTGCATGTAAGAGAAAAAAGGTATAAGGCACATACTAAAAAAACCCCAAACACCCTGCTTAACCATTACCAAGCCCAAGAAATAGATTATTACCAGTAACTCTGAAGTGCCTAAATGATCTTCCCAACTAAAGATCAGACCTTTAATCAAGGTGATACATCTAACTCTTCATTACCCTGGGTGCTGACCCATCAGGCTTTCAGGCTAACCACAGTAAACAATAACAAATGGGATGGGTTTGGGGAGAAGCCACAATATGAGAGGAGTAGTCAAGTTATTACAAAACGGCTAATGGAAGGACTGAAGCAGTTTCACAGAGAGGTGAAAGAGGTATTCCTTAATCTTTGCAGGGTCTGTTTTGTACATTTAATTAACTTAGGTACAGTGGGGTTTACTTACACCTTCCCTTTATCCACTGCCAATGTGAAGAAAGAGGATTTAGGAAATATTGTATTCTGGAGGCTTTGATTCAATGCTTACTGTAGAAGCAAAAAGTACAGAATAGAATTTAGCATTTCTGGAAATTAGCTAAATCTGTTTTCAGGAATATTAAGTATCAGTGCTTTTTTATTTTTTTAATTTTTTTATTTTTATTTATTTTTTTTGGTCTTTTTGACTTTTCCAGGGCTGCTCCCACAGCATATGGAGGTTCCCAGGCTAGGGGTCTAATCAGAGCTGTAGCCACCGGCCTACACCAGAGCCACAGCAACCTGGGATCTGAGCCATGTCTGCAACCTACACCACAGCTCACAGCAACACTGGATCCTTAATCCACTAAGCAAGGCCAGGGATCGAACCCGCAACCTCATGGTTCCTACTCGGATTCGTTAACCACTGAGCCACGGACGGGAACTCCAGTGCTTTTTTAGATAACCTCATGATTGAGAGTTCAACTGAAGCATTTATAATGACCTTAAAATTTTCTTAGGAAGTCACTCCGCTCAGAGAGACCATCTCTGTCAGTGACTTCATATTGTTGACTTCATATTCATTTGTTGTGAATGTTTACATCTGGGTCCACAATTTCACTCCTACCGATTAATCAGCAGAGTTTTCAGAACAGTTAGAAGGCCAGTCCAAAGTCATAATGCTAATAAAGTTGGAAAATGACCAATCTTCTACCCTAATTCTTATTTTTACCATGAAATGAAGGTATATATGGTATGATTTTCTATTTGTTTAAAAAATACACTCATATTTCTAGATGCACCAAGAATTTCTGGAAAAATTTCTGGAAGAATGTATAAGAAAATGTTAATAGTGATATTCTAAGTGGTTAGAAAGGGGACAGGAAGGCATTTCTTTTCTACTACTTTTTTTGTACCTTTTTTTGTTTGACAAGTACCTGCTTTATTTTTATATTTAGAACAAAGTATAAAATGAGCTTAGCATTACAACATTAATAGTTGCTCTCGGGGGTGAGATGAGTTATCTTCTTGTGTGACTTTATACCCACTACTTTTCTAGTCAGGAAGGCTTAAATATTGTATCCGAGTCCAATCAGGAGACAGAAACCACGCTACAGAGGTATGAACCGAAACTGCAGACTGCAGAAAGGAGGACTTGTTAGCATGAAACCGAGAACTCTAGGCAGGCACAGGGCCCAGCCTCCTGGCTCTTCACCCTAGCCTGAGACAGAACATCCAAAGAAAGAGTGCTAGGGGTGAGATCTAGACCTTGATAGAGAAGGCACAGCCATGAACAACAGAGAACCTGGCTGAATTGAAGAGCCGCAGCCCCAGAAGGTTTACACTTAGAGCACTTTGCTTATAAAGTGCTTCGGGAGGCAGGGGGTCAGGGGAAGCTATCCAAGCGAGGGTACTGCGTGCTGCTGCCCACTGAGTACTGCTGAAGCCAGGCACTGCACAAGGCTGTAGACACTGTGTGCTGCAGGTATCTGACAGGAACACTGGACCCAGGGAAAGTACTCCTCCTCCTGCCCCTCCTGTTGTCTCACCAGCACCCTCTACTGACAAAACTTTACACTGTACCTCTTGACAAGGGATGGGTATTCACTGGGTCCAGTTGATAACTGCAGAGTAGGCAGGGAAGGCTGGATTTGGAAAGGAGAAGCAATAACATCATAGATAATACAGGTATTACATATTTAATACTTCAAACCTAAAGGCAAAAGAACCTAGTTAAATATCTTAAGACTGACAAAGAGCAAATATATGTTCATATTGTCACAGAAATCATCTTAAATAAGAAACTGGTAATGAAGATTGCAGGGAGGGAAGCAGTATAGCTAGTGGACAGGGGAGGAAGGTTTACTTCTATCGTCCTGCATATAATTATCTGAATTCTGTACCAGGTACATGTACTTTCTAAAATTTTATTGGAATACAGATACTGGCTTCAGTTTTACAGTGAAGTGACTCAGTTATACATATACATATATCCATTTTCTCATATAGGTAATTACAAACTACTGAGATTTCCCTGTGCTATACAGTAGGTTATTTTATACAGCGGTGTTTATATGTAATATTCCCATCCTCCTAAAGTCTTCCCTCCCTCCCCCTCCACCCCGTTTGGTTTCCTCTATGGTAACCTTAACAATGGTTTTGAAATGCCAGTTTGTTTGTTTTTTGTTTTACAAATAAGTTCGTTTGTATCATTTATTAGATTACACATATAAGTGTTATCTGACAAAATTCAATTCCATTTTTGATAAGAACTCTCCCAAAAGTGGGCACAGAGGGGACCTACCTCAACAGAATAAAGGCCAGATGTGACAAACCCACAGCTAACATCATTCTCAATGGTGAAAAGCTAAAAGCATTTCCACTAAGATCTAGAATAAGATAAGGATATGCACTCTCACCATGTTATTCAATATAGTTTTGGAAGTCCTAGCCACAGCAATCAGAAGAAAAGGAAATAAAAAGGAATGCAAATGGGAAAAGCAGTAGTGTTGTGTCATCTATCTGCACTATACCTAGGAAATCCTAAAGACACTACCAGAAAAATGTTAGAACTCATCAGTGAATCTGGCACAGCTGGAGGATACAAGATTAATCACGGAAATCTCTTGCACTTCTATACACCAACAATGAAAGATCAAGAAGAGAAATTAAGGATATGATCTCATTTACAACTGCATCAAAGAGAATAAAATATCTAGGAATAAACCCACCTAAAGAGACAAAAGTCCTGCACTATGAGAACTCTAACTCTGATGAAAGAAATCAAAGATGACACAAAAAGATGGAAAAATATACCATTCCCTTGGATTGGAATAATCAATGTCATCAAAATGACTACACCACCCAAGGCAATCTACAGATTCAGTGCAATCCCTATCAAATTACCAATGGCATTTTTCACAGAACTAGAACAAAATATTCTAAAATTTGTATGGAAATACAAAAGACCCTGAATAGCCAAAGCAATCCTGAGAAAGAAAAATGGAACTGGAGGAATCAGGTTCCCTGACTTCAGACTGTATTACAAAGCTAGTCATTAAAAACAGTATGGTATTGGAGTTCCTGTCATGGCACAGTGGTTAACGAATCCGACTAGGAACCATGAGGTTGCGGGTTCGATCCCTGACCTTGCTCAGTGGGTTAAGGATCTGGCGTTGCCATGAGCTGTGGTGTAGGTTGCAGACATGGCTCAGATCCCGTGTTGCTGTGGCTCTGGCGTAGGCCAGCGGCTACAGCTCCGATTCAACCCCTAGCCTGGGAACCTCTATGTGCCTCAGGAAGCGGCCCTAGAAAAGGCAAGAAGACAACAACAAAAAAAAAGTATGGTATTGGCACAAAAATAGAAATATAGATAAGTAGAACAGGATAAAAAGCCCAGAAATAAACCCAAACACCTATGTTCAACTAATCTATGACAAAGGAGGCAAGAACATAAAAATAAAGACAGTCTCTTCAATAAGTGGTGCTGGGAAAACTGGACAGCTACATGTAAAAGAATGAGATTAGAACATTCTCTAACACTATACACAAAAATAAACTCAAAATGGATTAAGGACCTAAACATAAAGCCAGATACTATAAACCTCCTAGAGAAATACACAGGCAGGATACTCGCTGACATAAACTGCAGCAGTATCTTTTTGAGATCAAAATAGGCATTTCCCCAAAGACAGATAGCCAAAAAACACTTGAAAAGATGCTCAACATCAATAATTAGAGAAATGCAAATCAAAACAATGAGGTATAATCTCACACCAAGCAGAATGACTTATAAATTACAAACCAAAGGAATTCCCATTGTGGCTCAGCAGTAGCAAATTCAGCAGTAACAAACAACCTAAATATCCACCAAGAGAAGACTGGATAGGGAGTTTCTGTCGTGGCTCAGGAGAAACAAATCTGACTAGCATCCATGAGGACGCAGGTTCAGTCCCTGGCTTTATCCAGTGGGTTAAGGATCCGGCATTGCTGTGAGCTGTGGTATAGGTCACAGACGTGGCTCAGATTCCACCTTACTGGGGCTGTGGCAAAGGCCGGCAGCTCGAGCTCGGATTAGACCTCTAGCCTGGGAACCTCCATATGCTGCAGGTATGGCCCTAAAAATACAAAAAAAAAAAAAAACTGGATAAAGATGTGCCATCTATATAAACAATGGGCTACTACTCAATTGTAAAAAAATGAGTTACTGCCATTTGCAGCAACATGGATGGACCTAAAGATTACGTACTGAATGAAGCAAGTCATACATGAAATATTAAAAATGATACTTTAAGGAATTCCCACTGTGGTACAGTGGGTTAGGAATTCAACTGCTGTGGCTTCGGTAGCTGCAGAGGTATGGGTTTGATCCCCAGCCTGGCACTGGCAGATTAAGTTAAAAGATCTGATGCTGCCACAGTTTCAGCTTGAATTCAGTCCCTTGCCAAGAACTTCCATATGCCATGGGTGTGGCCATTAAAAAATAAACAGGACTCTATGAAAATTTTGTCCAGAGCTTCTGCTTAGGGCTTCTTTCTAGTATAAAGCAGAGGGGACCTAAGGATGTCCACAGCCTGTACAGCCTATGAGTCAAGAATGCTTTTTACATTTTTAGAGGCCCACAAAACTAAACTAATTTACCGTGGCCCTCTATGGAGAATGGTATATTTCTGGACTGGACAGTATTGGATAGTAAGATCACCATGTCTTTTTTTTTTTTTTTTTTTTGGTTTTTAGAGCTACATCCATGGCATATGGAGGTTCCCAGGGTAGGGGTCCAGTCAGAGCTACAGCTGCTGGTCTACACCACAGCCACGGCAATGCTGGATCCTTAGCCCAGAGCAAGGCCAGGGATTGAACTCACATCCTCATGGATCAGAGCCGGGTTTGTTAACCACTGAGCCATGACAGAAACCCCACCTTCTCCCTTTCTGATTACATTTTCCAACCTTTCCCAGCTCCCTAAATCCTTCCTTTGTGCTCACATGAGTAACATTTCCTATATCCTCCACCTCTTTTCTAAACATTCTCTGCACCTTTTCCTAATCTCTTATTTTTAAACCTTTTTTTGGGGTGGGGGGGTGCTATGCCCATGGCATGTGGAAATTCCCTGACCAGGAACTAACTGTCCCTACACCACAGCAGTAACCAGAGCTACTGGTTACTACAAATCCGGTCCTGCTGAGCCACCAGGGAACTCCTCAAACCTTTTTTTTGTCTTTTTTTTTTTTTTGCTGTTGTTGTTATTGTTGTTGCTATTTCTTGGGCCGCTCCCGCGGCATATGGAGGTTCCCAGGCTAGGGGTTGAATCGGAGCTGTAGCCACCGGCCTACGCCAGAGCCACAGCAACGCGGGATCCGAGCCGCGTCTGCAACCTACACCACAGCTCACGGCAACGCCGGATCGTTAACCCACTGAGCAAGGGCAGGGACCGAACCCGCAACCTCATGGTTCCTAGTCGGATTCATTAACCACTGCGCCACGACGGGAACTCCTTTTTTTTTTTTTTTTAAAGGCAGGGTAAGAAATCTTACATAAAAATTTTACACATATACACAACCAACACGAGATTCACGAAACACTCTAAAATCTATGCTAAATATAATTTTACTAATACTCAAATATAACAAAAATTTGGAAATACCAACTTCCTGGCAAGAGTTGTTTCTATGTGCTGTCTTGAGCTGTTCTTACATTCTCTACCGCCTCCTCCGTTCCACTAAATCAGCCCTTATGAGGGTCACTGCTAAATTCAACCAATGATTCTCAGCCCTCATCCTCTGTGACTTGCTAGCAACTATCTGATCTTTCTGTAGCTTTGATAGGCCTCCATCCCTCCTCAGCACACTTTCTCCATTTGACTGTCAGGGCATCCCTCTGGGTTTCCTCCTATTTCTTTGAGAGCTCTGGCATTTGCTGTTTCTCCTCGTATTTCATCTCTAAACAGTGGGAATACCCCCGAGCTCTCCAGCTTCTCTATTTTGTATGCACTACCCTGGCCATCTCATCCTGTAAAAGGCTTAAATTCTGGGTCTATGCCAACTTCTAAATTTTTGCCTTTATCCCAGATCTCTCCTTTGAACATGTTACTCATATCTAACTCCTATTAATGGGCATTTCAGACTACACAGGTCCAAACCCAACTCCTGTCCTTCTTTTCCACAAAAGTACTCTTTATGCAGACTTCTCCATCTCATTACTTTATTCTCTCATTTGCTCAGGCCAAAACACTTGGGAGTCATCCTTGACTCCTTTCTTTCATATTCCACAAATAATCTATTGGCAAATCCTGAGCTCCACTTGCAAAATATACTCAGAGCCAACTCTATTCAGCCTGCTCTCTCCCTTGAAACCTATGGTCTGTTTTCTTTATCAGCCACACCCACTGCATATGGGATGGAATCCAAGCTGGAGCTATGGCCTATGCTACAACTGCAGCAATACTGGATCCCTAACCCACGGCGCCAGACTGGAGATTGAACACCACCTCCACAGAGACAAGCTGGATCATAACCCACTGTGCCAAGACTTATGGTTTATTTTCAACAAAGCAGTCAGAAGCCTCTTTTTATGCATCTGATCACACTACCTCTTTGGTTCGAAACCTTCCAATGGAGTCCCAGCACCAAGAAATGCTGAGGACCTTGCAATGGCCTACATATGACTTCACCCCTGGCTAACTCTCTTACCTTCATCTCCTTAATCTCTCCTTCTCATTCGCTTCCACTCGAGCCACGCTAGTTTCTTTGCTATGCTCTGAACACACTCTTGTCTTAGGGCCTTTGCATCTTTCATTTTCTTATGTGAGTGGCACTCATTTCCTTCAGTCTCTACTCAAATGTCACCTCAATGAGGAGTTCCCTAACTGTTCTTTTTTTTAAAAAAAAGCATACCTGGAGTTCCCATCATGGCTCAGTGGTTAATGAAACCGACTAGCATCCATGAGGACGGGGATTTGATCTCTGGCCTAGCTCAGTGGATTAAGGATCTTGCGTTGCCATGAGCTGTGGTGTAGGGCACAGATCCAGCTCAGATCCCATGTTGCTATGGCTCTGGTGAAGGCTTGCGGCTACAGCTCTGATTAGACCCCTAGCCTGGGAACCTCCACATGCCATCGGTGAGGCCCTAAAAGACAAAAGAAAAAAAAAAGCATACCTGCTTCCAACCACACTCTGCCTTAGTGCTTTTCCTGTTTCCCTTTTCTCTATGACATGAATCACCATGTGCCACCTTATAAACTTCACTTGTTAACTAGCTAGTTTCCACCACTGTAAACAGAACTTTCATTTATTTTGTTCTCAAGCACCTAGAAGAGTACCTAACACAATGTTGAATAAATATTTGCTAAAATAAATTATTTTCCTGATTACTGCACCACAGTAATCACTGCTCTCCAACTGCATCAGGCATTAAGGGAAGTAATAATACCCCCAAAATCTTAAAAAGCAAATAAGCGACCTTCACAACTACATTTAACCTGGCACATGCTTAGACAACTAATATATTAGCTGACTGTCATGAAAAACGATAAAACTCTACTTGCCCTACACAACAAAGCTCAAGTCGTAGAACATCCCATTCTGGAAAGTGTACTTACCAGGCACTTGTAAGGGTGTCTGTGCAAGGCACAGTCTGTTTGCCCATGCAAAACCTCTGAAAGAAATGGCACTTATATTAACATCTTCCCCCCACAGCTAGATGGACTAGGAAAAATCTCAGGTGCATGGACACCAGTCCTTTAGACTCAACAATAACTGTTATGTTTTACTGCTCTGGAGAACCTGAACTGAGAGACACAGAGTCAAATGGATGGTAGGTGGAACTGCAAGGTAGTGCTGAGGAGAGGATGGCTTAGGCAATCATGTTAGGCAGTGTGCATGAGGAGGACGTGGCAGAAGCTAGGAGAGGCAGACAGACAAGAAGTGGTGTAGGTAGAGAGTGACAATGTGACCTCTAAGCACTAGACCACAGCCTTTGTTCCTGACTGGTCAGGTCCAGTCCTATGACACTCCGCTTCAGCTAGGCTTTGTTTCCTCACCTTGGATTATCAGCAATGTTGTTTTACAATCGGCTCTATCTTTACAACACTACCCTTTTACCCAAATAAGCCTGAGAGTTTTTTTCTTTAGACAGACTCCAACTTACCATATACATACTAAAGAAAAATATTCAGATAGTCAATGTTAAAAAAATTATCATTTATTTTAAAGGCATTAATAAAAGCTTAACAGACTAAGAAAGTTACAAATATACAAATATGCTAAGCCTCAATTTTGACAGATTCACTTTCTGTACTGTATGTGACCTTGAGTTTCTTTTAATTACTCATATTTCCATTGTTCAGTTATTCAAACTGATTATTCCCTCAAAACATTTAACTGGTTATTTAAGCAAGAGTCACATGCAACGAGGGGCATATAAAGATGACAGGCACCCATCCGAGTGTTCATGAAGAAAATGATGAAACTTGCGTTCATATCGACCAGGGCACATCAAAATACCATTCTCCTTGGGAGAGAACTGCACCTGAATTTGAAAGATAAAAAGTCTAAACACAATTATGAAATTTAAAAACCTATTTTCTTATAAAATCATAAAAAGGAGAGAAGATGGAAAGCAACGCACTTGTCGCAGTAAATACAACTAGAATAAAAATATGCTAATATAAAAGACAATGTAATACTAATTTCAATCTTTATGGGACAGTTAAGTAATTAGACAAATTAACTTTGAAATTTATTTGAAGGAATAAATGGGTAAGAGTATTTCTTTCTTTCTTTATTTTTTGTCTTTTTGCTATTTGTTTGGGCCGCTCCCGCGGCATATGGAGGTTCCCAGGCTAGGGGTGGAATCGGAGCTGTAGCCACTGGCCTACGCCAGAGCCACAGCAACGCGGGATCCGAGCCGCGTCTGTGACCTACACCACAGCTCACGGCAACGCCGGATCCTTAACCCACTGAACAAGGGCAGGGACCAAACCCGCAACCTCATGGTTCCTAGTCGGATTCATTAACCACTGCGCCACGACGGGAACTCCAAGAGTATTTTTTTAAATTCTTAAGGAGCTCTGGTATTTGATCTGTCCTAATAAAATTTAAAACATATTAAAAACAATAATCAAAACTATGTGTTTAAAAAATGGTAATTAGAACAATACAAAAAAATTCTACAAGCCAATAAAGCTAGAAATTTAGCTTCACCATTTAGAAATTAAAACGTTAAATATTTCTGGAGTTAAAACAAAATTTTGAAATTTGGAACATCTAAAAAATAAGAATTCTAGAGAATACAACTGAAACATTTTCAGAAGAAAATTTATGGTCCTAAAATATACATTTAAATAAACAAATAGGAAACTTTTTTTTTTTTTGGTCTTTTTGCTATTTCTTAGGCCGCTCCCTCGGCATATGGAGGTTCCCAGGCTAGGGGTCGAATTGGAGCAGTAGCCACCGGCCTACGCCAGAGCCACAGCAACGCGGGATCCGAGCTGTGTCTGCAACCTACACCACAGCTCAAGGCAACGCCGGATAGTTAACCCACTGAGCAAGGGCAGGGCAGGGACCGAACCCGCAACCTCATGGTTCCTACTGGGATTCGTTAACCACTACGTCACGACGGGAACTCCAGGAAACATTTTTTAAAGAATTTCTGGGAGTTCCCGTCATGGCACAGTGGTTAACGAATCCGACTAGGAACCCTTAAATTGCGGGTTGGATCCCTGGCCTCGCTCAGTGGGTTAAGGATCCGGCGTTGCCCTGAGCTGTGGTGTAGGTTGCAGATGTGGCTCGGATCTGGCGTTGCTGTGGCTCTGGTGTAGGCCAGCAGCTACAGCTCCGATTCGACCCCTAGCCTGGGAACCTCCATATGCCGTGGGAGTGGCCTAAGAAATAGCAAAAAGACAAACAAAAAAAGAATTTCTGGAGTTCCCATCATGGCTCAGTGGTAACACACCTGACTAGTATCCATGAGAATGCAGGTTTGATCCCTGGCCTCACTCTGTGGGTTAAGGGTCAGGCGTTGCCGTAGACTGTGGTGTAGGTCACAGACGTGGCTCGGATTCCACACAGCTGTGGCTGTGGCGCAGGCCAGCAGCTGTGGCAAAGGCCTGCAACTGTAGCTCCAATTAGACCTCTAGTCTGTGAACTTCCATATACCACAGGTGCAGCCCTAAAAAGACACACACAAAAAACTAAGGTAAGCAGAAAGTGGAAATCAATCCTGAGTCTTTGGGTCCAATGGATATTTGAGTTTCTTATTTAAGTAGTTATAAGGATTCATGACTCACTCTTAGAGATCTATCAAAAGCACAATGAGAAAATTTAGTTATTTTAAAAAATGAATAAAACTCCTATCTTGCAATTACACTGTAACTCTACTGGATTCATATCTTGAAATAGTTTAGGAGTTCCCGTCGTGGTGCAGTGGTTAACCAATCTGACTAGGAACCATGAGGTTTCGGGTTCGATCCCTCCCTTGCTCAGTGGGTTAAGGATCTGGCGTTACCATGAGCTGTGGTGTAGGTCGAAGATGCGGCTCGGATCCCACGTTGCTGTGGCTCTGGCATAGGCTGGCGGCTACAGCTCCAGATTGGACCCCTAGCCTGGGAATCTCCATATGCCACAGGAGCAGCCCTAGAAGAGGCAAAAAAAAAAAAAAGAAATATTTTATTCTTCATCCCAGGATTTATTTTATTTTAACTCACTATGGTAGCCAGCCTTCAAGATGGTCCCCATTGATTCCTGGGGACCACTGTCTAATCCCTTCGTTGGCTATGGGCTGCACTTACTTCAAAAGGATAAAAAGGTGGCAGTGATTGGTGTGATTCAGAGATGGTGTGTGACTCACAAGCACGTGTGGTGTTGCTCTCTCTACTGGATTACCCAGAGAAGCCAACTCTCATGTTGTGAGGACCCTCAGCCTGCCAATGGAGAGTCCCAAGTGGCAAGAGATCCTCTTGACAACAATCACGTGAGGGAGCTTGGAAGCAGATCCTCCAGCCCCAGTAGAACCTGAGATGACTACTGCCTTGAGGCTGACAACCTGACTTGCAACCTTATGAAAACCACCCACCTCAGCTGCCCCCTGGAATCTACTCAGAGAAACTAGGGATAAATAAATATCTGCTTTTTTTCTTTTCCTCTCTTTTTAGGGCTGCATCTATAGCATATAGAAGTTCTCAGGTTAAGGGTTGAATCAAAGCTGCAGCTGCCAGCCTCCACTACAGCCATAGCAATGCTGGGATCCAGGCCACATCTGTGACTTACACTGCAGCCTGTGGCAATGCCAGATCCTTAACCCACTGAGGGAGGCCACATATCAAACCCACCTCCTAACAAATACTATGTCAGGTTCTTAACCTGCTGAGACACAATGGCAACTCCATATTTGCTATTTTAAAGTGCTAAATTTGAGAGGAATATGTTATGTAGAAATAAATAATACATTTACCAATGACCTCTAGCTATGTTTAAAAAAAAATGAAAAATAAGGACATGAAAGGAGGGAATTGCTTAAAAGGAGGATGAAATAAATCATCAATAGCGAAATAAAGCATCACTATTACACCATCCCTTAGTTTTCTTATTCTTTTGGCCTAAATATTGAATTATCCTTCAAGAAGTTTTAGGGAGTTCTCTGGTGGCACAGCAGGTTAAGGATCTGGTGTTGTCACTGTGGTGGCTCGGGACACTGCTGTGGCATGGGTTTGACCCCAGGCCCAGGAACTTCCACATGCCATGAGCACAGTCAAAAGAAAAAAGAAAACACTATGGCGTTCTCTTGTGGTGTATCAGGTTAAGGATCCAGTGCTTTCACCACTATGGCTCAGGTCCAATCCCCGGCCCAGGAACTTCCACATGCCACAAATATGGCCAAAAAAATAATAATATAGCATAAAAAAAGGTGGGGTGTTTTTTGTTTTTTTGCCTTTTCTAGGGCCACTCCCATGGCATATGGAGATTCTCAGGCTAGGGGTCTAAAAGGAGCAGTAGCCACTGGCCTACGCCAGAGCCACAGCAATGCCAGATCCGAGCTGCATCTGCGACCTACACCACAGCTCACGGCAACGCCAGATCCTTAACCCACTGAGCAAGACCAGGGATTGAACCCGAAACCTCATAGTTCCTAGTTGGATTCATTAACCACTGCGTCACGACAGGAACTCCAAAAGAGGTTTTAATAGAAGTCTGGAGACCCTATCTTTGCAGCCTTTTTTAAGGCTTCCCTTAACACAATCAAGAATTCAGACTTTTTCATTTTCTGTCTATAATAGCGAAGACAACAAAATTGACAGAGAAAATCATTCAAAAGTGTTAATGCAATTAGAGGATGAATGTAAAGAGATATACAGTAACATCTAGGCCAGTGGCTAGAAGACTATGACCTAAAATATTTACTATCTAAAGCTTTAAGATAAAATTTTTGATTCTTATTCTGGACTAATAATGGTGAAACTGTTCATATAAACAAAATCTCAGATGTTGAGTGTCCAGGTGCCATATTCTACTCATGTGAATTTTCTCAAACTCAAAAACTGCTCTTTCTGAGGACAAAAAGGGAAATATGGTAGTATCCTTCAGTTAGTCTTTCAATAGGATGGATTTCATGACATAATATTTTGTGATAAAAACCTGAACCATCTCATTTTGCTGAAAGGACTTGTGACAATATGCTTTCACTTTTATAATGCTTGTGCACTAAAATTTATTTGAAACGGTTTGTGAACAGATATGGAAGACATGTGTATACAGAGTAACTGGAAGGTAACAGATATGTAGAACTGAAAAACAATGAGATCATTCTAACTGGTATTTTTTAAAAAAATGAAATGTTTTGCTATTAGGCAATAAAGAGGATAGCTATCATCTGTCTATCCCATAAATAGAGGCTTTCAAAAGTACTGCATTTTAACAAAGCAAGTGCATGAAGAATCAGTAATGATAAGCTAGAACACAGTAAGAGATGCATTTGAAATTTAGAGCATCTTAAGAAATAGATTTCAGGAGTTCCCATTGTGGCGCAGTGGAAATGAATCCGACTAGAAACCACGAGGTTGAGGGTTCAATCCCTGGCCTCACTCAGTGGGTTAAGGATCCAGTGTCGCTATTGCTGTGGTGTAGGGCAGGAGCTGTAGCTCTGATTCAACCCCTAGCCTGGGAACCTCCATATGCCGAGAGTGCGGCCCTAAAGACCAAAAAAAAAAAAAAAAGAAGAAGCAGGCACAAAATATCTAAATAAATGTAAATGCTAAAAAAAAAAAAGACATGTATTTCAGGTTCATGCATAACAGCCAATGACTATTTACTTACATTCAAAAAATGTTATCGATTTGGAGATAACTAGGAAAATACAGAATAAAAATTTGGGTTTGCTGTATTTATTTGTCTTTTTAGGGCCGCACCTGCGGCATATGGAGGTTCCCAGGCTAGAGGTCTAATCGGAGCTACAGCTGCTGGTCTACGCCACAGCCACACCAGATCTGAGGCATTTCTGCAGCATACACCACAGCTCATGGCAACATTGGATCTTTAACCCGCTGAACGAGGCCAGGAATCAAATCCCACAACCGCATGGTTCCTAGTCAGATTCGTTTCCACTGTGCCACAATGGGAACTCCAGGTTTGCTATATTTAAATTCTCATTAAAATTACTAACAAAGATATTGTCACTATCTCTTTATTCTGTAAACTATAATATTACTTCAAAATACAGAGTTGTTTCTCATTATTCATGATAGTTACGGTTTTTTGGGTTTTGTTTGTTTGTTTGTTTTTGTCTTTTTCTTGAGCCACTCCTGCGGCATATGGAGGTTCCCAGGCTAGGAGTCAAATTGGAGCTGTAGCCACCAGCCTACGCCAGAGCCACAGCAACGCAGGATCCGAGCCGCATCTGCGACCTACACCACAGCTCGTGGCAATGCCAGATCCTTAACCCACTGAATAAGGCCAGGGACCGAACCTGCAACCTCATGGTTCCTAGTCGGATTCGTTAACCACTGCGCCACGACGGGAACTCCTCATGACAGTTATGTTTTAAAAGTCACCACAAACAATGAAATTGTGAATACTGAGCCACTGCTCCTCGAAGAAATAACAGAGCTAGGTTCCTGCAAGCCTCTGGTCACATTATCAACTGATCAACATATAACCCTGTTTTGTGTGCTTCTGTTGAACGACACATCATTTCATATATCGCTGAGTCATTAAAATTGAACTCTCAGCCAAGAGCACTGCAACTCATGCCCCAACACATCTAACACATATATTCTCCCTTTAGGCACATCACAGTCTTCTTGCACTTGGGAACACTGGTTATCACTACAGAACAATGCTTGGGGCTATTTTGAAAAGTGAAATCATATCACAAAGAACTCTTGCAAATTAAAAGGAAAAACATACATCCCTGTTGAAAAGTGGGCAAAGATAACCATAAAGTTATCAGAAAATAAAAGATACATAGCTCTTAAACACATGAAAAGTTGCTGAACTTCACAATAATAAGATAAATAAATTATAAATACAATTCAGTAATAATCTCCAACTACTACACAGACAACGATCCAAAGGCCTGAAAACTTATTGGCTAAACTATAGGAAACAGCAACTCTCAAACAATGTTGGTAGGAATACAAATTAATACAATCTCTACTGAGAACAATTTGGCAAACTCTTTTAAAATTATAAATGTGGGAGTTCCCGTTGTGGTGCAGTGGAAATGAATCCGACTAGGAACCATAAGATTGCAGGTTTGATCCTGGCCTCACTCAGTGGGTTAAGGATCCTGTGTTGCTGTGAAGTGTGGTATAAGTTGCAGAAAACGGCTCAGATCTGGTGTTGCTGTGGCTCTGGTGTAGGCCCGCAGCAACAGCTCCGATTAGACCCGTAGCCTGGGAACCTCCATATGTCACGGGTGCGGCCCTATAAAAGACAAAAGACAAAATAAATAAATAAATAAATAAATGTACATCCTCTTGAATTCAGGAATTCTTTTATTTTTATTTATTCTTTGCTGTTTAGGGCTGCATCTGTGGCATACAGAGGTTCCCAAGCTGGGAGTCAAATGAGAGTTGCAGATGCTAGTCTACGCCACAGTCACAGCCACATGAGATCTGAGAAACATCTTCGACCTATGCCACAGCTTACAGCAACATCAGATCCTTAACCTACTGATCGAGGCCAGGGACTGAACCCGTATACTCATGGATACTAGTTAGATTCGTTTTTGCTGCACCACAACAGGAACTTCTCTTTATGTAATCTTAAAAGATTTATTCACGTCTACAAAAAGAATTATGTAAAAGAATACTGACTATAGCAAACAACTGTTAAGTAATCTAAACTTCCATCTGTAAGAACTCAAGTAAGTGTGGTACACATCTATACATAAGAATATCGGAGTTCCCGCTGTTGCATCTCTGCAGCGCCAGACTGCAAGTTCAAGTCTGAACCTGGCACACTGGATTAAAGGATCCGAGTTGCCACAACTGCAACTTGGAACATATGTGGCCAGGGAATTCCGTATGCCACAGGGTGACCAAAAAAGAAAAAAAAAAAAGAGTATCTTGCGACTGTTTAAAACAAGACAGTTTTACATACTGATATGAAGTGTTCTCCAAGGAACATTGAGAAAAAAAGTACTTACCTATTACAGAACACCGTATGATTTACCTATAAAGTGAAAAATTAAAAAAGTTTAACGGAGTAAGATAATATCTTACCAAGTTTATCTTAATTACATACTATTTTTATTGTCAGTAAATGTACATAGCACAAAAATAGAAAAAAAATACAAAAGAGTACACTGGGAAGTTTCCCTCACATCCCTGTGTCTTCTAGTCCCTCCTCAGAGGTAATCTGAGTATCGTCCTGAGAGGATAATCAATGCACATACATACATGTATGTAAAAGTATATTTTATACCAATGGCAAGTAGCACAACACACACAATTCTATATTAAATATATTTTCCTATCAGATTGCTATACATATCAAGAAACAACGTAGTTTCAAAAAACACAAAAGAGAATTAAAAGAATAAAGTGAATAGTGCTCAAAAACCGATTCAGGAGTTCCCTTCATGGCTCAGCGGAAACAAATCCGACGAGGAACCATGAGGTTATGGGTTCGATCCCTGGCCTTGCGCAGTGGGTTAAGGCTCCAGTGTTGCCGTAAGCTGTGGATATAGGTCGTAGACATGGCTTGGATCTGATGTTGCTGTGGCTGTGACGTGGGCCAGCAGCTACAGCTCCAATTCAACCCCTAGCCTAGGAAACTCTATATGCCATGGGTGCAGCCCTAAAAAGCAAAAAAAACCCAAAAAACCAAAAACAAAAACTGATTCAAACTATTTTAGAACTCTTATTTATAAACATGAGTAAAAATGGAGAAAGAAATCTGAAATAAATTGTAATAAGTAGCTACTCTAACAATTAGATAAAGAATGAGGATATAATTATCTACGTAAGATGATCTACAGAACTGTTTAGATACTGAGGCCCAATATGTGAAACTAACCAATAATTCACAAAAATAATTCTATGGAACCAAAAGAGCCCAAAATAGATTTATTATTGCCAGGAGTTTCTGTAGTGGCTCAGTGGATTAAGAACCTAACTAGTATCTATAAGGACACAGGTTTGATCCCTGGCTTCACTCAGTAGGTTAACAATCATGCATTGCCACTAGGTGCAGCACAGATGGCAGGTATGGTTCAGAACCTGTGTTGCTATGGCTGTGGTGTATGGTGGCAGCTGCAGCTCTGATCTGACCCCTAGCCTGAGAACTTCCATATGCCGAAGGTGTGTCCCTAAAAAGAAAAAACAAACATATCTACTATTGCCATGTAGAAAAATATATATCAATTACCCCAAATTTTGACATATTAACCTTGTGGACCTGAGAGATAGAGACTGTAATATCACTGTTTTAACCATCGGCAATTTGTTTTAACCATCACAACAGATTAATAATCTTTTAGAAATCATTCAACAAGTGAAAATTAATTGTTCCAAAATGGAAAAGGTGATGCAATGCATTGTCCCATCCAACCAAGTATTCAAGAAGAAAATGATAAAATCTTTCTTTAAATATAGGAGGAATAGGAGTTCCCGTCGTGGCTCAGGAGAAACAAATTCGACTAGGAACCATGAGGTTTCGGGTTCAATCCCTGGCCTCACTCAGTGGGTTAGGGATCAGGCACTGCCATGAGCTGTGGTGTAGTTTGCAGACACAGCTCAGATCCCACGTTGCTGTGGCTGTGATGCAGGCTGGCAGCTATAGCTCCAACTGACCCCTAGCCTGGGAACTGCCATATGCCACAGGTGTGGCCCTAAAAAAAAAATAAAAATAAAAAATGTTACATATATAATCTCAGGACAATAGTTCAACCCACAAGAAATAGTAACTTGAAACAATCCTGTGCAAAAGAGTAGACACTACATGATTCCATTATATATGAAGTTCTAAAATAAGTAAAACTCATCTTTGCTTAGAGAAGTCAGAATGGTGATAGCCAGGATAGTTAAGTGTGGTAAATGACTAGAAGGCGTTACAAAGAAACTTCCTGGGTTAAGGAAAATGCAGGACATCTTGAGATAATAACAATGGTATACTGTCTCAAAACGCATCAAACTCTTCACTTTAAATCTATTTATTTTGGAGTTCCTGTCATGCCTCAGTGGTTAACGAATCCAACTAGGAACCATGAGGTTGCAGGTTTGATCCCTGGCCTTGCTCAGTGGGTGAAGGATCCAGTGTTGCTGTGATCTGGCATAGGCCAGTGGCTACATATCCGATTAGACCCCTAGCCTGGGAACCTCCATATGTCACAGGTATGGCCCTAGAAAAAACAAAAAATTTTAAAAAAAATCTATTTGTTTATTGTATATAAATTATATCTCCGAACAAGTAATGGAAGAAAGTTCCCACTGTGGCTCAGTGGTAATGAACCCAACTAACATCCATGGAGAGGAGGGTTCGCTCCCTGGCCTTGCTCAGTGGGTTAAGGATCCAGCGTTGCCGTGAGCTGTGGTGTAGGCTGGCAGCTGCAGCTCCAATTTGACCCCTCGGCCTGGGAACTTCCAATGTCACAGGTGCATCTCTAAAAAGTAAAATATGGAAGGGAGGGAGGCGGGAAGGAAGAAAAGTAATGGGAAAAAAAATGAGGGCTGTGTAAAAAATGTTCGTGAACTCTTTTGAAAGCCCACAATTCACACATAAAAATAACGCCAAATATTTAGTGAAATTACAATACTGAATGTCTTCTACTGACTGCTGTATATAAACATGGATTTCTACAGAAGGAGTAACTAGTTAAAATTTCAGAATTTGATTTCTGAATTGAATTCACTTTTTCCATTAACAACACATTCATAGTGCATAACTATTTAATAGTTTAACAAATAGTTTAATTAAAATTAAATAGTTTAAATATTAAATATTTTATTTAAATAATAGTTCATAACTATTAAGAACTATTAACTCTAATTTATTTCTATTAATGACAACCATGCAGAAAACCCTAATTTACAACATGACTGAGATAAAGAAACTTCTGACTGATCCTTTGATGAAGGCTTCGATTATGCACCTGACCTTCTATTTACCTCTCTTCTTCTTTTTTTTTTTTCTTGCTTTTTAGGGCACACCCGTGGCACATGGAGGTTCCCAGGCTAGGGGTCCAATCAGAGCTACAGCTGCCAGCCTACACCACAGCCACAGCAATGCCAGATCCTTAACCCACTGAGTGGGGCAGGGATCAAACCTGCAACCTCACGGTTCCTAGTCAGATTCATTTCTGCTGTGCCATGGTGGGAACTCCATTTACCTCTCTTCTAAATGTAAGTACAGACCATGGAATTTTCCACCTGGGATTCCTAACAACCGCAAGGACAATTACTATAGTGAAAGTCAGAAAACAAGCTGTTTTGACTTTATTATTTGGATTACTCTAGACATTGAGTTTGTGGTGACTTTGCTATTTTCTGTACTTAAGGAGGAAGCTGCCTCATTATTCAATATTTAAGGAAATATTGTCTAAAAATAACTGTAGATCAAACATCATTACAAGTAACTCAACTTTCAAAAGCATTCACCTAACACAGGTTCTTTATAAAGAATAGTGTTCTGGTAAGAACTAGAACTGATGCCTAGCCTTTCATGATGTGTGAAAGATTTGGTCTATAAACAACTCTAAAATCTTTCCTCCATTTACCATTTTCTCTCTTCTTTGACATTCCTTCTCGTCTATGTACTAAGCTCATCCTAAGACTTCAAAAAAACCAAGCCAGATACTTTAGACAAGATGAAGAAAGAGATGTAGTACCTTGTCTCTAATGACAGAGGAAAGAAAGATATATAAACAATAAACACTGTGAAAAGCTATGTAATAGAAACAAGCAGAGAACAGATTCAAAGAGGCAGCTTCCATGGATGGAGGCACGCATAAGGCTGAGTGGCATTAGGAACAGGGATATATGATATCTGGGCTACCTTTGGCCTTGAAACACACTGCCCTAATGCTTCTACCTTTGTACATTTTCTGCCTGAACCATTTGAACCCAATTCATCCCCTGCCTAATTTTCTATTCATCATTTTACACTTAGCTGAATTAACCTAGCTGAAGAACTCCAACTGAATAAAAATGACTTTAGGGAATTCCCATTGTGGCTCAGTAGAAATAAATCTGATTCGTGTCCATGAAGATGCGGGTTCGATCCCTGGCCTCGCTCAGTGGGTTAAGGATCCACAATTGCTGTCGAAGAAGGGGCTCAGATCCGGCGTTGCTGTGGCTGTGGTGAAGGTTGGCAGCTACAGCTCTGATTTGACTCCTAGCCTGGGAACTTCCATATGCCGCTAATGAAGCCCTAAAAAGAAAAAAAGAAAAAAGAAATGACTTCACTCAGGAGTTCTCTTGGTTTAGAATCCAGTGTCATTGCAGTGGCTCAGGTTGAATCCCTGGCCCAGGAACTTTAACATGCCGCAGGCACAGCCTAAAAAATGACTTTAGTCAAGGAATGAAATACAGGTAACTACACTTTTAAATATGATTTATATAATTTTAAAAATATCCCTCCCAGGAATGCATCAATTTTGAAATTCAAAAAGATGTTTTTCAAAATTTGCTTTTCAGGCAACATGAAAACATCTACTAAGAATAATGTCTACGATCTTTTGCCAGAGTCACAACACAAAAAACTACCTTAAAGCAATGACAGAATAGAATCTAGTACTAAATATAAGAACACATTTACTAATGTTAAAAGCTACTGAAGTGGAGTTCCAGCTTTGACGCAACAAGACTGGTGGCATCTCTGGAGCAGAAGGATACAGGTTCAATTACTAGCCTGGCACAGGGTGTTAAAGGATCCAGTATTGCTGCAGCAGGTTGCAACTGTGGCTTGGATTTGATCCCTGGCTTGGCAACGTCAGAGGCCATGGGGCGGCCAAAAATAAATAAATAAAAAAGTTACTGAACTAAAGGAACAGTGGCATGACACACAGGCAAACAATCTGAGAGAATATGTAAAAACATTAAAAATGTGATGTTGGAGTTCCCGTTGTGGCTCAGCGGAAACAAAAGAGACGAGTATCCATGATGGTGCAGTTTCAATCCCTGGCCCCAATCAGTGGGTTAAGGATCTGGCATTGGCCTGTGAGCTGTGGTGTAGGTCGCAAACATGGCTCGGATCTGCTGTTTCTGTGGCTCTGGTGTAGGCTGGCAGTTGTAGCTCTGATTCAACCCCTAGCCTTCGTATTTCCACATGCCAAAAATGCGGCCCTAAAAATCAAAAAAGCAAAAACAAAAACACAAGGCTATGTTAAGTGGGGATATATACACACAAAAAAATTACTGATGATAAACATCAAAAATATACACGAATATGGACCAAAAGTGTAAAATAATACGTGAAAAGGGAATAATAGATGCACAGCTTTTACTAATTTAGTTTAAAAATACTTAACAGGAGTTCCCGTCGTGGCACAGTGGTTAACGAATCCGACAAGGAACCATGAGGTTGCGGGTTCGGTTCCTGGCCTTGCTCAGTGGGTTAACAATCCGGCGTTGCTGTGAGCTGTGGTGTAGGTTGCAGACGCGGCTCGGATCCCACTGGCGTAGGCCAGTGGCTACAGCTCCGATTAGACCCCTAGCCTGGGAACCTCCATATGCAGTGGGAGCGGCCCAAGAAATAGCAACAACAACAACAACAACAACAAAATACTTAACATACAAAAAACAAAAAATACAGTAAACATCCATAAAAACACTTAGATTCAATAACAGACATACATGCTTCATGCACAAACATATATATATTTTTCTAAGCCATTAAAAATGTATCAGAGACACACTAACATTTCACTTCTAAATACCTTAGTGAGCAAATTTTTAAAGACATTCTTCTAGAAACTACAAAACCATTATCACAACTCATAAAATCAGCAACAATTACCTAGTATCATTTAAAATCCAGTCCAAAATTTCCCCAACCCCCAAGTCTCTTATAACTGGCTTGTCAAAACTAGGGTCCAATCAAGGATGCCACATTGCATTTGGCTGTTATATCTCTCTTTTTTTTCGTCTTTTTAGGGCCACACCTGCAGCATATGGAGGTTCCCAGGCTAGGGGTCAAATCAGATCTATAGCTGCTGGCCTACACCACAGCCACAGCGATGCAGGATCTGAGCCACGTCTGTGACCTATACCACAACTTGATCCTTAACCCACTGAGTGAGGCCAGAGATTGAACCTGTTTCCTCATGGATGCTAGTCAGATTTGTTTCTGCTGAGCCACGATGGGAACACCCTGGCTCTTATATCTCTTGTCACTTTTAATGTGGAATATTTACCCACTTCACACCATTTTTCCTTTCATAACACTGACTTTTCGAAGAAAGGTAGCCAGTTATCTTCTACAACATTCCATGTTCTGATCATTTATTTTGCTGTGTCATTTAACTTGTTGCTCTATACCCAGTACTTCCGATAAAGGGAAAAGCAGATCTTAAAGGTCTGTTTAAATTCCAGTTAAACTTTTTGACCAGAACAATTCATAGGTAATATAGTGTATTTCATACTACATCACAAGTCAAAAAGCAAGTCTGACTATCTGCCTACGTGATACAAAGTTTCATTTCTGATTCTAAGGGTCTCTTCATTGCAGAGGTGTATTTTCCTTTCCACACCACAAACCAAGTATTTGCTGAGATGATACTCTGACATCCCGAGAAGTCTAGAGAGGATGTAGACCAACTTTTTTCAAATAGTTTTGGTATCAAACTATCTTTAATATTGCTTTACATTAACTTTTCAACTTTTCCATATTTCAATTTTTAAACAAGTACTTTCCACAAACTATAAAATTTATACAAAAGTTTAGATTCACTGTTATAATGATGGGAGACTTACTCCTTAATTGAAATGTGAGCATCTTCCTTCTTTTTGATTTTGTTTGAAACCCTGTAAGGAAAATAAAGGAATGTGAACGAATAGAATATGCATTTTATATAGAACCAAACATTTTGTTTCACCTGTGACATTTCACTACTTCTTAACAAAATGTCATCAGATAACAAGTTTACAGCCTTCAAATGTGCTTTAAAAAGTGATCCCAAAGTAAACAATAATTAGGCTGCAATTTCTTCTTTCACTAAGGCTAATGATGTTCCTGAGCCAATTTAACCTTATTTCTATCAAAGTATATAGTGTGTCATACTTATTTATTAAAATAAAACCCATTAAAGAACACGGAGATCCTATTGTGGCTCAGTGGTTAATGCATCTGACTAGGAACCATGAGGTTGAGGGTTTGATCCCTGGCCTCGCTCAGTGGGTTGAGGATCTGGCGTTGCCGTGAGCTGTGGTGTAGGTTGCAGACGCGGCTCGGATCCCGAGTTGCTGTGGCTCTGGTGTAGGACGGTGGCTACAGCTCCAATTAGACCCCTAGCCCGGGAACCTCCATATGCCGCAGGAGCGGCCCTAGAAAAAGCAAAAAGTTTGCCTTTTTGACAAAAAAACAAACAAACAAAAAAAAACAGTACTCACTAGACAAAAAGTTTTTTTTTTTTTTGCTTTAGAGCCAAACTCATGGCATATGGAGGTTCCCAGGCTAGGGGTTGAATTGGAGCTGCAGCCGCTGGCCTACACCACAGCTCACGGCAACGCGGGATCCTTAACCCACTGATCAAGGCCAGGGATCAAACTGGCAATCTCATGGTTCCTAGTCGGATTTGTTTCCACTGCGCCACAACGGAAACTTTCCAAAGACATTTTATAAGTTGAAAAGTTGAAAAAAAAAAAAAAAAGGCAAATATCTTTCCTGGTCAGACCTGACCCAATGTCCTATTCATCTCTTCAGGTCTCAAGATCTTCTATCTTTTCCTACATATACACTAGCTTTCCATTTCACTAATAACCTATACCTTAGAGGCAATAAGATGTGTTAAAAATGATCTGTGACTGGAGTTCCCACCATGTCTCAGTGGTTAACAAACTCAACTAGCATCTATGAAGATGAGGGTTCAATCCCTGGCCTTGCTCAGTGGGTTAAGGATCTGGCGTTGCCATGAGCTGTGGTATTGGTGGAAGATGAGGCTTGGATCCCGAGTTGCTGTGGCTATGGCCTTGGCAGGCACCTACAGCTCTGATTCGACCCCTAGCCTGGGAACCTCCATGCTACATGTGCGGTCCTAAAAAGCAAAAAGATTAAAAAAAAAATCTGTTACTAATTAGTATCAAAGTTATAGCCTATATTATGTTATTTCAATAACATTACTTATTCATCTGCATAATGCTTAGACTTCCAGAAAAAGAAACAGGTATAGGTTAAGAGCTAGACCCAAACCCTGCCTGACTGCTCTTAAGGCAACAGGTTAGTAATAAAGTTGTTAATTATGTATGCTGTTCCCACTGTGGCTCAGCAGTAGCAAACCCAATTAGTATTCATGAGGATACAGGTTTGATCCCTTGCCTCTCTTAGTGGCTAAGCATCAGGTGTTGCCGTGAGCGTGGTATAGACTGCAGAGGTGGCTTGGATCTGGCACCGCTGTGGTGTAGGAAGGCAGCTGCAGCTCTGATTAGCCTGGGAACTTCCATATGCCACAGGTACAGCCCTAAAAAGCAAAAAAACAAAAAGAAATTATGTATGCTTCTGTGCAACAATGGTTAAGAATTGCTAGCTGAAGGCAAGAGTGTCTAAAACACACATAAGCTGCTGGAAAACATTACAATGAATAGCAGCTTCTTTCTATATGGTAAAAATCTCCCCAAGTTCCTACTGTGGCTCAGCAGTTACAAATGGGACTAGTATCCAAGAGGGGGATTTGATCTCTGGCCCTACTCAGCGGGTTAAGGATTCTGCATTGCCATGAGTTGTGGTATAGGTCACAGATGCAGCTCGGATCTGGTGTGGGCTGTGGTGCAGGCAGGCAACTACAGCTTCAATTTGACCCCTGACCTGGGAACTTCCATATGCCGAGGGTGCGGCCTTAAAAATAAACTAAATAAAAATAGGCAGAGAGAGTTCCTGCTGTGGCACAGTGGGTTAAAGACCCAGCATTGCCTCTGAGGCACCATGGGTTTGCTCCCTGGCCCATTGCAGTGGTTTAAGGATCCAGCAGTGTGGTGTAGGTTGCAATTGCAGCTCAGATTCAATCCCTGGCCTGGGAATTTCCATATGCTTTGGGTGCAGCTAACAAAGAAAAAAAAAATAGAAATGGGCAAAGGATGTGACTAAAAAAGATATGTAAATAGCCAAGAAGCACATGAAAAGATGCTCAACATCATTTAGTTATTAGGGAAATGAAAATCAAAACCATAATATACTATCAGTTCACATCCCTTATATTGGGTATAATCAGAGAATGTGGAAAAATAGGGACCCTCACACATTGCTGGTGGATATATAAAATGATGCAGTTGCTTCAGAAAAGAGTACAATGTTTCCACTAGAGTAACACTTTAAAAGGGTGAATTATACCTCAATTAAAGAACACATGGATGGAGTTCCCGCTATGGTGCAATGGGATTGGCAGCATCCAGGTTCAGTTCCTAGCCTGGCACAGTGGGTTGAAGGATCCGGTGCTGCCATAGCAGCAGCTTGGATCTGATCACTGGCCTGGGAACTCCATATGCTGCAGGATGGCCTAAAGAAAAAAAAAAAAAAGGAAAGAGATGATAGTACCTTGAATGGGATAACAGCAGAGGAGAGAAAACAAAGTGCACTAATTCGGGATCTATATGGACACAGTCCTAACAGTACTTTACAAATTTGATACAGAAAGTAAAGGAAAGTAAGGAATCAACTTATGGAATTCCATGTTTGTGGCTTGACAAACTGGGGCTGCTAGTGTCCCAATGTTACTGTTTACTCAGATGTCAAAGGCTACGGCAATAGAGGGGCATGAGGTAACATAAACAGTTTGGTTTTGACTATACTTTGGTTTGAGACATACTTAACAGACATCAATATGGTGAGGGAAACAGGCAGTTGGATAATCAAGTCTGAAATTCAGAGTTTGACACCTGAGAACTACCAGTACAAACATGCCATTTTAAATTCTGGAGTAGATGAGATCACCTAGTGAGTTTATGGAAAAGAGAAGGGGGCCACAGGCTGGGCATAAGGAATCCCACTTAGACACTGGGCAGAGGAGGAAAAGTTGCTAAAGGGAGTCTAGAAAGGGCAGCCAAGAAGGAAGGTATAAGACCTGTAGTTTATAAGTTATGTGACTGAGGGCAGGAGAAAAAAATGTTTCGAAAGTGTACTCAAGGAGGAGTTCCCGTCATGGCACAGTGGTTATCGAATCTGACTAGCATCCAGGAGGACTCGAGTTCAATCCCTGGCCTTGCTCAGTGGGTTAAGGATCCAGTGTTGCCATGAGCTGTGGTGTAGGTCACAGACACAGCTCAGATCCCATGTTGCTCTTGCTGTGGCTGTGGTGTAGGCTGGCAGCTACAGCTCTGATTAGACCCCTAGCCTGGGAACCTCCATATGCCATGGGTGAGGCCCTAAAAAAACTAAAAAAAAAAAAAAAAAAGGTATACTCAAATGTATTAAAATGCTGCTGAAAGGTAAGAGAGCTAAAACAGACAATGGACCTCTGAGTTAGCAATATGGAGGTAAAATTTCATAAAGTAGGGGAAGACAGACGTCTAACCTGATAGTTCTAAAGAGACAATGTGAGGTAAGGAAGCAAAGAGAACAACTAGAGGTAACTCTTAAGAAGCTTGTCTGTGAAGGGAAGGAGAGAAATGAAATAACTAGAGAAGTTTGGAAATATATAGGTGGTCACTAAATTTAGCAAAATTGGTCACCAAAGGTTGATGACTAAGAACATATGCAGTTCCCGCTGTGGCTCAGCGGAAACGAATCTGACTAGGAGTTACGAGGCTTTGGGTTTGATCCCTGGCCTCACTCAGTGGGTTAAGGATCTGGTGTTGCCATGTGCTGTGGTGTAGGTTGCACACGCGGCTCAGATCCCGAGTTGCTGTGGCTGTGGTGTAGGCCAGCAGCCACAGCTCTGATTAGACCCCTAGCCTAGGAACCTCCATATATCATGGGTGCAGTCCTAAAAAGAAAAAAAAATTGTGAACATAAAAACAATACACTTTAATTTACTGAATAAATTTATTAAATATTAATCTATTAAATTATTATTTTAATTAATGGATTAATTTGTTTGGCCATGGCATATGGCAGCTTAATATGGAATCTCAGTTCAAAGACCAGGGATTGAACCCAGGCCCCAGTGGTGAAACTGTCAAATCCTAACTAGCAGGCCACCAGGGAACTCTCCAAACTATACATTTCTGAAGAGTATTCATACATGCCTGAACACAGAGAAACAGATTTGATATGCTATACAGCAAAATAGCATCAATGGTGACATCTGGAAAAGGGTAGGGACTGGGTCTGGCTTTTGCTCACCAATAGGATTTCTGTCAGACCTTTAAAATTTGTGAAAATTTTACAGAGAATGTATTCCTTTAGCACTTGCAGTTAGAATATATAGAGAGGGAGAGAGAGGGAGAGGGCGGGAGATGGAGGGAGAGGGAGGGAGAGGGAGGGAGAGGGGAGGGAGAGGAGCGGGAGAGAGGGAGAGAGGGAGAGAGGGAGAGAGGGAGAGGCGAGGGAGAGAGGGAGAGAGGGAGAGAGAAGAGAGAGGGAGAGAGAGGGAGAGAGAGTAGAGAGAGAGAGAGAGGAGAGAGAGGAGAGAGAGAGAGAGAGAGAGAGAGACTTTTTTTTTGTCTTTTTAGAGAGACTTTTTTTTTGTCTTTTTAGGCCTGCACCCACGGCATATGGAGGTTCCCAGGTTAGGGAACGAAGCAGAGCTATGGCTGCTGGCCTACACCACAGCCACAGCAATTCGGGTTGTGAGCCACATCTTTGACCTACACCACAGCTCATGGCAATGCCAGATCCTTAACCCACAGAGCAAAGCCAGGGATTGAACCTGCATCCTCATGGATACCAGTTGGGTTCATTACTACTGAGGCACAGCGGGAAACTCTCTCAGCTTCCCTACTCTGCACTTAAATTTCTCTGCATGGGGGGGGGGGAAATGTAATTGTAATGTATACATGTAAGGATAACCTGACCCCCCTTGCTGTACAGTGGGAAAATAAAAAAAATTATTAAAAAAAAAAATTTCTCTGCATGGTTTTTTTTGTTTTTTGCTTTTTTTTTTGTCTTTGTTGTTGTTGTTGTTGTTGTTGTTGCTATTTCTTGGGCCGCTCCCGCGGCATATGGAGGTTCCTAGGCTAGGGGTTGAATCGGAGCTGTAGCCACCGGCCTACGCCAGAGCCACAGCAACGCGGGATCCGAGCCGTGTCTACAACCTACACCACAGCTCACGGCAACGCCGGATCTCAACCCACTGAGCAAGGGCAGGGACTGAACCCGCAACCTCATGGTTCCTAGTCGGATTCGTCAACCACTGCGCCACGACGGGAACTCCTGTTTTTTGCTTTTTAGGGCTGCACCTGCAGCATATGGAATTGGAGCTATAGCTGCCAGCTTACACCACAGCCACGGTATCCGAGCCATGTCTGCAGCCTACCACAGCTCACAGCAATGCTGGATCCTATATCCGCTGAGCAAGGCCAGCAATCGAACCTGCAACCCCATGGTTACTACTAGTCAGATTTGTTTCTGCTGCGCCACTAGGCGAACTCCTCTGCATGTTTTAAGTTAGGAAATATTTTGCAGTATCTCCAGGGGATTGGCTCCAGGACCCCCAGGGGTACCAAAATTCAGGGATGTTCAAGTCCCTTACAGAAAATGGCATAGTACTTGAATATAACCTACACACATCCTATGTACTTTAAATCATCTTTAGATTGCTTATATTACCTAATACAATGTAAATGGTATGTAAATAGTTGTTGGCATGGGACAAATCTAAGTTTTGCTTTTTTTTTTGGAACTTTCTGGAATATTTTCTTCGAACATTTTCAATGTACAATTGGTGGACTCTAGGGATGCAGAACCCATGGATACAGAGGGCCAAGGGGAATCAAATAAACTAATAATATGAAAGATTTTAAAAATAACTACAACTATACTTAGTGGGGACAATACAAGAGTAATTTTAACCTTAGATAGCTATAGTTTTTTAAACTGTAAGGTACAGGCATACTTGTTTTATTGTACTCCAGATACTGCATTTTGTACTAACTGAAGGTTTGTGGCAATCCGGTGTTGTCAGATGACAGCTACTGTTTTTTTTGGCAATAATTTATTTTAAAATTAAGGTATGTACACTGGTTTTGTTAGACAAAATGCTATTAAATACATACTAGTAAATAGTATGTTGTAAACATAACTTTTACAGGTACTAGGAAACCAAAAAAAATCATGTGACTCACTTCACTGTGATATTCATTTTATTGCTGTGATCTGGAACAGAACCTGTAATATCTCTGACATACGCCTATAGTTTCCAATCCTTAGACTCTACCTGACATAACAAATCAGTTTTTAGTTACCAACAAAAGAGTCACAAAATCACAAAGTGAGTGTCAGAAAAGACGCAGAGTGATCACTTACCATATAGTAACCAGTATGATAGCCACTCATGTACCAAGAGATTAACATACTTCCCAAAGCATCAGCATCATCCAGAGAATCTGGACATATAGGAGGTGGGGGGGGAATTATCTGTAAACAGAGAAAGATACACTTTAAAGTCAGTAGACAAAAATGTAGTCTGGAAATCCACTTTACGTACAGAATGC
This sequence comes from Phacochoerus africanus, assembly GCF_016906955.1. Classification (NCBI taxonomy): domain Eukaryota; kingdom Metazoa; phylum Chordata; class Mammalia; order Artiodactyla; family Suidae; genus Phacochoerus; species Phacochoerus africanus. The sequence goes on along the minus strand of NC_062544.1, from coordinate 32,227,782 downwards.
TGGATGTTATTTGTAAATTTCCCTACATTCCTGATCATCTCCTACTTTAAAAATTTTTTAACAACATGGCATTTGGAAAAAGCCAACCAGAACAACAAAAGACCAATAAAATTAAATTGAACAAGAATCAAAAGATAACAAGTTACATAAACATTTGCTTTGATTAGGCCTATTTTTCTGTTTCATTATGAAGCTACTGGTAAAAAGACCATGGATGAATGCTTCTACAGTTTTCCTCAAAAAACACCCACACAGAATTTCAAGTGAAGGTTCTGGGTACAATACCTACACTAACTCCATCGCAACACAGATTTTACCAAAAAGCGTCTTCATATTTCACCCATTGTTGGTATCTAAAAATTTATCAATAGATATCTGGAGAGTCTACCTGATCAGAGCTAACATCCAAGCATGCCTGGAAGGGAAAAAGATAAAATCTTTTTTTTTTTCCTGTCTTTTGTCCTTTTAGGGCCGCACCCGCAGCATATGTAGGTTCCCAAACTAGGAGTCCAATCGGAGCTATAGCTGCCGGCCTACGCCACAGCCACAGCAACACCAGATCCAAGCCGCTTCTTCGACCTACACCACAGCTCACGGCAACACCGAATCTTTAACCCACTGAGCAAGGCCAGGGATTGAACCAGCAACTTCATGGTTCCTAGTCAGATTCGTTTCTGCTGCGCCACAAAGGGAACTCCTAAAAGATAAATCTTTAGTACAGGGTAATTAAATCCTTTTGTATATGAGTTACCTCCCTTAGATACTTCTGCCAGAATGGAAGCATGCACAATAGGACTCAGAGTTGGGGCTTTATGAGGATTGAGTCTGTCATTAAAAACACAAACCCCAGGAGTTCCCGTCGTGGCACAGTGGTTAATGAATCTGACTAGGAACCGTGAGGTTGCAGGTTTGATCCCTGGCCTTGCTCAGTGGGTTAAGGATCCAGCATTGCCATGAGCTATGGTGTAGGTCTCGGACTCAACTTGGATCCCGAGTTGCTGTGGCTCTGGCGCAGGATGGCAACTACAGCTCCAATTAGACCCCTAGCCTGGGAACTTCCATATGCCATGGGATCAGCCCTAGAAAAGGCAAAAAGACAAAAAAAACAAAACCAAAAAACCCCCCCTATGTTTAGTTTGAATTTTTATCCATTAGGACGTGGCCCTAGGTTTGGTATAAAACAACATTTTCCAACTACCTATGTTCTGCTAAATTCCAAACTGTGTATGAAAGCAAAGTTTAATTTGAATTCTTTTGCACTTACTGGTGGTCCAGAAGGAAACGGAGGCAGCCAGCATGACAGGAAGTGTGGCGGCGGCGGTGGTGGTGGTGGTGGGCCGTTGAATTTTAGACCTGGCTATAAAGAATATTTCAAAGGAAAATTAATTTACCAGTTTCAATATGTAAAAAGGAAAAAAAAAATCAATGTCAAAAGAGTTTAAATAATCACCCAGAATAATATCTGTATTATCCATATCAAGAAGGCTACACAGAGTACCCATTGTGGCTCAGTGGGTTAAGAACCTGACTAGTATCCATGAAGACGCGGGTTCGATCCCTGGTCTTGCTCAGTGGATCCAGGATTTGGCATTGCCATGAACTGTGGTGTAGGTCGCAGATGTGGCTCAGATGCCCACATTAATGTGGCTATGGTATAGGCCAGCGGCTGCAGCTGCCATTTGATCCCTAACCCAGGAACTTCCACATGCCACAGGTACAGCCCTAAAAACGCAAAAAAAACCCAACTCCACAGAATTTTGCGTATCAAATGCTGAAGTCATATAGACCCATAAATTTAGACTTTTCTCATTTCCTTCCTATATAGACATTCAGGAAGTAAAACCAAAGTAAGAAAGATTTTTAATTACCTAACAGATCAGAGATCCTATATTTAGCAAGACATTTCAATCATAAAAGATGTATCTCGGAGTTCCCGTCGTGGCTCAGTGGTTAACGAATCCGACTAGGAACCATGAGGTTGCATGTTTGATCCCTGGCCTTGCTCAGTGGGTTGAGGATCCGGCGTTGCTGTGAGCTGTGGTAGGTCGCAGATGCAGCTCGGATCCAGCGTTGCTATGGCCCTGGTGTAAGCCAGCGGCTGCAGCTCCGATTGGACCCTGAGCCTGGGAATCTCCATATGCTGTGGGAGCAGCCCAAGAAATGGCAAAAAGACGAAAAAAAATAAAAATTAAAATGAAAGAAAGAATGTATCTCCTACAGTTCACTAACTAAATTGTATAATCTATCAGACGTCCCTTTTAGTTATGTATGCTAACACAGGGTATATACTGTAAAAACTAGTAAGCTTCTCACTTAACAAGAAAAACCAGCCCTGTGAGACCAATTAAGCATATTATGTATATGTTCTGCATATAAAATATAATATAAACCTCAATAAGGAAGCTCTCACAGAACAGCCTAAGGAAAAGTTTTAATGTTATGCTTAATTTTTAAAAATATTTATTATTGCCTGAAGAAATCACTGCTTTGTATACAACAATGGGACAGGGACTTGGACAGCACGGCATAACCTGAGGTAAAAATCTCTTGTTTAAGGTGATTGGTTACTGATAACCAAAAGAACCCCAAATAAAAACTTACATTTTGCTCTACAAAACAATCAGGGAGCTTCTCTGGATTTCAACTGCATCAGATATAAATACTGTATTCTCTTCTGATTTTTATATACCTTACACAAGGGTCATAGGGACTGCAGCACGATACCTGGCTGACGATACAATACTATGCTTTCAAACTTTTAAGTTTGCTAAATTATTACCCTAAGACCTAATACTCCATAAAAGTCATTGCCAAAGTCCTTCATTATAAACCATTCTGCATTTTTATCTTATTTCTTATTCAAAGAATTCTCAGGTATGTATATATAACATCTACAGAAAGTGAAAACAATTTCACGAGAAAAGCTACAATTCACTTAACAAGGGGCTGAATGTCCCAATACTATTATCCATTTGCTGGGAAACCTTTTCTGGGTAGAAGTTTACCTTTCTTGGTCCAAGACCTGCTCCTGGCATAGGGGGTGGTGGAGGGAGAAAAGAGTTCCATGGAGCAGCTTTTGACTTGATGTTATTTGGCTTATTTCCAGGAGACCTGGAGGAGCTCTCACTTTCATCTGTGGAAATTTGACTTTCATTTTCATTCTTTTAAGAGAAAGAAATATATTTATTTTTGTTATAAAAGTATCATTACAAAAAGTTTAGTGCCTCAGTGGATCAAACTAGTTATACTATTCTGTTTCTCATCTAGTCTCTGCAAGATTTCTACTTCTTGTATCCTTACCTCCTGAGCATTCTCTTCTATATTATTAGCTACTTCAGAGGTGGGGGAAAGTAAATCAGACAGATTTTGCTCTTCTCTATTTCCATATCCAGTGTAAACCACAATACAGGTTTCTCTCTTAAAATCAATCGAAGCAATGGTAGCTGGGTAAATGCAGCCATCTTCCGACCAAATGGCAGAACATCTGTCACCAACCTTCCACTATAAAAGAAACCAAAGATACACATACACATATTTCCTTAAAAGAGGGTAAACAAACTATAATCTTGTTTGGGTGGGAGGGGGCTGGGTGTGGAGCAGTAGCTTCCAGTTAACTTTTCTGGGAGGCAGAATGTTATAGTGAAAAAGACTTGGGAGTCAAAAACACAGAAATCTGAATTTTAATATAAATATGTCATAATTCTGCCACTTATATAATCATGGACAAGTTTCTTAACCTCCTTGAATCTTATTTTCCCTATACGTTAAGTAGGTTTAGTATAATCTTCCTCATGTATTTGTCGTAGAGGAAAGAAAGGAGGGGAAGCATATAAAGGGTCCAGCACTCTATCTAGCCTAGCACATAGCAAGCACTCATCAAACATCAGCACTCTTCCCCTTTGGTAATGACACAACTAAAGCAGCTAATGATACAATTAGTTTCCAAGTAACAGATTTTTTGTTCATTTGTTTTGTGCTTTTTAGGGCCGCACTCAGGCATATGGAGGTTCCCAGGCTAGGGGTTGAATCGGAGCTGTAGCCACCGGCCTACGCCAGAGCCACAGCAACGCGGGATCCAAGCCGTGTCTACAACCTACACCACAGCTCACGGCAATGCCGGATCTCAACCCACTGAGCAAGGGCAGGGACTGAACCCTCAACCTCATGGTTCCTAGTCAGATTCGTTTCTGCTGCACTACGACAGGAACTCCTATTTTTATTATTATTTTTTAATTTATTTATTTTTTGCTTTTTAGGGCCACACCTGTGACATATGCAAGTTCCCAGGCTAGGGGTGGAATCGGAGCTACAGCTGCTGGCCTACACCACAGCCACAGCAACATGGGATCCAAACCTCGCCTGCGACCTACACCACAGCTTATGGCAATGCCAGATCCTTAATCCACTGAGGCCAGGAATCAAACCCACAACCTCATGGATACTAGATGGGTTCATTACTGCTGAGCCACAACATGAACTGCAGGTCAATCATTTTAAATAGCAGAAACAAGGGAGATCCCATTGTGGCTCAGTGCTTAATGAATCCGACAGGAACCATGAGGTTGCATGTTCGATCCCTGGCCTCGCTCAGTGGGTTAAGGATCCAGCATTGGAGTTCCTGTTGTGGCTCAGTGGTTAACGAATCCAACTAGGAACCATGAGGTTGCGGGTTTGATCCCGGGCCTTGCTCAGTGGGTTAAGGACCTGGCATTGCCGTGAGCTGTGGTGTAGGTTGTAGACATGGCTCGGATCCCGCGTTGCTGTGGCTCTGGCATAGGCCAGCGGCTACAGCTCTGATTCTACCCCTAGTCTGGGAATCTCCATATGCTGCGGGAGCAGCCGAAGAAATGGCAAAAAGACCAAAAAAAAAAAAAAAGGCTCTAGCATTGTCGTGAGCTGTGGTGTAGGTCACAGACGAGACTCGGATCCAGTGTTGCTATGGCTCTGGTGTAGGACTGCAGCTACAGCTCCGATTAGACCCCTAGCCTGGGAACCTCTGTATGCTGCTGGTGTGGCCCTAGAAAAGACAAAAAGACAAAAAATTAAAAATAATAATAAAAAAATAGCAGAAATGATTCTCAGAATTTTTGGCCCTCAAGTAGTAATAGTCTTTAGTTTTTTAAGAAAAAAAGGATACCTCTCTTGGTTTTGGAAAAGTCAAACACTGCCAATTCAGTTTAAGGCCCTTAAGTACTCCTCCCAAATAACACCACCCTCTTCCTCTCCACACCCAACATAAACACTGATCTGAATTTATTATTTGTCATTTCCACCTAAATCCTTATACTTTTATTAACATGGATATTCCTAAAAACAAAAAGTTTAACAGTTGCTTTAGAAATTTTATAATTACATGTCAATGGAAAACACTGTAGTAATCATTTAAGTTAAGGGCATTTTATACTATTTAACAAAGACAATAAAAAGAAATTCTTTGAAATTAAATCTCAATGTTTTAAAATAACCTGCTTCAAGGAGGCTGTGGTATTCTTTTTTTGGCTTTTATTCTTCTTAGGAGGTTTTCTTTTAGGTGTGGCTTTTGGTTTATCTGAAGCTTCGGAAATGTCACCATTCTTTAGAGCGTGCTATGAAAACATGAGAAAAATATACATGTCACAGAGTGATATATAAAAAAAAACTGTAACATAACTCTGTCACTATAAACTGGTCTCTAGGCCCAACCACCTCAGACAGACTTGATTTCCTCTTTTCACTATCCCATATGCTATAGAAACTGCTCTTAAGGGCATAATATATCTGATCATCAGCTCTAAGGATGCTTTTAATCAAGTCTCCTCACTCTCAACCTTTCTATAACACTAGACTCAATCATTTTTCTTGATAGTCATAACATATATAATTTTTTAAATTTTTGTTACGGCCGCACCTGAGCATATGCAAGTTCCTGGGATAGGGATCAAATCAGAGCTGTAGCTGGGGCCTACACTACAGCCACAGCAATGCCAAATCTGAGCCACATCTGCAACCTATGCTGCAGCTTGTGGCAACACCAGACCCTTAACGCACTGAGCTAGGCCAGGGATTGAATCTGCATCTTCATGTACACTATGTCGGGTTCTTAACTTGCTAAGTCACAACAGGAACTCCAACAATCATTACATTTTTGATGACATAGCAATACGGCCCTAATACTTTTTATTTTTTGGTCTTGCCCATGGCACACAGAAGTTCCCAGGACAGGAATCAAATCTGCACCACAGCAGTGACCTGAGCCACAGCAGTGACAATGCCATATCCTTAACCTCTGGGCTTCCAGGGAACTTCCAGGGTCCTAACATTTTTATTTCTCCATCAAGTTTTAAACTTGAGCATTTCCAACAAGAAATGGTCATCCTTTACAAGTTCAGGATCATCTATTCCTACAAGTTCAATTATTATTTCTATTTAGACTACCAAAACTATTATCCAGCTCTGATGGTTCACTTAGATCAGCATTTCCATTACCAATTTCATATCTCCACATTTACCTCAAATGCAATACAACTAAGAGGAAACTATCTCTGGCCCAAATCAGTTCTTTTTCTTTACTCAGTCTACTTCCCTCTGCAGTATCACCAACTTTATATGTATCAACCCCCATTTTAACTGGCATTTTATAAAACTTTCCTGGTAACTCTGCATTAGTATACTTCTAGTCTATACGTATGTTGGAAAGCATGATATTGACAAATTTAGAGTTCAGCTTCAAGGATGACATACAGATCTGATCTTTTTTTTTTATTTTCCCACTGTACAGCAAGGGGGTCAGGTTATCCTTACATGTATACATTACAATTACATTTTTTCCCCCACCCTTTCTTCTGTTGCAACATGCGTATCTAGACAAAGTTCTCAATGCTATTCAGCAGGATCTCCTTGTAAATCTATTCTAAGTTGTGTCTGAGAAGCCCAAGCTCCCGATCCCTCCCACTCCCTCCCCCTCCCATCAGGCAGCCACAAGTCTCTTCTCCAAGTCCATGATTTTCTTTTCTGAGGAGATATTCATTTGTGCTGGATATTAGATTCCAGTTATAAGTGATATCATATGGTATTTGTCTTTGTCTTTCTGGCTCATTTCACTCAGTATGAGATTCTCTAGTTCCATCCATGTTGCTGCAAATGGCATTATGTCATTCTTTTTTATGGCTGAGTAGTATTCCATTGTGTATATATACCACACCTTCCGAATCCAATCCTCTGTCGATGCACATTTGGGTTCTTTCCATGTCTTGGCTATTGTGAATAGTGCTGCAATGAACATGCAGCTGCACGTGTCTCTTTTAAGTAGAGTTTTGTCCGGACAGATGCCCAAGAGTGGGATTGTGGGGTCATATGGAAGTCCTATGTATAGATTTCTAAGGTATCTCCAAACTGTTCTCCATAGTGGCTGTACCAGTTTACATTCCCACCAACACTGCAGGAGGGTTCCCTTTTCTCCACACCCCCTCCAGCACTTGTTATTTGTGGATTTATTAATGATGGCCATTCTGACTGGTGTGAGGTGATATCTCATGGTAGTTTTGATTTGCATTTCTCTTATAACTAGCGATGTTGAGCATTTTTTCATGTGTTTGTTGGCCATCTGTATATCTTCTTTGGAGAAATGTCTATTCAGGTCTTTTGCCCATTTTTCCATTGATTGATTGGTTTTTTTGCTGCTGGGTTGTATAAATTGTTTATATATTCTAGAGATTAAGCCCTTGTCGGTTTGCATCATTTGAAACTATTTTCTCCCATTCTGTAAGTTGTCTTTTTGTTTTCTTTTGGGTTTCCTTTGCTGTGCAAAAGCTTTTCAGTTTGATGAGGTCCCATGGGTTTATTTTTGCTCTAATTTCTATTGCTTTGGGAGACTGACCTGAGAAAATATTCATGAGGTTGATGTCAGAGAGTGTTTTGCCTATGTTTTCTTCTAGGAGTTTGATGGTGTCCTGTCGTATATTTAAGTCTTTCAGCCATTTTGAGTTTATTTTTGTGCATGGTGTGAGGGTGTGTTCTAGTTTCATTGCTTTGCATGCAGCTGTCCAGGTTTCCCAGAAATGCTTGCTGAATAGACTTTCTTTTTCCCATTTTATGTTCTTGCCTCCCTTGTCAAAGATTAATTGACCATAGGTGTCAGGGTCTTTTTTTTTTTTTTAATGATTTTTATTTTTTCCATTATACAGACCTGGTCTTTACCTCATGCTATAAGAGTAGCTAGTGAACAGAATGGACTCTATGTTTGGTGCTCTGTATGACTGGGTGCTCTGTGCCCAGACTGATGGCCCAGGCATGGTGCTCAATAAGACTAAATACCTCAGAGAGCAGGGAAAGCGATGTAATCGGACAACTGTGGAAATATCTTCGGGCCACAAAAAATGGACATTACCCTCCAAAAGAACTATCTTCCTTGATATTCATCACCAGCAGGAACACTTGATACTTAATTCACAGGATTTGAGGAGGGTTATTAATTTAATGCATGTAAAGCATATGGAACAATACCTAGAACATTGTAAACACTGCAAGTATTAATTACTACACTATGGCTATTTATCATCAATATTAATGCAATAATGGTTTGTTACATGGTTTTTTGTTGTTGTTGTCTTTTTAGGGCTGCACCCATGGCACATGGAGGTTCCCAGGCTAAGGGTTGAATTGGAACTGCAGCTACCAGCCTATGCCACAGCCATAGCAATACCAGATCCGAGCCGGGTCTGTAGCCTTGACCACAGCTCATGGCAATGCTGGATCCTTAACCCCTGAGTGAGGCTAGGGATCGAACCTGCGTCCTTGTGGATGCTAGTCAGATTCGTTTCTGCTAAGCCACAATGGGAACCCCTATTATGTGTTTAAAGTTATAATTCAGATTGTCTTTCTACTAATCTGAATTAGAAGACTTCTGTAGTTTGATACAGTATAAACATATTAAAAACAATACATGTTTAAAACTCTACTGAAATTGCCTCTATTAAAGGGATGACATATAGACAGGCTACCAACTTCTAAAGGAATACAACAAATTTATCTAACTGTTTCTTTGAGGGTTTTTTTTTTTTTTTGGCCGTGCCTATGGCCTGTGGAAGTTCCCAGGCTAGGGATCAAGCCCATGCCACAGGAGTAACCAAAGCCACTGAGTGACAATGTTGGATCCTTAAACTGCCTTACCACAAGAGAACTAACTTCCTATCTAACCTGTTTTTTTCTTTCTCTCTCTCTCCCACTCCTTCCCTCTCTCTCTATTTTATGGTTGCACCCAAGGTACAGGTAAGTTCGCAGGCTAGGGGTCAAATCGGAGCTGCAACTGCCAGCCTACACCACAGTCACAGCAACAGTGGATCTGAGCTGCATCTACACACCAGATCCTTAACCCGCTAAGTGAGGCCAGGGATTGAACCCGCATCCTCCCAAAAACTAGGTCGGCTTCTTAACCCACCGAGCCACAATGGAAACTCCTAACCTCTTCTCTTTATTTTTTTTAATGTTTTTGTCTTTTTAGGGCTGCACACACAGCATATGGAGGTTTCCAGGCTAGGGGTCGAATCAGAGCTGCAGCTGCCAGCCTACACCACAGCCCCAGCAATGCTAGATCAAGCCGCATCTGCGACCTACACCACAGCTCACAGCAACACCGCACCAGATCCTTGACCCACTGAGCGAGGCCAGGTATCAAACCTGCATCCTCATGGATACTAGTCAAATTTGTTTCCGCTGAGCCACGACAGGAACTCCTTACTTGTTCTCTTTAAATCTTCAAAATTAGAACTGAATAATATGTACTTAAACACTTTACTGAAAGTAAGTTACCAATTTTTTCCTGAACAAGTACACACGAGAAAAAAAGAATAAATATTTTATACCTTAAATGAAGCCACAGCTTTATCATAAGCTTTTATCAACGCTGTATCATCCCAAATGTCCGAATCATCACTCTGGGAAGGGTGAAGAATAAGAAATAATTTACATTTGGTTGGGTTTCATCAAAAAAGTGTGTTAGTAACAAGAGCTATCTTAATCCAGACATAATCAAATTACACCAAAAAGGGAACTTTATATTATTTTATTTACTTATTTTTTGCCATGCCCAAGGCTTGTGGAAGTTCCCAGGCCAGGGATCGAACCTGTACCACAGCAGTGACCTGAGCCACAGCAGTGGCTCCTTGGATCCTTAACTGCTAGGCCACCAGGAAAGTCCAAACATGGGTATTTTAAATCCTAAATAAAACCACAAGAAGCCTAGATTCTCAGAGATTCTAAATGCTCAGAGATTTTGACATTATCCCCAAAGCCAGACATGTGTAAATGTTTTAAGAGTGCCATGAAGTAAATACTCCACAATTTTTTTTTGTCTTTTTAGGGCCACATCCGAGGAACATGGAGGTACCCAGGCCAGGGATCCAATCAGAGCCGATGGCCACAGCGACGCCAGATCCAAGATGCACCTGCGACCTACACCACAGCAACACTGGATTCCCCAACCCACTTAGTGAGGCCAGTCAGATTTTTTTTCACTGTGCCATGATGGGAACTCCAAATACTCCACAATTTAATGTATCTGTTCAAGGGTAACCCACATTTCAGTCTTTTCTAAGAGCAGATAAAGGGTTTAGTCTGGAAGAATGGGAAAACACACAGCCATCAGCTTGACTATACCCACACTATGATAATGCTATTATTCTGACCAGAGACCCTGTGGTCCAAAACAAATTTTTTTTCCTTGACTTTGCTATGTGTCTAGTTTATTCAAAAATAATTCTCAAAATGCTTAAGGATAAAAACTGTTAATACTGACTAATCAAGTCATTAAAATTTTTTTTGTGTCCTTGTAGGGCTGCACCTGTGACATATGGAAGTTGAATCAGAGCCACAGACGCTGGCCTACACCACAACCACAGCCATGCCAGATCCAAGCCGCATCTGTGACCCACACCGAAACCCACTGAGTGAGGCCAGGGATTGACCCGCATCCTCATGATACTAGTCATGTTCTTAACCTGCTAAGCCACAACGGGAACTCCTATTTTAATTCTAAATGGAGTGATATTAAATAACTGAGAAAATACCTAAAATAATTATTTCTTTTTATTTAAATTTAATTCAATTCAAAAAGAAAAATTTTTTTGGCCATGCCAATGGCATACACAAGTTCTTGGGCCAGTGACTGAACTCATGCTATAGCTGTATCCAGAGCCATAGCAGTGATAATACCAGATCCTTAACCCACTGAGCCAAGAGAGAACTCTAAAAAAAAAACCCAACTATTTTTGAGGACCCACTTTGTACTAAGCATTCATCACTGAGAGGTATATGAACAGTATAAGATAAATATAAAATATTGAACTGTGATAGACAAATAATAGATGCTTTAATCCAAAAGTGGGTAGGAGAGAAGTTCCCACAACGGGATTGGCAGCAGCGTCTCTGGAGTGTTGGTATGTGGGTTTGATGCCCAGCCCAGCACAGTGGGTTAAAGGATCTGGCATTCCCACAGTTGTGGTGTAGTTCCAAACTGTGGCTTGGAGTTGATCCATAGTCTGGGAACTCCATATGCTGTAGGGCGGTTAAAAAAAGAAACAAAAAACAGTGTGTAGGAAAGGCTGAGAAAGAGTCTCGCCATAAATCTACGTGGTATGGTGACCCACAATCAGGAAGGAATACAAAACCTGGAGCTTCTGCCTAAGGAGCAAAGTGTTTGAACATCAAATTGGGCACCTCAGGTGCCCAAAATATCTAACTTAAAACACAAAGGGGACAATCTAAATGTCCATCGACAGAGGAATGGATTAGGAAGATGTGGTATATATACACAACGGAATACTACTCAGCCATAAAAAGAACAAAACTATGCCATTTGCAGCAACATGGGTGGAACTACAGACTCTCACAGAATGTGAAAGAAGTCAGGAAGGGAAAGACAAATACCATATGCTATCACTTATATCTGGAATCTAGTATACAGCACAAATGAACCTTTCCAAAGAAGAGAAGCTCATGGACTTGGAGAACTAGGAATGGGGAATCTGGGGTTAACAGATGCAAACTATTGCCTTTGGAATGGACAAGCAATGAGATGCTGCTGTATAGCACTGGGAACCATATCTAGTCACTTATGATAGAACATGATGGAGGATAATGTGAGAATAAGAATGTATATATGTGTCTGTGTGACTGGGTCACCTTGCTGTACAGTAGAAAATTGACAGAACACTGTAAACCATCTATAACGGAAAAAATAAAAATCATTTTTAGAAAAAGGGTGGGGGGAGTTCCCACTGTGGTGCAGTGGGTTAAGAATCTTACTGCAGTGGCTTGGGTCACTGTGGAGGTATGAGTTTGATCCCTGGCCCAGCACAGTGGGTTAAAGGATCTGGCATTGGCACAGCTGTGGCTCAGATTCAGTCCTTGACCTAGGAACTTTAATATGCCAAGGGTGTAGTCATTAAAACAAAAAACCAAGGAGATGGAGTTCCCGTTGTGGCTCAGTGGTTAACGATCCGACTAGGAACCCTGAGGTTGCAGGTTCGATCCCTGGCCTTGCTCAGTGGGTTAAGGATCCGGCGTTGCCATGAGCTGTGGTGTAGGTCGCAGACACAGCTTGGATCCTGCGTTGCTCTGGCTCTGGTGTAGGCCGGCAGCTACAGCTCCGATTCGACCCCTAGCCCAGGAACCTTCATATGCCACAGGAGCAGCCCAAGAAATGGAAAAAAGACCAAAAAAAAAAAAAAAAACCTCAAGGAGGTTCATGTCCCTGAGACCCACATGGGAACAGGAACCGAGAAATGGGTTGAAAGTGTTCGCGTGCTTAGAAGCCCCCACACCCAGGACCCAGCACAGAAGCAGACGATTTGCACAGACTTTCTGTCATCAGCTTAAAGTATTGGCTGGCAGGGCAGGCATCTAATTTTACACCTAGGCCCTGATAGGATACTAAGGACAGAGGCTAGCAGCACCATCTTTAAGCTATCTGTCTTACGGGAGCTGGCAGGGGCCATCTCTGCACTCAGCTGTGCTTCACAGTATCAGTACCTCCCAGAGAGCTTTTACACACATCTGGTGTCCCAGTTTTTATGTCTGGTGTACCCTTTTTATACCTGCAGCCCAGAGTGGGGCTTGTCCTGGATCCCACAGGACTGTAACACAGACAGCCTTGGCAGGTTACCACCCCCAGGGAACTTGCACAAACAGCAGAATGAAACCCACCCCAGTCTCTCTTGTGAAAACAGTTTATTTGCTTGTCCAGGAACCTAAGCATGAGAAGCAGGCTTCTGGTTTGGCATATACTAGGGATTTACAGAGATGCAGAGAGGCTGCAGGATGCAATATTTATACTCTCTCTGCCTCGCTCAAGCTCACCTGTATCTCCCAAAAAAGGAGCTTATACCCTTGTTCAGTGCCCAAGTTTTTGTGGCAGTGGTCACCTCTAGATTGTCTGGCTTCAGTGGCCAGTAGAGCTTACTCACACAGGTCTCACTGGACTGTAACCAAGAGAGAATGAGAGCTAAAATGGCTTCCACCCCCAGGGAACAGCAGAGGCAGCAGACCCAGGAGCTCAGTCCATCTGTGAAAGGGGCCTATTACTTCCATGGTTGAAGCCTGAGGGACAGACTTCTAACTGGGCACACATCTAAGGCACTAACTATAATCTTTTACAGAGACCTAAGAGGGTAGATGCTATCTTCATGCTCCACGTCTGCTGCATGCCAAGGGTGCCAGGATCTCCTGGAAGAAGCTTTTGCAAACATCTGGTGCCCTGGTTTATGTGGCTGCCACCCAGGGGACACTACCTGAGTGCATGACTCTGGTGGTCAAAAGACCCTATGTTCCTGGGTCCTGTGTGACTGACTGTAAGAACTGGAGGCAGTTTTTAGCAGGTTACCACTCCCAGGACACTATGCAGACAGCAGAGTGAAATACATCCCCATTCTTTCTGGAAAAGATACCTATTTGCTTGTCCTGGAGCTCTGACCTCAGGGGCAGGCTCCAGGATAGATCATAGGCCAGGCCACAAAATAAGACTCTCATTTAAGAAAAGAGAATCCTACCAAGCATCTTTTCTGACCACAATGTATGAAAGTAGAAATCAATTACAAGAAAAAAACTGGAAAATTCACGAATACCTGGAGATTAAACAACATGCTACTAAACAACCAATAGATCAAGAAGAAATCAAAAGAGAAAAAAAAAAAACACCTTGAGACAAATGGAAATAGAAATATATCATACCAAAACTTAGGAGCACAGGAAAAGCAGTTTGAAGCAGGAAGTTCATAGGTTTTGGGCATGGCATGAAATGTTTTAATGTGGGATCTTAGTTCCCAGACCAGGGATTGAATCCAGGCCATAGCTGTGAAAGCACTGAGTCCTAACCTCTAGTTCACCAGGGAACTCCCTTCAACATCCATTTGTGAAAAAAAAAAACCCCAACAAAGTGGATATAGTGGAGTTCCTACTGTGGCCCACTGGGATTGGTGGCATCTTGGGAGTGCTGGAACACAAGCTTGATCCTCAGCCCAGTACAGCAGATTAAGGATCTGGCACTGCAGCAGTTGCGGCTCATCTGATCCCTGGCCAGGGAACTCCACATGCCACAGGGCAGCCAAAAAAAAAAAAAAAAAGTGGGTATAGAGGGAACATATCTCATCCTCATAAAGCTAAACACAACAAAGTGACAGCTAACTTCATACTAAATGGTTAAAGCTGAAAGCTTTTCCTCTAAAATCAATAACAAGACAAGGATGGACACTCTTGCCACTTTTACTAAACATAGAAATGGAAACTTTAGCCATAGCAACTAGGCAAGAGAATTAAATAAAAGACATCCAGTTTGTAAAGAAAGAAGTAAAACTGTCACTATCTGCAGATAACACGATTTATATATAGAAAGCATCAAAGGCTCCACGAAAACAGAATAAACAAACTTAGTAAAACTGCAGGATACAAAATCAATACACAAAAACACATTATATTGCTACATTCCAAAAAAAAAAAAATCAGAGAAAGAAATTAATATGATACCATTTATAACTGCCTCAAAAAGAATAAAATACCTAGGAATAAACCTAATTAAGGAGAAAGGCTTATACACTGAAAACTATTAAGACATTAAATAAATGAAGGACTTCCTGTAATGGCGCAGCAGAAAAGAATCGGACTAGGAACCATCAGGTTGCAGGTTCAATCCCCGGCCTCCCTCAGTGGGTCAAGGATCCGACGTTGCCATGAGCTGTGGTGTAGGTCGCAGACACAGTTCAGATCTGGTGTGGCTGTGGTGTAGGCTGGTGGCTACAGCTCCAATTAGACCCCTAGCTTGGGAACCTCTATATGCCACAGGTACAGCCCTCAAAAGACAAAAAAAAAAAAAAAAAGGCATTAAATAAATGAAGAAGGGAGAAATAAATGTAAGGATATTCCATAGTCATGGTCTGGAAATATTAATATTGTTAAAATGTCCATACTAGCCAAAGTAATCTGCAGATTCAATGCAACCCCTAGCAAAATCCCAAAATTTGTATGGAACCAAAAAAGGCTCCAAATAGCCAATGCAATCTTGGGAAAGAAAAATAAAGCTGAAGGCACCAAGCTCCCAGATTTCAAACATTATCACAAAGCTATAGTAATCAAAACTGTATGGTATTGGAGTTCTTATGGCTTAGTGGAAATGAACCCAACTAGTATCCAAGAGGATGCAGGTTCTATCCCTGGCCTCGCTCAGTGGGTTAAGGATTTAGTGTTGCCATGAGCTTTGGAGTAGGTCACAAATGCAACTCAGATCCAATGTTCTCATGGCTGTGGTGTAGGCCTGCAGCTGCAGCTCTGATTCGACCTCTAGCCAGAGAACTTCCATATGTTGCAGCTGCAGCTATGCAAAGAGGGAAAAAACCTGAAAAATTCAATTTTAGCAAAATTAAAAATTTCTGGGAGTTCCCTTGTGTTGCATCATGTTAAGGATCCGGCATTGTCAGTGCAGCAGCTCATGTCATTGCTGTGGTCTGAGTTCAATCTCTGGCCTTGGGATATCCACGTGCCATAAGCACAGCCAAAAAAAAAAAAAATTAAACATTTAAAAAATTAAAAATTTCTGTTCTAAAAAAGATACTGTTAAGAGAATGAAAAATGAATGATGCCACATACTGGAAGAAAACATTTGCAAATTACCTATCTGATAAAGGTTTTGTACCAGCATATACAAAGAACTCTCAAATCTCAACAAAAAGAAAATAACTCAATTTAAAAATGGGCATGGAGGAGTTCCCGTCGTGGCACAGTGCTTAACGAATCCGACTAGGAACCATGAGGTTGTGGGTTTGATCCCTGCCCTTGCTCAGTGGGTTAAGGATCCGGCATTGCTGTGAGCTGTGGTGTAGGTCGCAGACGCAGCTCAGATCTGGCATTGCTGCGGCTGTGGTGTAGGCCGGCAGCTGTAGCTCTGGTTGGACCCCTAGCCTGGGAACCTCCATATGCTGCGAGTGCGGCCCTAAAAAGGACAAAAAAAGTAAAATAATAATAATAATAATAAAAATGGGCTTGGAGTTCCCGTTGTGGCGCAGTGGTTAACAAATCTGACTAGGAACCATGAGGTTGCGGGTTTGATGACTGGCCTTGCTCAGTGGGTTAAGGATCTGGTGTTGCCGTGAGCTGTGGCTGTAGAGTAGGCCGGTGGCTACAGCTCCGTTTAGACCCCTAGCCTGGGAACTGCCCTAGAAAAGGCAAAAAAGACCAAAAAAAAAAAGGGTAAAATATTTGAAAAGACACTTCGCCTAAGAAGATATATGGATGGCAAGTAAGCACATAAAATGATGATCAACATCATCTGTCATTAGGGAAATGCTAATTAAAACCACAACAGGTTGAGTTCCCATTGTGACTCAGTGGAAATGAATCTGACTAGCATCCATGAGGACTCAGGTTTGATACCTGGCCTTGCTCAGTGGGTTAAGGATCCTGAGTTGCTGTGAGCTGTGGTGTAGCTTGCAGACGCAGCTTGGATCTGGCATTGCTGTGGCTATGGTGTAGGCCAGCAGCTGCAGCTCCAATTTGACCCTAGCCTGGAAACTTTCATATGCCTTGGGTCCAGCCCTAAAAAGACAAAAAAAAAAAAAAAAATTCAAAAAAACAAAAAACCTACAACAATGATAAGATGCCACTACACATCTATGAGAACATCTTAAAATTAACAAGACTGGCCATACCAAGTGTTAGCAAAGATGTGGAGCAAATGGAACTTTCATATATTGCTAGTTGAAATGTAAAGTGGTATAACCATTTTTAAGAAGTTTAGCAGCTTCTTAAAGAACTAAAATGAATCTATTCCATTACCTTGGTGTTTGCCAAAGAGAGATGCAAGCATGTGGCCATACAAAGGCTTCTTCTACACTATAGTTACAGCAGTTCTATCTCCAACAGCCCCAAACTGAAAGCAACCCAAATGCTCATGAAAAGTGAATGGACAAACTGAAGCATATCCATCCATGCAACAGGATCCTAGAGCAATGAAAAGGAATGAATGACTGATATATACAATGAAGTGGATGAAACTCAAAATAACTATGCTGGGTAAAAGAAGCCAAACAGGAAGCTCCCCGGGGCCTAGCAGTTAAGGATTCCGAGCTGTCTCTGCTGTGGCTTGGGTTTGAGCCCTGGCCCAGGAACTTCTGTATGCGTGGCCAAAAAAAAAAAAGCAGCAGCAGCAGTAGCAGCAGCCAAAAAGATTCTACCTTTGTAAAAATTCTAGAAAATGCAGACTCATCTATGGTAACAGAAAACGGATAGGCAATTGTCTGGGGACAAGACATGAGGAGGCATGAATAAAAGGGAAGGATTACAAAGGGGTGTAGGAAATCCAAACTATCCCACATATTGGGACCACACAGAGAAGCTGAGACAAGAAGAAAAGGGATGGCTTTTCAATCCCTAGCTGCTCAGTCCCCAGCTATTTGACTACTGCGTGGATGCAAATGCACAAAAGGTCTGAAAGAGAACTGCCCAGAAAGGCCTTTGCAAATTCCTGATCCTCAGAACTGTAAGAGATAATAAAAAGATTACTGTTTCAAGCCACTTAAGTTTTGGGTGATTTGTTACATAACAACAGTAACCAGAACAGACCACTAGGACCACCTTTAAATATGTTTCTCAGTCACTAATAGCCCACCTCTTTCCTTGCAGCTATCTCAAAATGAAATGTTTTCTCCTCCATATCCCTCAAATCACTGCACCAGAGGTGGGGAGGGAATCTTCCTGACTTTCACTTCCACTTCCAGATTATTCTTCCTTCCTAAAAACTTACAGGTTTGAAAATCTTGTCACCAAACTCCACTGTCCACAGTCCTTCTTATTGTAATCACCTACAGTCTCGTGGGTTGCTTTCATTCTTTGAGGTTTAATATCCCAGTATTCTCTCCAACACTACTCCTGTTATAATTTTTGGTAACTTAAAAACCCGCTCTGGCATAATGGGATCAGAGGCATCTATGCAGCACCAGGATGCAGGTTTGATCCCAGGCCCAGCACAGTGGATTAAAAGATCTGGTGTTAACCCAGCTGCAATACAGGTCACAAATGTGGTTTGGATCTGATCCCCAGCCCTGGAACTCCATATGTCGTATGGGGGCAAAAAATAAAAATAAAATAAAATAAAAAACCATGTAGATGATCTCTGCGGTACCATGTCCTTGTTAGGTCTTTAAAATTTCTGCTACCAACAACTTTTTTTTGGGGGGGGGGGGAGTGTCTTTTTAGGGCCTCACCCAAAGCTCATGGAAATTCCTGGGCTAGGGATCAAATGGGAACTGCAGCTGCCGGCATACACCATAGCCACAGCAACGCCAGATCCGAGCCTCGCCTGTGACCTACACCACAGCTCACAGCAACACTGGATCCTTAACCCACTGAGCAAGGCCAGGGATCAAACCTATGTCCTCATGGATACCAGTCAGATTTATTTCCACTGAACCACGATGGGAACTCCAATGATCTTTTACAGCACCCAGTCTCAGCCACTCATTTCTATCTTCTTTATTATAACCATTAACTACAACCTCTCCATAAGTTAACGGCAAGAATCCTACTCTTCAACCACCACCCTCCAGGCTCTGCAACTCATTCCTTTTAGTAGCTTGATGATGACAATTATTCTACTTCCCTGGAATTGGTAAAACATTGGTTCTCTCACTT